>NC_060148.1:168784247-169458827 GCF_021461385.2 Schistocerca piceifrons | reverse complement strand
TGCCTGCAAGGAAATGTGAGGAGGAAATGGCCTGAAATGTGGTGAGAAAATTCGTAGCTCTTGCATCACGATAATGCATCTGCATTTTCATCCCTGTTGGCACATGACTATTGCACAAAAAACAAAATCTTTGTGCTGTCTCATCCTCGGTATTCTGGCACCTGCGGACTTTTTTTTTTATATTTCCAAAGTTGACTATTTCATTGAAAGAATGAAGATTTGCAACAATGGATGAGAGAAGAAAATTCATAGACAGCATTTCGTGCTAGCCACCAAGAGGTGTACCGAGACTGCTTCTGGAAGTGGAACCGACATAGTGAGTGGTGTATCGATTGTGGAGAAGAGTTGTTCGGAGACCGTGCACAATAAGTAAAAAGTAAGCGTAGAAAAATTTTGTGCACAAAATCCCAGAAATTTTTGAACAGACCTCTTATGTCCCCTCATTGCATTATGATTTTGGGGGCCTCTGACTGCTTCCTAGATAGGCCATCTCACCTGCCTTATTCCTATAAACCCCCCCCCGCCCCCCCCCCCCTTCTTCTCTTATTTGTCCCTTATCTCGCCTTTGTTGACCTTTGGTAGACCTTGGGGTTTTTTCCCGTGGATTTTCTGCAGTCGGCCATCTCTGACATACGGTCATTAGACCTGTGCTTTAGAGTAAAAAAAAGGACTGATGACCTAGTAGTTTGATGCCTTTAATCATCCAACCAACAATTCCCCAATTCAAATTAGTACCTCCTCACTAAGCCTGTGTTACACGTTGCACCTAAGGTGGCACACACATGCAGCAACACCCCCAAGTGTACAAATTAGGAACTGCAGACTGGTTCACGTTGGCCGATTACACAGTGCACGTGGAATAGTGCTGGTGTAAGTCACACATGTGCACTAGGTGACAACACCACACAAATGTCAAAGTGGAATGGCTGATTTCTTGCAAAGTTGTTTATTCCAATTAGAAATTTCTGAGACCTCAAGGTTCCTATTTATTCATTAACTGAGTGTGGCTTCAGCTGCCAGAGGCTGCAGCCGTGTGTGTGTGTGTGTGTGGGGGGGGGGGGGGGGGGGGGGGCACGCACGCGCGTGCGCGCCTCGGTTGTCTTATTTTTGACAGAGGCCTTTGATGGCTGAAAGCTTATATTGTGACAATCTTTTTGTTGTGGCTGTCTGCAAATCAGCATCTCCGCTATATGGTGAGTAGCAACTTTATCTAAATTTAAGTTTACACAGAATTTTGTGCATGGGACGATGTGGTTGTTTTTTGGAGCTACTGCTGTGGCAGTGTCTATAACACTTAGGACGGGCACGATAACGACAACAAAAAGTCGGATGTCGTCGGCTGAAAACCTGGCTGGGAAGAAGGGACGAAGGTAGGGGCTGGGGCACATATTCCCTATTAATGAAGTAATTTCGGCCCAAATACCTTCAGGAATTTCAGAACTTCGTGAGAATGGATGCAACTTATTTCAACAAGCTTCTGTTGATTATACAGGAAGGAATTTGCTCAGGAGACACAGTAATGTAGGAGGCAGCTTCACTCAGTCATTATTGTTGTTCCCTTTGTGACCCCTCCTGCCAGGCATGTTGAAATAAAGCAAAAGATGCAATCATATCAACTGTGCCTTTTCGTACATTACAGCACTATATAAACAAGTCGAAAATCGCATACATAAAGGTATACACATATTTACTCAGAAATAATTGATTGCTGACATATTTTATTATGATACAGCAGGTTGATGCTCATACGATACCTTTCTTCACTATACATGTGAAATAGAACACTTGATGCTTTCATGGTCCATTCCACTTCTAGAATACGATGCAGTCGGTACAAAGAATGCTTTTCACAAACCGCTTGTAATAAAAGTTTTTTGGCCAAAAATATTGCTTTTGTTGAATATCGATATTTGTTATAATTTAAGCACTGATAATTGCAAAATCTCCCATACGAAAACTCGAAGTTAGCTGCTGACAGATGTCAACAACAACAGTAAACCATAAACAGTAACAGCAGAAAGGATACTCTGAGGATACCCTCCTGTGCACATTAGAGTTGTCGCTGTCCACCGCGCATGCACAGATTCGTGGGGGGCTTAAGATTACTTTAACTATTTCTGAGTGCAGATAATGTGTATGTTAATTATCTTAATTCCACCTGTTCCACCTCCAGAAAGCTGTCGTGCTAGACCTGTGCTGTTCGTGGTGGATCGTCATCTCGTACCTCCTTTAGTTACTCAGTCTACCAATCTGATCTTCTATCCCCCTTTCTTTTCTGGACTGTTTATCGTTCCTGTTTACCTCTTTAGAAGGCTACACCCCAGACAAAATCCTTCAGAAAATACTTATTAACACTTAAATTTATGTTCATTGGTAACAGATTTCTCTTCATTGGAAAAGCTTTTCTTGCTTTTGCCCATCTGCGTTTTTATATGCTCCCTATTTTGGCCATCATCAGCTATTTCGATGTACAAATACAAAAACTCGTGTACTACTTTTAGTGTTTGGTTTCTTAGCCTAATACCCTCCGATTTTGTCTGCAGTTCATTATCCTTGTTTTACTTTAGTTGTTATTTATATTATTGTGTCTTTTCAAGACAGTGTCCATTCCATTCAGTTGCTCTTCAGAGTCCCTTTGCCTTGTGTGACAGAGTCACAATGTACCGAGCAAGGTGGGCACAGTGGTTGACACCCTGGACTCTCATTCGGGCGAGGTCGACAGTTCGAACCCGTGTCCGACAATACTGCTTTAGGTTTCCTGTGATTTCCCTAAATCACTTCAGGCAAATGCCAGGATGGTTCCTCTGAAAGGGCACGGCCAGCTTTCTTCCCTGATCTGATTTGGCCAATGACCTCTGTTTGGTCCCTTCCTCCAAATCAACCAACCAGAATTACAATATCATCAGCAAAGCCCAAAATTTTTGTTTATTTTCCATGAACTGTAATTCCCTTTCCAAATTTCTCCTTGGTTTCCTGTACTGCCTGCCCAATGCTATTGGATAAGATTGGGGATGGGCTACATTGCTGTGTCACTCTCCTCGTCAGCCACTGCTTCATTTTCGTTTCCTTTGATAAGTGCAGTCTGGTTGTCTGTACAACTGGACTGGTAAATGGTATTTCACTCCCCCCCTCCCCCTTTACCTCCAGAACTTGAAGGAGCGTGTTCTAGTCGACATTGTCACAAGGTTTGTCTACAAAGCTGTGCCTAAATCGCCTGTTACTGTTTTTGCAAATCAGTGAAATTTAGGTGATGTCTCTGATCATATGCAGTCATGTTGAGTTTCGTAATGGCATTTCACTTTTTGAAGGTAGAGTTACATGTATTTCAGACATCAAGTTAATTGGAGAAGGTCTAATGATAACATTCAGAGGGTCATTGCTTTATTGCTAGTAGCACATGGGACGTGGCACAATTTAAAGTAACATTTTATTGACGTAGACTCTTCGAGGTGTTTTATGCAGCATTTTTATTTATTCATATGTGATTGTGTATCTAAACTGTAGACTGTAGTTCTCTTGTCACTTGTTTCATTCTCAATGTATGGGTTTTTACAATCTTGCTGTGTATATTCAGTGACTGTGTTTCTCACTCTTAATGGTGCATTAGTCACTTCTATTGTCAGACAGTACTTAAGACAGTTTAGTTCGGGTGGCTGAAGATTTGCACTCACGTGGTGAAGTTGCTGCCACTCAGTTGGTTGGCTCGGCCTTTGTAGGAGTGATTGCAACACAGAATTTCTTTGGTAGCAGGTACTAAATTTCAAATTTCTCAGTACAAATGCCTTTGGATAGTATCTCAAATAAAGAGAATGAAAAGGCATCGAGGAGAGTTTGCCCCCCTCACGACTGTTTCCCTTCCCTCCCACCTCCCCCCACTCCGGCACCTCTGGTGCTGCTGCTCCACATGCGCACGCACCGACCTTGTTCCGTTCTGTATTTCTGATATGTGCATTCACTAAACTAAACTGAATGGTATGACTGAGGAAACTTCCAAGGAATGGTTGTTCACCATCCCATCCAGCTGGTCTCATTTCAATCTATTTTGGGTGGTCACTCATTATTTGTTCCAGCTCATTTGTCGTGGAGTACCGAGCTGTAGCTCCTTTTGTTCATTGTGTTCAATTTCAAATTGTTCCCAAAATATTGACTTCTAGTTGTTTGCACCCATCACCGGTAATTTATAACATTTTTTGGAGTTATGTATTAAAACTAAGACAAGAAGACCAGTGGATAATAGTAAACTCTGAATCATTTAAAATTGATATTTTAAAAGTATGGGCAACAGCACAAATAATGAAATTCATAAAACTTAAAAAAAAAATTAAAAACTTTTTAACTTTTTTATCATTGTCATGATGTTTGCAACTCTTTTTAAGTAATGACTCATTCTCCTTGTAGTTTTTCATTAAGGATGCGTTTTATAAAATGTTCTCGATTATGGTTTTGTTGACTGTTTATTATGTATACACATATAAGTATTTTAATATGAGTACTTGCATTTTGTTACAATACTTTTTTATAAAATGTAAAATATAGGGAAGGCAACGACTCACATATAGTTAACTGGTGTGTGGCACATAAAAACATGCAACAGAAAAACAGTATTTACACTAGCGTTCAAGATCTGGCTCTTTCTCTAGTAAAGTACACATATTCACACAAACAACCACACAGGCACCCTGCCGCACAGAATGGCAGCCATGAGTGTGAGCAGTTGAGTGTCAGTGTGGTTATTTGTGTGAATGTGAGTACTTTCACGAGAGAGAGATAGAGAGAGAGAGAGAGAGAGAGAGAGAGAGAGAGAGAGAGTTTGAAAGCTACTATAAATACTGTGCGCTGTTGCATGTTTCTGTGCGCCTCTCATCAGTCAGCTGGAGGTGAGTTGTCTTTCCACTATTTTTCATATTTTCCATCCAGCAATTTCGATTATTGTTACACATTTTTATAAAATATGCTTTGAATTTTAGGTCAGGCACAAAAATTCTAAAAGGTGATTCTATTTTTTATGATTCTGTGATGTGAAAGTTGCTGACACATTCATTAGTTTTTATTGTTCACATTATTTTTAAAAACCTGGGAAACTGAAACAATTCCACACGATTGGGAATGTCCATTGATGCTCCAACTGCATAAGGAAGGCGACAAATCTGATCAAACAACTACACAGTCTTTAGACAATCACATATAGAGTGTCTTCAAAACTCCCCACAAATGGCTTTAGCAACACACTGACCACCTGATTGGTGACTACCAAATGGATTCAGGAAGGGCCGACTGTGCACAGAATGGGCTTGGTACCTGGGGACAATATTAAGAATTCACCAGTGTACCAGTGCAGTAGTCAGCTTTACAGATTTATGAGGGTTTGCAATTCTCTCGAGAGACAGTGTTTTCGACACTCTGGAAGACCTCAGAGTGGGCAGCAAGACCAGACAACTAATTTGAACACACCATCGACGGTAAAATCGCTCGTTGAACCCTCTGAGCCTTTTGCGACGTGTATACGAGTTTGGACAAGGAGACGGCCTCTCCCCCTGCTGTTTAACTTGGTTCTGGACAAAGGTCTGAGTGGATGGAGAAAACACATCAAATGTCTCTGAATCTGGACACAAAATCACTGTCAAATGTTTAACTTTTGCTGATGATTTAGCAGTGATCACCTAGACTGGCCTCTCCATCAGTCTGGTTCACACTCTCACCATCACAGTGAGCAATTAGCTGGCTCGTTGCTACTAACAGTGACGGCAAGTGAAGGGCGGAAAGGGGAGGGGAAGGTGGAATCGCAAGCAGGTACCTTCACGCGAGAAACTGTTGTCAGTGAGTCTGTTATCGGCTGCTACTGTTATCTGTACAGCGGTGTATCACTTCACAGTGGTTAATTAATGCCTTTTGTGACAAATTTATATTCGAAGTCAATTTACATTGATGAGAAATGACAATGAAATGAAGCCTACATTTCTCTTAATTGATTAAGCAAAGAGGCAGCCGAGTGCGAAAGATGATATTTTGTGAGATTGATACAGATTTGTGATGAATGTCATTTTCAGACGAAATTTAACCCCTCGACTGCTACATATGTGCGCTCTGCATTCTGTGCTGCACACGGCTTTGTTGTCACTGTACTGCCTGCGTAATGTGGATACCTGTGCTGAGAGATGGTACGCATTGCATAAACTTTGTGTCCGGTTGAACTTACCTCGTACGTTGCCTTACGTGGAACGTAGATGGGGTATGGAAATTATTTAAATTTGAGAGCAGAGTTATCTGTCATTTAGATCTCAAGTTATTGGTTTTTATATCAGCAAACGGAGGCACACAGTGTACCCAATTCCGTTCCTGCACATCGCGATTCGTGTGGTCGTAACAATAGGAGGTCTGTTCAAAGAATTCGTAACTTTGTCCACAAACTTTTTCAGTGCTTACCTTCTACTTATTGTGCGTGGTCTCCTTCGAAATCTCTCCTCCACAATTGGTACGTCGTTCCCAATGCTGTTTCCACTTTGCCATCTGCGAATTTTCTTTCATCTCGTCTAGTGTTGCAAATCCTCCTCCTGTCAGTGGGGTTTTCAACATTGGGAATAAAAAACAGTCCGCAGGGGACAGGTCTCGAGAGTGCGGAGGGTGATGCAGCACAGTGATTTCGATTTTTGTGCAACAGTCACGCACCAATAGGGATGAATGCGCAGGGGCATTATCTTGATGCAAGAGCCACAGATTGTCTTGCCACATTTCAGGCTGTTTCCTTCTCACATTCCCGCGCAGGTGTCTCAAAAAGTCCTGATAGTACCATCGGTTAACAGTTTGTCCATGTGGTGCGAATTCGTGATGAACTGATCCTTCAAAGTCAAAGAAAACTATCAGCATTGCATTGATATTTGATTGACCTGACGAGCTTTTTTTGGTCTTGGAGAAGCTTTCCCAACCCACTGTGAAGACTGAACCTTGGTCAACATCATAAGCATAGACCCACGTCTCGTCACCAATTATGATTCTCTTAAGGAACGTCTCATTCTCATTTGCGCGGTCCAAATGCTCTTCACAGATGGCGAGGCGAAAGTCTTTTTAGTCTTGACTTGGGAGCTATGGGACGAACTTGGTGGCGATACAGTGCATTCTGAGATGCCGTGTCAGGATTTCGTGACATGACCCAACTGAAATGTTACACTGTTTGCAATCTCTTGGACAATCAATCTTTGATTGCCACGCACAATTTCTTTGACATTCCCGACACGAGCATTTTCGTTAGATGTCGAAGGGTTTCCTGAACGAGGGTCATCTTTAACTTCTGTTTGTCCATTTTTAAACCAGGTGAACCACTCGTAACACTAAGTACGGCTTAAGCGCTCATCACCGTAGGATTCCAGCATAATTTGATGTCTCTGTGAACGTTTTCTTTAGTTTCACGTAAAATTTAATGCAGTTGTGTTGCTCCTCTAACTCTGCCATCTCGAAATTCGCATCTGTGCGTAACAATGTTCTGCTCGATACAGCACTGAACAATAACTAACAGACTTACGACAATGAAAATTTTGGCGAGGAATAACGAATGTTCCAGAATTTTTTGAATAGACCGTGTAGTTATATTTCATAAATGATTGAGATTATCGATATATGGTTATTTGCTAATGATAGCACACAAAGAAACATCTATGGTGTATGATAAATGCTCGAAATGTTTTTACTCACAGAGATACGGAAGTACAGGGTTGCCACAGGTTATGGAAATCAGGGAATTTCAATCGGAAATGTCAGTGAAATTTGAAAGGAACACTGGAAAAAATCTCATTTTTGTATCAGTAGATGAAATGGTTTGTTTACTGAGGTGTCGTGCATCGTCGCTGGCTGGGTCCATACGAGTACGTGTGCCACTTCCCTCATTCCTGTTGCTTGTCCTCTTCCTGCCACTCTCCTCAGCTTGCAGTCAGTGCCACCATCACTTCTTGCCGCTAGCCTAGCAACTGCCGACGAGAGGCAGGGAGGCACGAGGAGTGGTTTGTTTCGAGATTCTCAGAGGCTGTAGATGCAGCGGCCAGAGATGGTAGTCACGTGTGCACGAGTTGTGTCTGAGTGATTGTGTGAATGTGTGTGTGCGCGCGCTCTCTCGTTTTCTGACAAAAGCTACGGCTGAAAATTTACTCGTGAGTGCGATTGTCTTTTCTGTGTGCCAGTCTGTGGCTCAGCAATCATCTTTACAGTGAGTTGCTACCTATCCTCATTATTATTGATTCTCAGAGTGTTTGAACAAGTTATCTGTTGCACGGACCGATCACCACAGTGTTATTTCATCGACATGCTGTCTGTGGCTCGTGAATATCTGGCCAAAAGAGTGGATTTCCACGGTGGGCCGAAAGTGGAGGCTGTTTCTGTGGGTACCTGTAATGGACTGGGCCTGCTGAGCTGAAGCCATTCGTTTGCCTCTAATATGCAGGCCCTGTCAGTCTGATCTAGTCTCACCGATCTGCCCGCAGGCCTGGTCTGTTTGTGTGGGGCGTAATGCAGCGGATTTTCCCGATTTAACCCTGGAACCGGGACTGTGGTGCTCCTCAGCAGGCCAGAGACCGTGGGCGATAGGTTCCAGGAATTGCAACTGTCTCACTGCCAGCGCGTTGTACTGTGTGGCATTTTATTTGTTGCAGTATATTTTGGCACTTCAAAAGTAGTTTATATGTTAGAAAGTATGGGTGACAAGAAGAAGAAAATGGTGACAAGAAGAAGAAAATGGTGTCAGTTGCTGGCAGTTTGTACACTATGTACTTATACATTTCTCTAAATAAAAATCACACAATACTTGTAAAATAGTAGATATAACACAGTGGGTAATAACCGACAATAACAAACATAGTAGAACCAACATTTTTTTTGGCAGTCACAAATAGTGTTGGTTTACACAATTCCTCCCTGCCTTATACCCTTCTTTCAAGGGACCTACTTTTTTCTGAGGTTATTTCTGAAATCAGTGAAGGTGTTTTAAATCTGGCTTTTGACTCCAAGGAAATGTGTGTTTTTGTAACCAAATGGCTTTCGTTTTATTGAAATAAAATAACATCAGTGGTCTCTCCCTTACTGATGAAGGCTGTGGTCAAAAGCTATGTGTGTCTTTTAATTGTGTCTGTCTGCAACACGATGTGTCTTATTTACGATAAGTAGCGACCTGTTTTCTCCTCTTGATATTTTGTTTATTTATTCCAATGTTAACACATTATAACATGTTTTACATTCTTCATTTCTCTTTGAAACAAGTAGCATAACTTCTCTTAGACTTCTATAAAAGAGGAATTTTTGTTAAATATGTTCTTGTACATAAATTTTTAGAAAAAGAGGTAGTCAGCTCTTCCGTAAGTACGATGTATATGTTTTTAAGTTGATTGTATGTTGTCATGTCACCCTCCAAAATGTTTCAAATAGTACTTTTATATAAAATAATAATAATATTGTAATTATATTTCTTAAGTATAACATCATTTGTAAACCCTCATAAGAGTAAAATTGCGAAATAGAAAGTATTCACAGCAGTTATATAACATTACTATGGTCAACGCCGTGTGTTGCTGTCAGCCCTCCCCTCCACTCACCATTAAAAGTATCTTAATCTGTGAGGTTATTTGTACCCCTCCCCTTATAGTCAGCCGTATGTGCACCTAGGTCGGCAGAAATTTTTCCAATTGTTGCAGAGTTGTGCTTTACACGTCAACTTCCCACTGTTTGGCAGGACCGTTGTTCTACTATCTTGATCTATTCATGAAATAAAATGAGAGTTATGCCTTATGCGACTCACCCGGTATGTGTATGAGGGAAACATTGAGACTGCCTGCTCAATACTATTTTGGTCTGCCTCCGGGTCGCAATACGGCAGCGACTGTGCGCAGCACGGATTTGACGGGTCCTTCACAGGTTTCTGGAGGTATGCACCACCAGTTGTCTGTGCACAGGTCACACAGTTTCTGGAAATTGTGGGCCAGCGGTTTGTGGGTGCAGAATTGGTGCCAGATAGTGTCCCTGATGTGTTTCGTCGAGTTCAGATCAGGTGAATTCGGTGGCCATAACATCGAAATGAGTTCACTGTCATCCTCCTCCTCAAACCACTGTAGTATGGTTCTGGCACTGTGACATGGACAGTTGTCCTGCTGGAAAATGTCATAGCTTCCTGCTGGCATATGTAGAGAGTGAGGGGATGCAGCTGATCTACAATAATGTTCAGGTAGCCTGCAGCTGTTGCAGTGCCTTCGATTACTGCCTCAAGTTCCACGGAAGTCCAGGTGAATCCCCCACAGCGTACTCCTCTGTCCGTAAGCCTGCACCTGTGGTATAATGCGCGTTTTGGGTAGCCGTTCAAACCTGGTGTATTAAGATATACAATGCATCTCACCTGGTTACATATTTCCATCGATCGGTCAAATCTCGATGCCCGTGTACCCTCGGAAATCGTAATTATTGGTGTCATTGGGTTAAAAAGGGGCATCTGCTGCAGAGCACTGAATGGTGTGCTCCAAAACAGTCGTGCCTTCACCAGCATTGTAATCTGTCAACCGATCCATTACTTATTGCTGCAATCCCACTTTACACAATGGGGAAACCTCCGATTCCACATTCTGTGACGAGACGTGGATGTCGAACACCTTTTCACCTCCCCCCCCCCCCCCCCCTCCCCCCCGACACACACACACACACACACACACACACACACACACACACACACACACACACACACACACCATTCAGCCACTTATCGTAGATGCTCACGACATTAGGAAGTCAACAGCTGACCACTTTTGTTTCCAAGATTCTCATTCCCAGGCATTGGGCCATAGCACTCTGCCCTTTGTTAAAGTCAGTTACATCAGTGGATTTCCCCTTTTGCAGCACATATCATTGCTACAATCATTCACCATTAATTTCTGCTCTACCTGTGTACTTTACGTACTGTATCACGTGTTCGCGGCTCCACCAGTGTGTATTCATTCTTGCAGTGTGTATTCATTTTTGCAGTGTGTGTTGGTTATAATGTTTTGGCTTGTGAGTGTACGTTTTGTCAGCAGTACCGGGAATTGTATGTTGTGAAGATAGTACTTGCAAGCTCACCTGTCACACTTGGAATATAATTTCCCTCACTCTTTAAGCCACGTTTCTGCGACACAGCGGCCCCGGGCACCGTTGTGCCCCTGATATGTTCTTCTTGTACCATTTGTAAACAGATTTTTGTTCTGACAATTTATGATATTAACTAAAATTTCAGAAAAAAACTATTTTTTGTACACTCAAAGCTGTACTCATTATTTCCCCAAATAAAAATTAGACCTCAATTGTTGGGAATAGAAGACAGAGTCACATTAACCCCAACGAAGCTTTGCCACAAATAATAAGTTTGCTCCTCTTAAACATTGTTGTTTATATGGATAGTTCTTCCTGTGCAATGTTTTCATGCTATGCAGTATAACATGAGAACTTGTGAGTGGAGAGTCAGTTATGTGTCTTTTGTGTGGTTGATTATTCTTAATACAGTGTTGCTAAAAGACAAAGAACTTAATGTGGCTAAAAGGCAAAGAGCTTACAGTTTTACCATGGACTGATTGTTTTGTCAAATTCAGAGGAAAACCCATGTGTTTATTGTGTAACAACAGTTTATCTGTTCCCAGGAAATGTAATATAGTGTGCCATTTTTCCACAAATCACACAAAATTTAATAGTAACTTTCCAGTTTATTCTGAATTATTAAAACATAAAGTTAGAAACGTAAAATCTAAATTAACATGATAGTAAACTGTGTTTACTAAGCCAGCTCAGCAAATTAGTAATGTGACAATGGTCTCTTGCTAAGTATGTTAAGTTTTAGCAAAAAGAAAAAGCTTCCAGTGTCAGGAAAGTAGTTACTAGACAATGGTCAATGCTGTGGAATCTGTTTGATGCCCACAAAGATAAATCTGCACTTATTTCTTCTATAAAAGGACTTTAGTTGACTCCCAAGCTGCTGCTAGATGTGTTGAAGAAATTTCTAAAAATTTAGAATGTAAGTTATATCGGGACTGGCAGTCGTGTGACTATTTTTGCTCCAGTTGGATGAGAACGTGTATATTTCTGATACCGGAGAGTTGTGTTTATTTGTTAGACTAGTGTTTCACGATTTTACAGTTAAGGAGTAGTTTGTAAAAGTGCTGCCGAGGGGAGAAGACATATTAATGCGTTCCTGAAATTTGCTGAAGGTACCAACTTTCCACACTCTAAACTTGTTGCATTAACAAGAGATAGGGCTCATCCATGAAATATGTGGCTTACAAGGAGTTTGTTCGACCAATCCTCGAGTATTCTGGGTCCGCGTTACCAGGTAGAAGTAGTAGGGGAGAGGGGGAGGGAGGAAGAGAGAGAGAGGGGGGGGGGGGCAGGATTGTTTAGTCGGTGTGAGAGCATTACTGAGGGACTGTACAAACTTTGGTGGCAGAAATTGCAAGAGAGGTTTTGTGCATCACAGAGACATTCACTATTGAAATTTTGTAACAGCACATTCTGGGAAGTGTCAGTCAACATATTACTTCCTCCCACATATACCTCACGAAATGACCACGATGGGAAAAGTCCGTGCCAGAAGTACTCTCCACCACCCCCGTCAGGTGGCTTGTGGAATATAGATATAGATGAATGGAAAAAAATAATGGGTTTCTTGTTCTTTGGGCTAAAGATGATTAATTTTCAAACTTGTATCACTATATCATCCACCAGAAAGCTTCATGAGCAAAGGTTTTTAAGTTGAGCCATGTTACAGATGTAACTCGTGTAGTAAATTATATCTGTTTGTCTTCTACATGTCACCAATTGTTCAGAAATGTTTTTGAATATATCAGTGTGTGAGCATGGTGACACAATTCTCCATGCAGACGTAAAGTGGCTTACAAGGAGAACATGAAAGGTACCGTCGTCCAATTTCCCAGAACTCCAGAGGGTCCAAATTAAGCTTACCCATAGAAACTTGACCGTTTCTAAGAAAATGGCAGTCAAAGTTATCACCGTAATTTGTACACCTTCTAGCATTGCTGAAAGTTGAACCGAAGCGGTGGGACAGCGGGCAGCATCGCAGCTCTACAACTTTTGTGCCCAGTGTTTGAAACTCGATTCTTCTTTAAATTTATTTAACTTTGTTTATCTACCCATGTTTGTAGAAATTTACTACAAAAATTATTCATATTAAATTAGAGAATACAAGGGTGTTACATTAAATGTAAAATTATAACTGGGTTTCACAATAAGTGTCATACATTCATTATATATGGGTATGTTAAAATTCAGTATTCCTTACTGCGTAATTTACAAAAATGGCTGTGGTTTTCGCCAACCAAAATGCGTAAGATTATATGTGAATGGTATTTTCAGGAATTTCAATCTTTTTAAATTCTCATACTCTTATATTTCATTCTTATATCAATTCTTACATTCTATTCTTATATTTACTCTTCAGGAAGGGTTGGTGCATTTCCTTGGTTGATACCAATTGCAAACACGAAATTCCAAACACCATGAACATCGTGCAAAGGCAGGTTTATCACAGTGATATTTCTTCGTATGAATCTTACTTGGGAAAGAAACGTCATTAACACTGCTGAAGATTTCATGAGTTGGCAATAACTTCGCAGCATTGTTTCTGAAAATTGGTAGCTGTTATTGATTATGAATCAAGATACACTACAGGGATTTCACTAAAAAATTTAAGATTTTCTCATTCTTCTCTTCTTATTTTTAATTCAGTTGTGAGACAGACAATTAATAGATGAATTAATAGATAAATGAAAATAAAAGTAATAATTGGATTTCAAACATGGGGTGTGAGAGTGTGAAGCCACAACACCAGCAACTGTGCGACCGCTTCAGTTGTACTTATTGTGTGCTAAAATGCACACAGAGTACCTTGAAAACTTTGCTAGTCTTTTTCCCGGAAATGGTCGAGTTTGTAAGGGTAAGCCAAGACACGTGTTCGCTGTCTTTGACCCCACTTCCATTGAGCCAAGTTTCTGGGAAATTTGGTTGTGGAGCTTACCATTTTCTCCTCGTTATTAGGGGGAGAACTCTACAATGATTCTGCAATCTTCTGGATATGAAACCAGATTTTCTGAAATTGTGTTCTAGGCCTTATAGTCGAAAAACTGACAAGATATTGTGCCTCCAAAATTTAGATTGCTCGGCAGATACCACCTCAAAATTAAGTGAGCTAAACCTCCAATTACAAGGAAAAAATTGCAAAATTTCAGCTGTGAAAAGTACAGTAAATGGTTTCCAGAGGAAACTGAAATTATGGATTGCACATTTAAAAAGAAATCCCGTATTACCCTTTCCAGCTTTGAATTTAGTTCTGGGAACTGTGAATGTCAATAACTGTGATAATCTTTTGCCAAGCATCTTTAACTTCTAACCACAGAATTTAATGACAAGTTGAGCCAGTTTTCTACAATTGAACTAGTGATTATGCTTACCAGTAATCCATTCGTTTCTGTTTGTATTACTGAGCTTGGAGGGAGGGTATGAGAGAGCTTCAGAAATTGGAATTTTGAAAAATTAAAAATGAAAATTTCATATCTTCAGGAGAGAAATCCTCGAAATCATTTTATACAACTTCAGGCAATTTCTGGTCTCTGGTGGACGATCATTAGCATTACTTGGAAACGTATTCTTGATTTGGTTCAACATACTCTATGTGATCAAAAGTATCTGGACACACCCAAAAACATACGTTTATTCATATTAGGTACATTGTGCTGCCACCTACTGCCAGGTACTCCGTATCAGTGACCTAGTGACGTCAGTAGTCATTAGACATCGTGAGAGAGCAGAATGGGACACTCCGTGGAACTCACGGGCTTCGAACGTGGTCAGGTGATTGGGTGTCACTTGTGTCATACGTCTGTATGTGAGATTTCCACACTCCTGAACATCCCTAGGTCCACTGTTTCCGATGTGATAGTGAAGTGGAAACGTGAAGGGACACACAGCACAAAAGCGCACAGGCCGACATAGTCTGTCTACTGACAGAGACCGCCGACAGTTGAAGAGGGGTCATAATGTGTAATAGGCAGACATCTATCCAGACCATCACACAGGAATTCCAAACTGCATCGGGATCCACCGCAAGTACTATGACAGTTAGGCGGGAGGTGAGAAAACTTGGATTTCATGGTCGAGCAGCTGCCCATAAGCCACGCATCACGTCGGTAAATACCGAATGACACCTCGCGTGGTGTAAGGAGTGTAAACATTGGACAATTGAACTGTAGAAAAACATTTGTTGGAGTGATGAATTACGGTACACAATGTGCGATCCGATGGCAGGGTGGGGCTAAGGCGAATGCCCAGTGAACATCATCTGCCAGAGTGTGTAGTGCCGACAGTAAAATTTGGAGGCGGTGGTGTTACAGTGTGGTCATGTTTCTCGTGGAGGGGGCTTGCACCCCTTGTTGTTTTGCGTGGCACTACCATAGAACAGGCCTACATTAATGTTTAAAGCACCTTCTCACTTCCTACCGTCGAAGAGCAATTTGAGGATGGCGTTTGCATCTTAGACACGATTGAGCACCTGTTCGTAATGCACGGCATGTGGCGGAGTGGTTACACGACAATAACATCCCCGTAATGGACTGGCCTGCACAGAGCCCTGACCTGAATCCTGTAGAACACGTTTAGGATGTTTTGGAATGCCAACTTCGTGGCAGGCGTCACCGACCGACATCGATACCTCTCGTCAGTGCAGGACGGAGTGAAGAAAGGGCTGCCATTCCCCAAGAAACGTTCCAGCACCTGATGGAAGGTGAGCCTGCGAGAGTGGAAGCTGTCATCAAGGCTAAGGGTGGGCCAACTCTATATTGAATTCCAGAATTACTGGTGGAGGCTGCCACAAACTTGTAAGTCATTTTCAGCCAGGTGTCCGGATACTTTTGATCACATGTTGTATCTTTGTGAGGTCACATTTTCATGTACGAGCATCGTCGACAGTAAATACGAATACAGTGTGACAGACCCACTGATAGAATATGGATTAACATGTTCCGGCTAAACACGGGATTTTTATAAGTTTACAAGGAATGTGTCACGCCAGACTTCACATTCATTATATAGGTTGTAGTATAAGAAATTTTAATTGTAATTGTTTTTAGTGGTGGTAGTAGTAGTAGTAGTAGTAGTAGTAGTAGGATAATGATTGTGATGTCGGTAGGGCTCACACTAGTTAAATGTGCCGGAGCACAAAAAGTTGGACTGAAGTGGTGTAACCAGTGACTGTGCGTGCAGAGTGAGCAGGAGCGGCTGGGCCAGCTGACGGAGGGCACGCTGGAGCGGCAGGAGGTGCTGCTGCAGCAGCAGCACGGCCTCCGCCAGTTCGTGGGCAGCAACCTGCGCGACCTGCTGCGCGAGAAGCAGCTCATCGCCGCCGGCCACCGCGAGCTCGCCCGCATGACTGAGGACGTCCGGCACAGGCTCGGTGCGTGCAGGTGAAGGCGGTAATCCTAAAGTGACTGAACTAGACACCTCTGTTATTCGTGTTCTAAGTACACACATTTCAATCTGACACATTTTTCCCGATGACATCAGAGACCTTTGTCATAAAAGTCTACACTTAGGCTGTTTGGAAAGTGTTCCACTTCAAAAACTGACCTGTCCTCATCGTAGAAATGCCTGCCGCGCAACGGTTACTTTGTCCGGGGTGGGGGGTGAGAGGAAGTTACCGTGCGCCGTGTCGGGTGATTATGGGAGGTGAGACAAAATGCTGTAACCTCGTGAGGAGATTTCACTAGAATGCCATGTAGCAGTTTGTATCTCTCACTAACGTAATCAGTTAGCACCTCACAAAAAAATAACCAGTATCGCCTTTTATTGTGGCAGTTGGGTGTCGGCCTTTTTTGGCGGTGGTGAACCCACATTTCCACAACTCGTTTTGCTTCTCTGTCTCTGCGTCGACACTCGTCTGTGGTGATTAGGCTGCTGTAGTAGTCTGCACCGAGCCGCCACAGGTGCGCCGTTTCCACTATTGCGTCTGTTCAGTAGGCTTCTTTGGTGGGTGTGAACAGTAGTGAAACCCAGTGTGTTGAAAATGTTAAAGTTGACGGAAAACTGATCCTTGACTGATTCTCAGTTTTGCACTGTTGTCTTTCGTTGATATAGGCAGGTCTTCAAACATCAGGGCCTCCACTTCTATTGCAATTCCTGGGTCTTCACAGAGAGATGTGTGCCGTTTGATTCTTTGTCATTCAGACTTGAAGACACTGGAAGTACTTGCATTTCCTGTCTACTGTGGCATATGATGGTGCATTGTTGCTGTACACTTCGATCAGCTTGAATAATTTTATTCATTTATTTGTGTGTGTGTGTGTGTGTGTGTGTGTGTGTGTGTGTGTGTGTGTGTGTGTGTGTGTGTGTGTGTTTGCAGTGTTGTCCTCCGTATCATCATCATCTTATAAACTTTTAAGAAACTGGCTGGGTCTGTTTGGAGCATTAGCCTCTCCATCAACTTCTGCCTTCCCACGTCTCTCGCTCTCCACCTCGATCCAGTCTTCTTCTGTCTTTTGCACGCAGCCTGTCACACCTTTCAGCCAGCCATCTCTTGTTCTTCCTCTTGTTTTCCCTTCCCTTTTAATTTTTGCATCTGCCTGTGTTCCCTCTTCACTCACTTTAACGTCTCCGTACCGTCGAAGCCTCGATTCCTCTACCCTGTCCTGTAATGGTTCATTCTTCATTTATTCTGTGATCCTCTCATTCCTTATCCAATCCATCCTTGTCACTCCAATAGTATTTCTCAAGAATTTCACCTCATTAAGTTGTGTTTTTCTTCTCCCTTTTCCTTTCATTACACAATTCATTGTGGCACACATCAGGATAGGAGGCCAGTACATCCTGTATATAACCCTTTTGCTGTTTTGAGGGATGTCCCTGCTCCAGATCAGGCTTTTGACACACTTCCAGAATGCTACTGCTCGCCTCTCCCACATTATGGATCAAAGGTACTAGAAACTCTCCACCTTCCGTAGTCGGCCTTGATTGTCATTTCACACTTACTTATGCTAAATTTCATCCCGTACTATTGTCCAGTTTGTTGCTCCTGCACTTTCTCCTTGCTCCCCATATACGAAATCGTCTGCAGATATCATTGCTTTCATCTTTGCTCCACTAAGTTCTTGTGCCACTCTGTTGCTAATCTCATTCATCACCACAGTGAAAAGCAATGGTGAGAGTGGATTTTTCCCATCTTCAGCCATTCTTCTGTTCCTGCCAGACCAAGCTCTCTCTTTCCACTTTCACACAGCTTATACTTCCATCGTTGTAGATTTCTCTTATCCTCATCGGTTCCCGTGGAACTCCCAAACCTTGCACCACCGTACACTACTATTGTATGCTTTTCAATACCCAGGAAGGCCATCACTGTCAGAATATCTATTCAATGTTCAAAGTGCTATTTCTGTAGCTGTATTAGAGTGACAATCAGAGCTTCTGTAGGCTTTCATACTCTGAAACCATCATCTTGTGCTATCGTATTTCCTTCTATTTATCCCTGACTTCCAGTTTCCAAAGTGGCTCATAAGTGTGATTCCCTGACAGTTTTTGCACTCATTTGCTATTATCGTTCTTGAAAATCAGGACAGTTATTCCCTTCTTCAAATTTTCTGGGGTCCTCCTCCTTTTTCAACACAATTTTTATCACTTGATAAATCCATCATACCCCCATCTCTCCTGCTCTCACCCCATTCCTACACTCAGCTCACCCAAACCTGGTCCATTTCACTCTTTCTTCTTTTTCAATTTATCTTCCACTTCTCTCCATCTTAAGTCCTCTTCTGTTTGCAGTTCCACATCTTCCTCCTTGTTCAGGTCTCCATTTGGATTGAGGAGTTCTTCAGAATACTCCCCCCACTTGATCTCAAGTTCCTGCTTATTTTCTGCCTGTTGACCACTTGTGTTCACCATTCAGACACAGTCTGTCATATTGTTCTGCCGCACGGTTTTAACCATACAGGACCTTTTTTGAACCATCATTATCTTCCGCCATCATTCTAGTTCCCTCTTCCATCGCCTTATTCTCTCATCTGCCGCCACTCTCTCAGCTTCTTTCTTTCTATCCAATATTTATGTTTGATAATAGACTACAGATTCAAATATTGAAACTTACTCTTGAAGTTCAACTTACTGTAATAGGTATAGATGTGCCGGATTGGGACTTGAACCTGAATTTCCTGCTTATCTTGAGTGGTCACCTTACCATTTGGCTATCCGAGCATGCTCCCAGAACCGACCCAAACTTCCATGTCATGCACCTATCTGTTTCTTTTCATATTCGTAGGAATAAATTTAAATATTTGAAACTGTAGTATGTCATCAAAAATAATTATATACATAAGGCGAACATGGGCCTATGATGAAAATGACGATGATAGTCTACGACTTCTCCTCTTAATTCTAAAACCTTCACAGGACTGCCAATATGTGGGAATGTGGTTAAATGCATTAATAAATTGTGAGAAGAAATAGATGTGTGACGTGAGGAAATTTGGGTTGGTCCCAGTCTGGCACAAATTTTCTTGTGTTGCTTTAGGTAGTATATCTATAACCATTACAGGGATAATTTTCAGCTCTTTCTTGTCTGGTACTCTTCTCTTGTACTAGTGTGCTATTGTGGAATTGCACCCTAAACAACATATTCTTCTTCTCCACTTGAATTTCATTACAAATAAGTACCCCACTCATACAATTATAATTAGTGGAAACTTCTATCTACCCTCGATTTGTTGGTGAAAATACATGTTCAAAGCTGGTGGTAGACAAAAAAACATCTTCTGAAATTGTACTAAATGCTTTCTCTGAGAATTCCTTGGAACAATTAGTTCATGAGCCCACACAAGTTGTAAATGGTTGCGAAAACATACTTGACCTCTTAGTCACAGATAATCCTGATCTGATAGAGAGCGTCATGACGGGTACAGGGATTAGTGAACACGAGGTCATTGTAACGAGGCTCAAAACCATGTCAACCAAAACCACTAAAAATAAATGTAAAATATAGCTCTTTAAAACAGCAGATAAAAATTCGCTTGATGCCTTCCTAATAGAGAGTTTCCATTCCTTCCAAGCTAATTATGTAAGTGTAGACCAGATATGGCTCAAATTCAAAAATACAATATTGAAAGCAATAGATTGATTCATACCACATAAGTTAATAAGAGACAGGGCTGATCCACCATGGTACACAAAACACGTCAGAACACAGTTGCAGAAGCAACGAAAAAAGCATGCCAAATTCAGAAGAACGCAAAATCCCGAAGACTGGCTAAGTTTCACGGAGGCTCGAAATTTAGTGCAGACGTCAATGCGAGATGCTTTTAATAGTTTCCACAATGAAATATTGTCTCAAAATATGGTAGAAATCCAAACAGATTTTGGTCGTATGTAAAGTACACCAGTGGTAAAAAACAGTCAATACCGCCTCTGCGCCATAGCAATGGAAATGTTACCGATGATGGTGCCACTAAAGCAGAGTTACTAAATACAGTCTTCCGTAATTCCTTCACGAAAGTAGACGAAGTAAATATTACAGAATTCAAAACCAGAACAGCTGTTCGCATGAGTGACAATAAAGTAGATACCTTAGGTGTTGCGAAACAACTCAAATCACTTAAGAAAGGCAAGTCTTCTGGTCCATATGGTATACCAATCAGGTTCCTTTCAGAGTATGCAGACACAATAACGCCTTTCTTATCAATCATATACAACCGCTCACTTGAAGAAAGGTCTGTTCCTAAAGACTGGAAAGTAGCACAGTTCACACTAATATTCAAGAAAGGAAATAGGAGTAACCCATTGAATTACAGACCAATATCACTGACCTCAATTTGCAGTAGGATTTTGGAGCATATACTTTACTTGAACATTATTAATCACCTTGAAGAAAATGACTTATTGATACTTAACCAACACGGATTCAGAAAATATCGTTCTTGTGCAACACAGCTAACTCTTTATTCTCATGAAGTAATGAGTGCTGTCAACAAGGGATCTCAGATCGATTTCATATTCCTAGATTTCCATAAGGCTTTTGATACCATTCCTCACAAGCGACTATTAATCACATTGTGTGCATGTGGAGTATCGTCTCAGTTGTGTGACTGGATTCGTGATTTCCTCTCAGAGAGGTCACTGTTCGCAGTGACAGACGGAAATCATCAAGTAGAACAGAAGTGATATCTGGCGTTCTGTAAGGTAGTGTCATAGGCCCTCTGCTGTTCCTGATTTACATAAATGATCTAGGAGATAATATGAGCTGCCCCCTTAAATTGTTTGCAGCTGACGCTGTAATTTACCGTCTAGTAAAATCACCAATGATCAGTTCCAATTACAAAATTATCTAGAGAGAATTTCTGTATGGTGCGAAAAGTGGCAATTTGCACTAAACAAAGAAAAGTGCTAGGTCATCCTCATGGGTACTAAAAGAAATCTGATAAATTTTGGGTACATGATAAATCGCACAAATCTAAGGGCTGTTAATTCGACTAAATACCTAGGAATTACAATTACGAGCAACTTAAATTGGAAAGACCTCATAGATAATATTGTGGGGAAGGCAAAACAAAGACTGCGCTTTGTTGGCAGAACACTTAGAAGATGCGACAAACCCACTAAAGAGACAGCCTACATTACACTTGTCCGTCCTCTGCTGGAATATTGCTGCACGGCATGGGATCCTTACCAGGTAGGATTGACGGAGGATATCGCAAAAGTGCAAAGAAGTGCAGCTCATTTCGTGTTATTGCGCAATAGGGGTGAGAGTGTCACTGATATGATACGCGAGTTGGGGTGGCAGTCACTGAAACAAACGTGGTTTTCTTTGCGGCGAGAAATTTCAATCACAACATTCTCTTCCGAATGCAAAAATATTTTGTTGACGCCCACCTACGTAGGGAGAAATGATCATAATAAAATAAGAGAAATCAGAGCTCAAATGGAAAGATTCAGGTGTTCCTTTTTCCCAAGTGCCATTCGAGAGTGGAATGGTAGAGAAGTAGTATGAAAATGGTTCGATGAACCCTCTGCCAGGCAGTTAAGTGTGAATTGCAGAGTTACCATGTAGATGTAGGTGTATCTTTTGTTTCTTGCATCTCTTTTTGTTACTTGTCCTCCCACAGATTACCTACAGATATCCTCTTAAATCTACCCCACTCCTCTTCTGTCGTTTATGGTTCATCCGTTGGGAGATTTTCCTCCACTGTTCCCAGGCACTTTACTCTATTCTCTTCTTCTTCCAGCTTCCATTCCATAACGTACCTATCCTGGTTACCTGTCCCTTTCTCATCCTTAGTCCCTCTCTCAGGTTCATTGTTAGCAGTTGATGCCCATGTCTCGGATGGCATTACCTTGATATCTGTGATGTTCCTCTACATTTCACTATCACACAGAATAAATTCAACTAGCAACTTTGTACCCAAGTCATTACTCTTCCCCTTCAATTGGAGAAAATGAATTACTGCACTTTATCAGTGGGTTGTGCCCACCCAACCTGTTTCTGCAAACAAACAGGAAATTAAATGTGTGCCTTATATTTTCTCAAGATGTACCTCGATCTGGTTGCTTGGCTGGTTTTATGGGTATTAAAGGAGCGAGTAAGAAATCATCAGTACCTCATTCGCAAAATAAGTGCATGGAGGATGGTGAGATGTTATTCTTTTTCAAGTTTGTGTAATCCTCCTCCCAGACACACAGTCAAATCTGAAAAGTTGTTCTTTTATTGGATGTTTGCTCTGGCCCAGTAATTATGGCATAGGAATCTCAAATATACTGAAATAATAGGATGTGCTCTGTGCGTATTACTCTGGTTATTATTTCAGCTCTAAACTTCAGCCCTTTTTACATTAAATCATATTAAGATATCGTCTTAGTGACTGAGCTGTCTTCTTTTAGAAGATCAATTTACAAATGATCATACCATAAAATATTTCGATATTGTTTCCTATTGTTCTTAGGTTGGGACATAATTGTGACACGTTACGTGGAATAACAGAAGTCCACAGAGTCCTGGAATCAAGCAATGTGCAGTCCCCTTAGGGCACTGTCTGCACAAGTGGGAATATGAGAAGGATGGGTAGAAAGGGGAAACCAGCAGGCTCCCAGTAGGTGTCGTCACTGCCCTATGTTACGGTTGTCATAGAATTACACTCGGACATAACTTTTTTGTTTGTGTCTGAGATAAATCATTTAAAGTACAAATGAATACTACTGAATCTCAAAGTTACATAAATAGACATATTCATTACCCTTTACATTTCACCAATATAAGGATGAGAGGTTTGCATAGATCATCAAACAGTAGTAGAATAATTTTTGAGAAGCACCCTGAGATGCTTGTTTCGGTACAGTGGTGTTCTTAACTAGAAGTAAAAGGTATCTAATGAAGAGTCCTTTACGACTAGCCCTCTTACATTTGCGTCATACTTAAAAACGTGAAACATCAAAAAGAAAAGAAAATCCTTTCTTTATTTCTAGAGATAGAACAGTATTGTTGAAGCTTCCTGGCAGATTAAAACTGTGTGCCATACCGAGACAGTGATTTCCCTAGATCACTCCAGGCAAATTCCGGGATGGTTCCTTTGAAAGGGCACGGCTGCCTTCCTTCCCCATCCTTCCCTAATCCGAGCTTGTGCTCCGTCTCTAATGACCTCGTTGTCGACGGAACGTTAAACACCAATATCCTCCTCCTCCATACCGAGACTCGAACACTGGACCTTTGCCTGCGAAAGACAAAGGTCCCGAGTACGAGTCTCGGTCCGGCACACAGTTTTAATCTGCCATGAAGTTTCATACCAGGTACACTCTACTGCAGAGTGAAAATATCATTATGATATTATTAAAATATATAATCCTTTTTATTTAGCAAGACGTTTTGCACGGATGCTTCAAATTTAAATTTAGTTTCATACAGCTAGTAATTAAAAACAAGAGATATCATTTTTGTGAAAATTAGTTGTTCAGTTATGTTAATTAACATAGCTATTTGGTAATAATTATAGAATTCAAATAAAACTAAAAAAATGCTGCTAATGCCAATAATAATTCCAATCCCAAAGAAAGCAGGTGTTGACAGATGTGAAAATTACCGAACTATCAGTTTAATAAGTCACGGCTGCAAAATACTAATGCGAATTCTTTACAGACCAATGGAAAAACTGGTAGAAGCTGACCTCGGGGAAGATCAGTTTGGATTTCATAAAAATGTTGGAACACGTGAGGCAATACTGACCCTACGATTTATCTTAGAAGAAAGATTAAGGAAAGGCATTTGTAGACCTAGAGAAAGCTTTTGACAATGTTGATTGGAATACTCTCTTTCAAATTCTGAAGGTGGCAGGGGTAAAGTACAGGGAGTGAAAGGCTATTTACAATTTGTACAGAAAGCAGATGGCAGTTATAAGAGCCGAGGAGCATGAAAGGGAAGCAGTGGTTGGGAAGTGAGTGAGACGGGGCTGTAGCCTCTCCCTGATGCTATTCAATCTGTATATTGAGCAAGCAATAAAGAAAACAAAAGAAAGGTTCGAAGTAGGTATTAAAATCCATGGAGAAGAAATAAAAACTTTGAGGTTCGCCGATGACATTGTAATTCTGTCAGAGACAGCAAAGGACTTGGAAGAGCAGCTGAACGGAATGGACAGTGTCTTGAAAGGAGGGTATAAGATGAACATCAACAAAAGCAAAACGAGGATAATGGAATTATTCGAATTAAGTCGGGTGATGCTGAGGGAATTAAATTAGGAAATGAGATGCTTAAAGTAGTAAAGGAGTTTTGCTGTTTGGGGAGCAAAATAAGTGATGATGGTCGAAGTAGAGAGGATATGAAATATAGACTGGCAATGGCAAGGAAAGCGTTTCTTAAGAAGAGAAATTTGTTAACATCGAGTATAGATTTGTCAGGAAGTCGTTTCTGAAAGTATTTGTATGTAGTGTAGCCTTGCATGGAAGTGAAATGTGGATGATAAATAGTTTAGACAAGAAGCGAATAGAAGCTTTCGAAATGTGGTGCTATAGGAGAATGCTGAAGATTAGATGGGTAGATCACACAACTAATGAGGAGGTATTGAATAGAATTGGGGAGGAGTTTGTGGCACAACTTGACTAGAAGAAGAGATCGGTTGGTAGGACATGTTCTGAGACATCGAGGGATCACCAATTTAGTATTGGAGGGTAGAGTGGAGGGTAATAATCGTAGAGGGAGACAAAGAGATGAATACACTAAGCAGATTCAGAAGGATGTAGGCTGCAGTAGGTACTGGGAGATGAAGAAGCTTGCACAGGATATAGTAGCATGGAGAGCTGCATCAAACCAGTCTCAGGACTGAAGATCACAACAACAACAACACCAAGAATCGAACAAACAACTTCACGATACGAGACTTAATCGTTCTGCACTCAGTTACAGGTGGTTCTGTTCAAATGCTGAAAATATTTTGTACTTGACACTGGTGTGTCACATGAAAAATAATAGGTCAGAGGCATGCAGAACATTCACACTGCCAAGAATAATAAACAATTTTGGGAAATGCATAAAGGGGCCAAAAATCGAGCAAGTGCATAGGTCCGAGGTAGAAGCCAGCCCCTCGGGGCTCATACCCGGACTCGGGGAAAAGTGCCGCCAGTCGACTACCGTACGCGACGGTGTGTCAGTGACGGGGGTCTCTGGCAAATGTCTCGGGCTGTGACAGTGGTCAGGTGTGCCACAGCACAGGAAACCAGTTTCGAGTCCAGTGCCAGAGGATGGCGACAGCTGGTGATCAGGTGTACCGTCTGGAAGTGGCCCCTAGCTTTGCAGTAGACTGCTCCACACACGACAACTGCCCACAGGGCACAGAGGTCAGCGTCAACACCAGCACACACTTGAAGCACGAAGATAGATTCCCTGGACTGACAAGTTTGGGAACCTGTTGGAAGCACACGAGGAGGCACGTCCCGCTTGCCAATAGCGAAGTGGTCTGGTTTTCTGTTGTGGGGAACATTTACGTGGGGTGACTTGTGGAACCTGATATGTCTGCCCTCATATCTCACAATAACAGTACACGAATCCATTGCCCTATAGGTGACTTCTACCTTCGGTGAGACAATGTTTCGTATCACTAGTGGCCAGCGGTGGAATGAACTTGCTGACTGACAGTATATCTATACGGGACTAAATTCTTGGCAATAGCTGTCTATGCAGTTCCTGCCGAAAAAGGCGTATTACGAAGCTGCGTGCTTAGAGATGGACGGCGCCTCTCGTCATTTAGGCACGGTGCTAGCTGTTGCAGAGTTGTTCACTGCAATGCATTAAACTGTTCATTTTCCTGACTTTATTATAAATTGTACTCACTTTGCTGTTGTATTTGGATATCTGTGTTTCTTTTTGACTGTTCTTGCAAATTACAGCATTGTGGCTATACTCACAATTCTACAAAGTACAGGTGTCATATTTTGGTTTTCTCATGCATTCTGTGAAAGTATGAGATTGTGAATTTAGTTGCGGTTTCACTATACTTCTGTGCTCGAACAGTGTTTGGCCGTATCTGTAAAAATACAAAACAATTCACTGCCTGATTATTCCTAATCGGTGTCGGAGCACTTTGAGATTGGTGTCAGAGTACTTTAAGGTACAGCAATTGGTATTTGACAGCGAGGGGGCCAGAATGCTTGCGACAACAGTATAGTAATGCCAGCTGTAGAGATCTATATGATACATGAATTTGTGTTTTTTGTAAGAGATAAAGTGTTTTAAGCGAATTTCTGTCAACGTAGAGAGTGGAATGCTGTGGTAGCTCAGTTGGTCTATACACAAGCTTCACGGTTCTTGTGGCCCTTCCCCTCTGCATGCAGTCACCTCACTTGAAACAACAGGAACGCGACTGAGCAATGTATACGCCCCCTTGGACACAGCTGTGACCACCTGTTAGTAGCAGGTCTATATCGACATCTACATCTATACTCTGCAAACCACTGTGACGTGCATGGTAGAGGATACATTCCACTGTAACAATTTTTAGGGTTTCTTCCTGTTGCATTCACATGTGGAGCATGGGAAGAATGATTGAATGTGTGTGCGCGCGCAGTAATTATTCTAATCTAACCTCACAATCCCTGTGTGAGTAATACGTAGGCAATTGTGCTACATTCCTAGCGTCATCATTTAAAGTCAGTCACATATTAAGACAGTTTGCACAATGCTTTTGGTGTCTCGTGATGTCCCTGCTGTGATGCGTTGTCACAGTCAGTAGGGGAATGAATGGTGCTACATGCTACTGGGCGAGTGTTTCTAATTCCATTACTAATGAGAATGTGCAATTAAGGGTTTTGTTTGGAGCCAGTTGTACACCGTAGAGATATTGTGAATGATTTCTTCAGAGTTCGAATTATGATATTTACTTTCCAAAATTTGTGTGTAATAAATCCGAACGGAACAAAGTGAACCGTAGACACAGGGGTAGTGGCAGTTCATGCAACTAGGTAGACAGAATACCGTGCCCGGTAGATGCGCAGTTGGCAGGGCACGCTTGGGGGAGCCGTAGTGGTGGGGGCCGCAGGCAGGCACTGTGGGAGAAATGCTGAGCGTTCGAGGGGAAGTGCCATCCTAAACTGAAGCCTATGTTAACGTTTTTTGTAAGTATTAAGCGGGACCCCTCCGTGCCCGCACTTGCATGGTGACCATTCAGAATATCTACTCTCACCTCTGCTTTGTTTAGTATCTAAAAAGAATTCTACTGAAAATGCAAAAAAAGCAGCAATTTGTTTTCGCTGGCTTGTTTAACCGTTTGTAACTCAAAAAAGTGTCACGAGTGGCAAATTTTACGTAAAACCTACACACTTCTCTTCTTCCCATGTTAAAATATGCTTCTTTTCCAGAATTTTTATGCTTCTTTAGCCAAAACACAGCTAACATGTTGTGCTATGGAAAAGTACACCCTCAGTACAAAAATAAATGTATAATGTTTTCACTTATGTAGTTTCAAAATGCACAGCATTTCTCATTTTACTAGGTATTGATGGCCATTAAAAATTACGTTCTTTCATCAAAAAAATCCGTAGTTAGTGGACTGACACAGTAGATAATGAACTGCGTCCTTTACTCATAAACAAAGAGCTACTTAAGTTAAAGTTCTATCTGCTAAAGTACAGCTCTCTTTTGTATAGTTCGCATTGCCACAATGGTGTTGAGGTAGTAGTCTGCTATGTACGTTACGAGGTTGCTCTGTGCTGCCTGCCTCTGTGCTAGTCGCTAAGTCTGTGGCTCTGTCACAGTGACACACTGGAACTCTGTCGTACAGACTCGAACTAACTGAGCTACTGGAACGAACGAACGAACTTACTAACTGGCTAAACTGGCCCTCTGGTCTGCAGCAGCAATCCTAAATACTGGCGGCTGAGAGACCGTTGGCAGCTTGTTTCCAGAGAGTCTGGCACCAGCGTACGCCAGCACATACTCCCCCCCCCCCCCCCCCCCCCCCCTCCCAAAATGCCACACCGTTGTCGTATAGTGTGGATGCGAATGACGATAGGAAGGGAGGGAGGACACTGGACATTGTGATGGGATGGAAGCCGCTACTCCCAGCTGTATCCCACCATCTGGTTTGCGAGAAACACCCTTCGGAAAACTGCTGCCGGGACACGTGTCCAGTCCTGAGGGCGAAGGCGATGGCAGGTCCAGGTCCGTGGGATCGGCGGGGGAGAGGGTGCCCCGTTCTTCTGCTCCTCCTGGGGTGCCCTGGTGACACCAGCGGGTAGCTGCAAAGGCCACGCGGTCTCGGGAAGCCGTGAATCTGGGGGAAGAAAAGCAGCAGAATCACGGGGCAAATGACATTCGCGAATTCATTTCTGGTGGTGTCGCTGCAAAACCTCACGACCTGCAGTAAAGTACATATATAAGCCAATGTGTTCCTGGATTGCGCCTCTTTCCCAGTGCCCACGGTTGAAATAAACACTGAAAAGAAAAAGATCGCATGGGGTAAAGCGATACTTGCTTACCATTGGTGGGACCGTATGCTGCGGTGGATGCAGCAAGTGTAGCAGCTTGCGATGGTCGTGGCCGTGCAGAAGTTCCGCCGGCGATGGTCCGTCTCGCGGGTGGGAGCTATAGGAGGCGAGAAAGAGTTGCGGTGCCTGTTCCCGTGTGTGGGTGGTGTGACTCTTGGCCATCTGTTGCATGAAAGTGCGTACGAAGCATTCTGCTTCTCTGTTAGACAGCGGGTGAAACGGCTCATAAGTCCCATAGTGCTCAGAGCCATTTGAAACGGCTCACTTTGTTAGATGGTGAATGCTGTTGCAGTCACAAAACTGTTAAGCCACGTGAAGTGAACTGTGGTCTATTGTCCAACAAAAGTACTTCCGGCAGACCTGCTGTGCAAAATATTGAGGACAATGCTTGAATGGTACTAAGAGGGTAAGTCAATTATTATCCGCAATTTAGTGTGTGTGTGTGTGTGTGTGTGTGTGTGTGTGTGTGTGTGTGTGTGTGTGTGTGTGTTTTTTTTTTTAAGGACTGTCATATTATGTTCATGACACATGCTTTGTTTATTTGTTTTTATATCTTTGCAATTTTCAAGCTGCTAGGTTAGGTTCGTTATCACTGCTGTGCTGTTAATCGTGGCTGCTCCACTTGTCTATTTGCACCAAAGAAGAGCAAAATTCAGTGATCAGTTTTTTGTTGTCGGAAGGTGTATCGGAGGTTGAAATTCATCGAAGACTTTCGGTACGGTACAGGAACAGTGTTTTGCCAGAACAGGGTGTCTTCAAATGGATTGAAAAATTCCGAAATGGTTGCACAAGTGTTACGCACGATGAAGGAGCCAGAGGACTGTTTACCGCCACAAATGAAGAAACCATTGAGCATTCACGTGAAATGATTCTCTTAGACGATTAACTATTGACAAAGTGGCACATTAGTCACTGTTCTTCGTACAAAATCATCCACAACAGACTTAGGTTTCGTAAAGTTTGAGCAAGATTGGTCCCAAAACAGCTCACAGAGTTGCATAAACAAATGCGCTTGGACATCCTGCAAAAAACATGGTAACGAGTGGGACAACTTCTTAGACAGGATAATTACTGGTGACACATGAAACCATCATTATGAGCCGGAGAGTAAGAGAGTAAACGGCAGAGAATGGAATGGAAACATCCAAATTTGCTGTGCAAGAAAAAGTTCAAGATCCAACAGTCCACTGGAAAACTGATCTTACGGTTTTTTGGGACGCACAAGGTCCAGTATTGGAACATTATGGGGAAAGGGGCACAACGATAAACAGTGTATGTTACAGTGAGATGTTTACTGCCAGGCTAAAGCCCGCAATTCGAATCAAACGCTGAGGATTGCTATCAAAAGGTGTTGTGTTGTTGTAAAACAATGCCTGTTCGTATACTGCTGCCCACACTGCTGAAACACTCCAAAAACTCAAATTTGAAGTACTGGATCATCCTCTATACAGCCTCGATCTTGCCGCTTCTGACTATCACTTGTTTGGTCCACTGAATCAGGCCTCAGATGAAGCAGTGAAAGAAGCGCTGCATTCTGGCTCGCAGCTCAACCGAGAACCTTCTTTCATAAGGGCATCACGAAGCTTGTACAATGGTGGACCAAGTGCGTTCAAACGCAAGGAGACTGCCGAAAAATGATGTTCTTGTAAGTTTCCTATTTGATTACAATAAATTTTTATAACTACTTTGTGGATAATAATTGACTTGCCCTCGTACGTGATGTGGTAGAGTTCGTAGGCACCGGCAATGGGAACTTGCTAAAAGAGTCTACCACTATGAGCCAACGAGTGTTTCAAAATGGTCCTGCAAAGACTATGTGCACTCGTTGACATGGCAATTGAGTCTTAGGCCAAGCTGCAAATGTCTGTGGCAGAGCGAGTCGGTTCTCGGTGCGTGCGTGATACCGCGACATCATCTGTTCAATGTGGGTGTCCGTGTCACGCCAAGAACAGTAGCGGTGCACTAACTGTTTACTGCAAACAATTCCCCAATGTCCTTGATGGAGCAATCGCAATACATCATTTTGCAACAATTTGGGAACAAGCAAATGGGTTGTCCACTGTCATTTTTAACTAGAATCACACCTTGTCGAACTGAAAGGCTATGCTGACGTGCAAAATACTGGTGCACAACTGAGTTCTGCATACTGTTCAATGAACGAGGCCAAGACGTGCGAATATAATGCAACAAAATTTTGAGGTCTGGATCTGCTTCTGTGGCCTGTGCAGTTTTTCTGTAGTGCAAGGGAAATGATTCCAGAAATTCAAAGCCCTGTGCATCGATTTGGTAACATGCAACAGATGCATCAAAATCAGAGTCTGAGCCAATCAGAAGGCGAGATAGGGTGGCCGCTTTGCCATGCTTTGTATTTCATACTTATACTGCAAAAGCAGCAAATCCCGGCGTTGCAATTTGTGAGCGGGCGCGTAGGAACCGACTTTGCCAGATGAAGCAAGGACTGCCTGGGCTTGTGATCTCTCACTAAATAGAACTTGCGACTGTACAAATAGTGACTGAATTTTTTCACTCCATACACAACAGCAAGAGCTTCTTTTTCAATCTGGGAATAATTGCACTAAGTTTGAGTTAACTACTTTGAAACAAAAGCAATAGTTCTGTCTCGTGCACCAGTTCTGTGCAAATGCACAACGCCAGTTTCGTAGGAAGAAGCGTCGACTTGCGGAACTACTGGCGTGGCAGGGTCAAAATGCACTTAACATCTGTCACTAAGCAAAGCATTTTTGAGTTTCTGAAGTGTGTCTCGACAGTGTTCATATCACACAAAAAGCACATTTTTGCGATGCAAGCGATGCAATGGAGCCGTGATCTGAGTGGCATTTGGAATAAACCGAATGTAGTACGTCACCTTGCCTGGTACGGAGTGCAGTTCAGACACATCGTGAGGAACAGGCAGCTCACAGGTTGCAAGCAAATCAGATTGGAGGGGGTGCACAACCTGACTGTTTATCACATGAACTAAGTACTGTAGTTCAGTTTGAAAAAAGTCACACTTTTCGATACAATACTTGAGTCCTGCTTCTGACAACACTTGAGAAAGAGTATGCGAATTGGCAATGTGTTCCTCTGGTGTACCACCTGAGACGACAATATTGTCGAGGTAGTCTCAGCAAAATGGCACTTTTGCAATCAGCTGTTCCAAGTAACATTGAAAAATGGCAGGTGCAGAAGCACTCCCGAAGGGCAAACGCAAATACTTGAACAGTCCTAAGTGTTTATTTACAACAAACACTTTCTGTGATTCTTCATACAATGGAATTTGTAAGTAGGCATCACACAAATCTATCTTAGGAAAATAACGTCCTGTACCGAGCCTGTCCACCTCCGGCCGAGGTAACGCATATGTGTCAACTAATGTGATTTGACTGTAGACTTGAAGTCAACACAAATGCGAATGTGACCAGGAGGCTTAGGCAACAAAACTAGTGGAATTGTGCATTGACTAGTTTGAATGGGAGCAATTACACCATTATCTTGCAATCTTTCAGTTCACTGGCTGCTTTGTCTCGTAAAGCAATTGGAACGGGGCAGGCCTGAAAAAGCTTACGCTGTGCATTGTCTTTCAATGTAACATGCGCTACAAAGTTATTAGCTTTTCCAATTCCTTCTGAAAATAGCAGGAAATTCTTCTAGCTACGTTGGCTTTCGGATCAAAAGCTGATATAGAAAGTACATTGTCTTGGATGCTAAGGCCATACAAATCAAAGGCCTCTAAACCAAAAATGTTCTCACTGTCTCACAGTAAAATTCACTGTCCTAGTGTGAGATTTGTGTCAGTGAACTACAATGTCCAAGCAGTGTCAGGGAGGTGCTCGCTCGATTTAGAGCAGCGTGGTGAGCCTAACTGTTTGAACATGGCACAATTAAGCAAAGTGGTTGATGCACCTGTGCCTTACTGAAAGTTCACACGACGGCTGACAATTTGTAATGAAAGAAATAGTTTGTTAAAGTGTCATTGCACAGCAGTAGGGTGAGAATGAGGCACAACCTTAATCATAAATTTGTCAGAACCTGTTGTAGGTTTGGAAAACACAACGTTCACTGCATGTGTATGCGCCTTTTTTTCTGGGAGCGGACAAAAATGGCGTTTTTGTGCACATTGCAAACCAACTGCTTGTACACTGCCTGTTTTTCCACACGTGGAACATGTTGCATGATGGGCAATCTTGTCTTTCATGGCGAGCAAAACATCTAGGGCAAGACTTCACTAAGTTCACAGGTCTGTTTACATGGCTGTCCATGTGGTTGTGTATGCACTCACTGTTGTGGCTGCTTGGGGCAGTCACGAGCAAGGGGCAACTCGACACGACAAGTCGAGACCTGGTCAAATTTATCGGCCACTCTGGCACCCAAATCATATTGATTTTTTGTGCCGTTTTAGAGTTTTAAGCATTGGAGTTCACCAGTCAGGATATCTCACGCAAATACAAGGAGTCCGTCAGAGGCAATGTGGCGAAATGTAGTCTTTGTTCAGTTTCCAAAGCAGAACAATGCAAAAATGGGACATGGGACAATAGTAAGCATCAAACCTGAGCCATAGGCTGAGTGGTGCCGTGTGCAATCACCTAGGCTATGGGAAGGATTGGGCTAAATGAATCTGGTGAGCCACTGTAATTTGTGTGCACAATTGTGTGATTGGTTGACTTCAGTAGTATTAAATCAGAAAAAGCACAACGTACCAGAATTTTTTCTTAACAATTATTTCAACCTTGCAACGCCCTAGCAAGCTTTTCAGACCTGTTTCTGACCACTGTGTGTGTGTGTGTGTGTGTGTGTGAGAGAGAGAGAGAGAGAGAGAGAGAGAGAGAGAGAGAGAGAGAGAGAAAGAGAAAGAGAACTTAACCAAGTACTAACACAGTTTATCAACATACTTGTGACATACAATGTATAGCTAGCCAGCTGTCTGCATATAACATACACTTGTACAATGAGCATAAGATTAAACAACGCACACAACCTTGTGCCCAGTAGATGCAATTAATTCACCTGTTGATGTTGTACCTGTTCACGTTGAAGATTACTTGTCATAATCAAATACGTGCACATCATGGCAACAATGTAATTCATCTAAAAACAAAGATGATGTGACTTACCAAACGAAAGCGCTGGCACGTCGATAGACACACAAACATACACATAAAATTCAAGCTTTCGCAACAAACTGTTGCCTCATCAGGAAAGAGGGAAGAAGAGGGAAAGACGAAAGGATTTGGGTTTTAAGGGAGAGGGTAAGGGGTCATTCCAATCCCGGGAGCGGAAAGACTTACCTTAGGGGGGAAAAAGGACGGGTATACACTCGCACACACGCACATATCAATCCACACATATACAGACACAAGCAGACATATTTAAAGACCATATATATGTCTGCTTGTGTCTGTATATGTGTGGATGGATATGTGCGTGTGTGCGAGTGTATACCCGTCCTTTTTTCCCCCTAAGGTAAGTCTTTCCGCTCCCGGGATTGGAATGACTCCTTACCCTCTCCCTTAAAACCCACATCCTTTCGTCTTTCCCTCTCCTTCCCTCTTTCCTGATGAGGCAACAGTTTGTTGCGAAAGCTTGAATTTTATGTATATGTTTGTGTTTGTTTGTGTGTCTATCGACGTGCCAGCGCTTTCGTTTGGTAAGTCACATCATCTTTGTTTTTAGATATATTTTTCCCACGTGGAATGTTTCCCTCTATTAATTCACAACAATGTAATTCCTTATATTGGATGTAGATGGAATGTACACACATGAGAAAATTCATCAGCCCAGGTCACTGTACCTCCAAAAATACTCATTCCAAGAGACTCGCAATAACTCGGAACACGTAAACGAGCCACTCTCAACTCGCAGCCCGACCTCAGATTGACGTCCACCTTTCTCGAAATTCCACTCACTATCTCTAACAGGTCCACAATAACTCTGCACTTGCGGACAGCTACAGCTGAGTAGCAACAGAGCCAGCCTCCACTTGCGGTCCGGCTGCCAAATGTTGACTTCCTTGTTGGTGGCATTGCTGGCTGTCACTGTCCACTAAGCACACCGATCGTGTGCAAATAAACACTCACTGTCCAGAGGGACAAACCGCAATCGCCAGTGGTGAGGTAGGAGTGGGGTGAGTAATCGGTATAGTGCTACACACGGCACATTGTTAGGAGAAAGGTGATGTGCATTGTGGTGAGATTCACTGTCAGAATTCTGAGAGATTACGTTCCAGGAAGGATTGGACAACATATTACTTCCTCCCACATACCAGCAGTCATTTGTCTTGCTCACTATTGGGGGGGGGAGAGGGGAGAGAGGGGGGGGGGGATCAGTAGTATCGATAGTGCCCTTTGCTACACGGCGTAAAGTGGCATAGACAGTACGGAGGTAGTTGTATTGTGGTGGAATGCTTCTGAATGTATTTTGTGAACGACTCGTCCTGTCGGCAGATGCGGCCAATGAGCAGCTGGACTCTCAGACGGCGGAGCAGCGTGCCAACCACGAGCAGCTGCTGGCTGACCTGACCACCATCCAGCGCCAGGCAGCCGAGGTCTGGGCCCAAGTCGGTAAGCAACAAAAACCTCTAGCCCTGCCGCTGTGTGACACATTTACTGGCAGCTTGTGGCTGGGACTCGAGACCCTACTACAGAGATCATTCTGATAAAAACCTGAGTAGGCTGTTATAACACAGTTTTAATTGTTGATGCAGATGGATTACCTTACGTTTCTACATAGTTTCTTCCATATTATTATTATTATTATTATTATTTTGTTCCCCCCTCCATTGGATACAAACTTTCCAGAAGTTGGCTGCCCCAGAAGTCAGTTGCACACATACTGTTAGCCTGTAATGTTATGTTCAAAATGTTCTTCTAATGCCTTATCCAGTGGACCCAGCGTCTGGTGATTGCAGGAAAACATATCTGGACAGTAAGGTGGGTGATCGAGGGGTGGCAGTGTAGCTCAGAGTTTCCCACATGTGAGAGCTGCCAATATGCAACTGCACATTGGCCAGGAGGAGGACTCCACGAAAAGGAGTCTCGGTAGCACCCAGGAGCTCGCAGTAGTGGGCTGCGTTCGCTGTCCTTTGCCCGTGACTGAAGTCGATCGACAGTACAACTCTAGAGTACGGAACACAGCTGCCAAAACTCTCCCTGCTCGTAGTCGTGTTTTGGCATCAATTGGTGCCTCTCCTCCCTCCAAACTTTGTTCACTCCACACTCGTCATTTCATTCTCTGGGGTAAAGTGATAGGGCACATATTTTGTCACAGGTCACGATAAGGTCCACCAAAGCCTCTTTTCTTACTTCAAAGTGATCCAGAAGTCGTCAACAGGCGTCTTTCTGCACATTTCTGTGTGCCTCGGTGAGATGTCGAACCCACCTCAGATATTTTTTCATATCTGAATGTGCCCGATAAAATGGTACGGCCACTTTCGCACTTGTGCCCACCTCTGAAGCTATCTCGGCAACAGTGCTGTGGCAATTGCCTTCCACGAGCTTCATTGACACTGGTTGCTGGACACCATTTACGGCTTTGATTTTCCACTATATCAAAACTGTTTCAAAATGTCTGGGTCTAATTCGACATTCGAGTAGGATCACCAATGTTGTGTGGACTCTCTTCGGACCGTAAATTGATTTCAGACCACGGTGGACGAGAAAACAATTATTATACCTCGCGCAACACGTAATGGTACTTTCAGTTCTCTCATAACGATACTGTAATGACTTACCCGAGTGTGTGTGTGTGTATATGAACACAAAAACCTGGCTCATATTTAGAAGACCCCCACAGTATTTTTCACTAGCTTAACCCTCGAGGAGGTGGGTCGTTTTTCATAACACGAGGGTGTGTGTGGTGCCGTTCATATGTTTGCACAGAATTTGTGAGCAAAATCACAATATAATCTTGTTTTAATTAAACGATGATAAAATAAACTTATGTAAGTTAATAATAGTGAAATAAGCTTGCATTATATCACTGTTACCGTGGACAGTTGTTACTGAGACAGTAATGACCCACTTGAAGCATTAAACAGTACAGTTGCATCAGATCCCAGTCAACCACTTATTTAGTTACTAATAACTCTCAGACAGTGGTGTCCTTGTGGGATTATGCTTTTAGATTGCAGTGCAGATCAGTTTATTGCACAGATCATGGTTTTTTTGCTGCGTGTTTTATATTACTGCTTTTCACTTGGACGTATGACAACACAATTTGTGACTGTGGAGGGTTAAAAGTTATGCAGTAGAATTTAGTATCACCACCACCGTTATGCTACACTCACAATTTTTGATTGTGAAAACTATTCTTTGGAAGAAGAACAAACCAGCCTAAAATTAGTTTGATTGTGCTAGTGTATAACATAATCAGCTTGGAAAGGGAGATGTTCCAATAGCATTATGACTGCATACTAACACTGAATTAAATTTTTGGTTCCACTGCAGTTAAAATCATTCTTTAATTTTGCAGTATAGACAAATGTATTCCACTTGGACGAAAAATGAGAGATAGTCACCAACTCATCTTACAAACTAACCACAGTAAATTTAAACCGAGGTCAAAACTGAAATATTAATTGCCATACTCAAAGGTACATGTATATCGGAGACTATAATCCAGTCAACTTTGCACGTCAATATTGACTGGTGCGGTGGTTCGGAACGTTGCTGTAATGACACACACTCTTTTATATTCACTCTCAGTAAAAAACACTCTTTCTGAACAATGTATCATAATTATAGCTATGTATTGAGGATCTGCCTGCCACGAGGGCGACATGCTCTGCCACTGCTTCAGCCACCACTTCTGACTTCTACTCTGGGATTCTTGCATCTGAGTGACGACATTTACACAGCGCTCTAGGTGCTCCGACCTCAATAATAAATATTTAAATACACTCGTGATCTGCGTGAGTACATGTTGAGGGATCTTGGCCTCAATCTTTACTCGTTTTGTGTACTGCAACAGACAACATTCTTGATACATTTGCCATCAGTTCATCTGGTTACACTTCTCAGGATCTCATATAATATTTAAATGAAACAGGGATATTGTGAAAACATTACACGAAAAGAAGTCCAGAACAACTGAGTAAAAGTGAGGACATGCTTGGATAGTACTTGTAATTTATTTTGATTAAATTTAGTATAGTTTTTGTTTTGTGGTGAGCAGGTCGAGTGGCACATCCGGACCTGCTTGTAGGTGTGTAGTGTGTTAGTCCCAGAGATGACTGACAGAAGTAACAGATGTTTGGAGAATAAGGTGCCGTATTTATCTGCCCCCAGCTTTCAGATTCATTGATAGAGGTTAATTTTTGGTCTGTCTAACTTTAATAACCCAAAGGTAAATTACAAACAGCATGAACTTGACATATTTGACAGTTTAAATGGCCCTGTGTACCTATAAGCGTATTTGTACAGTTAACTAGGCAGTACCTTCTGTCCTCTTCTCAAAGCTTCTTTCCCTTCCTCCAATCTAGTGGTCTCTCTAGTTTCCTGCTGAGAGGACAAGCAAACCATGTCATCTTTAGTTTTTCTCTACAATTATCTGCATCTTCAGTCTGTTTGCCCTTTTTTTTTTTTTTTTTTTTTTTTTTTAAATATGATTCTATGCAATCTTCAGTTAATTGGTAATGGCTTGTTTAATTTATCTTCTTATTGTGTCTTCTTCTATAAATACATAAATTTAAGTTCCCTGCCACAATTTGTCTGTGTGTTAAAGGCTAATCTCAAGAACTACTGTAGGAATTTTTGATACGGTTTTCACTTGTAGAGAGATCGAGTCACGGAGAAGATTTGTGTGTACAAGGTGGGCAGAAACAGTCTGAAAAGCTTATAAAAGTGTTACAGGGTGGTGTGTGCTGAGGAATAATTGTTAAGAAAAAAATTCAATGCATTGTCCCGTTTCAGAGTCATTTAGCGTCGAAGTTAGCCAATCGGGTCATCGTGTGCACTGTTTCGAGCAGCCTGTCAGGAATAGTATTGCCAGACATGTTCTTTGTTTCATTTCCTCAAACTGAACAAGAGTGCAATACAAATATCACTATGTTCATTGGTGTTGGAAGTGTGTGGCAAGCCTCTCTCTGTCATCGACCTACCGCGCCTCTTTCCGTGGAAATTCGCAGGGAAACAAACTCTTCAGACACGTTCGGCACCACTGTCGCACTCAGCCTGCATAAATTTCCACCTGCAATGATCGGACTTGCTAATGTCAATGCAAAATAACTCAGAAGTGGTGGAACGTATCATACTTTTTACTTAGCAATTATTTCTCAGCTCAAACTTCCTTACCGCACCCTTATGAGTTTTTCAGACCGTTTCGACTACTCTGTGTTTGCTTGACAGGTTCTCGGGACTTACGCCGGATAATATTGTAGAAGCCGCACAATATTTCAGCGAGACAACTGCCCGCCATCTTCAGGTGCTACTATCGCGTCGCTGAGAAACGCGCCACTTTATATGCTGGCTTTCTAGAACAGCGCAGGCGCCAGCATGGCATAACGTCATCGAAGACCAATCGTAAACAGCGTCGAATACCAGAGTCCTCTGCTGGAGAAACGGGTCGCGGTCTGAAGAAGAGTTTAAGAGAACGAGCGCCAGTTCCGCCACGACTTTATGGCCTGCCTAAGATACATAAGGAGAATGTTCCGCTTCGCCCTATCGTTAGTAATATAGGTGCCCCAACATACCATCTAGCTAAACATCTGGCTTCTCTTCTGAGTCCCATGGTGGGGAAATGTGAACACCATATTCGAAACTCAGAAGATTTTATACGGCGAATGAAGAACTTGCGTCTTGAATCTACAGACTTACTAGTGAGTTTCGATGTGGTTTCCTTGTTCACACGGGTGCCTCTGATGGACTCATTACAACTTATAGGAGCCAAGCTGGAAGGGGACGTCTTACACCTTTTCAAACATGTGCTTACCTCGACTTATTTTTTATTTAACAACCAGTATTTTGAGCAGACTGACGGTGTTGCTATTGGTAGCCCTTTGTCTCCCATAGTAGCAAATCTTTTTATGGAAGATTTCGAGGACAAAGCACTTCAGACGGCGGTTCTGAAACCCAAATGTTTTTGGAGATATGTAGATGATACGTTTGTGGTATGGCCGCATGGGACACCAACGCTTCCTTCTTTCCTGGAACATTTGAACTCCATCCATCCAAGTATCTGTTTTACCATGGAGGTAGAAAAAGATGGTGAGCTCCCGTTTCTGGATGTTTTGGTGCGTAGAAAAGGTGACGGCTCCTTGGGTCACAGTGTGTTCCGGAAGCCTACGCACACAGACTTGTATTTACAAGCTACGAGCTGTCGTCACCCCTCACAGCGCAGCGGTGTATTACGGACGCTAGTGCATAGGGCTAGAGCCATCTCAGATCAGGACAGCTTATCGGCAGAGCTCAACCATCTCCGCTCTGTATTTGCCCAGAACGGGTACTCCGAGAAGCAGATCCGGAACGCGTTTCGACCAGCACGCTCCAAACCTCAAGAACAACCTGAAGAAGCAGATAACACCACAGGGTTGGTTTTTCTACCGTATGTCGGTGGCGTGTCTTTTAAGGTGGGCAGAATTTTCAAGAAACACCGTATTAAATGTGTTTTCCGGCCTCCAGCAAAAGTGAAATCGATGCTGGGCTCTGTTAAAGACAACCTCGGCCTGAGGAGACCAGGAATATACAAAATCCCGTGCCAGTGTGGGAAATCTTATATTGGCCAGACGTGTCGTACGGTCAAAGACAGATGCGACGAACATAAACGTCACACGAGGTTGGGTCAGCCAGAGAAATCTGCGGTTGCTGAACATTGCCTTGACACGGGACACGGCATGAATTACGAAGAAACCAAGATCCTCTCACATGCTTCCACATACTGGGACTCCATCATCAAAGAGGCGGTCGAAATACGCATAAGCAGCGAGCTAATAAACAGAGACACGGGGTTTCACCTGAGCAAAGCCTGGGAACCAGCCTTGTCGGCACTAAGGAACCGTCAGCCACAGATTAGCAACCGCACCGAGTCAACGCAGATGGGAAGCCTTAGCGCAGATGCTTAAATCGGGCGCCAACACCTCGCGCGCGCGCACGGCGTCCGTCGCTCCCGGCCGCATTTCCCGCGCCGCGGCGCGCTTCCGCAGACCGCGACCCGTTTCTCCAGCAGAGGACTCTGGTATTCGACGCTGTCTACGATTGGTCTTCGATGACGTTATGCCACGCTGGCGCCTGAGCTGTTCTAGAAAGCCAGCATATAAAGTGGCGCGTTTCTCAGCGACGCGATAGTAGCACCTGAAGATGGCGGGCAGTTGTCTTGCTGAAATATTGTGCGGCTTTTACAATATTATCCGGCGTAAGTCCCGAGAACCTGTCAAGCAGATGCAGCGCCGGGAAAGCCTCAAACAGCATACTCTGTGTAATCGATAAATAGTGTGTGTAAGTGGCCAAACTATAATGAATTCAAGTGCCCCTCCATTATGAAAACAATCCCATTCCCATGTAGAAGTCAATGGCAGAACCCTTGGAATCGCGTAACGCCACTTTACTGCAGCACTAGGCTGGTGTGAGCTAGAGCTAGTGCTACTTGGAAACTTCCAACTTCCTAAACAACTGGCAATACAGGATGTATCAGATGTTAAGCTGCTGATAGCATATTTTTTGGTTCAGAGTTAATGTTTAAGGGGTGTGAAGGGAAAACCAGTACAAAGTCACACAGAAAATGTTACTCTTGCCGGACTGATGATGGAATCCAGTGGCGGCTAACTCTCCACAGTGTAAACAAAACTGCCGTTATGCCTGACTAGTCATCTGTCCACAGATGTTTAGTACTACTTGTATGAACAGGAGGGGCTGGAGAGCTAATTTAATCTGATTTGTGTGCTTTTTGATTTTCTACTTTAGCAGAAGAGAAATTTGTTAACATCGAGTATAGATTTAAGTGTCAGGAAGTCATTTCTGAAAGTATTTGTATGGAGTGTAGCCATGTATGGAAGTGAAACATGGACGATAAATAGTTTGGACAAGAAGAGAATAGAAGCTTTCGAAATGTGGTGCTACAGAAGAATGCTGAAGATTAGATGGGTAGATCACATAACTAATGAGGAAGTATTGAACAGGTTGGGGAGAAGAGAAGTTTGTGGCACAACTTGACCAGAAGACGGGATCGGTTGGTAGGACATGTTCTGAGGCATCAAGGGATCACCAATTTAGTATTGGAGGGCAGCGTGGAGGGTAAAAATCGTAGAAGGAGACCAAGAGATGAATACACTAAGCAGATTCAGAAGGATGTAGGTTGCAGTAGGTACTGGGAGATGAAAAAGCTTGCACAGGATAGAGTAGCATGGAGAGCTGCATCAAACCAGTCTCAGGACTGAAGACCACAACAACAACAACTTTAGCAGAAAATTCATTTGATACATTTACTCGTATATCAGTGTACTCTGTGCAAGCCGTAACAATTTTCTATATGATCTTTAGTAGTCCAACAAGAAGACTTCTAGTGTTTGTTTTCATATGATATTTAGAGGCAGGATATGTTCTGATTTTTGTTAGTGTAATTTGACTTTCTGTGACTGCTGTATGTGTCCCAATATTGGAGTGTCAAGAGCAGTGTAGCTGTTTCATGGAAGAATTCTTATAGGATTTTCTAACTGAAGAATATGTTTCTCAGTTACTTACTTTCTTTTTCTTTCCAGCTGATTTGCCTCCACCCATCTCAGTGTTAAGAGAGTAACCATTATTGAGAGACACATCTAATTTCCCTCACCTTCTCCAACCAGCCCCCTCCCCCTACTTCCGAAGAACCTTAGATATACACAGCTTATCATCTAAAATTTGCACCACTTTTATCTGATGACACTTCAAGAAACTGTTGTAAGTGATAGAAGTCAGGGGTACTTAATTTTGTTTCATGAGAAATACTCTTAACTCTTGTATCAAAGAAGATACTAAAACAAGTATGTTTTTTTTATAAATGGAATGATGTACTTTAATGATATTTCAAAACTCCTGAAAAGATGAGTAAAGTGATATAACACATTCTTAAATTCGATGTTGAAACTTTTCACAGAAGTATACGAGAAATGTGCTAAACTTAAAGTGAGGCAGTTAGAATCTTCTACTGAAGTGTAAACCCTTCCAAGTGCCAGATTCCATCACTATATGCAGCAAGGATACAGGTCTTCCACTATTAATATAAAAAATATTTCCTCTCGGCATTGCTTTATATGACATAGATACAGGGTCAGCTATGATTGTTGGAAATTTTAGCATAGTAGAAAGGGATTAGGAAAACTGTACCCTCCTCATCGCCAAGGTTGCCAACACACGCCTGTGTGGTGGCAGTTGACTCTGAGGGAAGCTGACAAGTTTTTGCACCAACGTCCCGGATGAAATTCCAAATGTTTTTGCAGCGGCTCGTGAAATGAGACTGAATACGTGACACTGTCGACAGTGATACGTCTGTCGGATAGGGACGTTAAGATCGACTCCCGAAGTGTTATTTGGGAGAGGTAGGCCGTGTGCCAGCATTCCGTTTCACCCTTTCCGTCCTGTCACCGTCAGTGTACAACACGGACAGTGTGTCACATTGCTGTACTTGTCTTTTAGAGACCTTCAGAATGCCGTCAAAAGAATAGTATATCACTCTGTAAAAAAATTGTTTGTTCTATATCTTGATTGGTAAGAGAGTGAAGACGGTTGACTGTATTAAGCATACTACAAAATTATGTGTTCCTCTGTCCACTACAATTTACCAACAATCCCATTTCATTGTCTCCCACAGTCCACAAAATAAAAGGGGGTACATGTTGTATGTGACTCCCCACGTATTATGTGATACGTACCTACAGTGTCCTGCATCCTGGATACGCTTTTACTACACGCAAATATGTATACGAGGTACAATGTGTGTCAGAGCGGAGCACGCGTGAGGTGCTGGACTACCAGCGGTCGGCGGCACGTCAGTACCGGCACTCGCTGGAGCGGCTGCGCAAGATCAACGAGACGGTGGACTACTTGCTGCGACTGGTGGAGAACACGCGCTCCGAGCTGGACACCCGACTCGGCTGGGTCACCCGCCTTGCTGGGGATGCAGGTGGGTGGTGGCTATCTGCAGTTCCTGTCCCGCCTAGGGCGTGCGGTGTATTTTTCCTTCTTCTCCTGCTGTTGGTTATTTTGTAAGATTTATACCAGAACTAGCGTGAAGTTGCATCCCTCTCCGATATAACAGGGCAGTAGTTTGCCGACCCCAGTACACCGCCAGAAGAAAGTAGTATTGCCTCTATCCTCTATCCTCTATCCTCTCTTCTCAGAGTGGTCCGGATCCTTCTGTGCCACCTCCCTGCCAATCCAACTACGGTGAAGATCCCTGGAATGCTTCCGCAAGTTCTCTCTATTGCGCTACTAGATAAATAGCAACACTTCTCACAAACAAATGTATATTTTGCCCAGTATTTTCATTATTACTTTTCTCAACACAACTAACAATTGCTACGGTAATACCACTCTCTTGAGTGCATTCAAACGTCCGTACTGAAGGACCTGAGAGAAAAAAAACCAGAAAATCAACTACCACTCTTCCATTGTTCATTACGCCCATGTTGGTGCATCGTTTACTCTGTGGCTCCTGGATTCAGGCGCTTGCTGCACTGCGGCACAAATGACTCGGATGACCAGTGGTTGTAATACCAGTTTTACTGGTCCCCTTCTCGCCGGCTCCAACACTGCTCCTCATTCACTACATACAACAAAGGAAAACACAGTTTCCCTTTCCCACTACATTTATCCTTATTCAATTTACTTATGAGCATCTCTTGTTGACGGCTTTCCAATGGTGTGTTGGGATGAAACTTCCTGACAGATTAAAACTGTGTGCCCGACCGAGACTCGAACTCGGGACCTTTGCCTTTCGCGGGCAAGTGCTCTACCATCTGAGCTACCGAAGCACGACCCACGCCCGGCACTCACAGCTTTACTTCTGCCAGTACCTCGTCTCCTACCTTCCAAACTTTACAGAAGCTCTCCTGCGAACCTTGCAGAACTAGCACTCCTGAAAGAAAGGATATTGCGGAGACATGGCTTAGCCACAGCCTGGGGGACGTTTCCAGAATGAGATTTTCACTCTGCAGCGGAGTGTGCGCTGATATGAAACTTCCTGGCAGATTAAAACTGTGTGCCCGACCGAGACTCGAACTCGGGACCTTTGTGTGCCGGGCGTGGGTCGTGCTTCGGTAGCTCAGATGGTAGAGCACTTGCCCACGAAAGGCAAAGGTCCCGAGTTCGAGTCTCGGTCGGGCACACAGTTTTAATCTGCCAGGAAGTTTCATATCAGCGCACACTCCGCTGCAGAGTGAAAATCTCATTCTGGTGTGTTGGGATCTTTACAAATATCACAAAACACTACAGTCGGCAAGCTCCCAGTTACTCAGCTGTGAGTTAAATATTTGTACAAAGATGTGTTAATAAATAATCTGCCACTTTTTCCATCAGAACATCAACATTTCATGTACAGATACAGTTTTTCTATGTAGTCTCCATCGCATTCTATGGCCTTATGCCAGAGTTGTGTAAAAGCATTTATTCCCGGTCGGTAAAAGAGCTTGTCCTCTTCTTGTAGCTATCTTTCCACTATATAAATTTTGCTGTCATCATCATCAAGGTTTGTCCCACATAGAGAATCCTTAAATGGCCCAAAAAGACAAAAATCAAAGGACGTCAGGTTTGGACTATAGGATGGATGAGGCAGTAATGTCTGACGTGTTGCCGAGGTCTCAGACTTGTGTGTGGGCCTGCATTATCTTGTTGGAGCAAGATTTCTTTTGGTTTCTTGTCAGTCTGAACATGTCAAAAATGGCTCTTAAGTTTGTCTGTATTCTTCAAATATGCCTCTGAATTAATGGTTCACTTTTGGTAAGAGAATGACACGTTCATTGTCCAAGAACACTGTCACCGTGGCTTTGCCAGTAGAGGGAACTGCCTTGAATTTCTTCTTTTTTTATAATTGTGGGTGCTGCTACTCCACTGATGGCATTTTTGCTTCCAGCTGAGCTATGCGCATGGGTTTTGTCACCTGTAATTGTATGTAACAGAAAGGCCACTCCATTGATGTCGAACTGCTCCAAATTCAACTGCAAGTTCACTTCAAATGCTTTTCATTTTCATCTTTTCGTGGAGCACATCTTAGAGCATTTTAGTATTTCAATCGTCGTACACACACATTCCAGTGCTCACCAATAGCTGTAGAGCAAATTGTCGAGCTGTGATGTGCCAGCCCACACAAATAGCGGCATATGCACGCTCACCGGACATGATGTCTAGAACACATCAGATGAATTCGCAATTGTGAATAATGACTTCAGTCAGCTGTAAAATGGAATGATGATGATTGTAACAGCTGTGGTCGCCACATTGCATCGTCATCAGAATACCACAGGTACTGCTGTATTGTATTGACGTCTAGAATGTGGCCAAGCAGGGAACTTAGTTTCTGCACTTTCTGATACTTCTACACTACTCATCCCCCCCACAGTACTGCTATTAACTCCATTATTAGCACATACTGGACACTTAACATTTGTGGATAGTCACCACGTTTTCTTTTTCTGCAATCAAGATTTCAATTATAGCATGCTGCTTGTAATGAGAGTCATATGTAGACGCCAATTTGATGATACACAACAGCTCTACCTCCTGTCAGAACTGTTTGAAACCCGCACACATGCAGAAGAAACATAAAATTTGAGGCACCTAACAAGGCATTTTCCTGTGTGTGTGTGTGTGTGTGTGTGTGTGTGTGTGTGTGTGTGGGTGGGGGGTGGGTGGGTGGGTGGGTGGGTTGGGCGGGCGGGCGGGTGCGTTGCGCCCCCCCCTCTACACACACACACACACACACGCACACACACACACACACACCACTCATGGGTTTCACGATTTTTGAGGAATAAGGAATGAAGCCTGCAGTAGTCTGGTATGATTATTTTCGTTTTAAATTCACTGTTATGCATGTGACTAATGCTTTACCGTGGGAAAACAAATGATGCTCTAGTCCAACTATTTGGGCATCCCCAAAATATTATTCCTTTGTTTCCCACTCCATTGTCAGGTAAATGTGGGTACTCCACTATCTTAACATACCTGTGGCAGATTTTCTGATATTCACCTAGTCTCTTCTCTAGAAGCTAAAGGTTGATAATTTCCAATCCATTTTAATGCATAATTAATGCAGTGAGCTTTCACATGTGATGTGCAGAATATGTAAATACAAGAAGTAGCACTTTACGAGAAAAATGTGAATGTCTCTGATTAACCGTGTTTCTCAGTTTCCTTTGCAGTGCCGTGTCCGCATTAAACTGACGAATTGGGAGCTCGGTGCAATTACCTCTTTTTTAAATCAAAATAAATAAAAAGCTGTTGGGGAGTCACAGGAAAAATATTGCTATATGACTTTGTTAGAGATGTAATACTTTCATTTTTTTGGAACTGATATCCATTATCGTCAGTAAGAGGCGTGTCCCACTGTTGCAAATACTCTCTTTGTGTTTCTCGTGACGTGAAAGCACACGACCTCTGAATGTCATCTCGAGCAATTAGTTGCTACGCCTGAAAACCGTAGTGTGCTTTTAACGAAGATGGCCGTCTGACGCTAGCACGGAAGTGTACGGCTTTCCGTCGCATTCCAGACGTACCCCGTGGCCGAAAACTCGAGGAACCGGGCGGGCCGGTCCGGGATCCTTACATTCCTCAGGGCACCTGTGGTGTGAACCAAAGTGTGGTGCCTCCTGTTATCCCATAGGAATACACCGTTCGGAGCCCCGGTCGTGAAGAGTACGGTGACAGGATTTACTGTTCTTCCCGGACATTGGCGAGCTGAAGTGGTACCTCGAATTTCTGTGGGTAGCACAGTACACTTCACAGTCGATCGTCGTACCGTGGGGGAGCACTTCGAACAGAATGACCCCGTCAGAGTGGCTTCACTGAGTGAGGCTGTGGCTTTGAGCTTTTTCTTCACAGTCGGTGTGCCGGCACTCCACTTGTTGCCGTTTTGTTTCCGGTTCAAAGTGACGAACCCGTACTCGGTCAGCTGTGGCGACGATCGACAAAAATTTTTCACAGTCGGCCCCGTAACGCACGAGCAGTTCTGCACACGTGATTGTCCGTAGCTCTTTACGGTCTTCTGCTAGACGACGAGGAACGCGGTGGACGCACACGTGTGAGTACCCCGGCCAGTGGACGAGTGTGTCAGCACCACCGACAGAGGTGTTCAGTTGTGCAGTGAGATGTTTGTGTGTCCGCAAGTTCCAACACTGCGGGAAGCACAGCTGTGTGCGGCCGGCGGGCACGTGGGAGATCGGACGGGTTTGCGCGACCTTGTCGGGATTACAGCTCGCACGGTGACTCGCTGTGCTTTCTTCATTGCTAGGTCTCTGTAGACAGTCTGCTAGCACTTACGAATATCTGCGAATCTCTGATTTTCCGCAAAAAAAAAAGAAGACGCGACGGAGCTCTCCGCTTGCATCGCACCTCCGTTACGGGTGCCATTTTGAATGCCGCGTGTAGTGTCGCCACCTACTGGAATGTCGTGAAACTGTAAGGGCCGAAGGGGAGGGGGGACATTCCACGACGTCCCACGACAAACTCTGAATTGTTTTAGCTGAAATTGACCCAGAAAAGAAATGGGTCACATTACTTATTTAACGCCCGTTTTATAAATGGCACAAACTGTGCTTTGGGGTTTTCTCAAAATTAAACTTAAGTGCAGCCTTACATAATTTTTCAGTAATTGAAACAAGAAGACTACATAAAATGTCTAAATTTTGCTGCATCAGTGCTGGAAGCCACGGACAAAGAAACATTTGCGGCATATCTTGTTTTTAGCGGCGAAGCAGTCTTCCACAACAGTGAAGGTTAACCGTCGCAACATTCGAATATGAGATACAGGAGAGGCTTTGTGTGTAATTGCCCTTCAGCGTAACTCACCAAAAGTTAATATGTGTTAAGAGTGCAGTGTTAACACAAAAATTGTACTCGGTGCCCCCTCCCCCTGCAACGTTAGCTGCATTGTGGAGCCCGTTAGCAAGATAGCGTTCAGAACCTCATCCGAGATGTGGAGGAGGCCTTACCTGCGGCTGTCGAGCGTGCAGGGTGCAGTCTTCTGAAACTCGTGGCTCACGTTGGCACTGACAACGCCTGTTGCACGCTTCTGAGGCCGTCCTCAGTTCAGGCGGCTGGCAGAGGTGGTGAAGGCTGCAGGCCTGGCTCCCAGGCTGCGAGCAGAGCTTGCAATTAGCAGTATTGTTCCCAGAGTCAGTGAGGGTTCTTAGATTTGGAGCCAAGTGCAGGATCTCAACCAAAAGTTTTGTCGACTCTGCACAGTCTTGGCTGCGGATTTCTCGACCCACTTTATTGGGTGGCGAGTTGTAGGACTCCCGTTGATAGGTTGAGGGTGTGCTACACAAAGGAAGCAACTACTTGGACAGCTGAGTACTTTTGCAGTGTACACGATTTTTAAGGCTAAATTGTAAGTTGAGGTTCTCTAATAAACTCTCGCCAGGCGACACCGAGGTAGTGAAATCGGATCGCATTCAAACATTTTATCAGTAAACTGTTGAAGTATCCTTATCAGAGCTCCCAAATTTACTGCCCTCCAGGTAAGTTCTCGTGCCAAAACCCGAAGTAGAAAGCTCAGATATTTAGTGAGTCGTGGAACACGTATCGAAAAGCCAGATTAAGAGGTCTCTTGAGGTCGAGTTTGAGTGTGATAGTGAAGTTATCTGGCTGTGTATAACAGATACAGATGAAATCTTAATTGTTGGATGTTTTACCTACTGAGTATAGGCTGAGATGTCTGTGGATTCATTGTAGGGGATACAAACAGACAAGTCTTGCAATGTGCTTTGAACACAGTTTTCCGAAAACTGTCTTGAGCAGCTAGTTTGACAGATCACATGCAATGGAAATATTATACAACTTGTAGCTACAAACAGGCCTGGCCTTATCGACAGGGATTGGTGGCAGTGTCATCGTAGCGACTGTGGTTAGTAAAGTTAATAAGTCAATACGGTAGCTTGGTGGGTATTTATGCTAGAAAAAGCAGATAAGTAGTTGTTAGCATCCCATTTAGACGATAAATGGACATCATTTAGTTCCACGATAACAGATGTAGAGGAATTGTGTATAAAGTTTAAACATATTGTAATTGTGCTCAGAATAAGTGGGTTAAGGATGGAAAAGACCTGTTGTGGTTTAACAACGAAATTCGGAAATTGCTGATGAAGCAAAGGATGTTGCAATCTCAGTTCAGAAGAGAACGTGCAAATGATGACCGACAAAAGTTAGGAGACATGTGTGCATGTGTAAAAAGATTGATGTGTGAAACGTACAGTTACTATCACCATCGTACATTAGCAAAAGATCTGGCAGAGAACCTGAGAAAATACTGGTCTTACGTAAAATGGCTAGTGGGTCTGAGGCTTCTGTACAGTTACTCGAGCAGTTTGGTGTGGCAGTAGAAGATAGTAAAATGAAATCCAAAGTTTTCAATTCTTCATTTAAGAAATTGTTCACTCGGGAGAATTGTACAAACGTACCGTTGTTTGACCATCACAAAGACTCCCGTGTAGAGGACATTGTAATAGGCATCCTTGGTGTAGAGGGACATCTGAAAGGGTCGAAAGCCGATAAGTTGGCAGCTCTGAATTGAACCACAATACTGTTTTACAAAGAGTACTCTACGGCGTGGGTCTTTTAGCTTGCATTCATCGCAAATCTCTCACCCAGCGCGATGTCCCGAGTGACTGGAAAAAAGCGCGCAGACAACTGCTGTATATAAGAAGGGTAAAAGAACGGACCCGCAAAATTATAGATAAATATCCTACCATCGGATTGCAACATAGTTCGTGAACATATTCTCAGTTCGAATATGATAAACTTTAAGATGGGAAAACATCTGTCAGCGAATTGATACAGTTTCAGAAAGCACCACATGTTCGAAACTCAGCTTTCTCTTTTCTCACATAACATCATGCAGACTATGGGTGAAATGCAGCAGGCACCATCTATTTTCCTAGATTTCTGAAAAGCATTTGACACAGTCCCCTACTGCAGACTGTTAACAAAGGTACAAGCTTACGGAATAGGTTCCCAGATACGTGAACGGCTCAAAGTCTTTTTAAGTAACGGAACCCAGTATGTAGTCCTTTACAGCAATTGTTCATCGGAGATTAGGGTATTGTCAGTAGTGCTCCAGGGTGATGTGAAAAACCACTGTTGTTCTCAATATACATAAATTATCTGAGTGACACGGTGAGCAGGAGTCTGCGGTTTTTTGCAAATGATGCTGCGGTGTACGGGAAGGTGTCGAAGTTGAGTGACTGTAGTAAGATACAAGATAAAATTTCCAGTTGATGTGATGAATGGCAGCTAGCTCTAAATGTGGGAAAATGTAAGTTAACACAGATGAGTAGGAAAAACAAACACGTAATATTCAAATGCAGAATTTGTAGTGGGCTGCTTGATGCAACCGTGTCAATTAAATACCTTGACACAACGTTGCAAAATGATACGGAATGGAATGAAGGATTGTCGTAGAGAATGTGACGGTCAACTATGGTTCATTGAGAGAATTTTAAGAAAGTGTGGTTCATCTGTAAAGGAGAATGCATGTAGCACACTAGTGCAACTTACTCTTGAGTACTGGTAGACTGTCTGGGAGCCCCACAGAGTCAGATTAAAGGAAGACATCGAATCAGTTCGGAGGCAGGCTGCTAGATTTGTCACCAGTAAGTTTGAACAACACGCAAGTATTACAGAGATCTTCATGAACTCGAATGGGAATCCCTGGAGAGTAGGCGACACTCTTTTCGAGGAACACTGTTCAGGAAACGTAGAGGACCAGCATTTGAAGCTGACTGCAGAACAATTCTACTGCCTCCAACATACATTTTGCATAAGGACCAGCAAGATAAAGAGTTATTAGGGCTCGTATGGAGCCGTATAGATAGTCTTTTGTTCTCTCGCTCTATTTGCGTGTGGAACAGGAAGGGAAATGAGCAGTAGCAGTACAGAGTACACTCTGCCATGCACCATACAGTAGTTTGTGGAGTATGTTTGTAGGTGTATACATAAAAAGGTTGATACCATTGGTGATAAATCACTGGAACCAGTAACTACTGAAAAATGAAAAGAAAAGATTGTACGGCATTGATGGCTGGGGGTCCCCACCCGGGGATGTTCGACCACTGAGTTGCAAGTCTTTTCAGTTGATGCCACATCGAGTGACTTGTGTATCAGTGAGGATGAAATGATGATAACAACAACACCCAGTCCCTGAGCAGAGAAAAATCTCCAACGCGCCTGGGAATCAAACCTGTCCACTGCACGGCAGTCGGACACGCTGAGCCAAGGTTTTGGACAGCAGTAACTACTCTAAATCACCTATTAGTAACCATCTGGAGTAACCTAAAGTGGAGTGGCCACATAAAACGAATAGTAGGAAAAGCAAAGGACAGACTTAAATTTGCAGAAAGAATTTAAAAAAAATTAAATCATCCACAAAAGAAGTGGCTTTAAAAGCACTTGTTTGACCAATTCTCGAGTACTCGGTCCTCGCTCTGGTACCCTTGCCAGGTCAGATCAGTAGAAGACATATGTGAGAACTAACGAAGAGTGTCAGGTTACGTTACGGGATCATTTAGTGAGCACAAGAGCGTTAAAAGATATTCCACAAAGTCCAGTGGCAGGTGCTACGAGAGAGGCACCGTGCACCGTGGAGAGTTTTTACTGTCAACGTTTTGAGAGTGTGCGTTCGGAGAAGTGTCGGGCAACATATTACTCCCTGCCACATATGTCTCGCAAACTGTCCACGACGAGAAAATGAGAGAAATTAGAACTTAAGATGGAGCTTTACTATCGGTTATTCTTTGTCCACACCGTTTGCAGTTGGCACAGGGATCTGGGTGTCAGAGAGTGGTACCAGGAGTACCCTCCACCAGACAGAGTCAGGTGGTTTGTGGAGTACGGGTAGAGAAATAGAATACAACACTAACTTTTACGAGTGCTTCAGTCTCGAACGAGCTTTTCTGTGTGCGAATTATTTTTCGATATCATTCTGACATATGACTAAAATTAAGTACACTTCTTGGAATTTTTTTAAAATACTTCCTCTGACCGAGTGTTCGCGACGAATTACGTCGGTAACCTGTACATGAGTGATTGGTGAGATGCTGTGCACTGAAAAACAAACAGTTGTAAAACTAATTGTTGTTATCAGAGATGGTTAACCACACAATGCGCATCTCACAGAGGTCATATTTTGTATCTGTCATCGTATCGATCACGATGCGACGACATCGACCTCACTACACTTGCGTCGGGAGGTACGGCACAAAATAGAATGTCACTCAGATACTGTCTCTGTGGCTGAGGGGAGTCGTCTAGAACTCCTATAAAGCGTGTGAAAATGTATTTAAACTTTGTTTTAAATTTTGTGTAATTTTTATAGATGCATTGCTCTGCATCAAATATTGTAATCACTGTATCGATCTGGAATTGTCCCGTATTTCTCGGTGATTCACAGTTTGATAAAGTGAGAGCTGAGAGTGGACCTGGCACACAGGGGACGGTGTGGAGCGGCTGCTGTGCGCCGGACGGCACCTCCTGGTGCTGGTGGGAGGCGCGCTGGTGGCCGCTTTTGTGGGCGCGCCGCCCGCCTGCCGCGTGGCGCTCGCAGTACTGGTGCCCGCCAACATCGCCACCGTCCTGCAGAAGGGCCCCGGCACCGCCCTCGACGTCTCGGCGGAGGTCGCTGTCGTCGGCCTCGTCGCAGTCGGTAAGTCGGACGGTACGGTAGAGGTAGAAGTTGGATGTTAACACTTTAGAGACGATCGACGTAGCTCCTACGTCGGCCGATTATCGGCGATGTTAACGACTCCCAGTGCGGGACTTTCATATTCTGTAGGTTTAAAAGTGCTCTCTGGTTATCCTAGCACCAAGAAAAAATTATAGATGGCAGCATATGTCACTGTCGGAGGTGGTACGAGAGTATATTGTGAGTCATTTGCTTTGCCACGCTCACGCTCGACTTACGACAGGCACGCGGCAGTTCGAAATTTTAGACTGTTGTCGGCTGATATCTTTGCGCTTTATTTTCGTCGTGGCCTTGCGAGATGAAGAAATAGAGTTTTTATTGAGCAATAGTGGTTCAGAATTAGATGAATAAATTGCAGATTCTGACATTAGTGATGGTAAGCTATTTTTTGTCCGAATTATCCGTAATTCTGTGGTTTGATTCCTGGTCAGAAAAAAGATAATTTTTACGAATTTTCTTATAGATGAAAACGATCCCTCAGACGGTGAACCATCAGGAAGATCTGAAGATGAGGCTGTTGACATTGTTGTCACAATAAACGTAACTGGTCATTGCAATTTGCCATATTCTTCTGGCCAGTGGACAGCATCGCGAGTGTGTTGCAGTATCAAGGCTGCTTTCGCACCGCCGATGGTTTGCTTTAAACTCGCTAAAATATAATTTACGCAAATTTTTAATTATCTCGAAAGGAGAGAATATTTGAATGTTATCCCACTGTTGATGGGTCATTGTGGAGGAGGTAAGTTTGGATAGAAAGATCAATTTCAAAATCCAATATAAATTTTGTTGATCAAAGTAGCCTAGCAATAGAAAAGCTCATATGTGGTTATCATCAGAAACTGTGTACTATTTTTCATGCACACGTTTACACTCTACTTAGAGGTGTAAATGATTTGTGGGTGCGAAATAAACATTTGAAAGCATTTGATTGAATAAAAGGAAAGATATAAAGAAGTTAATTCGTATATTTTGTTATTTAATGAACAGTGATATTTTCTATTAGTGGTGTATAGCCTTACATATTATTAATGTTGTGGTAGACTGAACGTAAGTGCTCTTGTTACAAGTCGAATTTTGGACCTGATTAAGAGTAGTTGGTTCTTAGAGTCTCAAAGATTAAGTGTAGAATAAAATCTCACTTAAAAACTCTGCATCGAAACCCACTATCTTTATACTATATTGAGCTAGCTATTCTGGAATCATGTGTTACCATGGCCGTGTAGTTGGGTGTTGTCAACAGCAAACACAAACACAAAACATTTCTCATGCTCTGATATCGATGGGGGAAAGAAGAGACGACGACGATGACGACGACATACACGTATACATATACAAATGGTATACGTGGTGCCTTACAATACAACACAATGATGTCATGGTATAATATTATAAATTAAAGTCCTTGGCACAATTCCTGTCTGTATGTGTGGTCTAGTCTCAGGACCTACTGTAGAGATTTTGATATGGTTTTCACTTACTCATGAGGAAGGTTTGTTTATACCGCTACATATGATAGTAGTGCTACATGTGCAAAGCCTGGGCAGGTGTCCACTCTCTTGTAACTTGTGAACACAGTAAAACTGAGAAAGAGATTTTATGAGCTATGCAAAGGTTAAAAATCCTAATAATTGAAATAAATTAAAACCATTGACTGTAAAATATCATTATGTATTTACACTATGATGTTGCAAAAAATAACTGAAATGCGTGTATAAAATTTATACGAAGTACTTTAAATACATTTACAGAGTAAAAGATCTTACCAGCATATAAGAATTTTGTGGGGAAGAATAAAGGAAAGGGGAACATTATACACATCAAAAAAAGTTTTGCATCACTTCGGTTCCGAGAGTTCTGGAACCTGTATGGAAAACTGGAATGGTGATCAACACAAACATCATTTCCACCCTTTTTGTTGCTCATGAAAACCACACATTGCATGTACCAGCATGCAGCGAGACCTTCAGGGGAGGTGGTCCAAATTGCTGTACACACTGGTTGCTCTAATACCCAGCAGCACGTCTTCTTGCATTGATGCATGCCTGTATTCGTCATGGCATAATATCCACAAGTTCATCAAGGCACTGTTGGTTCAGATTGTCCCAATCCTCGACGGTGATTCGGCGTAGATCCCTCAGAGTGCTTTGTGGATCATGTTGTCCATAAACAGTCCTTTTCAATCCATCCCAGGCATGTTCGATGGGGTTCATGTCTGGAGAACATGCTGGCCACTCTAGTCGAGTGATGTCGTTATTCTGAAGGAAGTTGTTCACAAGATGTGCACAATGGGGTCACAAATTGTCATCCTCGAAGACAAATGCCTTGCCAATATGCTGCCGATACGGTTGCACTATCGGTCGGAGGATGGCATTCACATATCGTACAGCCCTTACAGTACCTTCTGTGACCACCAGCAGGGTATGTTGGGCCGACATAATGCCACCCCAAAACAGCAGGGAACCTCCACCTTGCTACACTCGCCGGACAGTGTGTCTAAGGCGTTCAGCCTGACCGGGTTGCTTCCAAACACTTCTGCGATGATTGTCTGGTTGAAGGCATGTGCAACACTCGTAGGTGTTGAGAATGTGATGCCAATCCTGAGTGCATATTGTTGGGCCGATCTGTACCGCGTTGCAGGATGTCGTGGTTGCAAACATGGACCTCGCCACAGACATTGGGAGTGAAGTTGTGCATCATGCATCCCATTGTGCACAGTTTGAGTCGTAACACGAAGTCCTGTGGCTGCACAAAAAGGATTATTCAACATGGCGGTGTTGCTGTCAGGGTTCTTTCGAGCCACAATCCGTAGGTAGCGGTAATCCACTGCAGTAGTAGCTCTCGGGCGGCCTGAGTGAGGCATGTCATCGACCGCTCCTGGCTCTCTGTATCTCCTCCGTGTCCGAACAACATCGGTTTGGTTGTCTTAGAGATGCCGGGACACTTTCCTAGTTGAGAGCCCTTTCTGGCCCAGAGTAACAATGAGGACGCGATCCAACTGCGGTATTCACTGTCTAGGCACGGTTGAACTACAAACAACACGAGCTGTGTACCTCCTTCCTGGTGGAATGACTGGGATTGATCGGTTGTCAGACCCCCTCCATCTTACAGGCACTGCTCATGGATGGTTGTTCACATCTTTGGACAAGTTTAGTGACATCTCTGAACAGTCAAAAGGACTGTGTCTGTGATACAATATCCACAGGAGTTCTGGGAACCAGGGTGATGCCAAACTTTTTTTGATGTGTGTATTACTAAGTTGTGAATATAATGGAAGGAAACATTCCACGTGGGAAAAATTATATATAAAAACAAAGATGAGGTGACTTACCGAACAAAAGCGCTGGCAGGTCGATAGACACACAAACAAACACAAACATACACACAGAATTCAAGCTTTCGCAACAAACTGTTGCCTCATCAGGAAAGAGGGAAGGAGAGGGGAAGACGAAAGGAAGTGGGTTTTAAGGGAGAGGGTAAGGAGTCATTCCAATCCCGGGAGCGGAAAGACTTACCTTAGGGGGAAAAAAGGACAGGTATACACTCGCACACACGCACATATCCATCCACACATACAGACACTAAAGTTGTGAAGTATATAATATGCTTACATCAACAGATAAAAATATAAGGTATTCATATGATTACACGGATACAACAAATTTCGTCTCTCAGTCCCCTCACCACCTCCGCCTGCCCGCACGTAGTTACTATTGCAGTGACGCTGATATCATTGACTATTGTAGATTTGGCTTCATGTATTCATGAACAGAGTAGAAAATGTTTTTGATAAGTAATTCTTCAATGTCTTTTCTAAATTTGCTTTTGTTCTTTCTTATGGTGGAGGGTAGTTTGTTGTAGAGTAAGCTTCCTGTGTTCCTTATTCCAGTACAATTATCGAACTATTTCATAAATGTCCTGATGGTTGTTGTCTCGTGTCTATGATTTTCCATTGTGTGTGTGTGTTATATTTCTGATGAACTTTTGTGCCGTTAAATCTATTTTTGCCTTGAATGGAGTAGTGCGGAGTATTTGTGTGCGTGTGTGCGTGCGTGCGTGTGCGCGTGCGGGAGAGAGAGAGAGAGAGAGAGAGAGAGAGAGAAAGCACATGGGAGTAAGACAGTTTATTCTGTGTGCTGTGGCTGTGACAGTGCAGTGGGCGTACAGCACGTATCGGGCACGCCAGAAGCAGCTGACATTGGCGTCTGGTGCGCCCCTCTCCCCGCCCCTGTTTGGGGGCCGGCACGGCACTCCGGCGCCAGCTCGTGACGCACACCTGCGGTACGGTCGGACGCCTCCTCAGAGTGGTGCGAGCCTGTGGGGCCGGAGCAGGTCTGCCGTCGCTGCACGGCTCACTGCCGTCTTCCGTGAGTGTCACAGCATCCTGCGTTTGTGTCAGCCGTAGTGTGGGGTCTGTGAGGGTGGGTTGTAAAGTTATCGCCCTGTTTTGGTGCTTCATAAATCTCGTAGATTTTCATCTTCTGATTATTAGGTTTTTTAAAGAGTTAGTAATAATGTACTGTAACACTGTCAGTTTTACTTTTTTAATTCACTTAACATTTATTTCTATAAACACACAATGAGCAGCATGTAGCTACCAATTTGGAAAAATACTGCAACACAGGACTGCAACTCTTATAGTAGTCCAGTCAAATAGCAGATATACCTTGCAAAAGGTGGGGTAGAAGAGTTTATTTTTTCAACTCGTTCATATGGTTGGAAAGATTAGAAAACCAAGTTTTACCAACAAAATTTCGCTTGGGAAAACTTTCTGCAGTCAAAAAAATTGGAAAATTTCGGCCTTTTATCAGTTTTTTCAAAATATCTCTGTTTTATTTCTCCTATCGCTTTAACGTCTATTTTCTTTTTTAAAGGGCACAAAATTCTCTACAAATTTGATTCTTGCCATTTTTTGTACTCCCAATATCTAAGGCGCTACAGTGCCTAAAAAAATACCAATTTTTCAAATTTTGAGCATAGTGGCAAGATACCTTATTTTTGAACACTATTTTTTTCAGTTTCTGTTTGTGTAGTACAGATACATTATACATCATGTCATATGTTGGAATTTACCACCTCACTTCCAGGTATTCAGTTTCTCTGTATGCAACACGAGGATTGCTGGGCACCCAACTATTGTGATTCTTACATCACTACCTGAAGTTCACTATGGGCCACCTCAGCCTTATAAATATAAAAATACATCATTAACACACACACACACACACACACACACACACACACACACAATAAATTGTCTCAGGAATCTGAACCATTATTAGCTGCAATAGGTAACCTAATTAGGTAGGTAATTATTCTTGTGTATAAAAGCCACACAGTTGACATTAAAAATAAGTAGCTTTATTACAATTAAAATGCATTGTCAGTTAGTAAAAAATGTTGACAGTTCTGGGTGTGTAATACTTGTAATATCGCACTTTAGCACACTTGAGACAGATATGAGCATCACTTTCAACGTTTTGATGGACCAGGTTCCTCAGTGTCACCAGAAATACCTTGAGTTACGGGTCTGTACATAGAATTGATCCTAGGCTGACCTCTTCTTTAAACGAGTCAGCCTCAGCAAGTTCGTTGATTTCGTCAGCAGTTTCCTCAACATCCTTCATAACATCTTCTTCACTGTCTTGATATAAAAATTTTGGCACGTTTTCACAGTTGACCCCAATACATTTCTTGCAAATTGAAGAACATTTCAAACCAGCTTTTCTGCAGGAGCACACTCCGCCACAGTTCAGCTTGCATGAGCATGAAACAATGTGAAGAAGTGCTTCTGGTGCTGGATCTTGGCTCATTATAACGGGTATTGGACCGTGGTCACTGTGATTCCAGCCCTATTTCTCAGGAGGTTTCCAGTTTCCCATGCAACTTTGGACTTGTTGGTAAGTCCACAACAAATGATGTGCAGCATCTTGTGTAGGTGGCAACCGTGCAAGATTCAGTTTGCTTTTTGTAGCAGACTTGGCGAATAGCTGGTACCGCAAATGGTTTAGTGTGTGGGAACTGCTGACACCTCCACTATACAATGCGATAGTAACCTGTTCACCTGCTGTTGTTATTTCTTCACGGGTAGCATGTGGTTTATTGAACGTGCAAAGCGCTGAGGTTTAGGTGTTCATTTTTCGCAATAATATTGCAGCACTTAATTTTTCCTTGACAAAAAAAGCGGATGTTGTATCACATTCGCTAAAGGCGTGAGTGAACAGAATATATTCACTGTCAAACTTGTAAGATGCAGTGGAAAACCAATTGTCTTCTGCATTTCCTCTTCCTGGCATTAAGAAAAATAAGTTTTCAATGCCTTGCCCCAAACTGTTCATGAGCACAAGCAGGTCAATATTTTCTCCTACAATGACAACACTTCCAAAATCTTTGGTTCTTGAAATGGCAGATGTTACAATCATAACGTCAGCATCTTCTTGTGCCTGGTGCACTTCAATGCTACACTCCAGAAATTCCTTTTTAAGAAGTGTGATCAAACGCATCTTGTTTCGTTCGTTGTACAAGAACGTGTCCTGAGGGACTTGGTTCACCATCCCTGATTCAACGTCAACCGAAGAATGTTTTTTTGGACCTACGAATCCTCTCAGCACTCTTTGTGCTACATTCGTCTCCCTCACATGGAAGTGTTTTGACTGCAGAAAGTTTTCCCCAAGAGAAATTTTGTTGGCAGAACTTGGTTTTCTAACTTTTCCAACAATATGAACGAGTTAAAAAAAATTAAATCTTCTACCCCACCTTTTGCAAGGTACAGGCTTTTTTTTCTGACAGTTTCACTGGACTAGAGGCCTTGGGAGTCTAACAAAATTTCACAAGTGTTAGCACAGGTAGCTAACATAGTAATTTAACTCTTTGAATGCTAGATGACAACTGACTGACATAGAACTTCACTTAATGAATACTGAACTCGGACCAAACGACATAGAGGTCTGTGTGGGGCCTACTGGCCAGAGACTGCTTAAATAACATTGTGGCTGAACCGACTGAATATTCACCATTGTCTGTCCTCAGCATGGTGAGGAAAGGTACGTCCTGTGAGGGGTGACAGTATTAGTCACTCTGAACTAAAAACTTCAGTTAAACATACACCCATTCTTAATGCTCTCTGAGGTAGACCATATGTAATGTATATTGTTATTTATTTTCTGTGTTATTATGTTGTTATTGTTTACTACTTACCACAACAGTGTGGAGAATTTTGAGACATCGTGGTATACTAAGTCCGGACACTACCTAGAACTGGCGTACAAAAACTACCTATGCTACAGTACAAGCTCCTCGCACGAAATTTTCAATATTCTCGCATTCTTTTTGAACAAACTATTAGTCCTTGAGCAAAAATGAATAGGACATTTAGTGTAGGAAAATTAATGTAGTTTCATTTTGTACTATAAGGAATAAGGCATATGTCAATATGATTATCTTTGTTCAGAATCAGTAGTACTATCATCCATCAGAACATGTATCTTTCCTTATGTCTCACTCTGTACAAACATGCATGTATGGCAGAAAATACAAACTGTTAAAAGTACATAGTAAGTAGATCTTCAACAACAACAACCACCACAATAATAATAATAATAATAATAATAATAGAAAAGACTTGGATGTTAAGTAATACTTACACACATTACATAAGGAAGTAACTTGGTTTAACTATAAGCTGTGTAATCAAAAAGTGGCAAAAACAGTGGGTACTATTTTGTGAGCGGAAGCTTTAACATGCGCTGAGCTGGCAAAGCCCACCAGGAATTGCCTGGATGTCTAAATTTTCACACAATACATTATTTTGCGAACCTCACTTACACCAGTAGTGATATCACTATGCCCTTACCCCTCATTAATTGCCTTGAATAGTAAATACAAGGGACGGTATTAAAACTGTTTTTAAGTTAGTGGTGAAAGAAACACTTCGAAAGTAATCTGCTGCCTGCAAATACCTCGATATTGGCTGTATTAGGTAAAGGTCAACAGCATGTCACAGTTAAACGTAGCCCACATCCCCTTCGAACGTTAATGCCATATTTTGACTCCTCAGATAGAGTAAACAGCTACAACAGTGGACAGTTTTATGCAGTAATCAATTGTTAGCATTTTTTTGCCATCCCCCAGTGAGCTCAAGGTTTTTCAGAGAGATCGTTCGTGGCAGACACACGGCCCCCGAGTGACTGCAGCCATTTCGTCCTTACCGTCTGCATTTCCTTCCCCGTGCTCCTCCCTCCCTTTCCTCACTCCTTCCCCTTCGCTCCCTCCGTCCCCATCTCGCCGTTCTTACTCGTGTCGATCTGGCTATCCACCTGGTTTCCTTTGCGTTTTGAGCTCCACTTTTAAATTTTCTCTCTTTAATGTGAGCCATTTGAGAAGCAACTCTCTCCCTACCATCTACAATATTGCTACCTCTCCCCCCTCTTTTCCTTCACCAGCATAGCCCTCCGCTGCCACTCTGTCACCGACACGTGTAGCCAGTTGGTGTGGTGGGGCTGTTATGTAATGTGTCAATCTGACCGGGCTCCCTCACAACACAGGGATCACACTTCTGATACCTGAGGCGTTGCCTCCTCGCGTATGGAGAGGAATGGTTGCTCGTCATTCTGGGGCATCGGAACTCCCGGCAGTAGCCGCTGTGCCGGACGGCACGGCTGATTGAGATGGGCGGTATAAGGGTGGACCATTTACGTACGAAACACATTAAGCTTTGGACTGGCCACTTCCCTGCGGCCGTCTCTTCGGTCGGTAATGGACCACCGAATGCTGCTTTTGATAAATCTGTTGACTTCTCTTCCCTGACTACGCCCTGCAGAGAGGGCCGCGCTCGCCGTCTCGGGATGAAATACTTTCCCGTCTACCTGGTCTGCACTAGGACAGATGGGGACATGTTCAGTGCCACAAAGCCATTATATTTCGTGGAACTTATTGAAGATAAGTTTAGTACAGTGGAGTCTTTCAGTAAGATGCGGCCAGGTTCACTGTCGATCAAAACTACTTCTGCCGCCCAATCTGCAGCCCTTTGTGCTTGTGATCATCCCGACAACGTCCCGGTGTCCTTTACTCCTCACCGGTCTTCGGTGTGAATCGGGGAGGCATTTTTCTTAGGGATTTCGTCCTTCAGACTGACGATGAACTCGGGACCGGTCTGAAGTGAAGGAGCGTTCATTTTGTTCGGTATGCAGAAAGGTCATAAGGATGATAGCACTGATGGTGGCTTTATCCTGCCTTTTGAGGGATATACCCTCCTGGAGAAGATCGAGGTTTTGTGTTGTCAGTGTGATCTGAAGCCATACGTCCCACCATCCGTGAGGTGTTTTTGGTTGTCGCATTTCACGCACGTCATCCCTCTATACGGCAGACCTGAATGAGGACACTCACTCTGTGAGCGGAGCCCGTGTTCCACCACCTGTGTGTTGTAATTGTCACTCTTCACGTACACCAGGTTGCCCGGCTCATAAAAAGGAAAAGAAGATACGGGAGCAAAAGTCCCCCGATTTCTGATCTTGCGCTGAGGCTTGTCAGAAATATGACCGACTACATCTTGTGTCGATGTCTTCTGCTTTTGCTGCCTCTGTTAATTTTTTCCCCCCTCCTCCCTCTCCCTTACTCGAGTCCCGCCCCTCTCTGTCTCTCTCCTCTCCCCATCCCCTGTGGTTCCCACATCCTCCACTCCGGGTGGCGCTCCCTCTCCCGTTCTCCAGCTCCCAGCAGTGATGGGGCTCCCTCCTATGACCCCTTTCCCCGGTGTCACTCGGGCCGAAAGCCTGCTGCCACAGCTAGGTCACGGGACGCACAGTCTGTGTGCCCCGAGGCCCACTCTCTTTCAGTTCCGTATCTTGCAGAAGCCTGCTCTCCCTCTGACCCTGCCCTCCTTGACTTCTGAAAGAGCAGGAGGAGGAGATGATATGAAAGTCCCAGGACAAGGCCCACCTCGTGGCTTTGGAGGTGCCATCTCCCACCTCGCAACCCGAGTCTGACCTATTATTTGTGGATGTCACCCTGTCCTCAATGATGAAGGGTGGGTTGCATGGGGCCACGATTGGCTCCAGCCTGTTCACCTCCCATTTGGATACTCAGTCTGTGTTCATTCATTGGAAGTGTAATGGATTCTAACATTACCTCCCAAGCTGCAATCCCTTATTACCTTTCATTTGGCAGCTTCTGTCGTTCCTCAGGAATCTCATTTTACTGGTGCTCACTCACCAACTCTTCGTGGGTTCCGTGTCGGAACCCGGTTGGCTCTTCGAGTGCTTCCGGTAGCGTCTGCACGACTGTCCGTATAGAAGTTAATATGCAGGTGCCCCTTGTACCGAATTGGAAGTGGTCATTGTCTGGGTCCAGTTGACTCTGTGGTCACAGTTTGCAATCTTTATCTCCCTCTTGACAGGCCACATAAACTCAGTGCCTAACTTCCCTCGTTCCGCAATTTTCTCCTCCTCGGGGATTTTAATGTCCATCAGCCGTAGTGGGCTGTGCTTTTTCGTCTGGTAAGAGCTTCACTCTTTATTGACAAGTTTCTTGCAGACCACAATCTGTGCCTTCTTAACGGTTGTTTGTCTACTAATTTTAGTGCCGCATATGGCTTCCTCTGTCACCGATCTTTCGCTCACTTCCCCTCCCCTGCATCCTTCCGTACACTAGTCGCCACACGACGACCTCTGTGATAGTGACCACTTCCCGTCGATTCTCTCATTCCCTCCAGCCTCCCGATGACCGGGTTACCTCGCTGGGCTTTCCATCGTATCGATCGGCCACTCTGTACCCCCAGGTTGTGTTTACATCATCTTTGTCAGGTTGTATTGGTGAAGTCATACACGACCTGCCCAACAGATAATCCGCGCTGCCAGCATTGCTGTTTGCCATCGGCCAGTTCCGTGGTGGACACAGCCGTTGCCACCACCATCCGTGACGATTATCGCACCTTGCAACATCTTAAACGGCACCCGTTCTCTGTGAGTCTTACTACCTTTAAATGTCTTTACGCCAAAGCCCGTTACTTAATCAGACAGAGCAAGCGGGTGTGTTGGGAATGCTTTGTCTCCTCTTCTGGTTCTGACCTTTGTCACTCAGCACCCTCCGAGGTTGTCAGTGGCAGTCTTCGATTCCAGTCGTTGCCCTTCCAGGTGGCCTTTGTACAGAGCCACCAGTTCTCGGGAACACCTCACGACCCATTTTGCAATGGCATCAGTGTCGACCACGTATCCAGCTGCCTTCCTCCTCAAGAAATACTGGGCTGAAGCTTTCCGTATACGTTTTTCCCATTGTCAGGTGGAATCCTACGATGAACCTTTTACAGAATTGGAGCTGCTTCTAGCCTTCTCTTCATTCCCCTGGCCCTGATTCCATCCATAAGTAATTGCTTCAACACCTCACTCCTCCACAGTAACAATATCTCCTCCATTTGCTGAACTGTATTTGCCTCAAAACGTATTTTAGCCTCTCAATGGAGAGAGAGTATTGTGATTCCTGTCCTTAAGCCTGGCAAGGCTCTGTCGTCCCTTGATAATTACCAGCCAGTCGGCCTGATCAGTGTCTCCTACAAGTAACGAGGACAGATGGTGGCTCATTGGCTCAATTGGGTCCTTGAATCTCTGAACCTTTTGTCTCTTTATCAGTGCGGCTGTCGGGAGGGACGGTCTGCGAATGACCGTCAGCATCGATTGGAAACTGTGGTTTGGCTGGCAGTTTCCCAGTGCCGTGATCTTGTTGCTGTTTTCTTTGATTTTCCTTATACCTACGACGCAGCTTGGTGCTCTCGCGTAATCGTTACACTCCACGAGTGGGGTCTTCCGTGCTCTGTCCCTATTTTTATTTGACAGTTCCTGTTTCACTGGTTGTTCACAGCCCGGGTTGGCACTTATCAGTTCCGTGTGGACCAGGGAGAATGACATTCCACAGGAGTCCATATTAAGTGTCCTTTTCCTCATCACTGTTAATGGATTCATGGCCTGTGCCGGACTATTGGTCAAGCCTGCTCTTTATGTGGATGATTTCTGTATTTGGGCTCGTTCCCATTCGGTGCCCTCTACGGTGCTCCAGTGTGCCACCTGGCATACCTCCACGTGGACACTGTCACGCGATTTTCAGTTGTCTCCATTTAAGTCAGGCGTCGTGCACTCTTGTTGCTTTGCCACGGTCCATCATGGGGCCCTATTCTGTATCGTTCATACCGATCGGTGTAGTAGGTTAGTCTCGGTAGTGACGTTAGTTTTGGTTCTTTATCCAAATATGCTATTCAGTATGCTTCTGGGACCTGTTAAAACTTATTTAGCAGTTTTAGCTTTGGATTTAGTGATTGTTTTACTAAAGAATCACCAGAGGACGCATCAGGTTGGAAAGTGAGTTCATAATAGACTATTTTCCTTTGTTAGAAATACGGTTAGGTTAGGTTAGGTTAGGTTGTTACTGTGAATGATTACATTAAAAAAAAAAAAAAAAAAAAAAAAAAAAAAAAAGTTTTTGGTCAATATTCTCTCAAAATACGTGTTATTTTTATGCAAATAAGAGTTTAAAGATCATTAAATATCAAGACATCGGCTCTGCTTACGTGTATTACATGAGTGTGAACTGACGTTACTAATGATTTTGTGTACTTTTCCCACAAATGGGTTAGTTAGTAATTATCAAAATGTGTTTACAATTTTAAAGTAACAATGGAAAGCAATTATGTGAAACCTGATATTGCAAACCTTCTAAACTATCACGCATTTATGACTCGTGCAGCACCATTTAGCAATGAAGTCAACCTACGTTCCTCTATGCAATAGTACAAGAACTGAGTGCTGAGTTTCTGTTATTTGTCGTGGCCAAGTGGTTAGCACGCGGGAATGCGATACTAAAGGACACAGGTTCACGCACGGATGGGTTAAAAAATATTTTTTTTTTTTCCTCTTCATATAGGCAACATGTTCCGAGACATTGTTATTCGTGTAAGTTAAGATTTTTGTGCAATATTTGTTATTACCTACATGTCGCACTTCCTCAGTAATGATTTCGTGATTTCTGTGTGCTTAAAAAACGAAAAATGAAATTGCTGTGACTGAAACAACCGACAGTGACCTTTATATTTTTTCTTGTCAGAAATAATTTACCATTTTTACCGAATATGTAGCGATTTTAGAGTATGTGGTTAGACAGGAATCTAAGAGCACAACTTAAATTACTGGGAATGCAACTAGCAGCAGTCATCTTCATAATCTTGCTTGTCACAAGTGTTTATCTGCGATCGAATCCTCAGCAACAGTAGGCAGGAATGAAAGATCTCTGCCGTAATATTTTTAGACTGTAGTACAATATACGAAACCTTTTCATTCTTGAGATTCATGTTATAAACTTCGACGAACTGCAGCACCTCTCGAAAATGCGTTTTTTCAATTTTATTTTTAAGATCCAAATTGTTGAAGTATCATATAGGGAAATGGGCTACTTAATCATTTGAATCTCCAGTTGCATTCTGTCTATCTTCTTATTCTTTGAAACTCTCAGAATCAATTTTCCGGGTGCTTTTATAAATGTATTAGTACAATGTGATATTACACGCTATTCCTAACTCATTTTCCGAAACGTAAAATCCAAAACACGATTCAGTGTGAATGAGAATAAGATGACATAATGCGGTATTTAAGACAATCTGGAGAATGTAGTCAAATACGCTGTCGTTACTATACATGCATGGAAACATGCTGTCAGGGAAACTAAAAATTTGTATGCATTCCAGCTGAGAATCACGGAAATGGATATACTGCGCCTGATACTGCTAAGGAGGAGGCAAGGGCGATGAAGGCGTGCACGTCAGCTCGATGGAATGCGGCATCGTGCGTTACGGCAACGAAAACGCAATTTTAGATATTTTGAAGAATAGCACACCTGTGTCGTCTGCTAGCCGCTTTTTGTTCGTGCTGCAGTGCGCATGCGCGGATCTGCGGCCGCTCGCTTTTTATTGGCTTTCGCGACGCGAACCGACAACAGCGCTTCAGTTCTCTAGACCCGAACGGTATCACTTCCGAAATGCATACTGAATAATGCTGGGGCGCTAATTAGAGTACTAGACCGTTCGGTGCTTTGAGTACTGAAACGATCAGCACAGTGGCGGAAAGATACAGAATAGGCACCCTGATCCAGAGCTCTGTCTTGACGCCCGACACGTGACTGTGGACCCCCCAGATTCGTTTCTCGGGTCTTCTTTTTGACAACAAGCTTACTTGGTTGCTCGATATCCATCATCTGAAGGTTGGCTTTGTTCATAAGCTCAATATCCCATGCTTCCTTACCTACATCTATTGGGATGTGGGTCTTTCACCCTTTCTCCATCTTTTATTGGGCAGTAGTTCCGTCTCGTCTGGACTGTGGTTGTTAAGTTTATGGATCAGCTGGTCCTTCCACGCTGCTCCTCTTGTACTCAGTTCACCACCGTGGCATCCGTTTACCCACTGGTGCCTTTCGCACTATCCCTGTCGGTAGTCTTCTGGTTGACCCTGGGATCCCTCCCGTCGGTTCGACAGTCCCAACTCCTGGTTTTCTTTGCTATCACTATGTGCTCTTTCCCTGCTCACCCCTCCAGTTTTATTCTGTTGGCAGCTTTGAACCATTGCCCACCCGCTGCCCACCCTCGGGTCGGTTTAACGGCTCAGCTCCGCCTCAGTTCCCTCTGCCGTGATTTCCATCTCCCCTCTTTATCATCTTCCCCACGTTCTCTCCCAACTAACCCCATTGGTTACTTCCTTGACCCCAGATTTGGAAGTCTTCCAGGGTCTGAAAGCCTCCATCTTTCCAGTAGTGTTCGATTGTTTGTTCCGAACTCTCTTGCAGGAGGTTCAGGATACCACTATTCTTTACACCGAGTGCTCTAAATCTGCCGATCAGTTGGAATTGCCTTCAGGTCTTCTGTTGGCACAGAACACCATCTCTTGCCTGCCATGTGTGTGGTGTTTACTGCAGAATTAGTGGCTCTCAGGTCCTCTACTTTATTAAATGGTCCTTCCTCACCCAAGTTCTATTAAGAACGGACTCAATGAGCTTTTTCTGCCATCCCCTTCATCCTTGCTATCCGTGACCTTCTCAGCGATCTTGGCGATGCTGCTTGTTCAGTTGATTTCCTTGGGTTCCTGGTCACGTAGGTATCCCAGGTAATGAACTTGCTGATAGTCTGGCTGTGAGGGCAGCCATCTATGCCTCATTTCCCGTGACACTTCCGGGGGCGGATTTGCGGCTTTGTCAGATCCCTTTTTGCTCAGTTGTGGGCCGACTCTTGGGAGGATAACCCCTGTCTAAAAACCGCGTAAAATCGTGGAGACACCCAGCACATGGTGTTCTTCCCTCCCTCTCTCCCAGAGGGAATCTACCATCATCTTCATATTGGCCGTACTAGGTTGATCCATTTACTCTGCAATGAGCCCCCCCCCCCCCCCCCCCCCCCTTCTTGTAGTTGTAGGGCCCCCTCACAGTGATCCATATTTTGCTGGTCTGCACCCCCCTCCCCCTTCCCTTCCTGCCTTTTGGCTGTTAGCACTAAATACCTCGTTCCAGGTGTTAGCAGATGACCCTCGCATGTTTGCATGTGTCCTTGGTTTTCTTCGCCGAAGAAACTGGACAGTTCAAATTTCTAGTTTTTCAGATAGATTGTAAGCTGTCACAGAAAGGCCATGTTCAGGATCTTGTTCAAAGACTTAATTCTGTCATTTTTACTATTCGAACGTTATCTGGAGTAAGTGATACTTTGACACAAAAATTAGTATACCTTGCTTATTTTCATTCACATACGACATATACTGTTATATTTCATGGTAATTCCTCCCATTCTCAAAGGATATTTTTGGCTCAGAAATGGGCAGTTTGGGCAATAAGTGGTGCAAGTTTGTGTACCTCTTGTTGACCCCTGTTCATTAGTCTGGGTATTCTGACATTGCCTCCCCCCAAATATCTCTCTCTCTCTCTCTCTCTCTCTCTCTCTCTCTCTCTCTCTCTCCCTCTCTCTCTCTCTCAACAATATCAGCTTATTTGTAAGAATTAGCAGCTTTCACTCAGTTAATACTAGGCACAAATCGAATCTGCATTTGAATCGCAGTGCCTTGACTCTTGTGCAGACAGGTTTGCAGAGGTTTGCAGTATACTGCTGCATCCATTTTCAATAGGCTACCACAAGAATTCAAAAATCTTAGCAGTAATCCACGTGTTTTCAAATTGAAACTAAAGTTTCCTCGTGGGACTTCTTCTCTTTTGTCAAGGAGTTTCTTGAAAAATTAAACTGTTTCCCATGTTATATTGTTGATTGTGTTTACATAAACTTATGGCTTGTCTTTTTCTGAGTTTATAAACATTTTATTTAACTGTTATTACTTTTATGTTGTAATTTCAAGTACTGACACATTCCATGACCTCGGTGATTTGCTCCGAATGTGGTCCTGTGGAACTAGACGTGGGAAAATAAAAAATAAATAAAATAAATAAATAAGTAAATAAACCGCTACTTCCAAAACACATCCAGCAGCAACTCGTATCTGACTGCAACTAGCTATTTCCCACCAAGTGGCCTAAATGATAAAAAATATTACGTGTGATTAGTATAGACAAAAGCAACTGTGTGCGTATTTATTTTTAAATTGTAGTATTTCAATACTCAGTATTACTACTGGTAGTAATCATGATGATGATGATGATAAAAATAAAGTAATCAGTGTTATTGGTGACTTGAAAGTACGGTGTGTGTGACAATTTTAGAAATACAATATTTGAATGAAAGTATCTTCTTTAAGTACATAAGCAACTAAAACATTAATATCTATATGGGTGCAAATAAAATATTTAAAAGGGTATATTGTAAGAAGAATGCTATTGGATCACAAAGTCAATTAAAGTTGTGAATTGGATTCTTTACTAGACAAAGAGAGTACCACTGACCAGTTCCATTAAATTTTCTAGTGGGTAACTAAGTATTCTCTGCTGGTCACATGCAAAGCTTTACCACGTGTGATCCATAAACAGTTCACACATATCAAACAATGACATAATACCTTAGAATTAAAGGAAAAGAAAATGTCTCCAACATATCAGCTTTACTGACAACCTGCCCCAGTGGTTGCCTTTCAGATGCACAGGCAGGCAGCACCAAGTGACAGAATTTAACTCTCAGATAACAGGGAAGTGACAGAGATGGTGGCTGCGTGACCTTTGTTCCAGGTAGGAGGGAAGTTTGCACGAGGTGAACGCTGGTACCAACATAAACAGCCACTCTAGGGAGACTGTTGTGTAAAATTCCTTGGGGTCCTGTTGGAAGTTTAAAAAGGAATCAAGTATAAATTAACTAACGAAGCAGCTCAGTTAGTATGTTATGCCTTGAGAAGCATCTCTTCCTATATTGACCTAAAGAAAAAGTTTCGGATTATTTTACACATTTTCGCTCCCTATCGTCTTGGGGAGTTACCTTCTGGGGCAGTGCACCTAAGGTAAGTAAAGTTTCGGTTCAGCAGAAATGAGCAGTAAAACTATCGTGTAAAGTGGGTAACCACACATCTCGCATAGGCCTTTTTGGAGTCTCGGAATTCTCACATTCACTCCCCGATACATTTAGTTCTTAACAGTGTTCGTTGCTGATGATAAGTAGTTCCAGCCAAACTGTGATTTACGCATTCACAACGTGTGACACAAAAATAGTTTTCATGTAAACATTGTTGTTTCTCTAGGGCTCGAGAATAGAGTTACATATTGTGGTGGGAAGATATTCAATGAGCAGTTGTCTAATGTAAAGCAGGAAATTGGGATAGCTGCTGGTAAACCTTTCGGGATGTGAGGTCGTGGTCCAAGAAACTCTTGTGTTCCTGACGTTTCATCCAGGACCGCGCCGGCCATCTGCAGAGGCGCTCCTCCGCAGATTCTTGCCGACTCGGCAATACTGCTGAGGAGTGCCTCTGAAGATGTCCAGTGCAGTCCTGGACGAAACATCAGGAACAGAAGAGTTTCTTGGACCACGACCTCACATCCCGAAAGATTTATCGGCAGCTTTATCATCCGGTCGTGAAAACCATTCTATGATCAGGAAATTGGGAATTTCTATGGATTCAAAAGGAAATTGAAAATATTCGTAATCAGCCAGTCTTTCTACGTACCGGACTCTCATGAAGAGGTTTACAATTTTTGAACTTTACTAACACGAACAAAAATAACAAAAAATATAAATTTTTAAGTCACATAGACGGTCGCAACATCACTGACGATGTTCAAAGTGTCCTCCATCGGCAGCAGTACAACAACTGCACTCCAGCAGAACAGATCGATACATATATGTTACAGTTTCCATCGGAATGGATTCACAGGCAGTCACAGTGGCCTCACTTGTGTTGTGGCTTTGTGAGGTAGACAGTATCCTTCAGAGTTCTCCACAAAAGAAGTCTGACGGCGTTAGTTCTCAGGAGGTCTGGCTGGAAACTCGACTTTCCTTGTCGGCCTATCCGTCTCTCGACAAAGGTTTAATCTGGGAATTACAGTACATCGCGGCAGCGCACCATCTTGTTGAAAATCTATAGACAGAGGGAGTGCTCGCTTGTGTGAATGTATGTGCATTTTTCTTTCCCGAAGAACGCTTTGGCTGAAAGCTTATATGTAACAGTCTTTTCATTGTGTTTTATTTATTTATATACACATCAGGTTCCGGAGGATCAGATTGAGGAGCAAATCTCCAAGGTCATGAAATCTGTCATACATGAAATTACAACTTAAAGTAATAACAGATAAAAATAAAATGTTTATGGACCCCAAAAAAGTAGAGCCATAAGTTTAAGTAAACACAACCAACAATGCAACAAGAATCAGCTTAATTTTTCAAGAAATTCCTCGACATAATAGAAAGCCGTGAGGATACTTGTCAGTTTCAATTTGGAAGTGCGTGGATTACTGTTAAGATTTCTGAATTCGAGTAGTCGCTTATTTAAAATGGAAGCAGCAGTATACCGCAAACCTTTCTGCACAAGAGTTTACGAAGTCCGATCCAAATGCCGAGTATTAACTCAGTGAAAGCTGCTTGTTCATGGGAATAAGCTAATATTGTTAACAAGAAATGACAGTAAGGAATTGAAAGGCCAGTGTCAAAATACCCAGACTCATGAACAGAAGTTTACAAGAGGTCCATGAACTTACACCACTTATTGCCCGAACTGCCCATTTCTGAGCCAAACATATCCTTTGAGAATGGGAGCAATTACCCTGAAATATAATACCATATGTCATAAGCGTGTCAAACTATCACTTACGAATATAATAGAGGGAAACATTCCACGTGGGAAAAATATATCTAAAAACAAAAATGATGTGACTTACCGAACGAAAGTGCTGGCAGGTCGGCAGACACACAAACAAACACAAACATACACACGAAATTCAAACTTTCGCAACAAACTGTTGCTTCATCGGGAAAGAGGAAAGGAGAGGGAAAGACAAAAGGATGTGGGTTTTAAGGGAGAGGGTAAGGAGTCATTCCAATCCCGGGAGCGGAAAGACTTACCTTGGGGGAAAAAAGGACAGGTATACGCTCGCACACACACACATATCCATCCGCACATACACAGACACAAACAGAAATGTCTGCTTGTGTCTGTGTATGTGCGGATGGATATGTGTGTGTGTGCGAGGGTATACCTGTCCTTTTTTCCACCTAAAGTAAGTCTTTCCGCTCCCGGGATTGGAATGACTCCTTAACCTCTCCCTTAAAACCCTCATCCTTTCATCTTTCCCTCTCCTTCCCTCTTTCCTGATGAAGCAACCGTTGGTTGTGAAAGCTTGGATTTTGTGTGTATGTTTGTGTTTGTTTGTGTGTCTATCAACCTGCCAGCGCTTTTGTTTGGTAAGTCACATCATCTTTGTTTTTAGATATATTTTTCCCACGTGGAATGTTTCCCTCTATTATATTTATATCCATAATTTGTATTATTTAGCATGTTGGATAGTGGGTTCAGAGCAAGGCAGAACCAGAAAGGTCTTAATGAGTCTCTTTGGTATATACCACGCTTAATCTGTATTGGCTGTGATGTGATATTATTTGAATTTGTTTGGGTATTAAGTGTGGTTTTCCAATTTTTCGTTACTATGTTCAGGAACCCCCCCCCAAATGAACCATGGACCTTGCCGTTGGTGGGGAGGCTTGTGTGCCTCAGCGATACAGATAGCCGTACCATAGGTGCAACCACAACGGAGGGGTATCTGTTGAGAGGCCAGACAAACGTGTGGTTCCTGAAGAGGGGCAGCAGCCTTTTCAGTAGTTGCAGGGGCAACAGTCTGCATGATTGACTGATCTGGCATTGTAACATAACCAAAACGGCCTTGCTGTGCTGGTACTGCGAATGGCTGAAAGCAAGGGGAAACTATGGCCGTAATTTTTCCCGAGGGCATGCAGCTTTACTATATGGTTAAATGATGATGGCATCCTCTTGGGTAAAATATTCCGGAGGTAAAATAGTCCCCCATTCGGATCTCCGGGCGAGGACTACTCAGGAGGACGTCGTTATCAGGAGAAAGAAAACTGGCGTTCTACGGGTCGGAGCGTGGAATGTCAGATCCCTTAATCGGGCAAGTAGGTTAGAAAATTTAAAAAGGGAAATGGATAGGTTAAAGTTAGATATAGTGGGAATTAGTGAAGTTTGGTGGCAGGAGGAACAAGACTTTTGGTCAGGCGAATACAGGGTTATGAATACAAAATCAAATAGCAGTAATGCAGGGGTAGGTTAAATAATGAATAAGAAAATAGGAGTGCAGGTAAGCTACTACAAACAGCATAGTGAACACATTATTGTGGCCAAGATAGACACGAAGCCCACGCTTACTACAGTAGTACAAGTTTATATGCCGACTAGCTCTGCAGATGATGAAGAAATTGAAGAAATGTATGATGAGATAAAAGAAATTATTCAGGTAGTGAAGGGAAACGAAAATTTAATAGTCATAGGTGACTAGAATTCGGGAGTAGGAAAAGGGAGAGAAGGAAACTTAGTGGGTAAATATGGATTGGGGGAGAGAAATGAAAGAGGAAGCCGTCTGGTAGAATTTTGCACAGAACATAACTTAATCATAGCTAACACTTGGTTCAAGAATCGTGAAAGAAGGTTGTATACATGGATGAATCCTGGAGATACTAGAAGGTATCAGATAGATTATATAAGGGTAAGACGGAGATTTAGGGACCAGGTTTTAAATTGTAAGACATTTCCAGGGGCAGATGTGGACACTGACCACAATTTACTGGTTATGAACTGTAGATTAAAACTGCAAAACAGTGGGAATTTAAGGAGATGGGACCTGGATAAACTGAAAGAACCAGAGGTTTTAGAGGTAGAACATTAGGGAACGATTGACAGGAATGGGGGAAAGAAATACAGTAGAAGAAGAATGGGTAGCTCTGAGGGATGAAGTAGTGAAGGCAGCAGAGGATCAAGTAGGTAAAAATATGAGGGCTACTAGAAATCCTTGGGTAACAGAAGAGATATTGAATTTAATTGATGAAAGAAGAAAATATAAAAATGCAATAAATGAAGCAGGCAAAAAGGAGTACAAACGTCTCAAAAATGAGATCTTCAGGAAGTGCAAAATGGATAAGCAGGGATGGCTAGAGGACAAATGTAAGGATGTAGAGGTGTATATCAGTAGGGGGTAAGATAGATACTGCCTACAGGAAAATTAGAGACCTTTGCAGAAAAGAGAACCACTTGTATGAATATCAAGAGCTCAGATGGAAACCCCGTTCTAAGCAAAGAAGGGAAAGCAGAAAGATGGAAGGAGTATATAGAGGGTCTATACAAGGGCAATATACTTGAGGACAATATTATGGAAATCGAAGAGAATGTAGATGAAGATGAAATAGGAGATATGATACTGTGTGAAGAGTTTGAAGAGCACTGAAAGACCTGAGTCGAAACAAGGCCACAGGAGTAGACAACATTCCATTAGAACTACTGACAGCCTTGGGAGAGCCAACCCTGACAAAACTCTACCACCTGGTGAGCAAGATGTATGAGACAGGCAAAATACCCTCAGACTTCAAGAAGAATGTAATAATTCCAATCCCAAAGAAAGCAGGTGTTGACAGATGTGAAAATTACCGAACTATCAGTTTAATAAGCCACGGCTGCAAAATACTAACACGAATTCTTTACAGACAAATGGAAAAACGGGTAGAAGCTGACCTTGGGGAAGATCAGTGTGGATTCTGTAGAAATGTTGGAACACGTGAGGCAATACTGACCCTACGACTTACCTTAGGAGAAAGATTAAGGAAAGGCAAAACTACATTTCTAGCATTTGTAGACCTAGAGAAAGCTTTTGACAATGTTGACTGGAATACTCTGTTTCAAATTCTGAAGGTGGCAGGGGTAAAATACGGGGAGCGAAAGGCTATTTACAATTTGTACAGAAACCAGATGGCAGTTATAAGAGTCGAGGGGCATGAAAGGGAAGCAGTTGTTGGGAAGGGAGTGTGACAGGGTTGAAGGCTATCCCCGATATTATTCAATCTGTATATTCAGCAAGCGGTAAAGGAAACAAAAGAAAAATTCAGAGTAGGAATTAAAATCCATGGAGAAGAAATAAAAACTTTGAGGTCCGCCAATGACATTGTAATTCTGTCTGACGGCAAAGGACCTGGAGGAGCAGCTGAACGAAATGGACAGTGTCTTGAAAGGAGGATATGAGATGAACATTAACAAAAGCAAAACGAGTATAGTGGAAGGTAGTCGAATTAAGTCGGGTGATGCTGAGGTAAACAGATTAGGAAATGAGACGCTTAAAGTAGAAAATGAGTTTTTCTATTCGGGGAGCAAAATAACTGATGATGGTCGAAGTAGAGAGGATATAAAATGTAGACTGGCAGTGGCAAGGAAAGCATTTCTGAAGACGAGAAATTTGTTAACATCGAGTATAGATTTGTGTGTCCAGAAGGCGTTTCTGAAAGTATTTGTAAGGAGTGCTAACCATGTATGGAAGTGAAACGTGGACGATAAATAGATTAGACAAGAGGAGAACAGAAGCTTTCGAGATGTGGTGCTACAAAGGAATGCTGAAGATTATATGGGTAGATCACATAACTAATGAGGAGGTATTGAATAGAATTGGCGAGAAGAGAAATTTGTGGCACAACTTGACTAGATGAAGGGATCATTTGGTAGGACATATTCTGAGGAACCAAGGGATAACCAATTTAGTATTAGAGGGCAGCGTGGAGGGTAAAAATCGTAGAGGGAGACCAAGAGATGAATACACTAAACGGATTCAGAAGGATGTAGGTTGCAGTAGGTAGTGGGAGATGAAGCAGCTTTCACAGGATAGAGTAGCATGGAGAGCTGCATCAAAGCAGTCTCAGGACTGAAGACCACAACAACAACAAGTGTTAGGAAATCACTTTTTTAAGATATTTGTCTGGAGTGTATCCTTGTACAAAAGGGAACAGGGGCAATAAGCAGTTCAGACAAAAACAGAAGTGAAGTTTTCGAAAAGTGTCGCTACAGAAGAATGTTGAAGATTAGGCATGTAGATTAATAACTAATAAGGAATTGAATTGAGGAAAAAAGAAATCTATGGCACAATCTGACTAAAAGAAGACATCATTGGTTGATAGGACAACCCTGAGGCGTCAAGGAATTGTCAGTTTGGCAGTGTGGGGAGGGGTTAAATATTATAGAGGAGACCAAAGAACGTATACAGTAAACAGGTTCAAATGAATGTAGGTTGGGATAGGTATGCGTAGATGTGGAGGCTTTCACAGAAGAGGCTAGGATAGAGAGCCGCATCAAACTGGTCTTCAGGCTGAAGACGACAACAAAAAGAAAAAAATAATGAGTGGGAATAGTGTTAAACTGAATAGGGATACAGAATACAGGTTAAGTTTCTATCATTTGCTATTCTTTATTTATGTGTAGCTTACAGACACATTTTTCGTCCCTGTAAGTTCTCCTTGTCGACGGGATGGATGGAACGTGCAAACAAATTCCATTTCGCAGGTGCCGTACTGAGACTGGTGCCCTCGTGGTTGTGGCCGCGAGCCAACACTCTGCACCTGTCGCCCCCGAAGCTGACGGGGGCAGGCAGCCCCACCTTCCCTCGAGAGGGCGACGGTGACCGCGACCGCGCAGACCCTCACAACTGCGCAGACTTCAGCGACGACGAGCTCGCCGGGGACGACGACGACGGCCTGTTCGTGAAGGACCCTCTGAGGGAGTCGACACCTGTCACGCATTTCAGTGTAGGTCGACTAATCTGTAAATGTTGGTACACTGCGTATTATGTCGGGTAAATCTTAAGTTGTAACAGTGTCCGTAGTCTGTTAACACTAACCATTATCCTAATGTAAACAAATGCCCACTCAGTGCACTTGGCAATTGGTTGTCAGTTGTGGTACACTTACTCCAAATGTTGTGATGCCACTGGAAATAGGCCCTAACTATATGTAAGTTATTTCATTGTCGGAGCGACACTGTGAGCTGTGCTAAAACTTTGAAAGTCGTTCCTGTTTTTGCGAGTCACTTTGTTAAAAGTTTAGTGTAGTTCTTCGTTTGAACCTCATTGGACAGTTACTCTTCTCTTTCCAACCAGTCATGCTCATTTAGTCTTGTCTTTCTTAAGTGCTGCAAAAATGTGTCAAGTTCTGTAGTGACATATAGTCACAGAAGAACCAATAAAAGGCACCGAGAAACTGATTTGTGCATAATGTTTTTGAGAAGATTTAAGGAAAAAATCTGTTCTTACCAACATCGCAGAGTTCAGAAATCGCATCTGGATTTATCAGAGTTGTAATATATTGGCATACAGAAAGAAACACTGAAGACATGTTAACTGTCTGCTCCTGGCAAAAGAGGAAGACAACAAATGTGTCAGGAAGATGTGAAAATTTTGTGGAAAGTGCTATGTGATGCATCTGTGGGACTTGGGTGTCTTCACAGGTGCTGTTTAGTTAGCCTCTTATCAGCAGGTGCCAGCTCCAGTTCTGGACTGGAGTCCTCAGATTACAGTATCTAAGCAGCTGAGAGATTTCTAGATGATTGTTAAGTATTCACTCCTGTGGCTTTGGTATTTGTTTATACAGTGAAATCTCCACATTATGTATCTGCCCAAGGGGTATCACAATAAACAGGACCTCTGGACTGCAATTAAGCACAGCATAAATCCCTGCACTTGCTGCAATTAGATAAAAAAAAAAGGGAAGCACACGGTTGGCCACAAAATAATATAGCCCAAACTAAGATGAACATATCTTTAGTGTACAGGCACAATGCCCTCACTGGTGTGGATTGTGTATAAGCAAGTGGTTGTTAACCAGTCATGTTTGGCACCTAGAGTATAGTGAGAGTACACAAAAGATGTCGTATCTTCAGGATGCCTTCCCTTGCGTGACATTATGTCTGTCTCTCGTGTTTATCGTAGAATTTTATCGTGAACCGCATTCCCACTAATGAAACAAATACAGACAGTGTAGCCAGACACTGAGAGAAAATAATCTACTACTAAAAAATTAAATTTGTAAAATATAAACCTGAAAACATGGTATTAAATGAAAACTGCACTCCGACACGTCTCTTAAAAAAGATTGAGTGAAACTGTTAATGTATTGTAAATTATAAAGCTCTACAAGAATTTATATTCAATCAACATGTCAATTTCTGCCTCACACACACACGACTGTAGTCTCAGGCAACTGAAACCACACTGCGAGCACCAGCACTAGTGCATGATGGGAGTATGGGAGTGGCAACTGGGAGGGAGTAACGGGGGAGGGGGAGGGGTAGTACGGTGGGGGTGGCGGACAGCGAAGTGCTGCAGGTTAGACAAAGGGCAGGGAAAGTTTCCCAGCAATACATCCTACGTTCCCATAATCCTCCTGGCCTCAACTCCTTTTTTAGTCACTGTCCTGACTCATCCGGTCCGTTCCCATTCCAGCACTACACAGCTGTCATTCCACCACTGCACTCAGTTTTCCTCCTTTCCCGGCATCTCCATCGTACTGTCCCTCCCCCTCCCTGCCCCAGCCTGCTCCTTACACCCACCCATTCGCCGCTCCCACCGTGCACTGGTATTGCTGCCCGCAGTGGGGTTTCAGGTGCAGTTGCCTAAGACTGCAATTGTATGTGCGAGTTACATTTGCGTGCTGCGTGTGTTTGGGCGCGTGCGCACACTACAGATGGGTCATTCGCGGACTAACAGCTCCAAAGGAATGGTTCTACATCTACATCTACATGGATACTCTGCAAATCACATTTAAGTGCCTGGCAGAGGGTTCGTCGAACCACCTTCACAATTCTCTATTATTCCAATCACTTATTGCATGTGGAAAGAATGAACACCTATATCTTTCCGTACGAGCTCTGATTTCCCTTATGTTATCGTGATTATCCTCCCGCCCTATGTAGGTCGGTGTCAACAAAATATTTTCGCATTTGGAGGAGAAAGTTGGTGATTGGAATTTCGTGAGAAGATTCTGTTGCAACAAAAAACGCCTTTCTTTTAATCATTTCCAGGCCAAATCCTGTATCATTTCTGTGACACACTCTACCATATTTCGCTATAATACAAAACGTGCTGCCTTTCTTTGAACTTTTTCGATGTACTCCGTCAGTCCTACCTGGTAAGGATCCCGCACTGCGCAGCAGTATTCTAAAAGAGGATGGACAAGCATAGTGTAGGCAGTCTCCTTAGTACGTCTGTTACATTTTCTAAGTGTCCTGGCAGTAAAACGCAGCCTTTGGTTAGCCTTCCCCTCAACATTTTCTGTGTGTTCTTTCCAATTTAAGTTGTTCGTAATTGTAATACCTAGGTATTTAGTTGAATTTACGGCTTTTAGATTAGACTGATTTATAGTGTAACCGAAGTTTAACGAGCTCCTTTTAACACTCATGTGGATGACCTCACACTTTTCGTTATTGAGGGTCAACTGCCACTTTTCGCACAATTTAGATGTTTTTTCTAAATCGTTTTGCAGTTTTGTTTTGATCTTCAGATGACTTTATTAGTCGATAAATAACAGCGTCATCTGCAAACAACCGAAGACAGCTGCTCAGATTGTCTCCAAAATCGTTTATATAGATAAGGAACAACAAAGGACCTATAACACTACCTTGGGGAACGCCAGAAATCACTTCTGTTTTACTCCATGACTTTCCGTCAGTTATTACGAACTGTGACCTCTCTGACAGGAAATCGCAAATCCAGTCACATAACTGAGATGATATTCCATAAGCACGCAATTTTACTACGAGCCGCTTGTGTGGTACAGTGTCAAAAGCCTTCCGGAAATCCAGGAATACGGAATCGATCTGAAATCCTCTGTCGATAGCACTCAGCACTTCATGCGAATAAAGAGCTAGTTGTGCTTGCCAAGAACGATGTTTTCTAAACCCGTGTTGACTGTGTGTCACTAGACCGTTTCCTTCGATGTAATTCATAGTGTTTGAACACAATATACGTTCCAAAATTCTGCTGCATATCGACGTTAAGGATATGGGCCTGTAATTTAGTGGATTACTCCTACTACCTTTCTTGAATATTGGTGTGACCTGTGCAACTTTCCAGTCTTTGGGTACGGATCTTTCGTCAAGCAAACGGTTGTATATGATTGTTAAGTATGGAGCTAATGCATCAGCATACTCCGAAAGGAACCTAATTGGTATACAGTCTGGACCAGAAGACTTGCTTTTATTAAGTGATTTGAGTTGCTTCACTACTCCGAGGATATTTACTTCTACGTTACTCATGTTGGCAGCAGTTCTCGATTCGGATTCTGGAATATTTACTTCATCTTCTTTTGTAAAGGCATTTCGGAAGGCTGTGTTTAGTAAATCTGCTTTGGCAGATTGACCAAGATGAAAGGAAGGAGCGAGAAACGAATTCTAAGGAACGGCCTTTCATAGGTCATTTAGGTTGCGGCTTTCTACTTATAGTTCCTGGGAATGAGAAACAGTCGGTCTCGTTCTCGCAACAGCACGTCGGCTGGTCTCGTTCCAGCCTCAGTCCTGTTCCCTTCTCCATCTCGGTCTCCTTCAGCCAGACTCTTACTTCTTCGTGTGGTCACTTGTCGCAGTTCCACTGCCGACAGCTCCTATTTACTTCAGTATCAAATTGTTCAATTCGTTCGTTGCGCATGCCCATTTTAAATCTGTTTCAAACCTTCCATGATCTCTGTACTTCTGTTTCTTTTCGTACCCTATTCACCATTCAAGACCAGTAATTAAAATGTATTTTATAGTCGACACGGCACACGCGAGTGCCCATTTTCCATCTTCTTCTCTTTGTTCACTGTTACGGAAGGCAGACCGACATACAACCGAATGAAGCCCGCGCTCCATAATCGAATGTCTGGTCTCGTATTTTGTTAAGAGACTATGATAACTCCTACAATATTATTTCAGCGCTACAGGGTAGCGCACGAAAAAGTGGACTGAGTACTAGACTGCTCACTGTCGCCCACCGATTGTCACCTACTGTTTCGAAGTTGTTTGCATTAGCTTATTTGTTATTTCTTTACTGCCTAGTTATTACATGTGTATCTATTCTGCTCATAGCGGTCAACAAATCGTGTGCAATTGGCAAGCAGTCTGTATCGGGCCTGTTTTTCGTGCGCCACCTTATATTATTTCACTGTGATCAGCCACGTGACACTACAGTTGGCTAAATTAGAGGTTTTTCAGAATCGTGGAAATTACTTCTACAAGTGTGTGAGAATTCTGTAATAAATAAAAACGTTTTTTGTGCCTATCTGCATCTCAGCATCTCCGCTCTATGGTGAGTAGCAACTTTCCTTTTCATAATATCGTTACATTCCATCATGGATTTTCCGTTGTTTGAAAGACAACAACCAGAAATTTACCCAGAGATACAGCTGTACACCAGAATACCTTATGTTGCAGCAGCGTTTTGACTAAAAAATGCTGATCTACTATCATTCTAGATAACTTTACAATTCTGAATAATACTTTCATACTCTGTCAAAAGTTACTACCTACATGGCACTTTCCTTTTGCTTAACTGAGTGAAATAACCTATTTCCACTCTGATGCTATTTTGAAAACTCGCACCAGTGTTCAGTATAGTTTAGCATTTAGGCAAGTACTTTATTAGTTCCAGAATCAACATCTTAGTGGAGTGTTAAAGTATACGGCCTTCCTCGGCAGAAGTCAGGCTAGCACTGCCAGTGGAGAGTGTCCCAATGCTTCAACTAGTGCCCCTCTCTATCCTGAGTATGCTTCCACACCATAAGTTACACTAGGCAGTCTCAATTTTGCAAATGAATGGATGTATATTAATAATTACGGAGGAAATGTATTGTATGGGAAAGTGTCATCATTTGAGTGACTACAGGAAGATACAAGATGACTCGGATAGAATTTTTAGTTGGTGTGACAAATGGCAGCTAACTGTAAGTTAAAGCAGATGAGTATAATGTTTGAATACAGTATTAGTAGTGTGCTGTGTGACACAGTCAAGTCTATTAAATACCTAGATGCAATGGTGCAAAGCGATATGAAATGGAATGAGCATATCAAGGACTGTAGTAGCGAAGGCAAATGGTAGATTTTCGTTTATTTGGAGAATTTTAGGAAAGTGTAGTTCACCTGTAAAGGAGACCGCATATAGGACACCGGTGTGACCCATTGCTGAGTACTGTTGGTGTATGTGGGAACCACAACCTGTCGGTGTACAGTAAGACATTGAAACATTTTAGAGGTGGGCTGCTATATTTCTTACAGGTAAGTTCGAACAGTGACCGCGTGTTACGGAGATGCCCGAAGATGTGTAGATGTGAATACCTCATTAGATTTACTTGTCTGTTATGTGCTTTAGTTTGTTATTAAAATCTAGATTACTAAGTAACTATCCCAGAATGAGGAACCCGTATCAGTTGCAGCTTGAATACCAGATGGGTTTCGGGACCAACAAAAATTTGATTTCCAATATTATCATAATTATGGATCGAATTTCAAATGCTACAATCTACTCATTAAGAGGTATCATCTTACATTAAAATTTTAACACAATGCAACGGTTAAAAATTATGTGTGTGTGTGTGTGTGTGTGTGTGTGTGTGTGTGTGTGTGTGTGTGTGTGACCGCACACGCTCACACGTCTGCAAGCATGCGCACACGCCTTGATGCAGTGAAAATGGCGGCACTCAAATACTCAGATTTTATTCATCCGGTATATGAGAGTTAGAGAGCACTTAGCAACATACAACAAACTTAAAGCACACAATGTGTGCATCTGCGTATCAGAAAATCTCTGCAAGACGGTAAGAGATTCTTGCAAATTGGGTGTTTTTATGTACCACGTCCCAGCAGAAAATTTATCAGCATTTCTTTTTCGGTGAAGCAACTGCAACCGGTGTTCCTTATCTCGATGCACTAGAACAGGCTCATCCAAGAATTGTGCCCGGCGGGCGCGCCTGAGCCCCTGTGATCGTAAGGCGGTGTAGTTCATCACCCGCTCCGCGACCGTGTGTCAGCACCCCGTCCGCGACCGTGTGTCGCTAGTGTCAGCATAGGAGTGAGGGGGAGCTGCGGAGCGAGTGAGATCCCACAGCCCTGCTCTGCACTGGACTACCCCGCGGTCAGATCCCACGTAAATGAAATAACAGAGGAAGCGCCAGCTCTGTAAAAGTGTTCTTTGAGCGGTAAAACGAGCAAACCATTTACTGTCGAGGTAACAACTAGTGTTCGTGTGGCAGAATTACTGCGCAAAGCTTTAGAAAACAATATCCAAAACAAGAATCGAAGAACAACTTAGTAGTTTTCTGACCCACAGGTTGATTCTACTAGTACTGCACATGCACACTCGTCATATGTACAGTAGGCGTCTTCTGAAAAATACATCAGTTTCTTAAATGAACTAAGAGTCATAAATATTCTATTTTAGAAATAATTTTATGTAAGGGATATAGAGTCTCCTACTGTTAGTAGTTACAAGTAAATATTTTTTGTTGTACTTCGTGGTACAGCTTTTTGTATCCCTTCTCAGAGTTTAGAAATCGGATGCTTATTTTACCGTTTTTTACGTAGTAATTTTAACTGACCAACTTTGAAAACTTATTAAAAAATAGAATTAACACTATAAAGCTCTTTAATTCCTACAGTCAACATTGTTAAAGAAGACAATTAACATTTTATATGTTTTTCCTTTTTGAAGAAACAATTTTGTCTAGGTTTGGTACAATATTCTGTGAGACTGATAACCTCAAAGAATTAGTCAAATTTTTATCACCAAGTAATGAACGGTTCTTAGTTTTAGCAAGCTTTAACAGAGAGAAAAAGCGCTCACAAATATATGTGGAGCCAAACATTGACAGAACTTTGGCCACGTGCTTGTGCAAAAGAGGATATTTCTCTCGTGGGAGACAACTGTAAAAGTCATCCAGTGTTTTACACATAAGAAAGTGGTCATTCGAGCGGATATCGCACTGCAGGTCAGTCAGCTCTAGTTGAAGCACTTGTGAGACATCCTCTGCCCGAAGGGAAAACGGGCGAACAAAATATATATCTAAGGCTGGCTGAAGCTCATTTATCTCCAAAAATCTGTTTTCAAACTGTCCTTGTAATTCGAGAATGATTTGAACATAATCTGAAAAATCCACATCTTCTTTAACGCTGTCTAGTGCAGGAAAGTGACAACAATTCTTCTCACGCAACTGTTTTTCCCACAAAATAAGATTTTTTTGAAATGCTTGAATCATTCTGCACTAAATCAGCAACAGAGTGATTTTCACCTTGGAGTGAAATGTTCAAAGTATTTAAATGACCTCTAAGATCACTCAAAAAAGCCAAATTCGCCACCCACATAGGATGACAAAGTATAAGCACCTTTCCTCTGCTCAGCCATCTTATGTCGGCATGGTAGGGGATGTCGGGGTATTCTGTTTCAATATCAGCCAGAAATTCTTTAAATTGGCGATGTGTGAGTCCATGCGATCGAAGATAATTAACCCTTCGAAGAATTGTGTCCATAACATTTTTTATGTTGACAATCTTCGGACAAAGTGCCTCCTGGTGTATCAGACAATGGACTGCCGCGAATAAGGAACAGCCAACTTCAGCCATTTTTGACCTGACAGAACTCGGAAATCCAGCGCGTATCCTTTATAGCGCAGGGGCTCCATACTTTGTTACACTGGTCAGGTGTTCCCATTTTAAACCCATTGACTCCAACACGTTTTCTGCGGCTAGAAAAATATCCAAACTCGTGGTTGTTTCTTTTAGTGGTATAAGGTCGAAAAATTCTTCTGTGATGCGCAGATTGTCGTCGACACATCGAATGAATATTACGAGCTGAGATGTCCGCAGCGCCCGGGGACTCGTCAAGAGCGATAGAAAGCGAAATGAAGTTTGCCGTTCTCTCCATTAATTGCTGTTCCATATCTGAGGCCGTATCTTCGACATGGCGAGCAACAGTTTGAGGCAAAAGATCCCTTTTTCAAATTTTTCCGTGAGCTCTGCTGGACAAATACTAGCCGCCGAGTCGGTCAGACAATCCTTGATGAGATTCCCAGCCGCAAAGGGTTGCCCTGCTTTTGCAACTCTCAGCAAGCATTTGTAACTAGCGCGCAAACTTGGCCCACCTGTTTCCTGCTCCTACCACGGCAAAAAAAAGAACATACAATTAACTTTGTACAATCCTGTTGTTTAAAACACTTTTATCATTTTAACAATTGTTTATTCACCGAAACTCAAATAAAAAACTAACAATGAAAGATTGGTTTTAGGTGTGTTTTCCCCCAGTTCCTCCAAAAAGTGGCCTTAGACGCTATCAAGGACAGCGAAATGTAGTCGCAAAATAAATTTTTATTTATTGGAATATCTGCGTTTTAATTAATTTAAAATAAAAATGATACTGCAACATATGTTTTCCCATCCATAAAAACACAAGTATACAAAAACAAAGAATGACTCTTAGTGACACTTTGCTGCCCGAGAGAGCGTTTGTGGCGGCTTTTCAGAAAGTGGCAAAAAATAACGCACCTGAAACTTTTTCTTGGGTCTGTGCGACACGATTTAATGCAACCCAAATATAAAAATTAACTGAAAAGAAATGTTCCTTGTTGCTGACAATCTGATATTCGATAACTGGCACATTGCTAAGTGACAGATTATGAAATATAGTTTTATTTATCATCTTTATAAATTATAAAGAGTCATACGATAGGAACACTTACTTCACTGTAATGCTGCTTGAAATTTTCTTTCAGTTCTTAAAGCTTTGACTGGCGTTCCTCTTGCGACAAATTTTCAAACTGATGTTCGTGTCAGGTATTAAAGTGCCGTTCAGTCGAATACTTTTTTAAATACATGAGGTTCCGATGTCATACCAAACGTTTGACGTGGTTTTCGATAGCAGTACAAAGGAAATTAGTTTCCCACTCGGGTTTAAATAGTGTGGACTTGCCCCGTTCCTCTTTCTTTTTGTCTGCTGCTGATGACCATCCATCTCAATCCACTGTAGCCTTACGTCTGTTGTCTAACGGATTTGTGTCGCTTTTGGCCGCTGCCGGCGCGTACAGGGACATGGTGAGGCCCGGCGGGCGGTTGGGCGGTCCGCACGGCCAGCTAAGCGACACGGCTCGGCCACTGCGACGACAGACGAATTCGCCTGGGGCGCTGGCCGCGGACACTGGCGCCCTGGGGGCATAGTTTGGAAGAGCTTGAATGAGAACTACAGTTCTTTCCTCAGTTGGAAGAGGCTGAACTGCAGAACGTTATTTGGCAGCGAAACCATACACTGTCTCACACCGGCATAATTCAACACGCGATTGCTTAAACGACATTGTACCCAACTGCCGGATTGGCCGTAATTGGCCAGATGACGTAGCTCGTTTTGCGTGACTTCCACATCAACCCAGTCCATTACTGTGTGATATTTCCCTTCGTAAAAGATGGCGTGTACGTGCCTCTGCTGTCGGCTGGTCTACCCTACTTAGTAAACAGGATTGGAGCAGTTCTTGCAGCAATTACTCCAGACACACTGATAAAGATTTGGGAAGAACTTGCCTATGGAATCGATGTGTGGCAGGTGACGAATGATGCTTACATTGAACAAGTTAAACTGTTTGAGTTGCTCTTTCATTTGATGTATTATTTATAAGTTGAATGTAATAAATGCTACAAAGCCTTAAAACCCCAATATTCATTTTGAAACACCTGATATCACATATTTCAAACAATGGAAACTCCAGGTAGGAATATGGACAATGTAGGAAAAGACAGATTGCTACTTACCGTAAAGAAGACGCGTGAAATTGCAGACAGGCACAATTATATGACTGGCTGTAGCAGTAATTATGTGTCCTAGAGTCTGACCTCATCCTCACCGTCCCTACTGAAGATATATAGTGGTGGCAGCATAATGTTTGTACACTCTCCTTTGAATACAGGTTCTCTAAATTCACATCATAAGTAATCATCATTTGAATTTGAAGCTGTAGGAGCTGCCATGTTTGCAGACTAAGTTATGAAAATTCAGGCGTGCCTGTTATGCAAACAACTGTTGTTTATACATACATATTTCGGCACCTCTGTGCCATCATCAGAGGGTACTTTTATTCATTTCTATAAAATCCAAACATGTTTCCAGCGCTAGTTATTCCAACAAAATTGTGGCCTAAAAGCAGTTCACGTATGTTGTGGTCGCTGCTTCATTTTCTGCATTGCTGGTTTCTGTATGAGCCTCTCTACTGGTATTCAGTAATGTTGAGGTAGTCCTACAGGTCCCAGCAATGAAGAAAAATATGTAATGACCACAACATACATGAACTGCTCGTAGGATACTTACTACTTAAAGCATATTTGTGTGTTACATAAAGTACCTTATGACTCATAAAGATGCCAAAAAAATGTTTGCACAGTTTACCGAACAAGGTTCACACCGAGTAAACATTTTATCAAAGTCTTTCTGTAGTTTATATATCTAAAAACAAAGATGATGTGACTTACCAAATGAAAGTGCTGGCAGGTCGACAGACACACAAACAAACACAAACATACACACAAAATTCAAGCTTTCGCAACAAACTGTTGCCTCATCAGGAAAGAGGGAAGGAGAGGGAAAAACGAAAGGGTGTGGGTTTTAAGGGAGAGGGTAAGGAGTGCGAGTGTATACCCGTCCTTTTTTCCCCCTAAGGTAAGTCTTTCCGCTCCCGGGATTGGAATGACTCCTTACCCTCTCCCTTAAAACCCACATCCTTTCGTTTTTCCCTCTCCTTCCCTCTTTCCTGATGAGGCAACAGTTTGTTGTGAAAGCTTGAATTTTGTGTGTATGTTTGTGTTTGTTTGTGTGTCTGTCGACCTGCCAGCACTTTCATTTGGTAAGTCACATCATCTTTGTTTTTAGATATATATTTCCTACGTGGAATGTTTCCCTCTATTATAACCATATCTTTCTGTAGTTTGATACAGTTGGCCAGTGACAATACTTTTCTGTACAGAAATGCGTCGTAAGCGAACATCGTTACAGTACTGTTGATCCTAAGTGATAACTCAGTTAGGTGTACTGAGAACATTACCAATCCTGCAACTCTTCCGTGAAGCATATTGGCTTTTACTTTTGTTTCTGTGAAATGTTCACTGTCCACTACAGTCCACTGGGTTTCACGAGTCAAATATTGCTCAGTCCAGTCACATATTTGCAGAGATGCCCCATTACTGGGATAGGAGAGAGGAGGGGGCTCTCCAAATAATTCTCTTCTGTATTAACCATTTGAAGAGATATGCATTCAGGAAACATTTGTCTGAGAGTTCCAAGAAACGATCGTGTGTATGGGCCATTACACTACCTTTTACAAGCCAAAAATTTTTGGCACCAGGTTAATAGAAAATGAAATTTGGTTGGAGAAACTCTTGTAACATCACGCAGCAGCAGTTTCTATAGAACCCAGCAATGATGTAGTAACAACAGACATGAACTGTTTTTGGCCTAAAATTTGTTAGAATACTTAGTACTTAAAAGCTGAATAAAAGCACCTTCTGACTAGACCACGTAGGTGACAATGAAATGATGCCATATTAGCTGTGGTAATTCAAGATGATGACTCTCAAATTTGATCAGGATGTTCTGGCCTCCTTCAAAAAAAGATACAGACATTATACACTAAACCTTAATTCCATGCATCCCACTGTCACATTGGGGCAACAAACTGAACACCGGTGAATTTCCTAGGGGCTGTCGTCAGACGAATATCGTAAATTTATTTTGTCGGCTGTCGAGTTGGAAATGTGAATTTTTAAAAGGTAGGAAAAAATTATAATTGTGTGGTGAATATTCTGAAGAATGTCTCGAGAAAAGACATTTCCAGAATGCATTTCGCCTCACCACCAACTGTACCTCATACCTTATGTTCTACATTGGCTTGCTGTTTCTATGTTGCACAGTCTTTATATTCCCGTGTTCGTGCTATTCTCTGTTCCCCAGAAGCCACTTTTCTTCAGCTAAAGACCACAAATGGCGGGAGGGAGAAGATGTGAGGCTACGTTACCAGCGTGGTGGCCACTTTGGAAGCTGACATTTTAGATGCAGCTCTTAATTTTCAAACAAAAAAGGGGTCTTGTGACATATGAAACAAAAAGAGAATTACATTGAAAATCAGTGACACCTTTCATTGAAGCATAGCTTTTGTGATTGTCGAGTTATGACTGAAGTTTCTTCCAAATAGGTGATGTGAAAGCTAATGGCATTAACACAACTCGAGCATATTGAGATCATTCTGCTTTCACGAGGGAGGAGGACCTGTGTCAGCGGAGATGGTGGCAACTGACACCACCCAGAACAACCACCCATTGCACACAGTGTTGACGTTGAAACTTGTGAAGTTCTGTGAAGCTGGCTCTGTTGCAGACAAACCAAAAATGGGACAAGAGCCATGGATGAAGCAACATGAACCACTTTTCTGAGACATATTCTGGTGGACTGTCCCGCTTAGACCGGCCAGCGACGGAATCTTGGGTCACCGGACTCGTTGGCGCTGATTTTATCTGACAGAACCTCGTCAGCTGATTTAGTTTTATGCTTTATTCGTGAGGGTGGGTTTTATCATTTGATCTGAATTTTAGTGCATGTCATTTGTCCCTTTGTGTCCTCCACCCTAGTGCTTCTAGGGTAGTGGTTTTAAGGTGTTGCAGAGTGGCTGGCTTCTCCTGTTTATGCCCATGGTCAGCCAGCAGTGGTAATCTGTTTTGTCGTTACAATCTCTTCTACCTGTTTCTTGCGTTTCTGTGGTTTTCTTCTCCCCTTTTTTCCATTTAAGTGTTTGTTGCCCTTCTGTTGTTCTTGTGGTTTTTCCTTTCTCTCCATTTTGTGTTTTCAGTCTTGCTCGTTTTATTCTCACCTTTGTGACATTGTTTTATTCAGAACAAGGGACCACTGACCTAGCTGTTTGGTCCCTTTCCCCCCCCCCCCCCCCTCTCCCCCCCTCCCCTCTTATAAACCAATTGACCACTTTTCTGACATGTTTAGTAAGGGTCCAAGGAGCAGAGGTCAGTACTCACTGCAGCTGGCATAAAACTGGGTTTAGCCGTACATCTGTATGGAGATTTCGGCCACACGTAAATGGCACCTTTACAAAATGCAAATGTTACAGCATTGTTTCAGGAATGGTCCAGATTGTTGGGTCGGGTCGAATTTGCAGAATGGGAAGCTGGAGGAAAACCATCGTTTCCCCTACGACGCACTGTATACGGATGAAGGTAACATTGTGTGAACGAGAGGTAAATATACGGAATCACAAATACTGGTCAGATGTCAGTCCTCACTTCGTGGATCCATCGGGAGGTAGCCCACATATTGAAAGTGGCAGTTTGGTGTGGAATATGTGGTTCTCGTATTGTCGGGCCTTTTGTCGTTCAGCTGTTGTGAAATGAAAATATGCTGCCGTCACAGTTATCTGGAGATGAAATGTTTCCAACTTTCTTTCAACATTATGCTGCCCTTCCTTATTACAGAATAGATATATGGGCAGACCAGGATATCCAGTTTTCACAGAGAATGCGTGCACATTCCCTAGGTTTAAGTCTGTTAGATTTATATATGCAGGTTAGGGTTGTATGTTTAGGCGATTGCACAGATAGTGGAGATCAGAAACCTTGCACACAGATAGAGGAGATCAGAAACCTTGCACAGCTCAGGGGATGGATTGTTGACAGTTGCTCTCACATTCTGGTATGTGGTTAATGTCCACGAGAACTGGGTGAGAGAGACCACCCGCCTCACAATGTGCTTTACAACAGGTTGATGGCACATTTTGCAGCCATTGTGTGTTACGAGCAGCACTTACCTTGTTCACTACGAGACGGGACATAACTTGAGAATGAGTAAAGCTAAGGACTCATACGGAGCACTGCAAGAACAGTCGGTGCACTTTATCTGTAGCTGTTTTTAATTGTCCAGCTTTCACATTGTCTGCTAGAGAGCCAGTTCGAGAGAATTTCGCAACAAGTTTCACCGTCACACTGTGGGTAATGGGTGGTTTGTGGAGGTGCTGTCCATTGAAGGCATCTGTAATAACATGAATGCTGTGTCACGATATCAGGACAATCGCAATGCACTCTGCTTGTGTTGACGGCATCAGCTTTCATTTCGTGGCTCCTGTAAGAAAGAAACATCGGTCATAACTAGAGAATTAATAAAGCTATGCTTAAAGGAAAAGCAACCTTTTTTTCTGTATGTAATTCTCTGTTTCATATGTCACATGACACCCTTTCTATTTGACTGTTAAGAGTTATATTCAAGATTGCAGTTTCCAAAATGGTCACCATATTGGTCACATAGAATCATGGAATTTCTCCCCATCTTATCCCTTAGTGCTTGACTCTAAAATTCTGTTAATCCCCCTGGTTATGTGTTAGAAGAGTGGTGCAACACCTGTGGACTTCCCTGTACATTAGCATGCTGTTTCTGTATTGCATAGTCCTTTCCCTTGTGCTGTAATTCCTATCTTTTTTGCTGTTCTTTGTTCCTCAGTAGCCATTTCCTTTTGATAGAGGCTAATGACTCTGGAGAGCTTCTACTTGCCCAACACTAAATGTTAAATGTCGTTTACTATTACAGGGTGTTCCAAAAAGAATGCTGGGATTTTGAACAAATGTTACAGAAAAACTGTTCAAGATAATGAAGTGATTTGAATGTCAAAGTGGAGAGAGGGTGAGGGGGGGATCAAAGTTTTTTTTTCCGAACCTTAATGAGTTTCAAGTTAGCTCCATATGTTGCTCTGCATACATCAAAATAACACTCAATTTCACACCATGTGTTTTGTAATATCTGTAGTGTTACAGTTGTGTGCTAAAACTGTTTGTTTCCTTAAACTGCAGAAATTGAACAAAAACACCATGTCATTTTCATGCAGGCCATCATCATCATCTCGAAGTGTGTAACACACTAAACGATATATTTCCAAGTGGTTGGATAGGTAGGGATGTGCCTATTCCCCCCTCCCCCAACACTCCCACCCACCCAAGCTCAATCTTACCCCTTTCTTTTACTGGGGCTACGTTTAAAAGTACGGCCTGCGCAGAAAAAACTCTAAATCTGGGGCATCTGCAGAAGTGAATTTTGACAGCTATTTTGAGTGTAAAACCAGAGATGCTGTAAAGCACAAGGTGTGAAATAGAGTACCGTTTTGATGTCTGCAGAGAAATAAATGGAGCTCACGTTGAAAGTTGTTAAGTATGGAAAAAGAGACTGACCCCTCCCCCACATTTGACATTCAGATTGTTTCATTATTTGAAGTTTTTCTGTAGCATTTGTTCAAAATTTTGGCATTTCCTTTGGATCACCCTGTACTACTGTTATTGTTACTGTTACTGCTACAGTTGCACCGTTTCACTCGACAGCGTGCCCTGGACGAGAGCAGATCGAGCAGCCTTTCTGGGAGCCGTGAGAGCCTGCACGGGCCTGTGAGCAGGGCACCCCTCACGACGGCCCTGAGATACCGGTCGCCCGCCTATTCTCCACCCACGCCGTCTGTCTCATCTCGCGGGTGAGTCCCGGCAACTGCTGTCAGCTTCTGCACCCAGAAGTTGCATATCTTCTTTTTCTCTACTGTACGTAGTTTTGGGACTTTTAAGTAGTAAAAAGTTTCATTTCACACTGGCAGAATGGAAAGCGCTAGATCGTGATGAACTTAACGTAACCGTATCCAGACGGTGCTGTGCTCCAGTATTTCCACGCCTGCGGCATATGTTGCGTAAAATTTTGTTCGCATGTGAGCTGATTTTTCATTACGGAAATTATCGTCCAAACGGATTGAGGGTCGTGTGAGTACGTAGTGGCTTTCAGATGTGTCTAACTTTAGTGGAATTTTTTCAGGTGGAGATTGCGACACGACGTGCACGTGCAGATTATCACTGTGATTTGGACTCTGAAGAATGGCAAATTGTCGGCACAAGGGACGCGGGAGCATTGCACAGGCAGGGGGCTGTAGTGCAGCGACTACAGGATGACTGGTGTAAAACAGGGTGGCGAGGGGACTGCGCGCGGGCAGAGGTTACAGTTGGTGTATTGCCACAAGAAATCAGAAACACGTTACTGGAAGCCGGGTGGAGATCTCGTGTTTCTGTGCACCGTTAACCACTGGCACCGTACTGCAGACAACGGACTTGCACTGTGTAGAGTCAGTCCAACTGGCCCACCGAGTGGTATTCTGCCGTGTTCGGTGAGGAGTCTCGCTTCGGCATGTGGCTGCCAGATCGATGCCGAGATGTCCGAAGGTGACTCGGTGAGAGCTTGCAGGAAGCGGCAATTCTCGAGACTTGTAGCTCACCGACTCCTGAAGGTGTGACGTGGGGAGCTGTCGAATTATGACAAAAGAACTGATTTGGTAATTGTTGAAGGTAGGCGGAATGCTTGCCAGTGTGTGGCGAGGATGGTAAACCCTGTTGTACTACCTTTCGTGACTGGTACCGAATGACATATTCAGCAGGATAACCTGAGACCTCATACTGCAGTCCGTACCAGAAAGGATTTGGAGATATGCACAGACTCTTGACTGGCCCGATTTGTGAGCCACAGGGCACGTCTGGGATACGACGGGGAGATGTAGCGCGTACTGTCGTACCGACCTCCGGACAGCTTGTTTGTGAATTGACACAGTATATGTTTCGAGCGTACCGACAGACAACTCGAGATGTTATTTGGAGACAACAGAGACGAGAGTGTGTTTGTGTCAGTGGGAAACACGTACCTCATACTGACGTTGAGAACATGTGTTAGGTCCAAATGAAAATCATTTAATGCTTGCTTTGTGAACATCTCCGTAAAGTTTGATGAATATCATACTGGTGCTTCACTGTGTATTGCTTTCAATTCACTGTCAGTGAATTCACATTGTTTTCTTTATAGGTGGATTGTTGTACCATGAATATTAGACGAGCTCTTTGTGGCAGCATTCATCTTCCCACTAAAAAGAAATTAGCACTGCCCTTATGCCTCATATAGTTTGTGTGTGTCTGGCTGCAAACCAATTTTTCAACAGTCTTTAGCTCGTGGGATGTCGCTATGTTCAGTCACCTTTGTAAAAGAAGTGAAAGTAAACCCACATTTTCGGTGCAGTCTAGTTGAGTGCACTGTGCGTCCAGTCGTGAATGGGACAGTGCGGCTTCTGTGCCCTTCCCAGTTTGTCAACATCCCTCAGACAGTAATTTTAGGCTCAGACATGGTGTACAGGTAATGAAAAACAAAGGTTAAAAAGTCCACAACTGCTATATCACTTTTTCCAGTGGATCTGAAACAGCCATTGTCAGTACCTAATAACATGGACGTATACATATTTTACTTATACAAGTACTTTAGGGTCATATGTGAAGAAATACAAAATGATGCCCGCCAAGGAAAAGTAGCTCAACCGAGCAGTGCTCATAAAGAAATGCTAGTTTCGTGGATGTCTGCTGCCTTGTTATTGACAACTTCCTTTAAAGATACACATCAAGTTCGTAGCTGTATCTAGATGTTTCTAAACGTGCTTTCGTAAGCTTTACATAAGGTGTCGAACCTATGCTAGTGCCGTGTACAGTTCCCTGTGTTTCAATTTTTGCACAATAGAGGTCGTAAGTTTATATTTGACTTGGACATCTCATTCACTGGAACTTGTTATAAATTTTTATTCATTCTAAATAAATTACTTTCAACTTGTTATTGGGATAGCATGCAAATTGGTACTTTGAACACATCAAAACGCAACTCTCCTTAAATCTAAGACATACCAATACTTTTGATGTATTGAATTGTACAGTTTTTAACATCATGACATGCTCATTTTTCTCAGAATAGTTTCTAAAATGTGCAGTAACAGTTTAATAACATCACATAACTATTTAAAACCACCTCAGTTTTACTTTCTTACATTTGAAGTTGCTTCTTTGCAGCACAGTGTAAGTTATATATTCTTTCTGTACTTATACTGTACATACGATGTCTGTTCAAAAAGTTCTACTTCCGGAAGCAGTCACGGTATGTCCCTTGCTGGATCATATCTGTGAATTTTCCTTTATCTCATCTATTGTTCCAAATCTTCATCCTTTCAATGGGCTTCAACTCTTGAAATAAAAAAAACCTTAGGGGCCAGGTCTGGAGAGTACAGAAGATGAGGCAGTGCAGTAATTTAGTTTTTGTGTAATAGCCACACACAAACAGGGATGAATGTGCAGGTACGCAAGAGCCTTGAATTATCTCACCACATTTCGGGCCGTTTCCTTCTCACATTTTCTCACATGCATTGCAGCACGTCCCGATACTACCATCGATTAACAGTTTGTCCCTGTGGCACAAATTAATGATGAACTAATCGTTCAAAGTTAATGACCTGACAAGGTTTTTTTGGTCTCAGAGAACTTTACGTCTCTTTCTCATTTGCGCCATCCAAACGCTCTTCACAGATTGTGAAACGAATGTCTTTCTGGTCTCGACTCGTGAACCGTGGGAGGAACTTTACAGCAACACGATGCATTCCAAGATGCTGTGTCAGGAGTTCGTAACATAATCCAACTGAAATGTTACAACAGTGAGTCTTTGATTGGCACGCACAATTTCATTGATGTTCCTGTTGTGATAGTCGTTAGTCGTTGGGAGACTTCAAAGGGCAATCTGAAAGTGGGTCATCTCGAACTTCTGTCTGGGCATTTTTAAACTGTACAAACCATTCATAACACTTAGTATGTCTTAAGCACTCGTCACCAAAAGCTTCCTGCGTCATTTGGTGTGTGTCTGTATGGATTTTCTCGAGTTTCGTGCAAAATTTAATGCAGTCGCGTTGATTTTGCAACTGTGGCATCTCGAAATTCGTAGACTGTGACACAGTGTTCTACTCAGTACAGCAGTGAACAATAACTGGCAGACATAGAATGAAATTTCCGACAGTCACACACTAAACACAGGCGTGGTCAGGGATGCAAACTGCATTTTGTCCAACACACCATTGGTGCAAAATTACGAATGTTCCAGAATTTTTTAACAGACCTCGAATCTAGACCTTTTCACCCTCTGCTTTGTAAAATATCTATATATACATCTTATTATATATTAATAAGGACAGTTTCATATCCACTCGAAAATGGCCTTGTAGAAAGGCTTAAACTGGTTATGGATTTAATAAACTTGCAACTGAAGTGGCTTTTCATTAATTGAACATACAGTTGTGAATTCGGTGCCATCCTAATACTGAGAAACTAGTAGAAGCTGTGCAATCGTCACTTCGTGCGAGAAGATTTGTCGGCTCCGTAGGTCGAGCATGAAATTGTAGTACAGTGGAGCGAGAGCATTCGACTACTATCGAGAGTCTCAAAATGTCACTTATCTTGCTGGTGAAGGTCTCCTGCAGTCGGCGACAGTCTTTTTGTAGGCAATTGCGAGGGCTGTATTGACGCACAGTACACAGCTCTCTCAGTTTGGCCTCTAGGCATCCGTTACAAACAGCAGTACAACCCGTATCCCCCAGGGAGCAGTTCGGCAGGCTTACTTCCCAGAACTGAATCGGGACCGGTGACATCGGGTTCTCTCCACTGTCCAGTACACAATTTTTGTGATATTTGGCACACAGTCCCACACATTCGGCAGAGAAGTGGGGCAGCCGTTTTGTGGTCTGGTGCCACGTACGGACACAGGACACCTCCCGTTGCCGCCGTGGATAACTAGACGGCCGAGAAGTATCGGAACGGGATCCTCCCACGTATTGTCCGGCCCTACCGCCCCACACATCATCCGTGCCTGCAATCGACATTTCGGCAAAGGGTCCGTCGTCTCACACGGCAGTGAACTAGCACACTGTGCACTACTCGTGGCGCCTTTCGTCTCAGAAGTGGGAGTCGACTGAACGTAGGAGTGGTTTCCTGACCACTTGTGGAGGGGAAGCTGTGGAGGCTCTGGCATGTTATGATGTATGGAGTGGAGCAACACAGTGCTGAATCGTGATTCGTGGCTCTTCTTGGGAAACTGTGTGTGTGTGTGTGTGTGTGTGTGTGTGTGTGTGTGTGCGCGCGCGCGCGCGCGCATTTTTTTCAGAGAGAGAGAGAGAGAGGGGGGGGGGGGGGCACCTGTTTGTCATTAGTTGGTAAGAATGCAATAAGTAAGCCCGAGTATTCTCACATCTAATAAAATAGACCACATGCAGTTGCAGGGCACAAACGCGTGAGGGGAAGGACAGTTTCTCCCCTCCCCTCCACGCCTCGCTCCACACGGATATTCTTGTAAAGCGTGGTCTATAGTGGAGTAAACGAGCATTCGCAGACAATTCGCCTGCATTCCCAACTGTTCTCTTGTATCTCCGAACAAGTGTTTACACTAGAGGGAATGGAAGAGAATGAGCGTAGCCTATGAACCACACACTATTGTTTGTGGCGCTAATAATAGGCTCACGGGATAGAACATACGTACTTGGGCAGCGTGTGCGCCGTGTACAATACGGATACGTATACGGGACGACGACGATCTGTAGCTCGGTATCAGTTTTCGTCAGGAGTCAGCAGCAGTGCCAGTGTTCTCTCGAAGATGGCAAACATTTGGATTGCCAAAATATTGAATCTAAAACATCCATAGTTTGGAACATAGCGCAAAATTTCGATGTTCGGAGAGTATTATTTTGTGTGGCAAGTGCACAGTTTTTTTACAAAGCAAGCAAAATGGAGTGGGAAAGGAAGAATTTAGGTGTGTCAGGTTGTACGTAAATGTGAAATGTGCAGAGGGAGGGCACTTAACACTGCACTATAGCTTTCCTTTGTTAACTTTATTCCAAAACTTGACACATATGTCAGTTGATGCTTTTCACTCTTCTCTTTATGAATGAGAAGGAAGCTTAAAAGTAGAACACTAATTACCAATGGCCAATCTAACCTGAAGATAGGCTAGCATTTACACTCTGGTTATTAGTAACTGGAGATATTTGGATTCACAGTTCAATAGCTGCTATATCTTAGTTTCTCATGTATGCAGTGACGCATGTGAAGTACTTAAAGGATGTTATTAAAGTGTACTTAAGGAAGGCAATGCCAATAAAATATGCTTAATGAAATGTGGAGTACACATTCTGACCTGTCATGTAGGCTATTTGATAAAATCAGGTAAATGAGTGTCAGTCAAATGAAAATGAGAGAGAGGGTGTAACTGTTAATAAATTTGCCCCACCATGCGATACGGCAGTCAGTGTTTTTGTGGAAAAAATTTTGCAGTTGCCTACGGAACCACGATTGTACCTAGGCGTGCGCATATTTGTCCGAAACAAATCGACAGCCACAGGTGTGTTTCTTCAGTGCCCACACGCTGCTAGTGTCATGCAAGGCTGGAAGTCGGAAATTCCTGGAAGGTTTGGAGAGGGTGATTTTGAGGAAGAGGAGGTGGGTCCCACTGCGACGGAGGACGGAACTGTTCCAGGCAGGGTTCAATTCGGATAGTGTCTTGGGGAGTTGGATCATTAGGAGTAGGATTAGGATCATTTTTCTTCGTGGCAAAGTGATATTTCCAGCAGAGAGTACGAGTGTAGGACAGTAAATCTTTGACGAGGGCTGTTTGGTTGAATCTCGGAGTGGGGCTGAAGGTGAGGCCTTTGGATAGGACAGAGATTTCGGATTGGGAGAGAGGTTTGGAGGAAAGGTTAACTACTGAATTAGGGTGTTGTGGTTCCGTGTTGATTGGAATTTTGAGGTTTTGGAGGGAGTGGAGCTGGAAGTGGGAGGTTGAGTAGATGGGAGAGACTGGGTTTGTGTGCAATGAGAGGAGGTTGAGGTTTGCTGGAAAGGTTGTGGAGGGTGAGTGAGTTGCCTTTCTGGAGGTGGGAAACCAGGAGATTGGATAGTTTTTTGAGGTGGAGGGTGGCATGCTGTTCTAATTTGCGGTTGGCCTGTAGGAGGATGCTCTGAACAGCCGGTGTGGATGTGGAAGAGGAAAGATTAAGGACTTTTATTAAGGATAGGAGTTGACGGGTGTGTTCATTGGTTGAGTTGATGTGTAGGTGAAGGATTAGGTGGGTGAGGACAATGGATTGTTCAGTTTGGAACTGGTATAGGGACTGATGGAAAGAAGGGTTGCAGCCAGAGATGGGAACTTTAAGTGTGAGGCCTTTGGGGGTAATGCCAAACGTCAGACAAGCCTTAGAAAATAGAATATGGGAGCGTAATCTGGCTAGGGTGAAGGCATGTTTGCGGAGGGAATGTAAATAAAACCTAATGGGGTCGTTGTGGGGATGACATGGTATTAGAAGGTGGAAAGTGTAACATGAGGCTGAAATGAAAATGAAAATAAAAATAAAGGTGAACTGGAAAGTAACTTAGGCCCCCAGCAAAACCTTTCACCTGACTCCATCAACCTCCTGACCCCACCGACACCCCTCACCCCTACCTTCTTCCTAAAATTCACAAACCCAATCATCCCGGCCGCCCCATTGTAGCTGGTTACCAAGCCCCCACAGAACGTATGTCTGCCTACGTAGATCGACACCTTCAACCCATTACATGCAGTCTCCCATCCTTCATCAAAGGCACCAACCACTTTCTCGGACTCCTGGAATCCTTACCCAATCTGTTACCCCCGGGAACCATCCTTGTAACCATTGATGCCACTTGCTTATACACAAATATTCTGCACGTCCAGGGCCTCGCTGCGATGGAGCATTTCCTTTCACGCCAATCACCTGCCACCCTACCTAAAACCTCTTTCCTCATTACCTTAGCCAGCTTCATCCTGACCCACAACTTCTTCACTCTTGAAGGCCAGACATACCAACAATTAAAGGGAACAGCCACGGGTACCAGGATGGCCCCCTCGTACGCCAACCTATTCATGGGTCGCTTAGAGGAAGCCTTCTTGGTTACCCAGGCCTGCCAACCCAAAGTTTGGTACAGATTTATTGATGACATCTTCATGATCTGGACTCACAGTGAAGAACAACTCCAGAATTTCCTCTCCAACCTCAACTCCTTTGGTTCCATCAGATTCACCTGGTCCTACTCCAAATCCCACGCCACTTTCCTTGACGTTGACCTCCATCTGTCCAATGGCCAGCTACACACGTCCATCCACATCAAACCCACCAACAAGCAACTGTACCTCCATTATGACAGCTGCCACCCATTCCACATCAAACGGTCCCTTCCCTACAGCCTAGGTCTTCGTGGCAAACGAATCTGCTCCAGTCCGGAATCCCTGAACCATTACACCAACAACCTGACAACAGCTTTTACATGCCGCAACTACCCTCCCGACCTGGTACAGAAGCAAATAACCAGAGCCACTTCCTCATCCCCGCAAACCCAGAACCTCCCACAGAAGAACCACAAAAGTGCCCCACTTGTGACAGGATATTTTCCGGGACTGGATCAGACTCTGAATGTGGCTCTCCAGCAGGGATACGACTTCCTCAAATCCTGCCCTGAAATGAGATCCATCCTTCATGAAATCCTCCCCACTCCACCAAGAGTATCTTTCCGCCGTCCACCTTACCTTCGTAACCTGTTAGTTCATCCCTATGAAATCCCCAAACCACCTTCCCTACCCTCTGGCTCCTACCCTTGTAACCGCCCCCGCTGTAAAACCTGTCCCATGCACCCCCCCACCACCACCTACTCCAGTCCTGTAACCCGGAAGGTGTACACGATCAAAGGCAGAACCACGTGTGAAAGCACCCACGTGATTTACCAACTGACCTGCCTACACTGTGAAGCTTTCTATGTGGGAATGACCAGCAACAAACTGTCCATTCGCATGAATGGACACAGGCAGACAGTGTTTGTTGGTAATGAGGATCACCCTGTGGCTAAACATGCCTTGGTGCACAGCCAGCACATCTTGGCACAGTGTTACACCGTCCGGATTATCTGGATACTTCCCACTAACACAAACGTGTCAGAACTCCGGAGATGGGAACTTTCCCTTCAGTATATCCTCTCTTCTCGTTACCCACCGCGCCTCAACCTCCGCTAATTTCAAATTTCTGCCGCTCATACCTCACTTGTCATTCAACAACATCTTTGCCTCTGTACTTCCGCCTCGACTGACATCTCTGCCCAAACTCTTTGCCTTTACAAATGTCTGCTTGTGGCTGTGTATGTGCGGATGGATGTGTGTGTGTGTGTGTGTGTGTGTGTGTGTGTGTGTGTGTGTGTGTGTGTGCGCGCGCGCGAGAGTGTGTATACCTGTCCTTTTTTCCCTCTGAGGTAAGTCTTTCCGCTCCCGGGATTGGAATGACTCCTTACCCTCTCCCTTAAAACCCACATTCTTTCGTCTTTCCCTCTTTCCTGACGAAGCAGCCGTTGGTTGCGATAGCTTGAATTTTGTGTGTATATGCATCCAGTGATCCAAATAAGAGATGGAAAACTACCACTTTGCAGAACTCTGAGGAGTGTGAAGGTGGTTACAGGAAGAGTATAATTTGGAATACATCCAGCAAATAACTGAGGGTGTATGTTGCCAGTGCTGCTCTGAGATGAAGATGTTGGCACTGAAAAGGAATTTGTGGCGGGCCGCATCAAACCAGTCAGAATACTGGTGACTAAAAAAAGAAAACCATATAATCTGAAGCGGTAAATTCTTTTGTGGTTTACCTTATATTCTGGCTCTTTGGAAGTACAGTCAAAATTTGTATTTTGTCACACATACTGTGTGAATTGTGAAACTTATCTTTCAGTCGTGGGTTGTTGTTGTTGTTTTGTAAATTTTCTCGCACGGAAGCACTGTTTTCATGACAGGAGATTCACCTAAATACTGAAGGTTTGTATTTAAAGAATCCAGTGCTAGGTCAAGTGTTATTTCATCTTCATTTACATCTTCTCTGGAAGTAGCTCATATTGGATGCAACACCTGTAGGAGCTGATGGTTTTGTGATATTTGCTTTCTATATTTGCTGCAAGTTTTTCTTTACAACATTTGTTTTACCACCCACTCCTGAACATTCCTCAAATTCTTCTGTACTGTTGCATGACCGCCTCCTTTAAATAGATTGCAACAATACAATTTTGACTTGAAATCATTTTATGATAATGATGTAGGCTGAAGTGCAAATTTTAATTCATTGCTTCAGCCTACATCATTATTACGGAAAAAGATGAGACTCACTCATGTCTCAGGAACAGCAACTGCATATGCCTGAAATCAGTTTGTTACAAACTACTATTTCACCACACATGTACTCTGCTGTTTGAGTAAACAAGCCACATCCATGAAACAACTTAGTAATGATTGGTTGAAATAAATCTGTCTGATTGGCCTTTCACAGCAAGAAATGTTCACCAGTTGATCAGAAGGCTAGTGACTGCTGTTGGGTGCTGTTTTGAAGGCATCTGGACACACAACTGCTTACACCATTTTGTTGGTATAGTGATGCTGCCTAAATAAATTTTTGGATGTTTTTCCTTTGATGTGCCATCTTGATATTTGCCATGATTATAGTAACATACTGGAGCAATAAAATAGGTATATTTTTAGGATGAAAGTAGTGTGTTTTAAGCTATTAAAGGGCAAAGATCAAGATCAATGACATCACATGTGAAAACTTATAGAAATTCATATGTTTCATATCAGTGGAAAGCTCTAATTATTAGCTGTTAAATGGTATAGGTTTTATTGTTGTACCTGAATTAGAACCAGAATTACTCATTTGTGTCGAGACAGGTGCGTTTAAATTTCACACAGTATCCAAACATTGCAGGCCTGTAAATTGCTTCACAGTTGTCTATACCTCAGGCAGACTGGTAGTTTTCCACCACTTATTTGAAACGTGGAATGCACCAAATCTGAAAGATTGTGGGTGGGTTGGGTTGAGTGATATTAAATAAAGTGAAAGGCTGTTGCTACAGTGTTCATTCATTCCTCGGTGTACAAACATTATTTCAGAAAGTAACAGTGCACACACTATCGGACCATAGCCAAAATGTGTGGTTTCCATTTTGTGTAATTGCAGAATTTCCATTTGCTAGTCTGAAAAAATTGGATCAATGTCCTTACAGCATGAATGTGTTGTAGAGCTCAGAAAAAAGATGAAGTGTTAGTATTCTGTGTTGGAAAACGTTGGAAGTAGGTATTCCCAAACAGAAAAAAGGAAAAGAGAACATAGTGCGAAAGTTACATGAAATGACAGCTGTGTTTCATTATTATTATTATTATTATTGCTGTTGTGCCCTTGGCCCAAAGTTTGGATACTGTACAAAATTGAAACACACCTGTCTCAACATTAATGAATAATTCTGGTTCTAATTCAGTTACAACAATAAAATCTATGTCATTTAACAGCTAATGATTAGAGCTTTACACTGATATGCAACATATGAATGCAGAGGTAGCATGATTATTTACGGTTTTAGCACTGTTTGGCCCGATACCCTTCGTGCTGCCACCCCGTTACACCTCCCCCCTCCAGGACAGGATATGTGTACCCCAACTGTCTGCGTGTAGTGAAATTCACATGAAAGTGGCTGAAAGGCTTTACAACTGTTTTTGAATCTTGTAACTGAGACAGGACTCGGTACCGGCGTGGTATCCACCTAGTGGGATGTGGGAAGCTGTCTAAAAACCATGTCCAGGCTGGCTGCACATCTATCCTTGTTGTTAATCTGCGGGACGGATTCGGTTTAAGGTTATTGGACCTCCCTGTCCCAGATGTCGTGTTTCAACACGCACATCTATCTGGGTGGATTGTTGTTGTTATCGTGTTACATTTTTACCAAAACCCTACTCTGTGGTATCTAGGTAATCCTTTGCTGTGTATAATGTATTGCTTAAGGTAACTTGCTTGTGTACACCTGGAAAAATTCTAACAATTTTCATAAAGTTTACATGACTCTAACTAAAAAAATGTGAACTCTTCATAGGGTGAAAATTGTAGGACAATGGCAGTTGTTCTTCTTGAACATTTTGATGTACAATTAATCACATTAGGTCACACATTGACTTCATTACATTTCTGTTTGTGAGGATCTATGCACTGTCTATCTTAATTAGATGCTTGAAACTTTAAGTACACATTAACAACTTGTCTGTCTAAAAAGTAGACTACATTCATAACATTTCAGCCACAAGTTTTTATTCTAGAAATATGTAATCTGATAGGCAAAATTAAGGTTCCCTTTTCTTTCTTTCTTTCTTTCTTTCTTTTCTTTTCTTTTCTTTTCTTTTTTTTTTTTTTTAAATATAACTACTTAGTGTGTATTTTTCTTTTTGTTGATAGTATGTTAGTGTCTGTAGTGTACTTTCCTGCAGATAGTATCCTGAGACATCCCAAAAAATATCAGACCTCTAGTTCAGATAGATTTTTTTGTGTGTAAAGTAAACATGGCAGAAAATTTAATTCTTGGGAAATTCAGTTCAGTGTTATATTTAATTGATCTCTCTTGCTGCTGATACTCGAGTTGTATAGTTTTCTCAGTTTACATGTTCCTCATCTTCTCTCTTTCTTTTCTTGTTTCTCCTCGATATTGTGGCACATCTCGTTGCCTCGAGGACCCATTTTTCAGCTTTGGCCACCTTTATGGAATCAATTACCTACAGTCATTGTCTCATGTGAAATCCAGCATATTATTCTTAGCAACTCTATAACTTCACACCTGTTAACCGCCCCACATTAAAACATAGCTTAACTCCATTTTCAAATGTTCCTCTCCAAAAGAAAACCCAGGAGAATTTCTTCAGTTTAATCCTCACACTGCTGAAATGATGAATGAACTTAGTCTTAGTGTCAGAGTTGTTGAAAAACGGCTGAAGTCATTAAAACTGAACAATGCTCCAGGGCTCAGTTGAATCCCTGTCAGATTCTATACTGAATTTGTGGCTGAGTTAGCCACTCTTCTAACTATAATCTATTGTAGATCCCCCGAACAAAAATATTTGCCCAGTTCTTGCAAACAAGCACAGGTCACACCCATCTACAAGAAGGGTAGTAGAACTACCGTCCAGTATCTGCGACCTCGATTTGTTGGAGAATCTTAAAAGATATTCTAAGCTCAAACAGAATAACTTCCTACGTGCCAACCGACGTGGATTCCGGAAACATCGACCGTGTGAAACACTAGTCGCACTTTTTTCATGTGATGTACTGAAAGCTTTGGATCAAGGCAGCTAGGTAGATGCAGTATTTCTCAATTTCCAAAGAGTATTTGACTCAGTACCACACCTGCACTGATTGTGAAAGGTACGGTCATATGGCGTGCCAAGTGAAATTTGTGACCGGATTGAGAACATTTTTGATACGGAGGGTACAGCATATTATCTCGGGTGGAGAGTCATTGTCTGATGTAGAACTAACTTCGAGTGTGCCCAAGTAAGTGTGTTGGGACCATTGCTGTTCATATTGTACATTAATGACCTAGAAGACAATATTAATAGTAACCTCAGATTTCTTGCAGATGATGATGTTATCTATAGTGAAGTACTGTCTGAAAGAAGCTGCATAAATATTCAGTCAGACCATGATAAGATTTCTAAGTGGCAGCTTGCTTTAAACGTTCAGAACAGTAAAATTTTGGCACTTTGCAAAACAACAAAACATAGAACACTATGACTATAATATCAGTGAGTCACTGTTAGAACAGATATTTGAGTGTAACACTTTGTAGGTATATGAAATGAAACGATCACGTAGGCTCGATCGTGGGTAGAACAGGTGGTAGACTTAGGTTTATTGGTAGAATGCTGAGGAAGTGCAGTCAGTCTGCAAAGGCGTTTTCTTACAAATCACTTGTGCGACCCTGCTTATTCTTTCTTGGTAAATGTAAGTTCAGTAATGTTAGATCAGCATATATGTTCCATGGTCATGAACAGAGCTGTTTGTACAGTAAGTATCAGTGCATTTTCTGTGCTTAGGTGAGTGTTAAATGTACTCACATGGTGTAATTAAGATCCTCAGTGTTCTGATGCGATCTTTACAACGAGTTCTTTTACTATTTGAGATTATAATTCGTGTGACTCTTTTCTGTAGTTTGAAAACTGTGCTTATGTTATGTCCATTTGTTTCCCAGGAAAGATTTCCATGGTTTAATTGGACCACTTCAAACAAATTCTGAAAGGTTAGTGTCTTTCGGATGAGCTTCATTCCTCAATTTCTTTCTCCATATGAGCCTTTTTTTGATCAGTAGGAGTTTCAGCTCTCAGTATTGTGTCTTCATCTTTAGAAAGTGACAACACGTATTTCTTCATTTCGTTCAGAAAAATCCCCTAACCTCTCGATTTTGTACTGTTCACGAACGAGCTGCTGAATGAATGCCAAGTACTGTGGTCAGTTATGCATTACAGAAAATTTGAAAAATTAACGGACGTAGATTGACGTTTATGGATTAAGTATTTGGTGACAACACGGAGCAGCGAGTTGAAGTATGCCATGCTGTGTCGGCAAAGTTTACTAGTGCCGTGTCTGTCTCGAAAGTGTTATTTGTTGACAAACGTGTGACGTATTGCTGTTCGCATGGGAGGAATGTGGTTTTCTGGTGTAACGAGGGGAGGGCACAGAATAGGGCTCACCACTTCGACTCAAACTGTGTAAGTGGAAGCAGGTAGGTGCAAAACAGTTTCAAAAGATTCTAGAGTAGAGCGTGAGCAACAGTGATCAAGCACACCGATGGCAGTTCCACACTTCAGGTTATATTCCCGCTGTTACAGGGTTTTTACAAATTATTATTTGTGATGTCCATGAATATTGACCATTTCTCCTACGACATCCTGTGTATATTCACTTTAGTTATGATTAATTAATTAATTTATTTAAAAAAGAAGTTGTTTTAAATGCTATGTTTCTGATGGTTTGTGATTTCAACTGTCCTTCATTAGCAATGCTCTGTTGTCATGTCCTCACTCTATCCTTTTTCTTTCTGTCATGTGTTCCCAGCATGTGGCTCTGGCAGCTGTTTCAAATCCCCTGTAGTCAGCCCTTATTATATATACCTGTTTTCTGATATTTCGTAGTGGCCTCTACAGTTGTGAACAGCATGAGGCCATGTGTCTGTAGTGATTTTCCATAGAAACTTACCATTTCATAGGAAAATCTAAATGAAACAAGAGCAAGAACTTTTTACCAGTGAAGTGGGTGGTGAAAACATCAAAACGACTGAAAAAAATCTCACCAGTGCCCTTCATTATACTTGTCAATTTTTAAAGACAAGGCATTGATCATCATCAATTCCCTTGTGTCTGTGGGCCCTGTAGCAATAGCTGTGGATCAAGCAATTACAAAACAGGTTATTGAAATTATGAATGATAATTTCATAGTAAATTATATTTATGAAGAGGTGTGTGGACTCCCCCCCCCCCCCCCCCCCCCCCCCCTTCTATTTGATTTCACACACCATTACTGTATGCAGCCCTATTTGATTTGTGGCAGGTTCCGTCTTCAAGCACAGAAGTGAACAATGATGATTACGATCCAAATAAATATTCCCGACACATTTTTGTGTCCTAGGCTGAGAAACGGAAAGTTGTCGACTTTGCTGATGCTCAATCAAAATGGAAGTTCCCATCATTAAAATCACGATTCCGAATTTCGAACCGAGCAAGGTCGGGCAGTGGTTAGCAAACTAGACTCTCACCAAGGACGACGACGGTTCAAACCTGCACCCGGCCATCCAGATATAGGTTTTCTGTGATTTCCTTAAATCGTTCAAGTCAAATGGTGGGTTTGGTTCCTTTGAAAGGGCACAGCCAATTTCCTTCCCTATCCTTGACATCTTCCGAGCTTATTCTCCACTCTACTCGAATATATTTGGATAATGTTTTACCTTTTCCTACGGCTCACTCGGGCAAGATATTCTAGGAACTTGAAAGGGATGTCTACGTGCTTCTACTCACACAGTTTGGGCCAAATAGTGAGCCGCATCCTCCCTTCTGAAGAAACTCCCCTTTACATGCAGTAGTTGGAAAGGAACCGTCCTCACATTACTGTTTGAGCCAGGATGTTACCACAATACCTTTGCAGACTTTTCTTTTTAAAGATACATGATGGAAATTCTTGTTTAGAAATGTTGCAAATTTTGTTAATATTTCAGCTCAGACACAAGGGAAACACAGATGTGAGATTACAGTGGAGCGGGACTCTGGGATGCTCGGCTTTTTGGGTATGTGAGTTCCTTGAGGAATAATTCTGAGATTGCTAAGCCCAGACCTTATTGTGCCAGGCAACCCATTAGGGGGAATAATAGTATCCCATGTGGCTCATTGTCAGTTGAAGACTAATATGGAAGCCCAATAAAATGTTGAACCCTTTCCAGTCATAGCTCCAGGAATTCTCTGCAAAATGTCAAGAATTACACAGATATACAGAAATCTCTGTGTGCAGGTCCGACAGCCGTATCGTTTGGTTTTTATATGTATCTACTCCAGTGTTCAACATACTTTTTTGACATAGAAGTATGGTGATTTCTCAGGCACAGTGTAAAGTCTCGGGATGTGCTGTGTCTGTGCCCTCGAAGTGCGGTCTTAGAAAGCATCGCTCGTGCAAAACTCGGTAAACTGTGGATTAAGACCAACAAATAGACTCCATATTTCTAGATTTCTGAAACTCGGTGCCCCACTGCAGATTGTTAATGAAGGTATGTGCATATGGAATAGGTTCCCAGATATGTGAAGGGCTCAAAGACTTCCTAATAGAACACAGCACGTTGTCCTTGACGACGAGTGTTCGTCAGAGACGAGTATGTCATTAGGAGTGCCCCAGGGAAGTGTAACTGCTGTTGCTTTGTATATTCAGAAATGATCTGGTGGTCAGGGTGGGCAGCAATCTGTAGTTGTTTGCTGCTGCTGTGGTGAATGGGAAGGTGTTGAAGTTGAGTGACTATAGGAGGACACAAAACAACTTGCACAAAATTTCTAGTTGCTGCGATGAATGGCAGTTAGCGAAAGACGTAGAAAAATGTAAGTTAATGTGTAGTTAAAAAAGAACCCTTAGTGTTCAAATACAGCATTAGTAGTGCTCTGCTTGACACAGTCGTGTCGTTTAAATACCCGAGTGTAAAGTTGCAAAGCAATGTGAAATGGAACAAGCAAGTGAGGATTGTGGTTTATTGGGAGAATTTTAGGAATGTGAGGTTCATCTGTAAAGTGCCTATAGGACATTAATGCGACATATCCTGGAGTACTGCTCTAGTGTTTGGGACGACATCAGGTTGGATTGAAGGAAAACATCGAATCAATTCAGAGGTGGGCTGCTAGGTTTGTTACCAGTAGGTTCAAACAACACACCAGATGCTTTGGGATCTCAAATGGGAATATCTAGAGGGTAGGCAGTGTTCTTTTTGAAGAACTCCATTGAGAAAATTTAGAGAGTCAGCAATCGAAGTTGACTTCAGAACAGTTCTACTGGCTCCTAGACACATTTCTCATAACCACCATGATAATAAGATACGAAAATTTAGAGCTCGTGCAAAGGCGTATAGATAGTCATTTTTTCCCTCGCTCTGTTTGCGACGGGAACAGGAAAGGATACGACTAAAAAGGTACATTCCGCCACACATTGTACAGTGGCTTGCAGCTTATTTATGTAGGTGCCGGTGTTGTTTAAATTTTGCGCGCTTCTGCTACACACACACACACATACACCTGCCTTCTATTTGTGGGTGGAGTAAATGCACTGTGAAATAGTATAAACATGTTAATATGGGTTCCAGAACTGACACATGGATAAATCATTTAACCAGTGGTGGTCCACCTGGGATGTCCAATACACTGTTCGTTGTATTTCCTTTGCATATAGTTTAGGCTGGTAGCTACTTTCAAGCAGTAGCTGAATATAAAAAAAAGTGACACACTGTGTGGGGATAATGTAAAAGCAATAACATTGTTGCCAAAAGGTGTATACCCCACAAAACCACATGTAGCTATTACAAAAGCAAATGTCATATATCGTGTAACAATGCTTGCCAGCCAGTGCTAGTGTGATACAGACCAGGGACACCGAATATCTTAAAAAGTAGGACACCTAACACACGGGGTACACAACTGTATGTAACTGAGAACTGTTTACTGTATTGATGTTTGTCTGCAACAAAGCACTACCCAAACAAATTTCACATTCCAAAATGTACTTTATGGCGTGTGTGAGGTCTGTCGTGTCAAACTAACAATTCTGTATGTGACAGGTTGAAATAAGCAACTTCTCTGAATAATATCAGTCACACACAAAACACAGGGAATAACATGTTGGTATTTAACGAGTACAGAAGATAGCCACAAAATAAAGTGCACTTACATTACAGCAAAATGTCGTAGAAAATGATAGAGGAGAGTGGTCAAAAATTTTAACTCAGTGTCGTATTCAGTGTGAAGACTGGTTCGGTGCAGCTCTCTGAGCTACTGTATTCTGTGTGAGTCGCTTCATCTCTCTGTAGCAGCTGCCTCGGAATGTCCTATCGACTGATCCTCAATTTAGTACATAGTGAAAACAAAAAGCAGTAATATTTCCAACTTCTGTACTCCTGTCGTCCTCAGTCGCATATAGTATTAAGTAATAAAATGCGAAGAGCAGCCCGTGACTGTATTTCCCTCCCGACAGGGGGACTCCCAGCAGTGGGAGCCGGCGGACGTGTGCAGCGGTGACGAGGACGGGCCTGCCGTGCCGTAACCCTGCTGGCGCTCTCTCGCCCTACTGCCACCGGCACGCCGAATCTGACGGTGTGTCTGTGGTCGACAGCCCATTCGCCAGGAGTCGGTAGCCCGGGGAGTGTGTGCCATCATTCCCAGGTATGTTTTGTCCCACAAGCAGAACACGGTGATTGCCGTCACCCAATTTCCCAGGAACTTCCCTCAGTGGAAGGAGAGATAAAATGAATGAACATGGGTCTTCTCAGATACTATCTAGTATTCCATGCCAAGTGGTCTAATATCGAGAAATGTTCCCACATGACCATCGTGGATTTTGATGAAATTTTGTATGAACATTCACACATGTTCTCAGTGAACACTGGTAAAGCTTCAGTTTCAGAAATTCTATACTTGCAGAGATATAGTCACTTGTTTGAAACTATAGCACAGCTTCCAATAGTGCATCCTTGAATTTTCAGCAGCTTTGAGATGAGATATCTCTGTAAGTATTTGCATGAAAGAAACAAAACTTGGCCATCTTATACAACTTTTAGAGCTCTTTAAAGTAAAATATTAAGAAAAGGATTTCTGAGCAATTTTCACATATATAATTTGAAGCAAAAAGGCGAACTTTAGTTTTTTATATCTCCAAAAGTAATTGTGGGATGTACATGAAACGGTGCACACCATAACTCACCAACACAAGGTCTTAGAATATAAAATTTCATTCTCCTATTGCTTTCCATTATTTCACAAATCTAGGGTGAAGTTGCCGATTTTTCAAAAAGTGCTAAAAATGGGTATTTTTAATCAAATTTTTCAAAAAGTGTTTTGTCCAAACTCTTCTAAAGTATGGTCATTAGAAAGAGCATATTCTAAACTATTTGGTTTTGCAATGCAAGTATATAAGGCCCTAAAAAGTAGCATCATCAAAGAGGCACACTAGAAGTTTGAACACATTTTTCTGGCACTCAAATTATACCTGAAACCTTTTATTAGGGAAACATGTGAAATTGGTTGGTTAAACATCTAAGAGTTTTAATTTTGTACTTAATCACACTTAAATTTAGCCTAATACCTTGGTAAATACATAACCACTAGTTTCACAGAGAAAATTCACAAGATTCACTGTTTATAGAAAATGTAATGGCAACAATTACTTTAACAATCAGATTGTTTCATTATTGTGAGCCTTGTTTGAACAATCAGTATTTCAGTGGTGTGTTTGCAGCATAGTGAGTGGGTTCTCTTGACTGAGTGTGGCTTCTTAAGTGCTTGTTAAGTAATCTAATTTACAAAAAATTGTTTTGATTGTGTCTTTTATAGCATATATCTCTTATTAGATTTTTTCATTGGTACTATACATTGTGTATAATTTCATTCAGTAGCAATGGATACATACCGATCGGGCCACACTGGACACGAAGCAGATGGTAGTGGATGAATTTATTGAAGATGTAAAAAATAAAATATGGAGTCTGTCATGCTATCATTACATTGCCAAGCATCAAAGCTTGCATCTTAAAGGCCTTAAATGTCATCTGAAAGACGAAGAGCTTGTTGTCCTAATGGATTTTGCAGAAAATTATTCTTTTATCATTCAGGATGCTGTGCAAGGCTTCCACTGGGAAAATAGTCAAACAACAATTCATCCATTTGTTATCTACTTTCGTCAAAATTAGAAAGTAGAATCTTTAAGCTTTTGCATTATCAGTGAACGTTTGCGACGTGATGCTATTACAGGTCACGTTTTTATCAAGCAGCTCATCAAATATATAAAAGCACGGTTTGCACAGATATCCCACATTCATTATTTCAGTGATGGCTCCAGTGCTCAATATAAAAATTTCAAGAATTTCCTAAATTTGTGCTATCATAAGAGTGATTTTGGAATGACAGCCGAATGGAATTTTTTTGCTACTAGTCACGGGAAATCACCTTGTGATGGGATTGGAGGTACAACAAAGCGGTTAGCAGCAAGAGCAAGCTTGCAACGGCCACTTAATTGACAAATTCTTACTCCCCTATATCTGTTTCATTTCTGCTCTGAAAACATTAATGGAATTAAATTTGTTTTCGTCAGTAAAGATGAAATTGAAAAAAATATTGTCACAAGAAGAGAGGTTTAGACTTGGACAAACTGTAGCAGGCACTAGAGAAAATCATCACTTTTTACCTATTGATGAAACAACAATTCAGGTCAGCAGAGTTTCAAATGATTGTTCATCTTTTCTAGCTAAAATGGGTCACAGTAATGAAGGAGGCATATCAATGTCTACTCTCCAACCAGGACAATATGTTGCATGTATCTATGAAAACGTGTGGTGGATTGGGAACATCTGTGAGACCTCCACAGAGCAAAGGAATGCATTAATAAACTTTATGCACCCACATGGTCCAGCAAATTCATTTTATTGGCCACCAAGAAGTGACAAGTGCTGGGTTCCGGAACACCACATTATTGCGGTTATTCCCGCTCCATCAATAAATTCATCTGGCCGGCAATACACCATTCCTCTTGATATTCATCAGAAAATTAATGTAGCATATCAAAAATTGAAATAGGCTAGAGGAAACAATCTAAGGGACCCAAGAGTGCCTTCTAATTTTACACAGGGCACTTAAATAATTTTACTATGAGGCTTGGGAACCTGTGTAAAGAAACCCTTATCAGGCTTGGGATCCTGTGGTAAAGAAACCCACCCGTGGCTGTTGTTGCTAAGCTATCAGGCGTGGCCCCTATGGCAGTGGGAATGCTGGTTTTCTCAGGTGAAATGAAACTAGCAGTGGTTAAGCCACCATGGACCTTTGCAACTCATTTATACACTTCTTTTCCATCAGTAAGCTGGTGTTGTTCATTAAACAGGTAACTAATAGTTAGATGATTATGCAAATAAATTTTACGATTTGCATTCATTCTTAATAATAATTGTGTGTGTGTGTGTGTGTGTGTGTGTGTGTGTGTGTGAGAGAGAGAGAGAGAGAGAGAGTGGAGGGGGGGGTGACAATTAAGAAATAACATTGTTTCTATTTTTATTCTTTTGCTATTCGGACTTGAGCTAGGTACTATTCATCAGGACTTCTTATTTCACTTATCCCAGACATTAATAAACATGTATAAGGCAAAATAAAAGATTTCAGGTATAATTTGAGTGCCAGAAAAATGTGTTCAAACTTCCAGTGCACCTCTTTGATGATGCTACTTTTTAGGGCCTTATATGCTTGCATTGCAAAACCAAATACACTTTCCTAGATAGTTTAGAATATGCTCTTTCTAATGACCATAGTTTAGAAGAGTTTGGAGAAAACACTTTTTTGAAAAATTTGATTAAAAATACCCATTTTTAGTACTTTTTGAAAAATCGTCAACTTCACCCTAGATTTGTGAAATAATGGAAAGCAATAGAACGAAATTATATATTCTAAGACCTTGTGTTGGTGAGTTATGGTGTGCACAGTTTCATGTACATCCCACAATTACTTTTGGAGACATAAAAAACTAAAGTTCGCATTTTTTTTTTTTAAAAACAGCTACTTTTTCGCCAAACTTTGCTTATCTTTATGAAAATTGCTCAGAAATCCTTTTCTTAATATTTTACTTTAAAGAGCTGTAAAAGTTGTATAAGATGGCCAAGTTTTGTTTCTTTCATGCAAATACTTACAGAGATATCTCATCTCAAAGTTGCTGAAAATTCAAGGATGCTCTATAGAAAGCTGTGTTATGGTCTTCAACAAGTGACTGTATCTCTGAAAGTATTGAATTTCTGAAACTGAAGCTTTACCAGTGTTCATTGAGAACATGTGTGAATGTTCATACAAAATTTCATCAAAATCCATGAGGGTCACTTGGCAGACCACTTGGCATGTGTCATATTTAATCCATAAATGCATACATTTGAAAGTACATGATACTAGAAGCAAGAAAGCATCAGTCAGGGTGTATACGACCAGGGAGATCCGGGAAAAACCCGGGAATTATTTCATCCGGTAGAAAACCATGAGAAAACTGGGAATTTTTTAGAATTCCGGGAATTTTTCGTTGTTTTAGTTTTCAGTTTAATTTTTGTAATTTTGACTGGTAAGAATCGATATTCTAACAAAGGATATTTCTGTATCCTGCTACTGCAGAATAATACTGCAACAATAGAACGAGAAAAAAAATATGAAAATAAAACATAAAGTGCATAGGAAATGCGCCATATACAACAACTAAACACAGTGCTCATACAAGCTGTTTGCCAACAGCAGTGTCAAAGGCTTTAGGAAGACTATGCAATGCTTCATTAACAACAAATTGCCCCGGTTCGGAATATCGTAGATCCGGGGCTGATGTGCAGAGCAGTTATAGTGGGGAAGTGTGTAGTCTCCACATGACCCATGTTTGCATTTAGTGAATTTGCTGTTTCCTCTTCGTTTACTGCTCTTACGTCAAATGAAAACAAAACGGATTTCTGTGGCCGGGAGCTATCAAGTGAATTAAAATACATTCACATAATTACGGAAGGCTAATATATGTTATTAGTTTCAGATTTTATTTTATTTCCACTTTTCTGACAGTCATGCATTAATCGCCTTGTAGAACAAGGGAGTCAATGTGTTTGAAACAAAGTGTTTAGTTCCATACTATTGTCTAATTTCAACTTCTCGCTGCATTTCTAGTGCACGTTTTCATCTTCTAGCACATAAGGCATTATGCCATAATAAAGAATCAGAAGTGAGTCAATACAGTACTGGTACTCCAAGAAAATTTACATCCCGAAACCCACACTGAAAAGCTCAATATCAGGTCGAGGCCTACTTCGTTGCGAATCTGGATATACGAATGTGCTCTTTAAGTATGCACTTTAAATGTACCATTTTAGTATGGTTCACCAAATTCCGATGCTCTTGAAGTATCCTCTGATGTCTTGTTTCTTTTGCGACATAATGTAAGATCTTTTAGTGTTTTACACATACGAACATACAGACTTCCTGCGTCATAGTAGCTGCCAAAGCGCGGTGGCATCTGTTATCTGGCGCTCTGTGACAACTACTGAAACGGACAGGTCGCGGAAAAATATTGATAGTGCTACGGGAAGCTCTCTCTCGTCTGCGGTAGCTAATGTATTTGTGGAAAACTTTGAGGACAAGTCACTGGACTTGGCTAAAAATTTTCCTGGTACATTTGTGTGATCTATCTTAAAGTGTAACACGCACAAAAAATATCAACATTATATGTGAAAGCTTAGCTTCTCTTGCAGCTGATTAACCTTAGAGACCAATATTACATGTGAAAGCTTTGGTTTTCTTGTAGCAACACTATGTACTTTAATTTAAAAAATCAACTCTTCCTGTTTGTATATCCGCACTACTTAACAGTGATGTTGCTATTAGGTGACTACATCACCTTTCCTGGAGTCTGAATATCCGCTCTCATTGGCTGGCGAGATCACGTCACATGAGATATGACTGGTTTATAAAAGCGCATCACAATGTCGATTACAATGGGTCGGAAAGTAACATGCGGTGTTTGGTGGAATTCGAATTTATAATTTCGTAATACGAAAATGTGCAGCATACATGTTGCTGCACATCAGAAATCTTTCCTAAAGGGGTTTTCTTCCCTGAGTTTCGTTTACTAAAGTGCCGGGAAATTCTACGCCCGTATATAAAAACATAACCATTCAAAAGGATTGATAAGTTTTACAGTTCCGAGGGAAAATATACTGTCACTTAATAACGCGAAAAAAGTATGTTTTCATCTGGGAGAAAGTGTATTTTTAACCGGGAAATCCGGGAATTTTTTTTCCTTGCCCACATATACACCCTGCTCAGTATACATAGGGTCGAAAATGCATACCTTAACAGCTACAAACAATTTTTCATCTTCTGTACTGTGAAGCAAATCTCTTCTATTGAAAGCTCTTACCTTTCCATATTTTAGGAAATGGTAATGAGGACCAAACCAAGAAAAAAAAGTCCAGTAAACATGTGCTCTGAAATGCATATCCTAAGAGCTTTGCGCATTGCTCATCTTCGCTACTTGAAAACACGACTCTTCTAATGAACAATTGCTCATAACTTTTAAGGTATGCATTTTAAAGCAAATGTTTAGTGGACATTTTTTCTTGTTTTGGTCCATACTACTACTTCCCAAATTGCAGTAGAAGAGATTTGCTTCACAGAATCGAAGATGAAAAATTGCTCGTAACTCTTAAGGTATGCATTTTCAACCCTATGTTTACTGAGACTTTTTTGCTTCTAGTACCATGTAATTTCAACTGTATGCTTTTACGCCATTAATTGTGATACACCATGTATTTGTTATTATTATTATGTAGTATTCTGCCTAGTAGCAGGTCTTTGTATGGAGAATCTCTGACAAAATTTGAATTCTTCCTCGTCCTACCGTTCTTTTAATTTTCCCTTCAATGACTTTGTGTATGAACCCTCAGTGTCTAACAGTAAGTATGTGTCCAATCTAGTTGGCTTTCCTCTGAAGAGTTGTATTCAGAATGTCACTCTTCTCTTCTCAGTACATCGTTATTCATCACCTGAAGGTCCACTTAATCCTCTCCATTCTCCTCCAGACCACATTTCAAAACTCTCAAGGGTCTCCCCCCCCCCCCCCCCCCTTTCCCTCCCTCTCATGGTCCATGTGTCTGCTCCGTACAGTGCAATGCTCCAGATATAGCACTTCACCAGTTTTTTCCTTAATTCCAAGTTTAACTTCCTGGTCAGCAGATTCCTCTTTTTATTGACTGCAGTTTTGGCCATAGCAATTCTTGTTCAAATTTTGACTGTGGGCATTCTTTGTCATCAAATTTTCCAAGTACTTGAACTTTTCACGCACTCCAGTTCTCAATTACCGATGGTTACCCTCAAAGGTTTCTTCCTTTTTGATATATGCATAATTTTTGATTTTTCTATATTGATTTCCATGCCGTATTTCGTTCCAGTTTCCACCAACTGGTTCACCGTGTGTTGCAGTTGTCTTCGATTTTTAGCAAGCACCACCGTGTCATCTGCATACTTGATGGTTTTGATGAGGTGTCCTCTGACACAATTAGCTTCAGGACTGTCAGGCAATTTCCTCCTGCTGTAGGATTATGTCAGGGATCTGCTGTCTTACCTCTGCTCCTCATTACAGTTGTGGATACAACCAGAAAGATCTGCAGAAAATTGCATCCTGGACATTACTGTATGCTGAAGATACGCTATTGGCCTTTGAAGATGAGACTGACCTGCAAAGTCAACCCCAAGCCTGAAAGAACCGCCTTGCGAAAATAAAGGGTGTGCCAAAAATAGCCGACACATTTCAAGGCTAAATAAATTTCAGAAAAAGTATGTGACAAGTTTTGTTTCATTCTCATTTGAAAATACATGAAATGCCATTTTAGTTGCAGTAATTGCTTCTTTTTAAAAATATATCTATTAAGTGAATACCATTGTTGTGTACACACTGATGAAGGCATTAACAAAAGCGATCCATCACTAGGCTGATCATTTCTTGTGGAATGGTGTCCACATCATGTCGAATAGTGTGTTTCAGTTGGTCATAGTGTTAGGACAATAATTGTATACCTTCGATCCGAGATAGCCGCAAAGTGAAAAATCTCGACGGTTTAAGTCAGGTGGCCAGGCGGTCCGACTGATGTCACAGCGTAAGGAAGTTAAACGACCGGGGAATACCTCCCTCCCCACTGTCCAGCGAGCAGTGTGGGCTGTTAACCCATGCTGTTGATGTCATACATTGCCCCTATTGTCAATTTCATCCAGTTTGGGCCTTAAGATCTCTTAACATCTCACAATATCGCTCTTTGAGTTCGCAGTCATCGTAACATTGTCTCATTCAAAGTAATGACGGGCCCCAAAAGCCAAAATCTGAAATTGCACACAACACAGTCACTTTAGGGCTACATAAATGTTGTTTGTGTAACTACCGAGGATTGTTCTCCGCCCAGTTTCTGAAATTTTTATTGTTAACAGTGCCACATGTGGGATATGTAGTTGATTGACCAGACACACTGCTGTGTGATTTTCCCAGTCCCAGTCTCTGTCCCTCAGTTCCTGTGCCAGCATCATTTTGCAAGGATCAATTGCAGTTGGAGAATTCTTCATACACTGTGGTCTGAAAGCCCAATTGCAGCAGCACGTTTGCGCGCTGAACAGTTCGGAGGTTGACGAGCGGATGCTATTAACGCTGCTTCTCATTCAGGAGTTCTTGCGGTCTGAGGTCACTCAGATTGTTTTCATTTCAGTGTGAACAGGTACCGTGTTTTGTCGACAGAGTCAAAAAGCTCTGAGTAGTGGTCACCAACTAATTGTTTTAGATGCAACAATGAAAATGCACTACTTGCCAGTCCAGTTTTTTATGGCAACTGAAAGTGGCCCATTATTTTCTCTCCGATGCTCCCTCGCTGCCTTTTTTGCTCCCCACCACCATACTGCATCTACTCACCGAGCCATTACATTCGAAAGTGTTGTGAATGTCGTCATCAGGATGTACGCAAAAATGGCACTCACATAGCTGACATCATGTTTACAAAGAAGTAATACTGTAACTGCAATATCATATACTTTCAGATGTGAAAGAAATAAAACTTATTTTATACTACACTATGTGATTCCTGGCTTAAAAGTTCGTGGCGCCTTCCATCTGTAATCCTAGAATTCCATATGGTGTTGGCCCACCCTTAGCCTTGATGACAGCTTCCACTCTCACAGGCATACATTCAATCAGGTGCTGGAAGGTTCTTGGGGAACGGCAGCCCATTCTTCACAGAGTGCTGCACTGAGGAGAGGTATTGTTGTCAGCCAGTGAGACCTGACACGAAGTTGGCGTTCCAAAACATTCCAAAGGTGTTATGAAGGATTCAAGTCAGGACTCTGCGCAGGCCAGTCCATTACAGGGATGTTATTGCAGTGTAACAACTCCGCCGCAGGCCGTGCATTATGAACAGGTGCTCAATCGTGTTGAAAGATGCAGTCACCATCCACAAATTGCTCTTCAACGGTGGGAAGCAAGAAGGTGCTTGAAACATCAATGTAGGCCTGTGCTGTGATAGTGCCACGCAAAACAACAAGGTGTCAAGCTCCCTCCATAAAAAACATGACCACACCATAACACCACCACCTCCGATTTTACTGTTGGCACTACACACGCTGGCAGATGACGATCACTGGGAATTCGCCATACTCGCACCCTGCCATCGGATTTCCACGTTGTGTACCGTGATTTGTCACTCCACGCAACGTTTCTCCAATGTTAACACTCCTTACACCAAGCAAGGTGCCATTGCGAACCTATCAGCGTGATGTGTGGCTTACGAGCAGCCACTCGACCCTGAAATCCAAGTTTTCTCATCTCCCCCCTAACTGTCACAGTACTTGCGGAACTTTATGCAGTTTGCTATTCCTGTGTCACGGTCCGGATAGATGTCTGCGTTTTACGCATTACGACCCTCTTCAACTGTCGGCAGTCTTTCTAAGTCAACAGATGAGGCTGACCTGTACGCTTTTGTGCCGTACGTGTTCCTTCACGTTTCCACTTGACTGTGACGTCGGAGGGAGTGGACCTAGGGATGTTTAGGAGTGTCGAAATCTTACGTACAGACCTGTGACACAAGTGACGCGCAATCACCTGACCACGTTACCACGTTCGAAGTTCACGAGTTCCGCGTAGCGAAACCTCCACTTCTTTAAAGAATGCAACTCCTGTGTATGAAGCAGCTTGAAACATCTGGTTGCATTGTAAATGAACTACAGTGTTAAATATTTGACATCAAACATGTAAGTGGGGGAAAAACTGTGACTAATTTATAAAACAATTGCATGCTCAATAACATTTAGTGATCAAGTAAGAAATAATTTATTCCATACTAAATCTGATCGAACTACTGCACCTATTAACAGTCTACTGCCTACTGATCCGCATCGGAGATGAGGAGTCACTCGAACAAACGTTAGAAAGGGGCTAGTGTGATTGAGTGAGGAGTCGGATCGTCCGAGGTCGCATTAGCGAGGTTCTACTGTATATTTATTAATAAATCGTGATTCAATTTTTAAAATAACATTTCTATTTATTACGAAACACGGAATTAAAAAGAAAAGAAATTGTCGCTTCTAGAGAGATTCGAACCGACAACTGTCCGATTACCAGATTCTTCCGCTACACTCTCGGCAACCAATGGTTGTGTTAATACGATAACAGCACTAGCAAATAAAGCTTTAAAAAAGGGCCTTGTATTGGCTCAAAAAATTGGTGTCTGAGCTCTGAGCTGCAAATTCTGTAACTATATGTGTGACAAATGTTTGGAGAGGGCAGAGCAATTGGTAATCTCCCTCGTTAACGTCCTCTCGAGACTCCTCGGCCGTCGCGGTGCCTTACGTGAGCTCTGTTGGATGCACGGATGCCCACGTGAATGACCCCCAGAGCACAGTGGAACTGCCCCCAGCTCGTCTCCGTCCCACAATACAGGTGTCGAGGCGCCGTTCCTCTGGCAGGTGACGGATTCTTCACACCCTCCCACTGACATCGTGGCAGGTATCGGGACTGTGCGACACTCTGCCACTGCGCCAATGTCCAGTGCTGACGGTCACGTGCCCATTTCGCTCATATGTGCCGTTGCCGTGGTATCAACATTGCCACGTGCACGGGTTGTCGGCGGCGGAGATCCGTTGCTAGGAGTGTTTGCACTGTGTGTTCGGACGCCCTTGTACTCTGTCCGTCATTAAAGTCTGATGTTAGTTCTGCCACAGTTTGCCTGTCCTGTTTTACCGGTATGCCCAGCCTACAGTGTCTGACATCTGTAATGACAGTTGGCCACCTGACTCCACGACATCTGGTTACAGTTTCACCTCAGTTTTGCTACGTGTTGAAGACATGACAAGTTGTGCAGTTTCCAGAATGCTCATGCGAGCCTCCTGGCCCTCACAATCTGCTCTCGATCACACTCAGATTGCACTCCTCCCCCAATATACAAACGGACAGCAGGCTAGCTGACACTAAATGCAAAATGCGTATGTCCGACTGTGTCATTCCCCGCAAAGTGATGCTGCTATTCTGGACGGATTTATATAGTTCGGTGATCGTAATGTTCTGGCTGACCTGTGTGCAGCCTAGATGGACAGTAAAATACCGGGTGATCAAAAAGTCAGCATAAATTTGAAAACTGAATAAATCACGGAATAATGTGGATAGAGAGGTACAAATTGACACACGTGCTTGGAATGACATGGGGTTTTATTAGAACCAAAAAACTACAAAAGTTCAAAAAGTGTCCGACAGAGGGCGCTTCATCTGGCTTCATCTGATCAGAATAGCAATAATTAGCATAACAAAGTAAGACAGAGCAAAGATGATGTTCTTTACAGGAAATGCTCAATATGTCCACCATCATTCCTCAACAATAGCTGTAGATGAGGAATTACGTTGTGAACAGCACAGTAAAGCATGTCCGGAGTTATGGTGAGGCATTGGCATCGGATGTTGTCTTTCAGCATCCCTAGAGATGTCGGTCGATCACGATACACTTGCGACTTCAGGTAACCCCAAAGCCTATAATCGCACGGACTGAGGTCTGGGGACCTGGGAGGCCAAGCGTGACAAAAGTGGCGGCTGAACACACGATCATCACCAAACGATACGCATCTGTCGGACATTTTGTCAATTTTTACCTCTCTATCTACATTATTCCGTGGTTTATTAAGTTTTCAAGTTTATACTGACTTTTTGATCACACGGGATGTCTGGCAGTTTAGTTTGCATTAAGAAACAGAAGGTGGCAAAGTATTTGCATTTCATTCAAACTTCCAAGTTTCATGTCCCTTTGTTAATCACAAAAAGCATTACAGGGGGTACGGAGTGGCCAACAGTGATCTGTTCGCTTGTTTCCACTTAGCATTTCGATCTTTCTTCACGGGTCAGTCTTTCTCGGCTTGCGATGACATATGTGGTTGGTGCAAACTTCTCTGTCGTCACTCGTACAGTATACTTCTGATTATTCGGGTTGATGGCTGGGAGAAGATGGGTGAATAATCAATATTTTTCCAACGTGTATTCTTTGTCAGAAAGATTATCCAAATTGTGTGCATAAGTACTGCATGCCGAAGCATAAGTACTGCATGCCGAAGTTGACATTTTTTCACGTGGCATTTTGAATTTTTCTTGCAGCAGTAATGTCATTGTACTGAAGCTCCATCTGGCCTATATAGTCTAGAAGAATATCAACACATTACAATGGATGATTAGGACACTGTCTTCATCCCTGTTTTCACATTCACTGTCCTTTTGTTTGTTTTGTCGTGAAGCTGTGGTCACAATTTCCGTGTCACTCATGTGAAAGCCGGGTTCACATGTGTGGATCTTCAACCGCTCATTCAACTTTTCTTCATTGAAATAGTCAAAACTATTTACCCCCATTGCCAGATTCATTAGCTGCGCAGTTGTTATTTCTTCGTCACGGGAACCTTGAAAATCACTTTTTTCTATAGCTCAAAGAATTTTCCGTGATCAAACTAGTTTTGTGTGTGTGTGTGTGTGTGTGTGTGTGTGTGTGTGTGTGTGTCTTGACTTTCTGCCAGGCATCATCATCATACATCCAACGTATGGCATCTGGAATTCTCAGCTTCTTCCAGAACTCCACCAAATCATCCTCATGAACTAGCAGTCTCAGTAGACCAACATGGTAGCAGCATTGTACCAATGCTGTTGCGGCTTGGTCCATTGTGCGATAAAAACTTAGTTTCTATGAGACCATCATCAGATATGAGATTTCTTTCATTGTGATGTGAAGGGAGTTTTACCAAGCAATAAAACAGCCTTCTGTGGCAATCCTTTCTCTCATAGAATTCATTAAAGTTGGTGGAAACAGCTTTTGAAAATTTCTCTATCTATCTATCTATCTATGCTCCTTTTTGGTTGTAATAATGCACAGAGAGATCGTTAGCTGTGATATCCTTGAATGCTCTTTCACTTTGTGGCTTCCAGAAGCACAAGCGGTGGACAAAATTGTAATGGAGTTCTTTAGACAACTTACATCCAGGAGCAGAGCACCCATGGTCTAGGGGTAGTGTCTTTGTTTAGTAATCAAAACGTCCTTGGTCCCAGGTTCAAATCACACCACTGCTTAAATTTTGATTAATAATCAGTATTGGCAGACGAAGACTTCTGGCATTAGAAGTCACCCTCATTCTGCAGCAAAGACATGCAACTTGTATCCACAGGACATGCCTGTAATTGAAAAAGTGTCGTGATGATCTCTCCATTGGCAAAAGATTCCGGAATAGTCCCTCATTTGGATCTCTGGGAGGGGACTGCCAAGGGGGAAGTGACCGTGAGAAAAAGACTGAATAATCAACGAAAAGATAACGTTCTACGAGTCGGGACGTGGGATGTCAGATGCTTGAACATGGTAGGAAACTAGAAAAACTGAAAAGGGAAATGCTAAGGCTCAATCTAGATACAGTAGGGGTCAGTGAAGTGAAATGGAAAGATGACAAGGATTTCTGGTCAGATGAGTATAGGGTAATATCAACAGCAGCAGAAAATGGCGGAACTGGAGTAGGATTCGTTATGAACAGCAAGGTAGGGCAGAGTGTGAACAGTTCAGTGATAGGGTAACCCTTTCAGAATCGATAGCAAACCAACACCAACAACAATAGTTCAGGTGTACATGGTGAAGTTGCAAGCTGAAGATGAAGAGATGAGAAAGTATATGAGAATATTGAAAGGGTAACACAGTATGTGAAGGGAGCTGAAAATCTAATAGTTATGGGGGACTGAAATGCAGTTTTAGGGGAAGGAGTAGAAGAAAAGGTTACAGGAGAATATGGGCTTTGGACAAGAAATGAGAGAGGAGAAAGACTACTTGAGTTCTTTAATAAATTTCAGCTAGTAATAGCAAATATTCTGTTCAAGAACCCCAAGAGGTGGTATACTTGGAAAAAGCAGGGTGATGCGAGAAGATTTCAATTAAATCACAGTGAGACAGAGATCCTGAAAGCAGATACTGGATTGTAAGGCTTACCCAGGAGCAGATATAGACTAAGATCACAAAGAAGTGTTGATGAGGAGTAGGCTGAAGTTCAAGACATTAATCAGGAAGAATTAATATGCAAAGAAGTGGGATACGGAAGTACTAAGGAATGTTGGGATACGCTTGAAGTTCTCTAAGGCCATAGATACAGCAATAAGGAATAGCTCAGTAGGCAGTACCGTTGAAGAAGAATGGACATCCCTAAAAAGGGCCATCACAAAACTTGGAAAGGAAAACGTAGGCATAAAGAAGGTAATTATGAAGAAACCATGGGTAACAGAAGAAATACTTCAGTTGATCGATGAAAGGAGGAAGTACAAAGATGTTCTGGGAAACTCAGGAATACAGAAATACAAATTGCTAAAAAATGAAATAAATAGGAATTGCAGGGAAGCTAAGGTGGAATGGCTCCCTGAAAAATGTGAAGAAATCGAAAAAGAAATGATTGTCGAAAGGACAGACTCACAATACAGGAAAATCAAAACAACCTTCGGTGACATTAAAAGCAAGGGTGGTAACATTAAGAGTGCAAAGGGAATTCCAATGTTAAATGCAGAGCAGAGATCAGATAGGTGGAAAGAATACATTGAAAGCCTATATGAGGCTTTGTCTGATGAGATAGAAGAAGAAACAGGAGTTGATTTAGAAGCGATATGGGATCCAGTATTAGAATCAGAATTTAAAAGAGCTTTTGAAGACTTAAGCTCAAATAAGGCAGAAGGGATAAATAACATTCCATCAGAATTTCTAAAATAATTGGTGGAAGTGGCAACAAAATGACTATTCATGTTGGTGTGTAAAATGTATGAGTCTGGCAGCATACCATCTGACTTTCAGAAAAATATCATCCACACAATTCCGAAGACTGCGAGACTGACAAGTGCGAGAATTATTGCACAATCATCTTAACAGCTCATGCATTCAAGTTGATGACAAGAATAATGTACAGAACAATGGGAAAGAAAATTGAGGATGCACTAGATGACGTTCAGTTTGGCTTTAGAAAAGGTAAAGGCACCAGAGAGGCAATTCTGACGTTGTGTTCGATAATGGAAGCAAGACTAAAGAAAAATTAAGACACATTCACAGGATTAGTGGACCTGGAAAAACTGTTCGACAATGTAAAATGGTGCAAGATGTTCGAAATTCTGAGAAAAATACGAGTGAGCTATGGGGAGAGATGGGTAATATAAAATATGTACAGGAGCCAAGACGGAATAATAAGAGTGGATGACCAAGAACGAAGTGCTCGGACTAAAAAGGTTGTAAGACAGGGATATAGCCTTTTACCCCTACTAGTCAATCTGTACATTGAAGAAGCAATGATGGAAACAAAAGAAAGGTTTGGGAGTGGAATTAGAATTCAAGGTGAAAGTATATCAGTGATATGATTTGCTGACGACAATGCTTTCCTGAGAGAAAGTGAAGAAGAATTATATGATCTGCTGAATGGAATGAACAATCTAATGAGTACAGAATGTGGGTTGAGAGTAAATCAAAGAAAGATGAAAGTAATGAGAAGTAGCAGAAATGAGAAAAGAGAGAAACTTAACATCATGTTTGATAGTCACGATGCAGATGTTGTTGTTGTTGTTGTTGTTGTTGTACTAGGCTGGGCTACAAGTTGATATTGTTGTTGTTGTGGTCTTCAGTCCTGAGGCTGGTTCGATGCAGCTCTCCATGCTGCTTACTCTATCCTGTGCAAGCTTCTTCATCTCCCAGTACCTACTGCAACCTACATCCTTCTGAATCTGCCTGGTGTATTCATCTCTTGGTCTCCCTCTACGATTTTTACCCTCCACGCTTCCCTCCAATGCTAAATTGGTGATCCCTTGATGCCTCGGAACATGTCCTACCAATCGATCCCTTCTTCTAGTCAAGTCGTGCCACAAACTTCTCTTCTCCCCAATCCTCCTCAATACCTCCTCATTAGTTATGTGATCTACCCATCTAATCTTCAGCATTCTTCTGTAGCACCACATTTCGGAAGCTTCTATTCTCTTCTTGTCCAAACTATTTATCGCCCATGTTTCACTTCCATACATGGCTACACTCCATACAAATACTTTCAGAAACGACTTCCTGACACTTAAATCTACATCTATACTCTGCAAGCCACCTGACGGTGTGTGGCCGAGGGTACCCTGAGTACCTCTATCGGTTCTCCCTTCTATTCCAGTCTCGTATGTTAACAAATTTCTCTTCTTCAGAAATGCTTTCCTTGCCATTACCACTCTACATTTTATATCCTCTCTACTTCAACCATCATCAGTTATTTTGCTCCCCAAATAGCAAAACTCCTTTACTACTTTAAGTGTCTCATTTCCTAATCTAATACCCTCAGCATCTCCTGACTTAATTCGACTACATTCCATTATCCTCGTTTTGCTTTTGTTGATGTTCATCTTATATCCCCCTTTCAAGACGCTATCCATTCTGTTCAACTGCTCTTCCAAGTCCTTTGCTGTCTCTGAAAGAATTACAATGTCATCGGCGAACCAAAAAGTTTTTATTTCTTCTCCATGGATTTTAATACCTACTCCGAATTTTTCTTTCGTTTTCTTCAATGCTTGCTCAATATACAGATTGAATAACATCGGGGAGAGGCTACAACCCTGTCTCACTCCTTTCCCAACCACTGCTTCCCTTTCATGCCCCTCAACTCTTATAACTGCCATTTGGTTTTTGTACAATTTATAAATAGCTATTCGTTCCCTGTATTTTACCCCTGCCACCTTCACAATCTGAAAGAGAGTATTCCAGTCAACATTGTCAAAAGCTTTCTCTAAGTCTACAAATGCTAGAAACGTAGGTTTGCCTTTCCTTAATCTAGCTTCTGAAATAAGTCATAAGGTCAGTATTGCGTCACGTGTTCCAACATTTCTATGGAATCCAAACTAATCTTCCCCGAGGTCGGCTTCTACTAGTTTTTCCATTCGTCTGTAAAGAATTCATGTTAGTATTTTGCAGCCATGACTTTTTAAACTGATGGTTCGGTAATTTTCACATCTGTCAACACCTGCTTTCTTTGGGATTGGAATTATTATATTCTTCTCGAAGTCTGAGGGTATTTCGCCTGTCTCATACATCTTGCTCACCCCCACCCCACCCCCACCCCCCTCCCCACCTCCGCCTCTTTCCTTCCCTTTCTCCCCGTCTGGGAGTATGTTTTGTGCCTATGTCTGGAGACGGACACTCGAAAATGTAACACATTCTTTGCTTTCTCTCTTTGCAAGCCTTCGTCCTTCTCTTTTCCTTACCTCTTCTCTTTGCCCTTTTCTCCGCTGCGGCGTTTGAGACCTCTCTTCTTTCCTTTCCCTTTGTTTTTCCCCTTACTCTTTTTTCCTCCCTGTGCGTGTCTGAAGGCCGATCCACGCATTTCCATGTGTAGCCGGTGACGGGGTAACGCGTAATTCCCCGCCACGGGTAGACAGGTAGGACACGTACGTACCCCCTGGTAACGGCCAGCCCCAGGGAGGGGTGATTACCCGAGCTTGATACCTTCCGAAAGTGCCGATTGGTCCCTCCGTCCGTTTCTCGGGAGGTGTGACCTGAGGTGTGAACAATCACCTAAGGCGGGAGTGCCCTCAGAGAGGGCCCCCACATGGAAGGAGCGCCATCAGAGACGCCGGTAATCGTGGGGATACTTTCGCAATGGTTTCCTCATCTTCTACTATGTCTGCTCACAAGCGTAAGTTTAATGAGTCTCAGCCACAGACAGTCCTTCCATCGTTGCCACAGTTCCTTGTTGTTTCTCGGTCTGACGAAGGTCACGACTTCTCCACCGTCAACCCTTTCATTATTCAGAAAGGTGTCGACGCAATTGCAGGTCCTGTAAAGTCTTGTTCCAGATTACGGAATGGCACCCTGTTGTTAGAAACAGTCAGTGCCCTCCAGGCACAAAAATTGCTGCGAACTTCACTGCTACACACCTTCCCTGGCCGGGTTGACGCACACCACACTTTAAATTCCTCACGTGGGGTCGTTTATACACACTCCCTCGACGGATTGTCCGACGAGGAAATTGAACACTAACTGTCTGACCAGGGCGTAACGGCTGTTCATAAGAGTCGTGAAAAGGGTTGACACGAACATCATTCCAACCCGCACTGTCTTCTTGACATTTGACAAAGTTCAACTCCCATCGAAAATCAAAGCAGGCTATGAGATAATTTCCGTTCGCCCTTACGTCCCAAACCCTACGCGTTGCTATCGGTGTCAGCGGTTCAATCACACCAGCCAGTCCTGTTCCAATCTGGCCAAATGTGTTACGTGTGGCAAGGATGCCCATGAGGGTGCTTGTCCACCTCCATCCCCTCGTTGCATCAACTGTATGGGTGACCATGCTGCTTCCTCTAGAGATTGCCCCATTTTTAAGGACGAAAAGCTCATTCAGGAAGTCAGAGTGAAGGAAAAGGTGCCGACCTTTGCTGCTTGAAAATTATTCGCCAGTTGAAAGCCCACTGTGCCTCAGACAGGAAACTACAGTACTGTCCTTGCCTCTCCTCAGACTACAAAGGAGTCGGCCACGCAGACTTGTGACCTCACCTTTAGTGCCACGGTCGTCAGATCGGCCAGTGCAAAGATCGCCCATTCAACCTCCCCACTTTCGCCTGCTCACTCTATGGCCCACCCTTCATCGGGTTCTGCTAAATCTCGAGCCCAAAAGTCAGACACCAAGATTTCCAAAAAAGAGCATACTCGTGACAATTTTTTTACATACCCCAACTTCACAACCATTGGTTCCTCCTTCATCTAAACATCATGTTTCCAAGAAGGCTAATAAGAAACCCAGTTCTTCTCCTTCTCCGCCAAGGCGTGTCTCATCTACAACACCACCTGGTGGTAACCACCTTCGGCTGTCTTCTGTGTCGCCGAGGCGCACTGCTGGCGGCCGATCATCTGGCCGATCGCTGGTGGCAGGAGCTGCTCCAGAACAACCTATGGATCAGGATCTTCTGCCTTCGGCTGAATGCGGTTCCATGCTGTCGGTCACAAGCTCTGAGCAGTCATTGAGTTGACGGCAGCCTTGGTTACATTCCTCCATTTTGTGTTCACTCTATGTCCATTATCCACTGGAATATCTGCGGCATTCGAGCCAATCGAGATGAATTGTCGATCCTCTTTCGATCCTACTCGCCGGTCATCTTCTGTCTTCAGGAAACAAAGCTGTGTCCCCACGACCGCTTTGTTCTCCCCCATTTTCAGTCTGTCCGATTTGATCTCCCCTCTGTTGAAGGCACTCCAGCACATGGAGGACTCATCATTCTTCTCCATGATACTCTCCATTATCACCCAATTCCCTTAAACACTTCCTTCCAAGCTGTCGCTGTCCGTCTTTCCCTTTCTGGATACACCTTCTCTCTTTGTACTGTATACATTCCATTGTCCACACCAATGGCACGAGCTGATCTCCTTCATCTTCTTGGTGAGCTTCCACCCCCCTATTTGCTGGTTGTGGACTTCAATGCCTGCCACCCGCTTTGGGGATCTCCACATCCTTCTCCGCATGGCTCACGTTTGCTAGACGTCTTCCACCAAGCGGATCTTGTTTGCCTCAACACTGGGGACCCTACTTTTTTGTCTGCCTCCACGACAAATTTTTCTCATTTGGACCTTTCGGTCGGTACTGTTCCACTAGCGCGGCACTTCGAATGGTTCGCCCTTGATGATACACACTCGAGTGACCACTTTCCATGTGTCCTTAGACTGCAGCCTCAACTGCTATATATGCACCCGCGACGCTGGAAGTTTGCCCAAGCCGATTGGACACTTCTTTCTTCTCTAGTGACATTCGATGACCGTCACTTTCCTAGCGTCGACGATGAGGTCACACATATTACAGACGTTATTCTTACAGCTGCGGAACGTTCAATACCACGCACCTCCGAATTGCCCCGGCGCCCCCCAGTTCCTTGGTGGAACGAGGCGTGCCGTGACGCAATACGTGAGCGGCGACATGCTCTTCGCGTTTTCCGCCACCATCCTACTTTGGCGAACTGTATCCACTATAAGCAGTTCCGTGCACGATGCCGTCACGTCCTCCGCGATAGCAAGAAGGCAAGTTGGAAATTCTTTATTAGGTCATTTAACACCTTCACTCCCTCCTCGGAAGTTTGGAGTCGGCTTCGACGGTTATCAGGCGCGCCTAATTTCTCCCCGGTCTCTGGGCTCACTGTCGCGCATGATACGTTAGTGGACCCCGTCGCAATTTCTAACTCATTGGGTCAACACTTTGCTGAAATTTCGAGCTCTTCAAATTACCCGCCAGCCTTTCTGCCGAAGAAACGTGCAGCGGAAGTGCAACCTCTTGCTTTCTCCTCTCAAAATCGCAAAAGCTATAATACTGTTTTCTCCATGCGGGAACTCCAACATGCACTCTCTCCTTCTCGCTCCTCCGCCCCAGGACCGGATGGTATCCACATCCAAATGTTGCTGCATTTATCAACCCATAGTCTGCGTTACCTTCTTCGCCTTTATAATCGAATTTGGACCGACAGTACTTTTCGCAGACGATGGCGGAAAGCTATCGTCGTTCCTGTTCCGAAACCTGGAAAGGACAAACATCTCCCCTCTAGCTATAGCCCCTATTTCTCTCACGAGTAGTGTATGTAAGGTTTTGGAGCGTATGGTGAATTGTCGTTTAGCTTGATGGCTGGAGTCCCGCAGTCTTTTTAACACCTGCCCAATGCGGTTTTCGAAAGCATTGTTCTGCAGTTGACCATCATGTTGCTCTCTCCACTTATATCATGAACAATTTTCTCCAGAAACGCCAAACAGTAGCAATATTTTTTGATCTGGAGAGAGCATACGATACCTGTTGGAGGACAGGCATCCTCCGCACACTGTTCTCTTGGGGCTTTCGAGTTCGGCTGCCCCTTTTTCTTCGCAAATTTATGGCAGAGCGCACATTTATGCGCACATTTAGAGTGCGGGTGAACACTACTCTCTCCCGTACTCTCTCCCAAGAAAATGGGGTATCCCAGGGCTCCGTGCTAAGTGTTGTACTGTTTGCCATTGCCATAAATCCAATTATGGACTTTCTCCTTCCCAATGTCTTGGGCTCCCTCTTTGTGGACGATTTTGCGATCTACTACAGCTCAACGGACCAGCCTTCTTAAACGAAGTCTTCAAGGATGTCTCGATCGCCTCCACTCTTGGAGCACCGTAACAGGCTTCCGCTTTTCTCCCAGTAAGACCGTTTGTGTTAATTTTTGGTGTCGTACGGAGTTTCTTCCACCTTCCTTACATCTAGGGCCTGTCAACCTTCCGTTTTCAGACGTCGCTAAATTCTTGGGTCTTATGTTTGACAGAAAACTGTGCTGGTCCTCCCACGTTTCCAATCTTTCGGCTCGCTGTCTGCGATCCCTCAACACCCTCCGTGTCCTGAATGGTACCTCCTGGGGAGCGGACCGAGTGGTCCTTCTCTGCCTCCATCACGCCTTAGTGCGCTCGAAATTGGACTATGGAAGCATAGTTTTCTCCTCTGCTCGGCTGTCTATTCTTCGGCGTCTCGACTATCCACCACCGTGGATTACGTTCAGTGTCTCTTTTTACACCAGCCCTGTGGAAAGCCTTTATGCTGAGACTGCTGAACCTCCGCTGTCCAATCGGCGAGCAGTCCTTCTGAGTCGTTATGCTAGCCATCTGTCTTCCATGCCTGCTAATCCGGCCCGTGACATTTTTTTCGATGCCTCCTTGGATTTAGGGTATGCAGGCTGCCTTTCCTCCCTACTACCACCAGGAGTCCGCTTCCGTCGACTGCTCCATTCTCTTTCCTTCTGCTTTCCTAAAACCTTCTTGACAACCTGGGGTACAGCTCTGCCTTGGCTCCGTCCCCGGACCTGCCTGCTCCGTGACCTTTGTCAGTTTCCCAAGGATGGTACCCCTTCACTTGTTTATCGTCGGGCATTTGCTGCTCTACGTGCACAAATGAAGGAAGCCACATTTATTTACACTGATGGCTCGAAAACATCGTTAGGTGTAGGGAGTGCCTATATTGTTGGCGACACCCCAAATCGATTTCGGCTTCCCGACCAGTGTTCGGTTGATACTGTGGAGCTTTACACTGTTCTCCAGGCTGTCCAATACATCCGCACCATTACGGATACAGTATGTTATCTGTTCAGATTCTCTCAGCTCTCTCCTCAAGTCTCCAAGCTCTCTACCCTGTCCACCCTCTGGTCCACCGGATTCAGGACTGCCTACGCTTGCTCCACTTGGGGGGCGTCTGTGTGGCATTCCTCTGGATCCCAGGACACGTTGGTATCTGTGGAAATGAGGCGGCCGATATAGTGGCCAAGGCTGCAGTCTCTCCAGCTATTCGCACGATTCCCTTCGCCGATCTACGGAGTGTTTTATGTCGTCGTGTTACTCTCTTATGGCACGCACATTGGTCGACACTTTCCAATAATAAATTGCGGGACGTGAAAGCTCTTCCCTGTGCTTGGACCTCTTCCTCCCACACGCGGCTTCGGGAGGAGGTAATTTGAACTAGACTCCGGTCAGGGCACTGTTTTTTTAGCCATCGACATCTTTTAAGTGGTGATCCTCCCCCACTCTGTCCCCACTGCTCTCAGCTGTGAACGGTAAGACACCTTTTACTTGAGTGCCCCTATTTTACTCCGTTACCCGTCCATCTACAGCTGTCGCCTGATATATCTTCCATTTTAGCAGATGACATGCACTCAGCCGATCGCGTTCTCGAGTTTATTACTGCCATTGAGATGACGTCAGTCATTTGAAACTCTTTTTGGGGACAACCAACCCCCCTTCTATAGTGGTTTTTTAAGCTTTCCTTCTATTTTTAGTTTCTCCAGTTTTTTGAGTTTCGTTCCCATTTCTGCCTTTTCCTAAGTCACAGACTGGGCGCTAATGACCGTAGCAGTTTCGGGCCCTAAAACCATCACACACACACAAAAATAATAATAATAATAATAATAATCTTGCTCACCAGATGGTAGAGTTTTGTCATGACTGGCTCTCCCAAAGCTGTCAGTAGTTCTAATGGAATGTCATCTACTCCCGGGGCCTTGTTTCGACTCAGGTCTTTCAGTGCTCTGTCAAACTCTTCATGCTGTATCGTATCTCCTATTTCATCTTCGTCTACATTTCCATAATATAGCCCTCAAGTACATCGCCCTTGTATAGACCCTCTATATACTCCTTCCATCTTTCTGCTTTCCCTTCTTTGCTTAGAACTGGGTTTCCATCTGAGCTCTCGATATTCATGCAAGTGGTTCTGTTTTCTCCAAAGGTCTCTTTAATTTTCCTGTAGGCAGTATCTATCTTACCCCTAGTGAGATAAGCCTCTACATCCTTACATTTGTCCTCTAGCCATCCCTGCTTAGCCATTTTGCACTTCCTGTCGATCTCATTTTTGAGACGTTTGTATTCATTTACTGCATTTTTATATTTTCTCCTTTCATCAGTTAAATGCAATATTTCTTCTGTTACCCAAGGATTTCTACTAGCCCTCATCTTTTTACCTACTTGATCCTCTGCTGCCTTCACTGCTTCATCCCTCAAAGCTACCCATCCTTCTTCTACTGTATTTCTTTCCCCCATTACTGTCAATTGTTCCCTTATGCTCTCCCTGAAACTCTGTAAAACCTCTGGTTTAGTCAGTTTATCCAGGTCCCATCTTAAATTCCCACCTTTTTGCATTTTCTTCAGTTTTAATCTACAGTTCATAACCAATAGATTGTGGTCAGAGTCCACATCTGCCCCTGGAAATGTCTTACAATTTAAAACCTAGTTCCTAAATCTCTGTATCACCATTATATAATCTATCTGAAGCCTGTCAGTATCTCCCGGCTTCTTCCATGTATACAACCTTCTTTCATGAAAGATGTAGATGAAGTTAAGGAATTCTGATACGTAGCAGTAAAATAACCAGTGACGGACGGAATAAGGAGGACATCAAAAGCAGACTAGCAATTGCAAAAAGGGCATTCCTGGCCAAGAGAAGTCTATCACATATCGGCCTTAATTTGAGGAAGAAATTTCTGATAATGTACGTCTGGAGTACAGCATTGTATGGCAGTGAAACATGGGCTATGGGTAAACCGGAACAGAAGAGCATGGAAGCATTTGAGATGTAGTGCTACAGACGAATGTGGAAAATTAGGTGGACTGATAAAGTAAGGAATGAGGAGGTTCTGCGCATAATCAGAGAGGAAAGGCACATGTGGAAAACACTTATAAGGAGGAGGGAAAGAATGGAAGGACATCTGTTAAGACATCATGGAGTGACTTCCATGGTACTAGAGGGAGCTGTAGAAGGCAAAAACTGTAGAGGAAGACAGAGATTGGAATATATCCAGCAAATAATTGAAGATGTAGGTTGCAAGTGCTACTCTGAGATGGAGAGGTTGGCACAGGAGAGGAATTCATGGTGGGCCACATCAAACCAGTCAGAAGACCGATGACAACAACAAAAAATCCAGGAGTATAAACTTCGCTCTTAAAAGCAAGAATTCTGGTTTGTAGGCATTTCCAATACAGATCAGTTTTGTCTGTACTGTAAATTGTCTTCCTCTACAAATTCCTGAACCTCTTGCCAGGAGTAGTCAGGTGGCGCAACATTTGAACTAATCCACTCTCCTTGTCCAAAAGTTATATGAAACTGATTAGCCATCCAAATGAGACATTAAGTTCTCTGTCAAAGCCTAGTACGCTATGGAAAAATTTAACTTTTTCGACATTTATTGTGCCCAAAAGCAAAGATACCTTTTCCTCATTTTTGGTTAAACCACTGCAAAAGAGCAGCACCTAATTTATCAAATGTAGGTCTCATTGTACATTTTCTTGCAGATGGTCAACAACTAGAATCACACTTCCTACAAAATCTTATATTTTTTTCCTTATTCTTTTTAATGACCCAGTACCATAGTCAGCACCGAGTTTTCTGACAATTTCCCCCTTCTCACGTCTTTCAATTAATTCTAATTTTTTTTCCAATGTCAACACATTTATATAGCTTCTCAGTCATCTCTTTAGTATGTTTTGTTGACATACACCGACTAACATAACAAAACTGAGTGTTTTCAATTTCCACGGAACAGCCTGGCTAACAGCAATAGAAACAGTATTCTGTTGTCACACACCAGTTGGTTAAAGTAAACAATCGAAAAGGCACTTATGGTCACATGGGAGGTTTTTTGTTGCTGTTTGCTGGATAAAAATATTGCTACTTTTTTGCAGGGATAAGCTGCACATGAATAATTGGAAATCTCTATACGTCTTTTCTCAGATGTTCCAGAGGAGCAAAAAGATGACTTCCTAGATATAACAGTGGATTCTTGTCCAAATTTTCATAGCCAAATGAAGAGTGAGAAATGGAGAAATAGAGTATCTAATTGACAAGTGTGTGGTCTAGCTAGCCAAAAAACTATTTAATTGCTTGAAAGTAATCTGGATAATTAAGAAAAACTTAGTGATTGGAGGAAAAGTCAAAATGTTTCACTAACAGGCGCTGCTAGCTATGTGATTGAAGTGTCAAAAAATATGAAAGCACGGCATAAATTCTCTTGATCTGTATACTCTCAGGAGTTGTTATAGTAGTAGTAATACTAATAATAATAATAACATACCAAACAATATTTAAATATATTATATTTCATGCTTTTTGAACAAAACTTCAAAATAAAAATAAAAATTCTGTCTTAAAGCAAGAAATAAAATAGGCTACAGAAACATTTGATGCGCCTTTGTACGATGCTCAAAATTGTGTATAGCAAATGAGAATCCTAGAATTTTAATGAGTACTAGAGGATATTCACCTGGTGTATTTTCACTCATTGGTGTTCTTATATCAAAAATTTATTAGCATCATGGCTTCTGTACATTATTCTAAGTCATGTCTAATATTTCTCTAGTCTATTTTACTTAGTATGTTTGCCAAATCATTTCAGGAAGCATTTGAACATTTTTACCAACTTTTTTTTAATTCCGTTACTAATTAACCTTGAATTTGAGTACCTCCAATTTTCCATGCAAGTTTCTGCCTCGTCTTTTCTCTTCTTCCTTAAAGCCTCTAACTTGATCGTTACCAATAATTCAATGTTACTCCAACTCTTTCCTTTCACTGTTCTTCAAACCTTTGGTCAAATTACACACTGTGTTTCCTTTTAGGAAAGGACTGTTTCATGTATCCTACCATCCTTTCCTCCTGATGAAGCAATGTTTGTTTCAATCCTGGCGAGTTTGTGATGATTTTTAACTACTAATCCATCACATTTTGTGTAACTGTCAACATAGTTACAGTTTCCTGTTTGCTGCTTTTGTTTTTGACATAAATGTTTAATTATTGTAGGCACAGCAGTTTCCCAAATTGTGAACATGCTACTTCTGTGTTGCTACTGTTGGGGAGCTGCACAATTGATGTACTCCTCCGAACAGTTGCACATCTCAGGTGCTCCTTTGCCAAGGACTATAAATTTAGAACTGATATTTTGTTACAGGGAGCGATACTTCAGTAGTTGAGTGGAAGAGCGAGGCAGCTAACAATGAAGTATTTCTCAACTGGAGGACCCTAGAAATTGGAGCAGTTACATATTCCGCAAAGGGAAATTGCGGGCGTTGATTTATTAACAGTTTCTGGTGCTGGTAATAGCTTTGTGTCTGCTACCTGTGTGCATTTCCTAACGTGCTCCGCAATAAAATGCCTTGTAACCCCTTAGCTAAAAAAATATCTCTCTCTCTCTCTCTCTCTCTCACACACACACACACACACACACACACACACACACACACACACACACACACACACAGCTGTAGAAATGACCATCAAACTTGATAACTGGTGCTGATTAATTAAAACCAAATGACATTTTGTGTCTGGGCATTTACATCGAGTTGACAGTGGATTTGTGTCAATGTTCTAATGTGCATGCTCCTATTCCATTCTTTACAGTCAGTCTTCAACATTTGCTGACCATGAAACAATGTATGTCAGGATTTTTGAAGAGGAATGTAGGCGGGATGTAACATTTAACCTACATGCGTACAGATGGGATTATGTAGGCCATTAAGCGAATTTTGAAATAAGTTTTGAGGCCGGTGGTTTTAACATTGAGTGCCAGTATCGTCACCTTAGCGTTTGATACAAAACTTGCTGTGCATGCGTGATACTTGGTTTAATATACTACCAGTGGTCATTTTTCGTTCTCAAAATTAAAACACACTATCCTGAAGCCTTGTAAGAACATTACTGTTTCCAACTATTGCTGTGACAGAGGTAGAAAATGCTTTAACAGGGCATTTGGAATCTTAATTTTATAATATTTATACTATCACTGGTGTTGGGAAAGAGTAAAGATTATCTTCTGTCTCGATCTCTCTAATTTTCTTTGATCCCAAATGTAACCATCCAGTGACTATAAAATTTGAATAAATGCTTCAGAGTTTCTCGCTGCATCAGATTTATCAGGCTCGAGCTTTTGACGACTTAGCTGTCGCCATCAGGAGATATTTACGTGGGCCGCAGGTACTTCAGTTGGCCAATTTGTCACGGAGATACATCACAGAACTCCCCTTTGCTAAAAGATATTACATCAAAGTCTGTGACTGAAGAGCAATGGTAATTTCATTAGATAGTGGATGACTCACTTACCCCTCTGTTATATCCGTGATATAATTTGGCCAACTTAAATACCTAATGGCCTACTGAAATATTTCCTGTCAGTGACAATGGAGAAAGTCACCAAAAGCTTGAGACTTATAATTCTGACACTACAAGTACTCTGTAAAACACTAATTCAAGAATTTTACTATGAAAAACTACATTTAGCTATAAAACTTCTGCATGCAGTCTGATAGCCATTGAAAATTAATGCCAGCAGGGAAGATGTCCCACTGTTAAAAAAAAGAGAAGATAATTATTGGTCAGTTGCAACAAGAGGTTTTGGAGACAGTATGATAAGAACTTTCCTGACCAAGATTTGTGCTGTAGTCCATGTATTTTGCTTCTTGGCAGTTTAGTTTTCTTATTACTCTCCCAAAAATACTTGTGGCATAGCTGAAAATACTGGCACTGCTGGTGCTTGTGAAAATCTCATTTTACTGAAGTAGTTTGTCTTTTTATAGCTTTTCAAATGCACAGCATATGGTGGGGGCTAGTACAGAAATTGCTTGGAAAAGTTTAAAGTATTAGTTTTTTTTTTCACATGTACATTTATTTCACATTTGGATTCATTTGTTAATTTTCCTATATTTGAAACCTCGATGGTTCCTCTTATTCCCTACGACACAATGAATTTTAGATTTACTGAGTTGAAACACATCAGAGAAGCATCTGGGTTCTCTATCATATCTGTATGATTACTTGACCACTCTCTTGGAAACCTACGTACACTAAAGCCGCACTTTTTGGAAATTTCTTCGAGTGAAGTGAGTAAAATAGATATTAAACCTATGAATATCGTGTTGTTACTTAATGCAGAAATGAAGCCCTGTTTGTTAAAATTTGTTGGGAAACTCATTTGTAATTCTAGAAACATTAAATTTAATTTAATTTGATGACAAGGTTCTGAGCAGGCATAAAGTTTACAGTTTGTCTGTGTGTGCCTTTCTCACACTTAAATTGGTTCAATTTAACAGCAGCATGCTTCCTTGTATATTAAGTGCTGTATAAAAATGAAAGATATTGGTATTTTAATAAAAGCTACTAGCAGAAGCTAGATAAAGTTTTCATATAGTCATCGCTCTCTATTTTGTGTAACATTCTTTGCTCAAAATCAAATTTCAGTACACTAATATTGAACTATTCGCTAAATGTGAAGTGGTTGTGTTACCATCAGGAAGACACTACATAACATTTTGTAATTGCGATCTTTTTGTACTTATATACATGCTCTAAGCATTATTTAATTTACCATCTCTTACATATATTCTATGTTTGCAAACATTTTAAAAACTTTCAACATTGTCCTTATTAAAAAATTGTTGGAAAAGACAGTGTGCCAATTTCCGTTTCTGTAGTGTTTTATCATGTGCATTTTGCAAAATTTACCCTTAGTAATTCTGTTTGTAAATGATCTTAGTTTTAACAGTAGCAGTTGTTGCTGTAGAAGCTTCTCTTGAATTACTGTGATTTAATTCATATACTGGAGCAATAACTAATTGAACTTGTGAGACTGTGATATGTTTATATGTACTTTTGTGAAGCTCAGAATGTGTGTGATAAAATTTGAAAATTGAAGAGGGCTTTTGCTCCTATTTTTTGCCTGATGTACAATTAAAGACAAATACATTTAAATTAGTTTCTGTAAATCCTGTCCTTTTTTCCCCTTTTTTCAAACTTTCATAAACTGTTGGAGCAGAAAAAGACTGCAACATCAGGAAAGGTGTCACAGACTATGTACACGGAATGCAAAAATGGTTAAAACTGTACACATGGACTCAAGAATAGCTTCAGTGAAAAGGATTACATCACCTGAGAGTTTTTGGAAATCAAATATGTGATTTCGATCCATTGCGGGTATCCGTGAGAAGGAAAGCCCTCGCTAACTGGAATAGTGACTGACTTCGGAGTGTGTCGGTTCATTTTTTCTTACTTTGTTGATAAAATGTTAGTTGATGCTGTTTTTATAACAAAATACATTTCATTGTGATAAAGGAGAAAAAGTGATCAGTTTATATGCATACGAACACTGATGGCACATGTTTGATAGTTGGAACAGATTGTAAAATGCAATAGTCTGCACTGAGAATTAAACAAGTGTTGTCAAAATTCGTAGGCATACACACAGATTACTTTTGTTCCATGTTTTTAGGGAAACTTAATTTTACTTTAAAGAACAAGATGTCCGTTTCGCAGCGGTTTTCATTAATTGTGAGCAGTGCAATTTGAACTGAATGCACTCAGCCACTGTCCCAGTCAGAAAGTGTTATGTTGCTATAGTATATCTACAATGGATCAAAATTTTTGCAAGGGGTCTCGCACTCTGCCGGATACAGATGGAAAATCCAAGTGACTTAGCAGCAGCATTGCACATAGCTACATATTTGCAGGAAGTGGATAGCGCCACTAGAAGTCGCAATGACAGGAAAATTTTTTGTCTTCCAGAGTGTGTTACCATTGTGGAAAGCAAGGTCATTTTAAGGGACAATGTCGGGAACCGCAGTGTTTTAACCGTCAGTAAACAGAGCATAAGGCACGGCAGTGTAATGCCAAGAAACGGGTTAATGATACAGCAGGTGAAAAACTGTTAAACAAAAAAGGGAGTGTTCCTGCCGTCGGGAGGCATTCCCAGTAAAAAGAGGTACTCAGAGAGTGCACAAAGAGGCGGATTATAGTTTGATGGTTTGGATAAAAGATAAGTGGCGAAGAGTTTTGGTGGATACTGGAGTGCATGTATCAGTTCTCAGTGTGGACCTCGTGGGCAAGAAAGGATTGGAAGCTACGAGATACAGATTGCGTGCAGCAGGTGATAGAAAATTAGATGCACTAGGGACAGCACAGCTAAAGTTTAAGTAAGGGAATGTGTGGTTCCGGGAGCAAATGGAGGTGTTGTCAACTGTGAGACAGGGATTTTCAGCGATACTTGGGTTGGACTTTCTGATTAAACATCACGCCAAAATTGACCTTTCGCAACATATGCTGGAACTCGATGGGAACTTGTTCTCAATGGGTACTGCCGTTGCAAATGTTTGTGTCGCAAGGTGCACCGATAGCTAAGGTGATGCCAACTAAACTGCATACAAGTGCATTAAAGGTGACTTTGTTTGACTAAGTACGAACAGGTACAGGGAAGTTGATCTAGGTACCGATGGATGTCGATGTGCCACAGCAGGGGTTATTCTTGGTAGGGCCACTACCGAGTAATCGGGTTTTAGATGAAAAGCATTGTTTTATTCGTAGGAGAGTATCACAGGTAACGGACATAAATAGGCAGTTCATGGTTCCGGTGAGTTTAGATAACTTCGGGCGGGATGATGTTGATCTGCCAAAGGGATTAATAATGGCCACAGTAGAGTTAATGGATGAAGAGGACATCGATAGTTCAGGGCTAGACTGTGATGTAAAGCAAACCGTCAGCACGTCTGCACTTCGTGACAAGGAAAATCATTTGAGAGGAAATGATCATTCGGGTATGGAAGCATTATTATTAAAGTATAAAGCATTGTTTGAAGCACAGGGTACATTACCTGCTACACCAATAACACTGCATTTTATTTTGGCAGGGAATCATGCTCCGATGTATTGTAAGCCGTACAGGCTACCGAAACAATTACAACCAGTAGTAGAGCAATTAATAGAGCAACAACTGGAAGATGGGATAATCCAGCACAGTAATAGTCCTTGGTCTAGTAGCGTGGTCCTAGTTCCGAAGAAGACACCGGACGGGTCAAAAAAATTTTGCTTTTGTTGCGATTACAGACATTCGAATGAACGGACAGTGGCAGACGTATATCTGATTCTGAATATCATAGAAGACAACTTAGGGCACTGTAAATTTTTGTCCACTGTGGATTTGCAAAGCGGTTATCACCAGATTGAAGTATGTCCGGAGGACAGGCCAAAAACAGCATTTACGACGCATTGTGGTCACTTCGAGTATAAAATAATGCCGTTTGGACTAAAAAATGCTCCAGCAACATTTCAGAGGTTGTTGGATGGAGTCCTTCACGAGTTGAAACCGAAAAAATGCATGGTGTATCTGGATGACATAGTTTTTTCAAGAGATATAGAGCAACATGTAGAACAGTTAGAGGTGGTGTATAAAAGATTAGAGGCAGCACAGCTAACATTAAGTTTGGACAAATGCCATTTTGTGCAAGCACAAGTAAATTATCAGTCAGGACGGGGTACGGGCAGATCCTCACCTCACTTCACTTTTGCAGTACGAGATTTTCCGGTTCCGCAAACGGTTAAACAACTGCAATCATATATTGATCTTGCGAGCTATTATCGAAAATTCGTACAGGGGTTTGCAGAAATAGCGAGGCCACTTACTAAGTTGCTAAGAAAAGGTGTTACCTTCCAGTGGATGTCAGAGTGCGAGAAAGCATTTCAAGAGTTGAAACGGATACTCACATCAGATCCAGTTTTGAAGTTTCCAGACTTTTTGAAGGAGTTTATACTACAATGTGACGCATCTAATCACGCTCTTGGGGTTGTACTTGGGCAAGAAATTGATGGCGAAGAACATCCGATTGCATTCGCGTCTCGTCAATTTAACAAGGCGGAACAAAATTACTCCACGACGGAGAAGGAATTGTTAGCGGTAATATACAGGATTTCGTACTTTCGATGTTATCTGTACGGTAGAAGGTTTAAGGTTGTGACGGATCATTCAGCTCTGAAACGGTTATTAGGTCTGAAAGACCCAGCGAGTAGGCTAGTGAGATGGGCGCTGAAACTCAGTGGGTTCGATTATGAGGTAACACACAAGCCAGCATTGAGCAGGAAAGTGGCAGTATTACAAGTAACAGGGGTGACTGAAGACGAGGAAAAGGGCACAAGCCATGGATAGTGATTGCCAATTGTTCAGAAAGCAACCGCAGTTCCTAGTACAGAACAGGTTACTTTGCAGGTCGACGAAATGCGGCCCGCGCGTCTTCGTACCAGCAGTGTTAAGATCTGAAGTTTTGCAACAGGCGCATGACCATTTTCTTTCAGGACATGGCGGGAGAAGAGCTACGGATAGGCGGATAGCGGAGAAGTTTTGGTGGAGGACACAATGTCAAGGCGTGGACGGGTATGTCAGGAATTGTGTGCCATGCGCACACAGCCTGTGGACTTGAGCCATCAGAAGATTCAGCTTCAAAGATTACCAAAGGCAGACAGACCTTTCCAACAAATTGTAATTGATGTATTAGGCCCATTTAATAGGAGTGCAGCAGAGAATAAGTATGTGTTAACAGTGATTGACCACTTTTCTAGGTATTTAGTCATGGTCGCATTATCAGATCAGAAAGCAAGCACGGTGGCACAAGCTTTAGTTAATTGGTTACTCAGGTATGGGATACCTTAGTCCTTAATCTCGGATCAAGGTACTAATTTCACATCTGATCTGATGAAGAAACTGTGTAAGTTACTGAATGTAAAGAAACTACAGACTAGTCCGTTCCATCCGCAAGCAAACGGACGAACAGAGAGAGTGCATAGCACGATCGCTAATATGAGTCATTATGTAAATAGTCAACACACCGACTGGGATGTGTACTTGCAATTCGTAACCAGTGTGTATAATAGTAAGGTACATACGTCGGCAGGATTGTCCGTACGAAGTGGTGTATGGGCGTAAGATACCATCACCTTTTGACATGCTTCGTCCAAGGCTGGGAGCGGCATTACAGAAGTATGGCAGAGTGTTAGACGAACGAACACAAAAGAGTTGGAATGAAAATAACGGATGGGAGGTACAACGAGGAAGTTGCTGCAGTGCAGAGCAGGCCAATGGTTGCTACTAGCTAATCCGTATGTTCAAAAGGGAGAACCAAGAAGTTCACAACCAAGTTCCAGGGACCGTACCAGGTAGTGGAAATGACATTACCTGCCAATGTAAAATTACAATTGCCTACCAAGACAACGGTAGTTCACGTTAGTAGAGTTAAGCCGTTCCAGGGGATAGTAGAAATGTGTATATGTAAGTCTCCTGCTGGCAGAAAGTGAGTAGTAGTAGTGCCAGAAGCAGATAGTAAACCGAGTATTAAGCATAAGTTGCGTTCCAGGGATGTGTAGTTAGCAGTAATTTTCATGTGTGTATTATTTTTGTGCACGGACTAGGGTTATTTTATTGGTATTAAGGGGTAGTGATGGGAGTTTTTTCCTACTCTCTCCATTCTGTAGGTGACGCAGGATGGGGTACAAGTGGATAGCATGGGGCGTAGTCCTCTGGCAGCTGACACAAGCTGGCGAGCTACAGGATATGCCGTTGCGAAGTGGGGTGTTGTTCGGAAAACAACTGGATGTGGTCCTCACGAGTCACGAGTGGACACTTCGGCTGGCACTCAACATGCTTCAGCTACAGGAGGTGGTATCGAGTGTGGAAACGGTTGCATCTGAGAACGGAATATTACGGGATGTGCACGAAGAGTACGAGGCTTTGGATAGGTCATGTAAGGAAATAAGGGAACAACTGTGTCAAGTCGTGAGCACGATTCCAGGGAGGAGAATGAGAGTAAAGAGGGGTTGGTTGAATGCAGGTGGGAAGTTGCTGAAAACAATTTTTGGAACAGCGGACAGAGACGATATTGAGGGTTTGAACAATTCTTGAACAGTTATTTGCGACAGGGAGGAAAGCATAGGGAAGTTAGTGGATATACACACAACAGAGATACAGGGATTAGGTACAGAGTTGTTGAATGTGACGTGTGGTGCATGGGATGGCTACAGGGTTATGACCATATATAGAACAAACACAGAAATTATTGAATACGGATCTGAAACAGGTACAAACGCGATTGGATATAGTGGAAAGGAAGCTGGAAATGGCTAAATTGCTGTGGGAACTGGTTAACAGCATTGGTGATGCACGAGTGAGGACGGATGAATTGCAAGAGGCAGTACATCACGCGAGTTGAGTAGATGTCTAATAGAGTCAGTTTCCATTTGTCCATCACGGGTTGTTTTCATGGGCAAGGGGTCGCGTGAGATCCAGTTCTTTGGCACAAGCAGAAGCTTCGCAGTGTCAGAGAATAACAGTGAAGCCTATGCCACATTTTCAGCAAGTTCGGAGGCATTGGTTGTATTCAGTATTCGCTACGGAGAGGATATCAGCCAAGTGTTATGACAATGGGAATTGGACAGCAACCACGGAGATGGAATTACAGGACAGTGGTTTGCTGATCAACGGGACAAATTGTGAAATAGTAGGGGATCATTTCAGCTTACCGGTGACAGTCACGGGAGTCACCAAGGTTACTGATACTCATCTGACGTACTGGCCAGATGCGTCATTCAGCATCACACCAGGAGAAAATTTCACTTATATTAACACCACCTTGGATAATACATTATTGCAAACAATAGATAAACTAGTAGATTCAGAGAAAGGTCAAATTTCAATGCAGCAATTATTAAGGCATGTGGAGAAGTACGATACCAGGCGGAAATGTAGCATAGTGACCATTGGTATTTCAACTGGTACTATTACCGTGTCGATTGTAATTATCGATGTGGTATATGTCTTATTAAAACGGAGGATTCGGCATGTTAATGCGAGACCGCTCCATGAGATTCCTGTAGAATGGATTACCAGTAGGGCACGACTCAAGGCAACCTGGATGTATATACAGAAGAAGTAGAATATAGGACAGAACTAGAGTTAACTTATAGGGTAAATTCGGGGACGAATTAAATTTTTAGGAAGAGGCAGTGTTGGGACCACATGCAGTAAGCGTCGCTTCACGCAGTGGAGAATGGCAAAACAGACACACGCCGGCGACCGAGACGTTGCGAAGTAAGCACGCACAGATAGCCTGGCTGACAGCAGCAGTCTACCGACAGGCTGACGCAAGAACGCACACAGAATGAGCGCCGAGCGAAGCCTGGAGAGTGCCGAGTAAGGGGAAGGAGGCCAGCAGTATACTGCGGGATTAATAACAAAAAGCCACCACCGAGGGTAAGAAACGTCCTGCCGGATATAAATAGTGGAGCGCAGTCGGCAACAGACAGAAGCCATTAGGAAGCAGTCGGGATCTGAGGACGGACGTGGTCCGTGTCAGAATGTTCGATCTTCGTAGGTGTCGATTCCGGAAGTCTGCTCCAGCTTGCAGAAGTCATCCGTTCGCTGCCAGATGTCAACTTCAGCTCCGGAGGTCAGCCCAAGTTCGGTCGGCACCACGGCTGACTGACTACGGTGAGAACTTCCGGCAGGACCGGCCGCAGCGCGGTCTCTGTCACAGGCACCACCGGGGACTGACGCCCGGACTTCACGGCAACTCGGCCCCACGGCACGTGGTCTGTCCGTGACGGGACATCGTGACTGACAGCTTCCCAGCCACCGGTGCAGCAGGCGTCGGCAGCTGACCTCACGGCGACACGGCTCCATGGGTGTGCCCGTACTGGGGCGCCGAGTTCATCTCGACTACAGGGCATCCTGGCTTCAGCGGAGCACTGGTGGCCCGAGGCTCCCCAGTGCGATCGGCGGCACGCGATGCACGCATTGTCGGAGAATCTACACGGCAGCAGCCAGGCGGAGGGATCCGCAGGGCTGGTCAGTGATGATGAGGGAGAAATTGTAAAGAAAGTTCAATAAATAATTGTAAAACTCCACGCCGTTTCAGTCTTTGGTGCAGCCACTGTGTCTGCTGCTAACAAGTGGTGCAGAAGTCGTAATAAATGTTTTGGCCACAGTTGCAGCAGCCTTCTTCTGGGTCTACAGTTTTATACATTTAGAAACAAGCAGTGAGGGCAGAAATGCGCAGAGCTAGATACCACACTTCCTGGCATGGAGAAGTTAGCCAGATACTTCACCAGAGAGAAACATTACATTCCTACTCCACAAGGACCAGATGGCCCTGTATACTCTGCGAAGGAGAAGGCAGACCTTATGGCCAAAACATTTGCAGCGTCCTTCCTGCCAATTTGGCTCCTCCAATCTGGCTCCTTCTCCTCACAACTGAAACAGGTCACACTACTTGTAAGGAGAAAATATAAAAAGTCAATAAATGAAGCAGGCAAAAAGGAATACAAACGTCTCAAAAATGAGATCGACAGGAAGTGCAAAATGGCTAAGCAGGCATGGCTAGAGGACAAATGTAAGGATGTAGAGGCTTATCTCACTAGGGGTAAGATAGATACAGTCTACAGGAAAATTAAAGAGACCTTTGGAGAAAAGAGAGCCACTTGTATGAATATCAAGAGCTCAGATGGAAACCCAGTTCTAAGCAAAGAAGGGAAAGCAGAAAGGTGGAAGGAGTATATAGAGGGTCTATACAATGGCGACGATATTCTGGAAATAGAAGAGAATGTAGATGAACGAAATGTGAGATAGGATACTGCGTGAAAAGTTTGACAGAGCACTGAAAGACCCGAGTCGGAACAAGGCCCCGGGAGTAGACAACATTCCATTAGAACTACTGACGGCCTTGGGAGAGCCACTCCTGACAAAACTCTACCATCTGGTGAGCTCGATGTATGAGACAGGCGAAATACCCTCAGACTTCAAGAAGCATATAATAATTCCAATCCCAAAGAAAGCAGGTGTTGACAGATGTGAAAATTACCGAACAATCAGTTTACTAAGCCACAGCTGCAAAATAGTAACGCGAATTCTTTACAGACGAATGGAAAAACTAGTAGAACCCGACCTTGGGGAAGATCAGTTTGGATTCCGTAGAAATATTGGAGCACGTGAGGCAATACTGAACTTACGACTTATCTTAGAAGAAAGATTAAGGAAAAGCAAACCTACATTTCTAGCATTTGTAGACTTAGAGAAAGCTTTTGACAGTGTTGACTGGAATACTCTCTTTCAAATTCTAAAGATGGCAGGGGTAAAATACAGGGAGCGAAAGGCTACTTGCAATTTGTACAGAAAACGGATAGCAGTTATAACAGTCGAGGGGTATGAAAGGGAAGCAGTGGTTGGGAAGGGAGTGAGACAGGGTTGTAGCCTCTCCCCGATGTTATTCAATCTGTATATTGAGCAAGCAGTGAAGGAAACAAAAGAAAAATTCGGAGTAGGTATTAAGATCCATGGAAAAGAAATAAAAACTTTGAGGTTCGCTGATGACATTGTAATTCTGTCAGAGACAGCAAAGGACTTGGAAGAGCAGTTGAACGGAATGGACAGTTTTTTGAAAGGAGCATATAAGATGAACATCAACAAAAGCAAAACGAGGATAATGGAACGTAGTCGAATTAAGTCGGGTGATGCTGAGGGAATTAGATTAGGAAATGAGACACTTAAAGTAGTAAAGGAGTTTTGCTATTTGAGGAGCAAAATAACTGATGATGGTCGAAGTAGAGAGGATATAAAATGTAGACTGGCAATGGCAAGGAAAGCTTTCTGAAGAAGAGAAATTTGTTAACATCGAGTATAGATTTAAGAGTCAGGAAGTCGTTTCTGAAAGTATTTGTATGGAAGTGAAACATGGATGATAAATAGTTTGGACAAGAAGAGAATAGAAACTTTCAAAATGTGGTGCTACAGAAGAATGCCCAAGATTAGATGGGTAGATCACATAAATAATGAGGAGGTATTGAATAGAATTGGGGAGGAGTTTGTGGCGCAACTTGACAAGAAGAAAGGACCGGTTGGTAGGGCATGTTCTGAGGCATCAAGGGATCACAAATTTAGCATTGGAGGGCAGTGTGGAGGGTAAAAATCGTAGAGGGAGACCAAGAGATGAATACACTAAGCAGATTCAGAAGGATGTAGGTTGCAGTAGGTACTGGGAGATGAAGAAGCTTGCACAGGATAGAGTAGCATGGAAAGCTGCTTCAAACCAGTCTCAGGACTGAAGACCACAACAACAACAATAACAACTTGTAGCCCAGCCTAGTACAAATGAAATTACTTGGGCTATCAAGCATACCAATGCTAAGAAAGCCCCTGGTCCCAACGGCCCTCAAAAGTGTGTCCTCCGGAGCTCACGAATTGAGCAGCAGAATACCTTACACACATAATGAATGCCATCTTAAAACACCAACACTTCCCTGACTTTTGGAAGGTGGCCAAAGTTCTGATGTTTAGGAAGCCAAGGAAAGACCACACCCTCCCACAAAATTACTGACTCATCAGTCTGCTGTGCTCGCCGAGCAAGATTGTTGAGAAGGTGATAGTAAAATGCATCACTAGCCACTAATGAAACCCTAAGACCAGTGCAACTCCGCTTTAGGAATCACCACTCAACAACATAACAACTCCTCTGTGTAGGCAATGATTTTCCAGCAATACAAAACACGACGTTAGCCGTCAACGCGGAGGACTGGAAACCGTCGAACATAAACTCACAATTACAGATGGCAGCCGAGCCTCGGTTGGAACGATCGAGGTCCATACGAGTGACGCTAATCAGACCTCTGATGACATATGCAGCTCCCATCTGGGGTATGCAGCTCCTACACGTCTGAACCACCTGCAGATAATACAGAACAAAGTGCTACACATCATTAGCAATGCTCCACACTACACCCGCACTGCGGATCTTCGCAATGATTACTGCCTCGAAACCTTCAAGGAAGTAGTTAAAAAAAGTCGCCACACAACTATACAGCAACTCAAAACGCTTGAACAATCCTTTCAGCCTTACTCTGGTAAACTATGACCACAAGCATAGGTGGAAGCACAAGCGTCCAAAGACACTGCTAGCTAGGGCATAACCACCTATGGCAAGCTAACGTACACCCACAAGTGACAACATCGGCAAGCTCCTGCACGTCAGAAACACTGACTGTGCCAACTGCTATCGCAGGCGGCCACCAGACCGACAAGCACACACACTAACGCACAAACTAACTGCCAACACTATCCTACACTGTGAGTCCGATAGATCGGCTATTGGACACTAACCGATGATGAACCCAACTGTTATAGGTGTGCCGACGCTGTAGGAGAAGCCAGCTGCCGAGTAACATCACTCCAAAACGTCGGAGGTATCCGCCTGCATGTTACCCACTACTAACAAAACCCACTCTTGCACGACCTGTCGCAGGCACCGAGAAACCTGCTACTACTCTTACAGCCTGACCCAACTACTGCAGAGGTTTTTATTCCCTTGGCTCTTGCCTTAGCATTTTTATTTTCCTCTGCCCTTCCAACCACTACCCTTCATTCAACTTTCAACCCACTCTACCCCCAGAGGAGCATGTATACAAACAGAACACAGTTCTATGCATCATTAGCAATGCTCCATGCTACACCCATACTGTGGATCTTGACAATGAATACTGCCTTGAAACCCTCAAAGTAGTATTCAAACAAACTCACCATACAGCTAAACAGGAATGGCAACCAGAAATACGCAAACATCACAGTACCCACATCCTACGAGACCTCACTTAGTGAAAACTAACCAATATGCACAGATGGCAGTAGATCTGTTGTATTGGCCATCATGCTGGTGTGGTCGTGCTTGGGAGGGGGAAGGGGGGGGCGACTCCACCCCCCTATATATGAATAAAAAAAATAAAATATTCGACGAGCAGCCTCAGTTAGTATCTGATGAAGAAGACAGTCAGTCTCGCCTTCGAATTATTGTGTGTGGACGGCCCCTCGGGAGCACCTGACACCCCGAGATGTTCGATTTTTTTACTGCCCATCTGGATTGTAAGAATGGTGTTCTCATTAAGAAAAATCATTAATTCAGAGCAGGTGTACATGTGTTATTCAAATGTTACAAATGTATCACGCTCCAACTGTTGGCAATCGCCTTGTGCACTGTATTAATTGTGTGGATTAAAACAAAGCATTGTTTTATCCTGTGATGTAGCTTGTAAATTTTACTGATAGACTGACGGGTTTCTCTTGTAAGCAATGCAATCGGGTACATTGAGGCTCATATTTGATGAAGGTGTGGTAAAACAACATTATGAATTTCATTAAGTATTACTTCAGTGATTCTTTTACTGTTGTCTACAGATCGTGCTGAACCGAAACCTGACACTTTAAAAAATTAATGCAGTCAATATGGGCAATAAAAAATCTATTTTATCCAAGCTGACTGTCGACAAAACGCAGTATGGGCTAAAAAATCTGTTTTATTCACACTGACTGTCGACAGAACAGGGAGAACATAAACAACACAGGGTTATGCACTACTGCCACCATGTCGTCCCATCAGCTCTAACCAAGCGACCAATGAAAAATCATAACTGGAAGGCCAATGGGAAAGTGCTATGTTTCTCCCACATATGTGTAAATTGAGTTAGCTTCCAAAATGGAAACAGCTGATTTAAGTTGACCATCTAAAGTACCCCCTCTTCTTCGAAAATTTGCCCACTTACGTGTGAAAATTATTCTAACGGTTTCTTTGGTATTGCTACACTATGTGATCAAAAGTATTCAGACACCTGGCTGAAAATGACTTACAAGTTTGTGGAGCCCTACCCTTGATGACATCTTCCACTCTCACAGGAATGCGTTCAATCAGGTGCTGGAGGGTTCTTGGGGAATGGCAGCCCCATTCTTCATGGAGTGCTGCACTTAGGATAGGCATCAATGACGGTCGGCGAGACCTGGCACGAAGTCGGCATTCGAAAACCGCCCCAAAGGTGTTCTATAGGATTTAGATCAGGACTCTGTGCAGGCCAGTCCATTACAGGGATGTTACTGTCGTGTAACCACTCCGCCACAGGCCGTGCATTATGAACAGGTGCTCGATCGTGTTGAAAGATGCAATTGTCATCACCCAATTGCTCTTCGACAGCGAGACATCGTTGCATTTACCAGCGTGATGTGTGGCTTATGAGCAGCTGCACGCCGCGCGGGGTTAGCCCGAGTGGTCTACGGCGCTGCAGTCATGGACTGTGCGGCTGGTCCCTGCGGAGGTTCGAGTCCTCCTTCGGGCATGGGTGTGTGTGTTTGTCCTTAGGATAATTTAGGTTAAGTAGTGTGTAAGCTTAGGGACTAACTGTCGTAGTACTTGCATTGAATCCTGATGCAGTTTGGAATTCCTGTGTGATGGTCTGGATAGACGTCTGCCTATTACACATTATGACCCCCTTCAACTGTCGGTGATCTCTGTCAGTCAACAGACGAGGTCGGCCTGTACGCTTTTGTGCTGTACGTCTCCCTTCAAGTTTCCAATTCACTATCACATCGGAAACAGTGGGTCTCGGGATGTTTAGGAGTGTGGAAATCTCGCGTACAGGTGTATGACACAAGTGACACCCAATCGTCGAGGTGTGTGAGTTCCGCGGAGTGCCCCATCCTGCTCTCTCACGATGTCTCTTGACTACTGAGGTCGCAGATATGGAGTGCCTGGCAGCTCAATGCTCCTAATATGAGAAATGTATGTTTTTTGGGGTGTACGGATACTTTTGATCACATAGTGTATTTTATACAGTGAAATCGGATAAACTATGACTGTACGAGGTGAAATATGCAGCTTTTAGAGTAGTTTCTACCACAATAGTTGGTGTACTTTGCAGTTGAATGATTGTTAGTGCAGTGATAAAAACGAGACCTGTATCGTGAATGCTGGGTGCTACATAAATTACTTGAAGTGCAGTTATTTACACAAAGTGTAAGCGCGTACCATTGTACGAAAAACTGATATTTGTCATAGTAATGTCTGCTACAGTATTCACACACAGCGTATCTGTTTTACTTTCATAATTTGTATCAAATACCTTAACATTTTGATTTAAATGTTTGGTTAAAAATTATACATTTTGATTTAAATGTTTGGTTAAAAAATTATTGTTACAAAATGTAAGTTTTAGTTACATAAACTGGACCCCTCACATTTTACATTTAATGTCTTTCCGTATTAGCATGCACACTTATTCTCTTGCAGATTCCACGAGGGTAATTGAGGGAACAGGACTGATCAAAGACAATGGTGTCTGTCTAAAATGACTAAAGGTATTGATGTAGTTCAATAACAGATGAGCTGGAAGAAGATCAGTGGACAGTTAAATGTTCCAAAAGCAACTGTTATGAGGGTGTCCAACAAGAAGTACACTATGCTTGATTAAGTAGCAAAAACAAAAAGAGGCAGATATTGAAGAAAACTGGTTTAGTGTTACGCTAAAGAGGCTTGCTTCCTCAAGTTTAACCAGCAATGAGTTGTGAAGAGTGGCAATACAATTGGCAAAGAGAAATCACATCTAACACGGAGTCCAATTCTGGCAGCTATTTTTGAAACTCGCTAAGTGTAAAGTTTTTTGAAATATTTTTTCATAATAACTTTGATCTTGTAGTGTTACTCACTTGGGAATGTTAACTGGACAAGTAAATTCCCGAGTTTTTGTTACTCTACATTATATTTGGTGTTGTGATTTTTTTTTTCCATCAATGTGTACGGGATATTATTTCAGTTTATTTACAGTGTAACTAATGTAAAAATTGTAACAATATCAGGAAAAGGAGAGATGCTAGTACTCACTGCACAGCGGAGACGCTGAGTCGCAGATAGGCACTACAAAAAACTGTCACAATATAAGCTTTTGGGCAACAAGGCCTTTGTCGAAAATAGACGACACACACACAACTGCAGCTGAAGCCATATTGCGAGCAACAGCAGCAGTGCACGATGGGAGCAACAAATGGGTGGGGGTGAGGAGGAGGAGGCTGGGGAGGGGAGGGGAGGGAGAGGGCTAGCAGGGTGGGGCGGGAACAGCGAAGTGCTGCAAGGACGAGGTGGAGAGAGGATAGGGGAGCTAGGTGCAGTCGGGAGAGGTGAGGGGAAGGGAGTGGAAAAGGAGAGAAGTAAAAGGACTGCACTGTAATGGGAACAGGGAAGGGGCTGGAAGGGTGAGGACAATGACTAACGAAGGTTGAGGCCAGGAGGGTTACGGGAACGTAGGATTCGGAAAAGTTGGTGGGAAGGATCCACGTGGCACAGACTGTGAAGCAGTCATTGAAATGAAGGATGTCCTGTCGGTCAGCGTGCTAAGCAGTTTCACGAGGTCGGGAGGATAATGACAGTCTGTGAAGCCTTCAGTGAGACCCTCGGTATATTTCGAGAGGTACTGCTCGCCACTGCGTACGTGATAACCACGGGTGACTAGGCTGTATGGAAGCGACTTCTCGGTACGGAACAGGTGGCAGCTGTCGAGGTGGAGGTATTGCAAGTGGTTAGTAGGTCTGATATGGGCAGAGGTACTGATGTATCCATCTTTGAGGTGGAGGAAGGTGGCCTGTTGGGTTGAGTAGGATCAGGTGAAGCAAACGGAGGAGAAGCTGTTAATGTTCTGTAGGAATGTGGATACAGTGTCCCCACCCTCGATTTGGATCGCAAAGATGTCGTCAATGGATCGGAACCAGATGAGGGGTTTAGAATTCTGGGTGTTTAGGAAGGATTCCTCCAGATGGCCCACGAATAGGTTGGCAGAGGATGGTGCCATGTGGGTGCCCATAGCTGTACCTCGGATTTGTTTGTAAATAATGCCTTCAAAGGAGAAGTAAGTGTGGGTGAGGATATAGTAGGTCACGGTGACTAGGAAGGAAGTCGTCGGTTTGAACTCTGTCAGGCATTGGGAAAGGTAATGTTCCACAGCAGTAAGGCTGTGGGAATTAGTGATGTTAGTGTAAAGGGAGGTGGCATAAACATGATGAGCAGAGCACTGTGTGGTAAAGGGACAGGAGAGTCGGTGGAGGAAATGGTTTGTATCTTTTATATAGGAGGGTAGGTCCAGGGAAATAGTCTGAAGGTGTTGGTCAATGAGAGCAGAGATTCTCTCAGTGGATGGAAAATTACCAGCCACAATAGGGCGACCTGTGTGGTTGGGTTTATGGACTTTAGGAAGCTCGCGGAAGATAGGAGTGTGGGTAGTGGTAGGGGTGAGCAAAGAGATGGACTCTGAGGAGAGGTTCTGGGATGGGCCTATGGATTTGAGGAGAGACTGGAGACCCTGGCTGGATTTCTGGAATGGGGTCACTGTGGCAAGGTTTATAAGTGGATGTATCTGACAGCTGCTGGAGTCCTTCGTCCAGGTAATCCTTGCAGTTCAGAACAACATTGGTGGAGCTTTTGTCTGCAGGTAGGATCATAATGTCAAGATCAGCTTTTCGATGGTGTGGTGCAGTTCTTTCTGTGGATGTAAGGTTGTTTGCATGTTGAGGGATTTGGGGAATGACGGTGACACACAGTTCGAGGTTAAGAAATTCTGGAAAGTTAACAGGGGGTGATTTGGGGGGCAGTGGGAGTGGATCACAGTTGGATGGAGGAGTGAACTAAGTCACACAGGGTTCAACATTGGCCTCTGGTCGAGTCTGATTGGTAGTGTTGGTGGAGAAAATGTGTTTCCATTGTAGGGACTGGGAGAAGGTCCTTGACAAGCACTGCGTGTACGAATTTGCGAGTGGAGCAAAAGGTTGGGCCTTTTTGAAAGGACTGATATTTATGTGAGACTAAGGCTTACGGAGGAAAGGTTCACAAGTGTGTTTCTGGTCTGTGTGGTGGTGGGAGGGAGTTTTGGACGGTGGGGTAAATGTAATAGGTCCTTGAGACAAGGTTTGTCAGCTATGAGGGGATGTGGGGGAGGTTTGGAGGTAGTCGTAGACAGTGGTACTCCAAAGTGGGAGTAGGAAGTGAGCAGGATGAAGAGTTTTTTGAGGTGGCACTGTGCATGTTGCCCTAGTTCCTGGAGGTCAAGTTGCAGTGTGTGTTACGGATTCCAGGAATTTGGGATTGCATAGCAAGAGAATTTTACGAATGGAGAGAAGGTATTGTAAGGATACGGCTCAGTTGAAACGGTTTTGCAGGACTACGATACAGTTTTGCAGGACTACGTTGGTGAGAGCTAAGGGTTGATGGAATCTGAACAGATGGAGGTCATTGTGGAAGGAAGGGTGGCAGCCAGAGATGGGTAATTTGATAGTAAGATCATTTGGGGGAATTCCACGAGCCAAGCAACAACGCAGGAACAGTATGTGGGACTGGGTTCTGGCTAGGGATAAGGAAACTTTTTGGTATTGATGCATATGGAAGGAGCAAGAATATATGGTAGTAGGAAAAATTATGTGAATAACGTAGAATTACGTCTGAAAAAATCCGCAAAAATACACCCAAAAATGTCGGAAAAATCACGAGAAGGAAGAAGCGGATGAAAAAGTGGAAAAACAAGATGAAATCTGAGGGAGTCGACGATAGCGAAAGGCAAACACTCACTAAAATTGGCGTGAAGTAACAATGAGATCAAAGAAAAGACATACATAATAAAAAATATATCTTACTGTGGGTAGCAGCAGGTCTGAGGGTAGATAAGTGTGAAGAAGGGAGGATGACAGATGTGACTGGACGAGGTGAAATTGTGGGAGCGATCTGGGATAGAGTGGAGAAGAGTGAGAGGTGTTGGTAGGATGAGATACAGGGCAGTGTCGCACTGGAAAGGTCGGTGTGGGAACCCTCACCCAGCGGTGAACAGCGCCCTCCTGCACTCGAATCTGTCCAAAATGTTCATTCGGTAACTGCTTGAAACAAAGAATACTAACCTTTCCAGAACAATTCTTTTTTTCTCTCTGAAGAGCAGCTTTCAACCAAAAACTGCAAATGTTTACAGCCACAGCAGTTCCACATTTAACGGTCTGCTTTTGATCAGATAACTAATTTCAAGCACCGAGTTGCATTTCATTTCAAAAATTGCAGCTAAGTTGTGTATCAGTGGGCTGGAGGCACAGTTGCCTGTAAGTGACCTGTGTGAACACGAGGCTAGAGGCAGTGTGAGAAATTACCTGTGAAGTTATTTTTATACTGTGTTAGTATAATTCAAACATGTTACAAAAAGGAAGGAAGGTAGCAGTTTAGCATCTCACTGACAAGATGGAACACAAGCTCTGGAAAGGGAATTTGCAGTGTTGTTTTCAATGGAGCCACAACAGCATCATAAAATAAACTTCCCAAAAAATATTGCTTCCCACACTATAGCTCAAAAAATTTTAATAATCAGAAGCCTCTTTCTCAACACTCTTGTGAACACAAGAGATCACTCCGTACAACCACCTGTGTAACTAAATAGACGTACATCTATGTAGTCAGTAGAGCTTACTGTGTCTCGTCTCAAACTGGACAGTGCGGCTCGTGTAAAGTTTGACCTGTCGACGGGCCTACGAGGGTAATTTCAAACTGAGTTGTGCACACATTGTCCGTGCTAAAATATATTTTCTCTCTGCAGCAGAGGAGTAGGTGCTCATTTAGAACTTCCTGACAGATTAATACTGTGCACCGCACTGAGGCTCGAGCCCGACACCTTCGCCTATCCTACACAAAGCCGTGTCTCAGTAGTGCCCTCCCTTCACAGAGTGCTAGTCCTGTGGGAACCCTTCTGTGAAGTTTGGAAGGTTAGAGATAAGGTACTGGTGGAAGTAAAGCCGTGAGGGAGGGTCTCGAGTTGTGTCCAGACAGAGCAGTCAGTAGAGCACTTGCCTGCGAAAGACATGAGGTCTCGGGTCAGAGTCCTGCCCGGCACGCAGTTTTAATCTGCCAGTAACTTCCACATTGTCCTTTTACGGCAAGAAGAGTTGTCAGCAATGGGAAGTTGCCCACCAAATTGGCGCAATTCACAGCGACACCGTTCTGACATTCGATCACTACAGTGAAACGCAAAAGATCAAACGCCACCCTCATAACGGTCGTCTGTGGACGACGACACCGGCTGTGGATTGTCACCTACGCGCTACGGCTCGTAGGTCCCCCGAGGAGAATGCGACAGAACTGCACACTGCCTTCTGGACCGGTTGTGTCGACTCGTCTGTGTCAGCATCTAGGACACAACTGTTTCGATAGGTAAGTGTCCGTTAAGAGCGACAGCACTGTGACGGGCGAGGGAACACTCCGAACGGGATCGATGGTGACCGGTTCTCTTCACTGACGACTGCAGGATTTGTCCGGTTCCTCGATATCGTTACAGAAGAACGTGCAGGTGGCCGAGAAGGCAATCCCACAGCTTTGGTGAGGACGTGGATCGGTCAAATTTTGGGTCAGTATCGCTTAGTGATGTCGGATGCCTATCAAAGTACTGAAGGTAATTTGAGACCAGTGCCTGTCGTAACAAAATTTGATGGTATGGGTGTATTGTATTTTATTATACTATTTGACTGCAGTACCTATCCTGTACGTGACATGTTACAAATTGAAATGTGGTGCACTTGTACATTCATTCACTGATCACCAACTAGAGCGTGATAGTTTATGTCAGTCATTCACTCACCTTCTGATACACGGAAAACTATATATGTAATGTAACGTTATGTTCACTGTCCACACTGTACCTGAAGGTATTAGCTATGTAGGTAGCAACATGACTCCAATAACGTGCCACAAGCTTGAAAATATTCACACGTATATTATGATAAGCCTTTAGTGAAACAACCAATTACACTCTAAATTGTATAACAGTTAATCACACATGTGACCAGGATTGGAAGTCTTGATTGTTCCTTATTTAGCAATTAAGTTCAGAATATTTTGCAACTTAGTAATGTAATAAAGTTTATAAGTACTATGTCATACTGTCAGGAAACACATTTGCACACAAGAAACACTGTTCAGGTTAGTAATGTTGCTGAAGTTTCTCAGTGACAGAGTTACACATACCCAATAACTTATGCTCACATATATGCAAACACGATGAGCAACAACACTTTTGCATTTGTCAGCAAATACAGTACACTTCTATAAAAATACTTTTAATCTGATTCTTCACAATATTCAAGCCACATCACACTGAAGCATTTGTAAAAACGTTATCACATTCTGCATCACGTGACTTACCTCTCGATGTGGCACTGTCTAGTTGCCCACACAGTTTCCGACACGTGTGAACCCATCTCGTCTGTGCTGGTGATTATGACTCAAATGAAGTTAAAAGTGCCAGTGCGCTACTAAAATGTTCAAAGACTGTGTAAGGTGGAATGACGGTACACTCACACAGCATCGAGACATATTCTTCCACCTAACGTCGCATGCTGAAACCATTTTGAATGTCTACTGCATGCTGAAGTCACTTTTTCATAGATTAACTTTACTACACGACATACATACTGCATTTGAAAAGGGTCACATTTTACCCTGGCCAGTTCACCTTCATAAAAAATTCCGATAGGCTATGATGGAATTTAAAAATAGTTTTAGCATTCCTTCATCTAGGAAGCAAGAATCAACTGAATGGAATGCCCCACAGTATCTGTCCACATAGACCTAACTGCAGAGGCTCGAGACCAGTTAATTCTTGTAGGACCCTCCTTACACGTAGGATAACAAAATCGAGAGGCCCTGCGTCAAAGAGTGGGATGCGCTCGAGCGGTAACGTCTGAACTGCCTCGTCGAGGGCATTCTGAGTGTTATGGGGCATGTGTGGTGTGAACGTTAGCTAGCAGCAGGTTTTGTTGTCACAGAAGTGCCCTTACAAAAGCAAAAAATTTGGTTTCATAATGCTTATTCTTTCATTACCATTACAGTATATTTAATCCAAGCCTATATGTGTTTTCAAGGTTGCAGGTTCTACAGAACTGGTTTGAGCTGTTTATACCTTCCCAAAAGTAAATACAGATATCACCTAAAGATTTAACTTAGTGTTTCCTATATATTTTGGCCCAATACATGAAATGGTACCGTCACAGATGCGGATCTTTTATCAAACGTGGTTTCCAGGTAACAACCAGTTTTGCCACCGACGTATGCAGTGCCAGAGCTCAGTTCAGAGATCAAACTTCTGAGTGTATAGTGAAATGTGCACTTCAGAATAAAAATGGGCAAACACTGTAGGTAGGCCAACTATTTAGTCTGCAACACTGCGTTGTTATCAAATCACGTTTACCAGCAGATGTTACTGGTCGGAAACAAATAGTGATTGCACAGGCAGTAACTTTGTGCCCCAACTCAGATCTCCCAACAAGACAACCCTACTTCAAACTGAAAATAGTCCTATTTGCCTTAATATTCTAAAATGTTGTGTAATTAGTGACATTCAGCAAAAAATATCTTATGTTGGTGTAAAACTTACCACATCCACATCTTGTTGATTACTCTGCTATTCGCAATAAAGTGCCTGGCAGAAGGGTCAATGAACCACTTTCAAGTGTCTCTCTGCCATTCCACACTTAAATGGCACGCGGGAAACACGAGCACGTAACTTTTTGTGTGCGAGCCCCGATTTCTCTTATTTTATCGTGACAATCATTTCTCCCTATGTAGGTGGGTGCCAACAGAATGTTTTCGGAATCGGAGGAGAAAACTGGTGATTAAAATTTCATGAGAAGGTCCCTTCTCACTGAAAAATTCCTTTGTTTTAATGATTGCCACTCCAATTCACGTACCATGTCCGTGGCACTATCTCCCCTATTTCTTGATAGTACAAAACGAGCCACCTTTCATTGAACTTTTTCGACGTCATCCGTCAGTCCTACCTGATGCAAATCCCACGCCATACAACAACACTCCAGAACAGGGCGGACAAGAGTGGTGTACGTAAGCAGTCTCTTTAGTAGACCTGTTGCACCTTCTAATTGTTCTGCCAATGAATCGCAGTCTCTGGTTTGCTCTACGTGCTAGATTTCGAACTTCTGCAAGACTTTGCCAATCTTGAGGATTTTGCATTCTTTTAAATTCGGCATTCTTTTTTCGTTGCTTCTGCAACAGCGACCTGACCCATTTCGTGTACCATTGGGGATCAGTACCACCAGTTATTAATTTATGTGGTACGTATCTCTCAACTGCCGTCGATACTATCTCTTTGAAATCATTCCACATCTTTTCTATGCTTATGTGATCAGATCGGAAGGAGTGGATATTGTCTCTTAAAAAGGTGTTCAAAGCATTTTCATCGGCTTTTTTAAATAGATGTCCGTCGTGTTTCTTGTTGACGGTTGTAGGTGTTACAGTATTCAGCGTAGCAGCAACTGCCTTGTGTTCGCTAATCCCCGTATCTGCCACAATATTCCCTATTTGTCCAGGATTATTTGTTGCTACGAGGTCAAGTACGCTTTCGCAATCATTTACGCTTTGAGTGGTCTCGTGAACTAATCGTTCAAAATAATTTTCTGAGAAAGCATTCGGTACAATTTTGGATGACGTTTTATGCCCGTCACCAGCTTTAAACGTATAATTTCTCCAGCATATCGAGGGTAGAATGAAGTCGCCACTGATTATAATTGTATGAGTGAGGTACCTATTTGAAATGAGACTCAAGATTTCTTTGAACTGTTCATCAAGTATATCTTCCGAGTCAGAGAGTCGGTAAAACGATCCAATTAACAGTTTAGTCCGACTGCAAGTATAACCTTTTGCTAACGCTAAAATTTCTGTACCGAGGATGTGGTCCATATACTATGCTCAATAATATTTTCGTTCAGTTTCACAGATCGAATTAGGCTCTCCGTCGTGCGAACCTGTACTGAGACGTCACACAGTCCAGTCACATTAATGCGACTAACGCGAATGTTTCATGCCGACCTGCAATAACCACTCACAGACGTCAGGTAGCTGCACCGGCAGTGGAGAGTATACAAAGTGTGCCGGGGGGCACAACGGATGACGTTGCACTTGTCATAATGCAGAAACGGAGTGATTTGTCTGACACGCAAAAGGGCACGATCACTGCTTTTGGGTCAGATGTGGAAGCATTTCCAAAAAGGCTAAGTCTGTAAAAAGTTCACGAACCACCACAGTTAAAAGTACGCCCCGTATGGCAAAACGGTTCTACCTAAACCGGTGCCAAAGCAACCGTGTGCCCTAGACGATAGGGGCGAATGACGGCTGCAGAGGCGTGTACGGGCCAATAGACGTGCAACTGTCTGCTCCGAGGAACAGAGCGACAGTATCGACTGTGTCTCGTAGACGACTGTTCGGCGAACGTTGCTGCGCACGGGCCTCCACAGCGGGCACCGGGTTCTCGGACCTGTGCCTGTGGCGAGAAAGTCTGGAATTTGCGTGCCAGTACCGCAACTGAGTGGTGACAGGTGGACTTCTCTGATGAATCACATACACTATGTGATCAAAAGTATCAGACACCTGGCTGAAGGCTGAAAATGGCTTACAAGCTTTTGGCACCCTCCATCGGTAATGCTGGAATTCGATACAGTGTCGAGCCACCCTCAGTCTCGATGACAAAGTCCGCTCACACAAGCATACGTTACGTCGGGTGCCAGACGGTTTCTCGGGGATTGGCAGCCCGTTCTTCACGGAGTGCTGCACTCGGGATTGGTACCGACGTCGGTCGGCGAGACCTGGCACGGAGTCGGCATTCGAAAACCGTCCCGAAGGTGTTCTGTAGGATTCGGGTCGGGACTCTGTGCGGGCCGGGGCTGTTACTGTCGTGTAACCACTCCGCAACAGGCCGTGCATTACGAACAGGTGCTCGATCGTGATGAAAGGTGTGATTGCCGTCCCCAAATTGCTCTTCGATAGTGTGAAGCGAGAAGGTGCTCGGAACATTAGTGTAGGCCTGTGCTGCGATTGTACCACACAAAACAACGAGGGGTGCGAGCCCCCTCCGCGAAAAACACGACCACACTGTAACACCGCTGCCTCCGAATTTTACTGTCGGTACTACATATAATGTTCACTGGGCGTTCGCCTTACCCACACCCTGCCATCGGATCGCCACATCGTGTACCGTGATTCGTCACTCCACACAATGTTTTCCACTGTTCGATCGTCCAATGTTTACGCAGTGGATCCTGATGCAGCTTGGAATTCCTGTGTGACAGTTTGGACAGATGTCCCTATTACGCATTACGACTCTCTTTAACTGTCGGCAGTCTCCGTCATTCGACAGACGAGGTCGGCCTGTACACTTCTGTGCTGGATGTGTCTCTTCACGTTTCCAGTTCACTATCACATTGGAAACAGTGGACCTAGGGATGTTTAGGAGTGTGGAAATCTCGCGTACAGACGTGTGACACAAGTGTCACCCAATCACCTGACCACGTTCAAAGTCCGTGCGTTACACGGAGCGACCCATTCTGCTCTCTCACGGTGTCTAATGACTACTGAGGTCGCCGATTTGGAGTACCTGGCAGTAGGTGGCAGCAGAGTGCACCTAATATGAAAAAGGTATGTTTTGGGGATGTCCAGATACTTTTGATCACACAGTGCATCAGTAACCGACACAAAGGCCTCATAACAGAGACTTGCCACACTACGCTCATCTGTTACCACCGTATTGTCGACTATCTGCTCCCGTTCCTTTCTATTGGGTGGTTGCAATTAACGTGCAGCTACTGACGGAGGTCCAGAGTGGGTTGTAATTATCGTACGGCACGAAACTGGGTAGAAAATGAGCAACCAATTTTTTACGGACAAATATTAGTTCCAATTTTGGCCGTCAGGTGTAATCTAGTACACTGTTTGTATGACAGTACGACATTCACACTGCCATTTGACGAGCCACAGCACGAGTGAACGGTACTGCTGTCCAGAAGAGGGAGCGTGCACTGTCAGTGAAACTGTTTTACGTACACAGCAGTAGTTACAGTGCTGCACTGAAAGAGTACTGCTGACCGAAAGGTCCGAGGAGAAGCCCGATGTCGTTAAATAGTCTAAAGAAGTTCAAAAACGGGAGTGAGCTGGATGTGGCACCTGGTGGAAGTCATTGACGAGGTTGCCATTGCTGTAACTGACCTCGCAGCACTGCAAGTGCTCGTGCAGTGTCACAAGAATGGTTCATTCTGGGTTCGACACTATCAGAAAGTTTTGTTGTCTATTTTACACTGGCACACGATCCAGACACTGCAGTGACTGAAACCTCAAGATCCACAACAACAATGTCAATTTGCTTTCGGTTTTGGCGCAGATCGAAGGTGATAACGAGTGGCCGAGCGACGAGGCGCATTTTGTAGTACAGGGTGCAATAGATACACAGACATGCCAAATTTGGGGTACTGCTAACCCACAAATTGTACAGAAAGAGCCACGCACTTGCAGTTTGTGATCATTCGGTGCGGATTCGACGAGCACCTTTATTCTCGGTACACACTTCTGGAAGGACAAAATACCCAGGGGGATCGGTCAGGCGTACCATAACATCTGGACGTTGCCGAGACCTCGTCGTACGCCACGTGATTCAGACTTCGGAAGGGCGCAACTTTGCGGAAACCACTGTTTTAATGCGACGTGGGGCAACACCTTATATTGCTCGGCCCAGTGAAGGACGGATTAATATGACATTCCGCGAATGTGTTACCTCCGAAGACCGGCGATATCACCCGATCCGAATTGACGTGACTTTTGCCTCTGGGGATATCTAAAAGGATACATTTACCGGGGACACGTTCGGTCTCTACCTACTCTGAAGGTCAGTACACAGGAACACTTTGCTCAGATTCCACCGGAACTGCTACGAGCGACTGTCGGTCGAGTAATTTTACAGATGCAGCATCTCGTCTGTGTCTCGGGTACTAATGATGAACAAGTTGTGTGAGTAGCAGTTAATAATAAAATCGAAATTATGTACTTCTCACTTGCTCTGACCTTTTCCTCCACATCCCATTCCTAATCCATTACATCTGGAAACATTTCTATGCATCTTTCTTGCACTGACAACACCAGATTTGCAGATGGTGGCCAAAATTGGAACTAATTATCTTTTAATATCTACCAAGTTTCACTGCTATACAATAATTACATCCCACACTGGACCTCTGAGAGTAACTGCATTTTAATTACAACCACCCAGTAGTTAGTCTTTTTTTCTCTACAACACGTACTGTTTCTATTTGTTCCGTTATATAGTTACGTTCTTCACACGGTGCATTTGCTCAGATATCTCGATTATTTTCCTTAATATTCTGTAGTATTCCTCGTAAAGGTTCAAGTCGTTAACATCGGAGCTGTCACTGGCTGCCGCGGTTTCCCACTCGTCGTACGAGAGAACTATATTCCTCGTTGTACACTTCTATTTTCCTTGAATTAATTTTGGAGGAAGGAAGTTTTCATTTGAGGTAATGACTTTATTAATTAGTGTGTTAAACAGTGATCAGCCAGAACATTCCGACCACCGACCTACTGTCCATACAAACCTGTCCGGACGATACCAGCGTCACCTGCCGAGGAATGACTGCTTGTCAGACACGGGCACAGTGTACGTATTCATCAGCGAGTGTGCTACCCGTGTGAAGAGTGGGGAAGGCGTACGATCCGTCTGGGTTCGGCCGAGGACAGATTGAGACGCCCGGAGGCTCGGCACGAACATTGGAAAACTGTACGACTCGTGCGCTGTTCGAGGAGTGTCGCGGTAAGGGTCTTCGACACGTGGCGAAACGAGGTCAAACTGTGTCCGGATGTCGTGGCATATGGCAGCCGCCCCTCGCTACCGATGTCGGATGCCGTAGATCGGGCGGACTGTTAAAACGGTACAGGCGGTGTATTGTGGCAGAACTAATGTGAGACTTTAATGCTGGCCAGAGTACAAGTGTGTCCGGACACAGAGTGCACCGAACACTCCTAACGACGGTCCTCCGCAGCTGACGATCCGTGCACGTACCGACGTTAACACCGCGCTGTCGACAACTTCGGAGGCACACGACCGTCGGCAACGGACACCGGTGCAGTGGCAGAGCATTACACGGTCTGACAAATCCCGATATCTTCTTCACCGAGCCAATGGGAAAGGTGCGAATCTGTCATCTTCCAGGGGGACAGCTCCTCGACACCTGTACTGCCGGACGGAGGAAAGTCGGTGGTGGCTCCGTTACGCTCCACGGGTGCAGTGGTGCTCGCGAGAGACACCGTGACGGCCGAGGAGTATCGTGCACCGGTTGCAGACAGTCGCGTTTCCCAATGGCTGCAGCAATTTGCGACAAGATAATATGCCGTGTCACTAGACCAGGAGTGTGACGGAGTGGTTCGAGGAACTAAGTGGCCAGTTACAGTCGATGTGTCGGCCCCCAACTCGTCAGATCTGAACTCGACCGAACTCATCTGGGATGTGTGGGAGCTCATCGCCCCCCCCCCCCCTCCCCCTCGCACTGGATTTTACAATAATTAGATGACCTGTGTGGACAACGCCCCCCACTGACCTACCGACGCCTCACTGCTTCCGTGCCTTGATGTGTCACCACTGTTGGATGTACCAGCTATTGGATACGTGACCATAATGTGCTGACTGATCAGTGTATTTTTCATTAATGTCACAAGCTAACAAGCTCTGTAAGCTCTCTCCAATTCATATCTTTGAGCATTTTCCTAAAATACTCAGTCTTTGGCAGATTAATTAGTCACCTACACTCAAATTTTGTGTACTTCAACCTGCACAGTATTTACACTTAGAACAAGAGTCGTATGTTATGGCCTGAAAGGCTGTCAATTAATGGTTTTGTGGCACAATTTTGTTCCTTTAACCCTTTTAGTGCCAAATACGATCTGATCGTGATCCAGATTTTCGGCGAAAAATGCCAGTAACGATCTGATCGTGATGCCTTTCTCATTCATTTTTTCCGCGCTTGAAGGCAAAGTTGTTAGTATTTCCTAGCGAATGAGAAAGGCATCACAATCAGATCGTTACTGGCATTTTTCGCCGAAAATCTGGATCACGATCAGATCGTATTTGGCACTAAAAGGGTTAATTTGTCTGTAAAGGATTTATCAATGGCTATCTTTACTATTCTAGTTGGAAAGTTGACTGTAGGAGGACTGAAAGAAAATGTTACTGTCAAACTTCTACTGGAAGAGTTTTGAAGAAGAGCTAGGTTAAAATCACCAGCAACCACATTTTTTTAAATTCTTAAATAGGATAGTAAGGCTTCTAGATGATTTACGAATATGTTATTTCCAGCATATACAATGTACAGTATTGTTTGTATGTCACACGACACACAGACAATATTTCTGTTTCAATGTTTGACACAAATGTCATACCCGGCCATATCTATCGTAAACTTACAAACGGCAGTAAATATACAACACAAGTCCTAGTCTTTCCTGAAAGTGCAAAAAATGTCAGGCTTTGCAAATAACATATTGGGAGTGTGAGGCGCAGAGGCAGTAATTTAAAATATTTTGGGCTGAACAAGAGGAGAAATTACAACAGTCCCTTGCACAAATAATAATCTAGGAGTAATTCAGTTTTTTTTATAAAAAAAGGATTTCTTTAATATATTTTCTTTGAAAAGGTCATTATTTCTTCAGTCTCTCGAATTAGGACACGGTTGCTTCAGATATACAGATGACCGAGATGGATGTCATAAACACATTATAAGATTCCTATTCTATATCATGTTTTGATTAAATACAACATATCATTACAAGAACAATACAAAAGAGTGTTTCAAAATATATCATTTACACCATACAAAATAACTAGATCACAGTAACACAGTGAAAATTGTTTCTGCGGCAGGTTCTACGTGTACGCATTATAAATAATTAGCAGGCACTTTACATTACAGAAGATAAAAATTAGGGCATATGCACAAGTTATGTGGAGTACAAAATGTTTCAGGAAGATCAGTATCTGGCTTAGTTACACCTGCTTTCCTCACGATCCAACTCTGGTCTCTTCCAATACAGTACATCAGCTATCACAAAAGAAAAAAAAAACACCCCTCTGTGACATTAATTTCTTTGCAGCACCACGGCTCAGAGAGGATGTTTGTATCACATATAATTTTGCTAATTATTACTTATTTTGAAAGAGAAGAGTACAGCCATTTAAGACAGAACTGTTTTGTACACTTAATTACAATTTAAATTTGTTTTGTTTCAAAGCTCACCAGCCTTGTCCAGTTTATCATAACCCTAATATTTCTTTAAAACTGTAACTCACACATTATAAGTGAGTGTAAGGAACATCATTTGTATGAACTTTTCGGTCTTTCATAAAAGACTCAAGGAAACAGATGCATATATTTCCAGCTCGACTGGTAATTTCTATTCAATGGTGTGGGAACTGCTTTAGATGAGAACATTTTAAAAGCAACACAATGCTGGCAGTGTCGATCCGTACGGACAAAGAGCGAAATCACAGAGATCAGAAATAGTAGCATTTCTTCAGAATTTTCTTCACGTATCACCATCACTCGTATTCACATTCGGTCAGTTTACAGGAACATCGACATTCACCCCGTGGCGGGAAGGTTCTCGTACAGTATCTCTGTGTGCGCAAGTGTATTTTGTCAGAGCCCTAGAACTTCAGAACACACCGTTACATATTTTACATACTTACGAGGACTCCGGCATATGTTTACGTTTGTGATCCCTGAGGTGACATGCCCAGCCAAAAGCTTTACCACAGACATTACATTTGTACGGCAGGCCTCCCGTATGGGTATACTTGTGCACTCTCAGATTGTCTGAACGAGCAAAAGACTTGCCACAGAAATCACACACATAGTTGCGCTCCCCCGTATGTCTGACCAGGTGTCTCTTTAAGCCCGAAAGAGAACAAAATAATTGCTGACAAAAATGGCAGGGCCATTTCTCTGTCTCTCCCGCTTTTTTATTGGATTTCTTATCACCAGGCTCTCCCAACAGAACATCAGGTACGCCATCACTTACGGTTCCCGGCGACATTTCCGGTACACTATCCCGAGGCTCTCGCAGTGGCTTTTCGGTCATTTTATCTCGAGGTTTTCCCGACGTAGTTTTAGCGTCTGTATCGGGAGGCTCTCTCGGTGTAGTTTGGGATTTTCTACACCGAGGTTTTCCCGGATTTTTGTTTTTACTTCCAGGAGGTCTTCCTCGTTTTCTTTTGGGTATGCCGTCGATAAAATTTCCCGGTGTTATTTCGGGTTTGCTGTCGAGAGGCTCTCGTGGTGCCATTTCAGACTGTCTACGGTAAAGCTCTCCCGGTGCCATTTCGGGTAGTACAGGGAAAGATTCTTCCGGTGCCATTTCGAATAATGTTTGGAAGGGATCTGCTGATGCCATTTCAAATATTGTATGGAAAGGCTCTACTGGTACCATTTCAGATAGCCTGTGGAGAGGATCTCCAGATGCAATTTTGGATGGCCTGTGGAGCGTTTCTTCCAGAGCCATTTCGGATGGCCTACGAAGGGTCTCTCCCGGTGCTATTTTGGAAAGTCTGTGGAGAGGCTCTCCCGGTCCAATTTCGGGCAGTCCGTGGAAAAGCTCCCCCGGTGACAGTTTACGAAGAGCCTCTCCCGGTGGCGTTTCGGAGGATCTACCCGGGGTCTCTCCCGATGCCATTTCGGGGGATCTGCGGAATGTCTCTCCCCGTGTCATTTCGGAAGGTCTACGGAGGATCTCTCCCGGTGTCATTTCACACGGACTACGGACGGTCTCGTCCGGTCCCTTTTCGGACAGTCTACGGAGAATTTCTCCCGGTGCCATTTCGGTCAGTCTACGGTGGGTCTCTGTTGCTGTCACATCTGATAGTCTCTGGAGAGGCTTCCCTGGTGTCATTTCAGTTAGTGTACCGAAAGGCTCTCCTGATGATATTTTGGGTATTGGATCCAGAGGCAATTCCTGACACTTAGATTCGAGGTCTGTGTAGACAATCTCTACTGGAGTAATTTCGTGTAGCCTAGACAGGGGCTCTGCTATTGCCATTTTAGGTATTCTATCCAGAGGAGATTCTGGTGCACTTTCGTGCTTCCTATAGAGGATCTCTACTGGTGACATTTCACTAAGTCTGTGTACAGACTCTACTGTCGTCATTTCGTGCAATCTGTACAGTGACTCTCCCTGCGTCGTATCGTGCACTTTATCGGGAGACTCTCGTGGTGACGCACCGAAGTTACTGTCGAGAGGCGTTCCCGGTGCCATTTCGGGCAATCTGTAGTGATGATCTTGCGGTGCCATTTCGTAAAGTCTGTACAGGTGTTCTCCCAGTGTCATTTCGTGCAGTCTATCTGGGAGCTCTCCCGGTCTCAGATCGAACAGTCGATCGAGAAATTCTTCGGATCTCATTTCGTACTGTCCGTCCGAGAGTGCTCCCGAACTCATTTCGTCCGGAGGTGCTCCCCACGTCATTTCTAATAATCGATCTACACACTCTCCCGGTCTCATTTCTCGTAGTCCGTGGACAGTTTTACCTCGTGTCATTCCAGGTGTTTTGTCGAGAAGCTCTTCCGGTACCATTTTGGGTTTTTTACCGCGAGGTTTGCCCGGTATTTTGTTTTTACTTCCAGGAGGCCTTCCTCGTTTTCTTTTGGGTTTGCTACCGGTAAGACAATCTGGCACCGTACCGGGTCGACTACCGAAAGGTTCTCCTGGCATTATTCCCGATTTATTTTTGAGGGGCTCCGGTGTTGTTTCGTATTTACTGAGAGTTACTCTCGGTGACAATTCAGACAATCTACCTACAGGTTCTTCCTGTGCCATTTCCAGTATTCGACCGAGAGCCTCTCCAGGTGCACTTTCCGATATTCTACTGAGAGTCTCTCCGTGTGCAGTTCTCGGCATTCTACCGAGAGGCTCTCCGTGTGCGTTTTGTAATATTCTGTCGAGATTCTCTCCGCGTGCAGTTTCTGGTACACTATCGCGAGTATCTCCACACGCAGTTTCTGACTTTCTGTCGTGAATCTCCCCACGTGCAGTTTCCGGTATTCTATTGAGAGGCTCTCTCGGTACCACTTCATTTATTCTATCGACAGACTCCCCTGACGGAAGTTTGGATTTTTTATTGAGAATCCGTCCTAATGGAATTTGAGGTGTTCTTCTGACAGTATCTCCCTTTGTAATTTCTAGTACTCCGTCAGCAGCAAATCCAGATCGAATTTCCGACTTCCTATCGAGAGGTTCTGCCAGTTTCATTTCAGGTATTCTTTCGACATATTCTTCCGGCATTACCGGTGGTAAGCTATTGCTGGGCTCTGCTGGAGTTATTGTGGGTTTCCTAACACGAGGTCTTCCCGGTTTTCTTCTGGGCATTTCACCAGAATTTGATTCAGATTTTCTCTCGAAAGGTTCTCCTGAGAGTACGTCAGATTTTCGGTCCACGAGCCCTCCGACCGTAACTTCGGACTCCCCTACAATTATATCTGCATTCGAACGGAGGGCATCTCCCGACTGTATTTTTGGAGGTCTTCCCAGTTTTCTTTTGGCATCGTTACGGGAAGTCTCCTGTAAAAGTTTTCTAGGTCTGCCCGGCTTTCTCTTAACGTCGGTACCAGAAGATTTTTGCCGCAATATCCCCAGAGGTCTTTCCCGCTTTCTTTCGTATTTACTACTGTGGCAATTTGCCAGATTATTGTCGATACGTACCTGAGGAATGTCACCGAATTTTGTCACCGGTACGGGCAGTCCCGTGCGGGCCACGACGACGACCCCGACGTGACACTCTGCCTCGTGAACTGCCAGTCGGCGTTTAGTTTCGAACGTCTGCTCGCAAGTGGTACAGAACCACACCTTCTCGAGAGTTCCCGCACGCTTTTCCACTCGCACGAATGCGTAACACTGCGCTCTAGTACTCGTCTGGTGAGCTGCTACTTCTTCGTCACTAGCAAACACCTCTCCACACATGACACAGATGTGCAGAGGAGGTTCTACACCTTCGACATGAACGAACACGTGCCGGATCAGCTCGTACCTCGACGAAAACAGCTTCAGACACGAGCTGCAAGTGAGCTGGTACAGTGGCTTCCCCGCAGCCAGTTTCCGCCACCTCCCGCGAGAAGTGCCGTCCGACTGCCGCCGCCCGCAGGGCGCCGACTGCTGCGACGGTCTACTGACGGCGCTCCCCGTCACCTGTCCTCTGCGGGCACTCGCGTCCTCCGAGAGATCGGACGGTTCGGTGGCGCAGTCCTCAGACAATCTGTAGAATAAATAAAATACGTACAAAGAAACGTAGAAAAACTTAAAACACCAAAATAAATTGCCGACAGCCACTCGAGATTTCCCCGACGGAGCAAATATTTCTGAGGCACTCCGACGTCTCTCCTGTGGCGTCGCAGAAACTTCACAGTGTTTCGACAGGGTATCCACTCGTCACATTTGGTGCCATCACCGACTGTCGGCGACGGTATGATTAGTGTTCTGCGCGGACTGCCTGTACCCCCGCCTGTCTCCTCTCCACTCTCTGTCACCGAACTGAGACGAAAAGCTACGGTTCTATCAGATTATTACACAGCTTTTGATACACTGTCCAAAACTGTCCGAGAGCCTCACAAAAATCAATTTGAGCCAGCAAGCTCCTGCCTATCCAGGTTAATGCAGACCACAAGACTGCACGAACATATTATTGGAAATACACACGTAATTAACAGAAACTGCTTTTTTTTGTGTGTTTGCAAACTGTGCAACTTCTAAAATCTGTATTACTTTTCCACTACTCGCTGGAAACTGACAACCTATTTTGTAATATAACATTTAAATCACATTGTAATTCGTATCACTTGCATCCAGTTCACTTTTGAGAAATAACAGTCCAATTTTATCAGTTTCTGTTTCACACGGACTTTTTTCCTGACGGTAGTTCTCATTTTTCAGAGAACCGAAACACCTGTACAAACAAATGAATTTTGTTACGCTTATTCGAACAATAACTCAATACACTTCAGTGTAGCGATTTACGTGATAACGGGTTCCCCAATTGCCTCGTCTTCGCTTTCTATCTCTCTCACACTCTGCTCAGTGCACTCGGATCATTGTATTGTGCGACCTACCTACTCAGAATCTGGGATTCCAATCTGTAGGCATCTCGTTTAACCACTTGCAGTATCTGGTCATCTACATCTCCACAATCACAAATTGTAATTCCAAACGAAAATGTCTGTTTGAATTATGTGGGAATACTTCAAGTTTCAATTTTTATTTATTTATTTATTTATTTATTATCTTTTTTTTTCCAAAAACTGCCAAACAATTGCACTGATTATCTGCACCCAGACAGAGTTTGCTTTACCTGTAAGCACTGCATTATACAAGCATTATTCTTTGGAATGTTTACGAGAATGTAAACAGGAACACCATAGTCAACTGCTATTTGAGATTACAGGGCACACATTGTCAGGACAGCCTAGTTGCAAATGGCATTCAATAAGTTGGTACACTCAGCACACTGTGTAGAACATACGCTACTACTCGAAGAACTGGACTTCTATGGTGTTAGAGGTAATAGCCTTAAACTATTAAGATCATTTTTACAGAACCGTAAGCAAGCTGTCTGTGTTGGCAAAGAACAAGTTAAGGCAGGTGTCCCACAGGGATCTGTACTGGGCCCTGTCCTGTTCCTGATAAAGATTAACAACCTTCCGGCATGTATTAAATCAAAAACTGTACTACATGCAGATGATACAACTTTTCTGAACAGCATTCATGACCTCAATAGCTTTAAAACTTGTGTTACAGAGGCAATTGCTCAAGCATGATGCTGGTTTAAAGCAAATGGATTTTTGCTTAATGAAAATAAAACTCAGCAGATAGTATTTAGTCTAAGACAAGCTAACATCTGATGATGTTAGGGGTATATTTGGATGACAAATTATCTTGGGGTCAACATGTCAAGTATCTTAATGGTATGTTGTCTAGGGTGTTCTATCTGTTAAGACGACTAATGGATTTTGTACCTAAAAATTATGTTAGAATATTCTATCTCTCATTCTTCCAAAGCATAATAACCTACGGTATAATTTTATGGGGAACTCCAGTTGTGTGCGTGACATCCTTCTACTGCAGAAGAAAGCTATTAGGGTAATTACAGGCCCATGATATAAGACACAATGTAAACTTTTGTTTTCTGAGCAAAAAATTATGACGGTAGTATGTCTTAATTTATACGAAAAAGAAGCTACCTGAAGCTAAACGCAGAGAAAATATACACCGCTACAACACTAGGCTGAATAGATGTATTTATATTCCATTCCACAGACACTCAAAATCACTAAACAGTTATGAACTAATGGGGCGCAAATTATTTAATAAACTTCCACTAGCTATAAACGATTTACCAGAGCAACCATTCAATCAAGCACTGTACGACTGGTTAGTTGCCCACCCCATTCTACGACAAAGGATTTCATCAGTTGTAATATTATACTGTAATAACAAACCGGTTACTCTATTGCAACAGGAATTACGTAGTAATATAAGTATGACATTGTAGGATTTCACCAATCGTAACATTACACTGTAATAACAAACCTATTGTTCTTTTGCAACATGAATTATATTGTATTATATGCATGACCTTGTCAACTGTAATATTATGCTGTAATAACAAACCTATTGCTCTTTTGCAACAGGAATTATATTGTTTTATAAGTATGACTTTGTAATTTCATCAATTGTAATATTACGCTGTAATAACAAACCTATTGTTCTATTGCAACATGAATTATATTATATTATATGTATGACTTTGTCTATTGCCTTAATGGCCTAGCGGCAATAAAATTATTCTATTCTATTCTTGCAGGGCAGGGTGGCTACTTAAACTCTAAAAAAGAAAGACAGACAGAAAGAATGAAACAAAATCTGCGAGAATTCCCGATGTGAGGAGGAAGACTGTGTCAAGGAGTCCTGATAAATTAATGGTGAGTGGGGAGAATGAGGGCAGCATACCCCCATAATGACTTTTCTTTCCTCTCAGCTGATCTATATATCAGACATAAGGAGAAGTTTAACTGCAGTTTTTAAACATCGATAATTTATGCGGAATAATATTTGTTTAATTAACACACTTTGACATATTAAATATTTTAAAATTTGTCATTTATAAGACTCAATAAAATCCAATTGCAATGGTAGGTTAAAAAGGAGTATACCCAGAGATTTTATGAAATTTTCCCAGGTTTTTCAGAATAATTGCCACCCTGCCTCGTATCTGAAGTTATGCTGACAATTTTCACGACAAGCTTAGAAGAACATTTCTGTCGACACCTATTTCCAATTGTCTGATAACCTGCTCTCAATAGCAGAAAGGTAACACTGGAACACACTACAGGATGCTATTCAGTGTTACTAATATAAAATGTGACTACAATCAATGCTCGATGGTTAGTCTGAAACAGAAATGAGAACTGTGATACCTTTATTTATATTTAAAGTTAATTTCCACTAACCCCAATACATTTTTGGCAAAGGGTAAAAAGCTGCTGTAAACTTTCGGCATTGGCTTCCCGTGGCCTGAAACTCTGTTACACATCTTCGGGCGTACAGTTCATCTGCAGAACGTGGCAGTTTCCTCGCCCCCATAGGAATCCTAGAAGACACTAGTCCGAAGGCTCCAGAATAGGCGGTTCAACGAATGCTGCGCTCAGCTGAGAAGCTGCGCACGGGGACTCTAGTTGGGCGGTGTGCGTCATCGTGCGGGCTCCATTTTCGCAACCTGCAAAGCTCGACACATAGCAGTGAGTATTTGTCTCTTGTAATATTCAGGATTTATCATTCGACTTTTAGGGACAAACTCCCAGTGATACATGCTGTCACTACCAATAAACGTGACCGACAGTGTCCCATCTTCCCGTGCCACTTCTGGTCGCCCAGTCTCTAGGGCTTCCACAGCAACCGCTGAAGTACTACAGTTAACGGTGCGCCTTCATCGAGTGTGTTTTGTGCCGGTTTCTTTGTCTGTAATTTGTAATGTGTTGTGTACTTCACTACCAAATTATTTTTTTATAGTCACGTGAACTGTGGTGTCACCGCCAGACACCACACTTGCTAGGTGGTAGTTTAAATCGGCCGCGGTCCATGTAGTACATGTCGGACCCGCGTGTCGCCACTGTGATCGCAGACCTAGCGCCACCACCAAGGCAGGTCTCGTGATACGAGAGTGGACTCGCCCAGTTGTACGAGAACCAAGCTACCGCCCAGTTGTACGCGAACCTAGCTATCGCCCAGTTGTACGAAGCCTTTCTCTCTCATTAGCCGAGAGACATAATAGCCATCAGCTAAGTACTGGCTACGAACTAGCAAGGAGCCATTTGTATCAGTGCCTATAGCTTCGAGTATTCAAGAGAGATGTATTCCAAGGAATCAATAAAAGTTAAGTAAAAAGCATCTACATACTTTTCTTCTTATTCATTCATAAGTTCTCATGTTCCAGACTTCACGCCCGTCTGCTTATTGCCGTTCGTGCACTATCGGCCACAGCATTAGTCTAGCGTGCCTTTCTTTTGGCTACTACCGTGTGGCGTAACAGTCTTGTTACGTCACTACATGAACTCTATTCATTCAGCGAGTAATGCGAGTCGATGTGGGTCGTACTGTCATTAAGGCCAATAACTCTGAATGTTGAATTGAGGACACACTTTACAGTCACCTTCTAAAAGACTCGGAGATCTGACAGAAATGGTTACCTGGTACTAACGAGAAGACAAAATTAATGTCAATTAACACAAAGATTTGTTCTCAACACACCTGACCATTTATTGCAAACAGGGTTCCTACACTGACTTTTGGGTTAACTTACTACCAGTAATACATTTTAACTAGAGGTAAAGAAACTGAAGAAAGCATAAGCCGTCGCAAAGAATAAAATTGCTTAGTGGCAGAAATTACCGTTTCTATCAAAGAGTCAAAACACAGATGATACATTTCAAAACAAAAAATGTTGCACAAAAACATGAAACAACTCCCTGTTTAAATTAGAACTCACTTATCGTATGAAGAGTGAAGGAGACTCTCGATTATGACACCAGTGGTTTGACTCGCGTCAGTAAGACACGACTCACGAGCCTTAATATACCTAGCGAGATACGTTCCATTCACGTGCGTAATCACCGAAAGTTCTTTGGGAGAGACGACAGTAAAATGTCTCACTTTGTAAAATTCCCAGCTAAATGAGACTCGACATAATATATCCTTCCCGTGACCATTTGTCGACAACTTTGAAATTACCTTTGCTTTTCCTTTGGAGCAAATATTTCCCACTGTAAAAATGTCATGAAGACTTTAGCTCAGCACCTCTGACAATTTAACATTTTCCTAAACACACACCAAACAGACACCACCGAGTTACATTTAATAGTAACATCTACTTAAATAAAATAGTTGAATGGAATTTCCTCTGTGCTGACGAACTCTATATCTGAGTGAAATTTCGTTATTACCGTAGTAAATTAAATCATTCTCGTCGTATATACAGAATACGATGGCAAAAAGATACACGACAAACTAAAATATTGATAGCAGTTAAGTCCTTAACCGTAAGAATGGACAGCAAATATTGACAACTAGCTAGGTTTTCGCAGCTATTAGTGCTTAACGTTTTTCTTTCATTTATTTCGTGTGTCAGTTCTTTAAAGTAAATTTGGACCCTATTAGTCTAAACCTTCAATTCTCGACTGGCATACCACGACACAATGGCGCATCACGAATACGTGTCAGGTATGTCGCAAGATTTTTAACGTCACCTAATCTTCCACAGATAAAATATCTAGAATACAAAATATTTATTGCCACATAGTTTCCTGGAGTAGCCCACTTTACAAGACATCATCCATCATTATACATAATTATACGCATTTAAACATGTATTGTATCATAATAATTATATATTTTTTGCATTCAACTGTAAAACGAGTGATCCCTCATTCCACAAATAATCTTCACCAACAAGGTCCCAGTCTTGTGGAGGGTGACATCTTTTGATTCTGTTTTGGTGCGACTACAGTTATCTGTGGCTCTTTTATCGGCTGTGTCAGTAAAAAACGAATACTAAGAGGGCCGACATCAACTTTTCAGTTGTTTTACTTTTTTTGTAACCAGATGTGTTTGTTAGTTGCCAATGCACTCTTTTCATCATGGACAAAGTTGTAATAATGAAAAAGAAAGCCAGCTCTTCTACATCTTAGAAGAATGAAGATGAATGGACTAATATTTGACAGAGAACACTAATTGCTGTACCTTCATCACCTACTAACCAGCAAAACATAAAACCACGATCGAGTAAGGTCCAGCGTAACTGTAACTACAAAGAAAAATATATAAATTTTGAATTAACGTGGACCGGTGAGGACAACAAGGGCATTTGGAATGAAACCATCACAGTTTCTCTCGAAAACTGCGAGAGTATTTTCGACATACGTAAAATTCCCCTCGAGAATCTTCTGTGATGGTGGGTAAAACAAATAAAATTCTCAGATTAAGCCCTTCTGGCACATATGTAGTTTGTCAGTGTATTGTGGACTGTCAACTAACATTCACAGTAATGTTATAGAAAGCTCAACAAAAATGCAGTTTCCTCTACAGTTAGATGAAGCAGCTGACAATATCAGAAAAGTTCATTTATTATCTTTTGTGATATTTGTTTAGGGCTCATAAAGAGTGTGTGTGTGTTTTATGGATTTTACGGGTGCCCAATGGCGAGGTCATCAGCGCCCTTACACTTATTAAAACAAACAAATGTGGAGATGAACTGAGATTATTGTATACTCGTGCACTCGAAATGACTACACAGGCACTCTGTGTCACGTGCACTAAAACCAATTAGGAGAGAAGATAGCTAATCGAGAAATTAAAACACAGAAGAGCTAAAAGAAGGGCACAGGGAAATGTGAGTGGGTGACTACTTTCAAAACACTTGGGTGAGCCAGTCTCCCTTTCGACACATTAAACACGTTTCCCTAAACTCTTCTTAAAAATGTTGGAGAATTCACAAAACTTTAAAACTCGAACCTCATTCATTTGAATATTGTTCGAAATAGGGGGCAAATCCGCTGCAGTCCGCTGGTCAGCAAATAAAATGCAGTCCAATAAAATGTCATGCACTATGACCCACACGTCACGAGCACCACATATTGGAGGCTCCTCTCGCCGGAGTAAAAATCCACACGTCACAGGATCGTGTCCTACACGAAGACGAGTAAGGACGACCTCGTCCCGTCGACGTGGCTGGGAGAATGTACTCTACGGCCAAGTCGTGGGCTTGAGCTTATCGTCAATCACTTCCACCCACTCGTCTTCTCATCGATACGCGACTCCGTATCTTGACAGCGAGGCGGTAGCACGCAGGGGGATGGCGTGCCGAAAGACCTCGGAATCGCGACACGCCTCCTCTGCTGCTCGATCCGCCCTTTCGTTTCCCACAGTTCCAATTTGCCCAGGTACCCGGCAGAAAGACGCTCCTTTCCCAGTCGCCGTAGTCGGAGGAGGGCGTCCTCGATATACTGGACGACTTTATATGCTGGGTACAAATGTTTCAGAGAAAGAAGGGCACTCAGAGATTCAGAACAGACAAAAAATTTAGCACTCGAAGAAAGTCTCATCTGCTTGGTGTCCGCAAGGTGGCATACAATTCTGCATCAGAGGACATGATCCGGAAATACTGCGACAGAGTCACAGTACTCAGATAAAATGTCAGAAAATATTGCGTGAGAAACCGCACCAAATCTAAAACCACTCTAGGCCTCTACAGTAACCGTGGCGGCAGACGGTTAAAATCCTGGATTTTGGGATTATTTCCACTCTGAGTGACTCCAGCACATGCTGCAAGCAGATCCCAAAAGGCACTGTGGCTCGTGGTCACTAGAAAAAATGTGCTCCGGAGATGGGCGAGCAACAGCACGGTGTGTGGGTGAAGCTGGGGCTGCGAAAATTTACTCGCCCGATGCACCACGAGGAGCCGGTTATGGACTGTAAGTGGCGGTCCCCCGCCTCGGCACGGAGGCCGGGTACGTGTAATGAACACTCTTTTACTCAATGATGATTTACCCCAGAATATGATGCCATAGGAAAGCAGAGAACGAAAATAGGCGTGGTAAGCTAATTTACTGAGATATATATCGCCAAAATTTGCAATGACCCTAATAGCGTAAGTAGCTGAACTCAAACGTTTCAGCAGATCTTCAGTGTGTTTTTTCCAGTTCAGTCCCTCATCAATGCATACACCTAGAAATTTTGAATATTCTACGTTAGCTACCGATTTCTGATCGAAGTCTATATTTATTAATGGTGTCATTCCATTTACTGTGTGGAACTGTATGTACTGTGTTTTGTGAAAGTTTAATAAGAGCCCATTTGCAGAGAACCACTTAATGATTTTCTGAAAAACATGGTTTACAATCTCACGAGTTAATTCTTGTCTGTTAGGTGTGATAGCTATACTCGTATCATCGGCAAAAAGTACCAACTTTGCATCTTCGTGAATACAGAGTGGCAAGCCATTAATATATATTAAGAACAGCAGAGGACCCCAGACCGAACCTTGCGGCACCCCATTCTCGATTGTTCCTCAGTTTGAGAAATCACAAGTTTTTTTGCATATTATGTGAACTGCTTATTTCAACTTTCTGCACTCTTCCAGTTAGATACAATTTAAACCATTTGAGTACTCTCCCATTCGTACCACAGTACTTGAGCTTATCTAGAAGTATTCCACGATTTACGCAATCAAAAGCCTTTGAGAGATCACAAGAAATCCCAACGGGTGACTTCTGGTTACTCAGAGCATTTAATATTTCATTAGTGAAAGTATATATAGCATTTTCCGCTTAAAAACCTTTATGGAAATCAAAATGACATTTTGTTAAAACTATTTTTACAAAGGTGTGAAGCTACTCTACAATACATTACTTTTTCAAGAATTTTGGATAAGGCAGTCAGAAGAGAGACTGGCCATAGTGTTGACATCTGACGTATCCCCTTTAACAATGGCATACTTCAGTCTGTCTGGGAAAATACCCTGCTTTAGAGAGCTATTACATATGCGGCTAAGAATCCCACTTATTTCTTGGGAACAAGCTGTTATTATGCTGCTGTAAATGCTATTAATTGGAAGTGAGCTTTTATTCTTGAGAGAGTTTATTATCTTCCTAATTTCAGAAGGAGAGGTGGGTGGAATTTCAATTGTATCAAATGGTGTGGGTAGGGCCTCTTCCATAAACTGCCTTGCTTCTTCTAATGAACATTTAGATCCTATTTTCTCTACAACATTTAAAAAATGATTATTCATAATGTTTTCGACTTCCGGCTTGTTGTTTGTCAAGTTTCCATTCGCTTTGATGGTGATGCTGTCTTCCTGTACTCTAGGTTGCCCTGCCTCCCTTGTAATAATATTCCAAATTGTTTTGATTTTGTTATCAGAGGTGCTTTAGGAACATTTCCGTAATCTTCAAATAGTGCAAAATCAACACACATACAAGGTGTCCACAGTCAGTTTCAAAATGCCGTCAAAAGAGAACCGCTGCCGAGGACGATATAAGTTGACACCGTAAGGGATCAGAATACGCACACCGACACGTGCGCGGCACACGGCTGTCTGTATTCGAGATGCCCAACGCTACTGTCTCCGTGAAGTGTCACACGAGGCTGGCAAAGTTCTTCAATGAGAACGGTCACTGCACCAGTAGCCTCGCAGACGTTTCGGATACTCGAGGATACGAAAAAAGGCACCAGTCCAATGTCTGCTAAGGGTCTGCAGAAAATGATCACAAAATTAAAAAAGACAGGTCATTTTGTAGTGTAATGAGGCAGAGGAGGGAAAGCAGTCGGCTTCCTGCCGATCTGCCAGCAAGACACACGTCCGCTCCGGAATTTCTCGCTCGCACGGAAGTGGAAAATGAGTAGCCGCGGAACATTTTGTGGACAGACAGAGCCCATTTCCATCTCCAAACTCGCACCAATACGCTGAATTGCAGGATAGGGCAACAAAATATCCACAGGCACACCATACGGTGCCACTTCATTCTGCAGAGGTGACGGAACGGTATGGGTCGACGGCACCGTTTATCGTAGCGCCGTATTTTTTCGAGGAGACGAGTCCCGGCGGTCCAGTTAACCGTACCGTCACCGGTAAGTGCCACGAGAGGCTTTCGCTCACTGACACCGATCCGACCCTCCGACAATGCGAGTGGGATCATTTTAACGGGAGGAGGTGCTCGTCCGCACACTGCACAGCCGACAGAGCAGCCACCACAGAGGCACTTCGAAAACGGTAGAATTATCGGCCGTCATTTTCCTACGGCGTGACCATCCGAATCACCTGATCTTAACCAGTGAGACTTCTGACTGCAGGATTATCTGGAAAGTAAGCAGTGCTCCAATTATGAACACAGCTGAAATGAAGGCACACAATGCGCAACACATTCTAAACGTGACCCCCTGCGACACTGCGATCTCTTGTGGAACGTGCCGGTTCTCTATTTTAACTCGTGACAGGAAACGGTGGACAGCATATCGAATGTGCCTCGCGTCAGTCTGACAGAAATGTACGACATCGCCTTCATCGCCCTTAATGTCTAATGACTAAGAGAGGTCATTTTGAATAGGGCTATCGGATATGTACCAAAATAGTGTAAAAAGAACCTAAAGCTAAACTAGCTTCTTAAAATCAGGTACTCGAGGTACTGAACCTTGGAGCTTAATCGAGTGAGGTCTGTGAACACATATAGCATACAGTTTGGCTTTAGGTTCTTTTTACACTATTTTGGTACATATCCGATAGCACTATTCAAAATGACCTCTCTTAGTCATTAGATATTAAGGGCGATGGTGGCGACGTTGCACATCCTTTCACGCAATTACATTAAGCCTGTCGTACTAATTTGACCCTTTTCCTGTCAATAGCACTTAGAATTTATTACAGTAACTTTATACGCTTATCCGAGCGTAGTCACCAAATACTCTCACCGATCCCAAGTAATTGAAAAATGGGTTATTCACCCCCACAGTTTTAGCCTGCTTCTAGATGACGGTATTTTGTCTGTCCTGCGTGCACGCGTTTTGACCGACCGTGTAATTTGCTATTCCACATATATAATTTTAGCCTATCCACGGTCTATAGTTCTATAAAATTGTGCTCGAGCTAGGACATTATACGTACACACTCATTAACTTCCTGCGCCTTCGACCCTGTCATCGGATCACTTTCGTAACACATTTTATGCCAATCACGTGGAAGAAGACGATTTCTCAATTTGCGCACGCGTGTTCCTTTCCGACATTCTCACTGCCTAGCTGCCGGCGCCACCTCAGTTTACCTGAGAGCCACCGAACATTGGCCGGGGTGAGGAAGCACGCTTCTGACGTCTGAGCTGAGTACAGCTATTGACACGGCACACACGTACCGTTTAGTTTACATTTCATGCGAGTCTTTTGCCCTTTTGGGCGTTCTGTATTAATGTTTGACCGTGCCTCTTTAGGCAGGTTGTAGTTTTAGTGTGTTCAGAAGAAGGCATGGTTATCTGCGCCGAAACATAGGTCGACATTCGGTTTCTATTTGCAGTCGAGGCAATAATCGTAAAAATTATTCACGATTGCTGACACGCTGCAATGTTAAAAGTTCTCAAAGTTCTCATTTTGTGCTAAGTTTTCCCTGATGGTTGTTTTCTATTGTCTGTCTTAACTTTGCCAGTGTTTCACAATATCTCTCTAAGGTAACTGTTGTGTCAAGTTCAAGGAAGATCAACAAGAATCACTCCCTTAGCGTCCCAAAACACAGTACCCACAATCTTTATTGCTAATGGCATTTGCGAACACTTCCTCAGTTTCTTGGGAGAATTTGTGTGTCCCCATTCCATCGACTGTCTCTCTGTTTCCCATATGACACACTTCACCCAGTCTCATTCTTCGTTATCATACTATCAATAACTTTGTTACCATTTTTCTTGTTATCTTTGAAGGAGGTCAGTGCTGCTGCTAGCCCTCTGTTTTTGTGGTCTTCCATTAGGATTTTGGAGCACGTCTTACACAAAATTTGTGGTAACCGAGCTTCTTCACCACAGTTTCACGCATCAAACTCCACGAAATTTGGGGAACATGTAGTGAATGTTCTGTAGTTGTGAAATTTGTTGCCAATTTTCATCACTGGTCCATTCAGTCACAAGACTAGATCTACCACTGCGGCTGCATCGTGAACATTGGTACGGACATTTTTAAAATCGACGCACCGTTGTCTCACTCGGCTTTCACTCATTATTGTTTTTCTGTACACATCAAAAAGGTCGCAATAAATTTAAATCGCTTTGCAGTTTTTTGCTAACAAAAACCTAATCGCAGAACGCATCTCACAAGTGGCGAGACTTTCTATCGCAGCACAAAGAGTAAAGCAGAAGAGACTCAAACGACTCACTACCACTGCCGTATGCATGTCGAGTGTAGGAATGTTACGACACTGAGACACCTGCCGTAGCCTCGCCTACTGCCGCTATAAATCAAAGTCTGGTACCTTCTGGATAGTCCTCGTATGTTAGTATGTTATACGGATGTGGGTCTGTAAACAATTTATTTCCACGTTAGCACAAAGGTTCTACAACGCTTCAACGCGTTAATAATCTACTCTGAAATGGAGCGTCATTTCTGAGCAATAAAATGAGGGCTGACAATGCTGAATACACCATTTGCAAAAGTGTACTCTTGCGGAAAAGTCAGTTGCCGATATGTGTGCACGTGGCAAACGTACAGAAGGTTCTCGTGTAGCACTCGCCAGATAAACGTGTGCGCAACATTACATGTTACACCTAATCGTCTTATACTGACACTAGCGTTGTCATCAACTTCTTGAAGAAATTTCTATTACAGCCAAAATGTCCTCATCTTTCTAAGCCTGCCCTATCGGTGAGTAGTAGGCTCAAAAGATGACGCTCAATTGTTTCAAACGACGTCCTGTCGGGCCACTGTCGTCCCGGAAATCTCTCCCGACATAAACACTGGGCACCGTGGTCATTACTGTCAGCTAATCCGTACACCAAATGGCCATCTGCCAACTCTGCGTTCAACTAAAAACTTCCAGTGCACTGTACCAGATCCCGCATCCGTGACCAACACTAAACAGCTGACGCAGTATCCTTTATACTGGTACAGCAATGAAGTTTGTCACATCTCAACCCGAGCAACGAAGACACATTTCAACATTACTTTCCTCCAATTGGAACAACAAACCCTGATGGTGGACCTAAGAATTAGAGCTTACTGTACAATTTAACTGAATAAAGCCACAATTTTATTTTAAACATACCACGTAATAGTGCTTCATTCTGTTCGTGTAATTATGAAGACGAGTAGAAAATGAGCTCTAACACGGAAATAAAGCATTTCTGGACCCGTTCCATATAATACGTATTATTTTTCTACGCATTCCTTATAACACATTTTATCTCTTTACACATGAGAAACATTTCCCGAAAGTTTGGCCACCCTTTTCGTTACACCCCGTACGTGGACAAAACTGCCAGCAAGCCGTCTGCCGGCACGAACGGCCACTGCCACGCCGTGGCCGAGAGACGGTCAGACCCTACAGTTGCCGAGCGAGCTGTGCACGCAATACGGGGCGCAGCCCGTGCTATCTTGATTTTCCCACGGGCACCAGTTTTTCACAATTGCACTGGGAGTGGGGGCAGAACCTTTTCTGCGACATATCCTTCCTTCTTTCCCCGCCTCTATCTTCGCTAGTCCCTATCCTCCACCTGCCCCTACCCCTTTCCTCGCTCACACTCCGGCCCTCCGCACGCCTGCTATCCTGCTATCCCACTCGAAACGTGCAGAGGAATAGGTGACTGACAGTGGGGACTCCTGAAACTATAGATAGAATTTGGACAGACATTACGTGAAGTCCTCACGAGTCGGTAAGGACGTTATCGCAGCAGACCGGTGTATATCTTGTATCTCCTGTCACCGTGTACTAGAAGATATGAAATTCCGAGACTACCGGGTGAGTGTGGTGCGAGAGTCGAAATTTGAGGAGCGGGAAAAAATAGTTCGTCACCGTAACTGGCTGTGAACACCTATTGCTAACAGTTACTGAGATCCCTCGCTTTACTTCACATCGGGTGAGGCTCAGTTCGATTTCTCAGGTTACGTTAACTCCCAGAACTGCAGATACTGGTCGCAGGACGGCCCCTGTACTGTGCACGGAGAACCTCTACACTCGGAGAAGGCAGGTGTTCCGTGTGCGTCGTCCGGCACGCGCGTCACTGGCCCCGTATTTTTCAGTTACACCTTAAACAGTGCCAGATATCTGGAAATCTTTTATTCTTTCTGTGCACAGTTGACAGATGCAAAAGTATGGTCTAATAACCGACATGTTCCCTGAAGACAGACAGATGCCTCTGGGCCACACTGTCCCCAAACGTTACGTGGTTTTTATTTACGGGGCACACTAAAAAGCTCAGTGTACGCTGACAACAACTGCACAATCGACAAACTTAAATGGAACTTCACTAGAGAAATTAATGACATCGAGCCTACAGAATTACGGCGCGTTGCCGGTAACGTCGTCACAGGAAGTATGCCGTGTCCGGAAGCCCGCAGCCACCACTTCCGGCATCTCTTATAAAAAGTAACCGCAAGTTTTTTAATGATACCATTATCTAGTCTTTTTCAGTTAGTTCATTGTTACTCACATCTTGTGTGTGAGGCACACCAGTTTTACATGGAACACCTGGTATATAGCATTCTTGCCTCGTGTGCCTGTTTGCCTCTCAATGCCTCCTCATGTGGTGAGTAGCAATCTGTCGTTTTCATACCATTGTTATAACAACCCACATTTTCATTGCTTAAATTTGTTTCAATAGGAACTGAAGCCACAATTGAAATTTTTCCTCTAAAAACATGTCACTCAACCGTTCTCCCTGAAAAGTAGGAGTCTCCCGGAGAAATACTGCCTCTTCAATCTCGACGGGATCAGTTACGGCAAGCCCTTTTCCAGTTTTTAAACAAATCGTAAAAATGACCCTTCAACTCTTCATTCGTAGTCGCAATTTTTCACTGTTTTTTCAACTTTAAGTGTGCCCCTTATTGATTCACAAGTTCAACTCTTTTCAGTTTTTCCCCAATTTTTGCAACGTCTTTTTTACAGTCACTAACAGTAACACATCCGACACCGTAAAGTGAAATCAGTTTTCGAAGAGTCTTCCTCCGATCGGTCTCTTCGATACACTCCGCCCGTCTTCCGTAGAAATGACTCGGCTTCCTTTTACTTGCCGTACTGACAGGAGACACAAAATACATCTGAGCAATACTATACCACAAAAATACATACAGGCGGAAGCTCCCGGATTATGCCTAAGAGGTGACAATAGAAGGTGTTGTCGTATCCCGAAGGTACGGTACAGTAGGGATTCCCACAGAAAGAGATGTCGGGCAATAAGAACTGCTAGACTGCTTAAAGTCACGTAACTCGCACTGTACTGTAGCTCGTTGACAGTAAAAAGGTTGATACACTGACAATGATACTGTTATTTTGTAATTTTCTATTAGTAGAACACTCATCTGATGCTTGTGGACCAATCAGAACTATTTATGGATACAGCAAAGCATTGACACTAATTTACTAAAAATGAAAGTGTCTCTCTTACCCTGGGCTACTACTGGATTCTCTGCAAACTGAAGCAGGCACCTGCAACAATTTCAGTGAACATTACTAACTACAGCAAACCCGATAAACTTATCAACAGCAAAAACCTCATTCAAAACTTTTTTAGCAGTAATTACCAGAGGATAATGACAGCTCATACAGCACAAATAGGATAAGGTGGCGTCTGAGCAGAAGACAAATTCGTACCCTCACTTCTGTAGGGGCAATATTCATTCTTCCTTTCATTCATTCATCAATCCCTAGATCCATCCAGTTCTGTAGATTCCAATAAGGATATCTTTCAGGGATTTGGTACAAGACGGTGTATGCATTAAGAAAAGAACAGAAAGAAACCCTAACAACTTAATCTGTATAGTGTATTAACAGCTATCCTCTGGGATGGAATAATGACAATATTATGAAAAGGATAGATTGCTGCTCACCATACAGCAGAAACGCCGAGTCGCAGACAGGCCTCGGCAACCGGAGACTGTGGACGCTCGTGTGTGGGTTGCATTTGCACGGGTACGTGTGCGTGTACATTGTCTAATTCCGATGAAGACCTTTTCGGCCGAAAGCTTACTTGTTTGACAGTCTTTACGTTGTGCCTATCTGTGACTCGGTATCTCCGCTGTTTGATGATTAGCAATCTATGCTTTTCATAAAATTATGATTCTGTTTGTGCTTATTACAGCTAAACTGAATCGTGTAAATTAGTAAGCAATCTGCTGATCTGATAAATCTGGTGACACCAAATTTTACTGTATAACAGCTGCTTATCTATTATTAGTAGCTTAATATTTACTTGATCAAAATGATATTTCTCAGAGGAGTATTTTTACACCTTTTAATACTGAGTCCTATTTATACTATATTATTACTTGTCATACAACTTCTTAACAAACACTGCTGTATGACTCAGAGTTGACAGAACTTTTCAATTTGTGACTCTAGGTGTGCAAATAATTTTTAGAAAGAGTGGCTAATGACATATGTTTTTAGTTTTTTTTTTTTTAATTCATAGGGATTCATAATTTCTTGATTTATATTTTATCGGAGCCTGTTGAATTTCTTCCCACCAGAGTGTACAGCTTCATCCTGGAGACAAGATAAAGTCTAAATGGAAATTATTCTTATGTCTTGTATTGTGATTGTGTTTATCACAGTGTAGCTGAAAACGGCTTTTCACTATCTGCAACATAAACCATTAAGGAAGTGAGTGTAAGAATTCCAGGATCCTTAGAAAGAATTCTGCAAGATGTACAGTTATTTACTTTACACAATATCCTTATTGCCGAATTCTGCTGAACACACATTTTAGGTGCACTGCCCAGAAGATAATTCTATCAGACAACGGAGAGTCGACAACATACTAAATAAGCCAACTCTCCCACCTTTAGGTCACCACAATGCCAGATGCTTCTAAGAAGGTATAACATGCAAGGCAAATTTTAAATCCAACCTGAAACCACTGCTTCTGGCCAACCCCTTCAACAACAACACTTAAGTGTACTTGCAGAAGCAGAACTTAAAAAACAATATGTTCATTAATGCTAACACTAATTATGTGCATATATCCAGTAATCTGACTCATTCAAATTATCTATGGAACAATTATCTAACTAACTAACTAGCTACCAAACAAAGTATCTCGATTAGTTAATCTACATGTCCACTGCATTTTAACTTGTTATTCAACTCAACCCCAATGTCTTTTACACACTTTGCTCTTAACACTTGAGCAGGTGCACCAAGGTATGAAGTGTGCCAACCACAAAGAAAATTGTCTTGTACCTTTCCACTATTGTTTTACAACTGTGACCCCATACCTATTTCTTCATTATTGTATCAGTTAACACAATGATAAACTGTGTTGTCATACGTTCAAGTAAACAGTAGTAACATAAAATAAACTGCGGGCGACGTGAGAAATAATTTACGATCCGTGCAAGAAAATGACCCAGATTAATAGCTAGCAGCACAGTCCCATAATGAGGCAGAGCACTTGTCTGCAAGATAATTAGAAATAAGTGGTCAGCTCAAATCTGAAGCTTAAAAATGGTTCAAAAATGGCTCTCAGCACTACGGGACTCGACATCTGAAGTCATCAGTCCCCTAGACTTAGACTACTTAAACCTAAGGACACCACACACATCCACGCCCGAGGCAGGATTCGAACCTGCGACCGTAGTAGCAGCGCTGTTCCGGACTGGAGCGCCTAGAACCGCTCGGCCACCACGGCCGGCTAAATCTGAAGCAAATGTGCCATTTAATGCTTCGAGTGGGTCGTTACTGTGGGGCAACACTTGCACACATCAAAAGAGTGATATAACGAAAGTTTATTCTGTTATTGTTTAAACAGCACTTTCGCCCATATAATGTAAATTTATTTAATCATTTTTGAATTAAACTAAGATTAAACTGTGATTTTGCTTATACACATTTACCTCGGTAACATAAAGAAAAATATTCTTTACACACATACAATGTGCGCCGCACACCGGCTCTTGTTACAAACACCGGTGCACCCTCTTGAGGGCTGATGTCTACTTTTGGTGCTAAAATGTTGTTAATTTTATACTGAAATTGCACTAATATGCGTACATAAACAATGGAAAACCTGGAACGGAATAACAACAATACGAATTAGGACAGATCATTTCTCACCACACAGAGAGGCGTCGAGTGGTAGACGAGCACATTTAGACGTACGCTCGAAAGCAGACTAAGCTATCGGCCCGTCTGCCACTCGACACTTCCTCCGAGTGGTAAGTATCAATCTATCCTCACTTGTACTGTCAATAATACAGGTGTCTGTGCGACTGAGGTTTAACCGCCTCACTCTGTTGAAGTACGTCCTTCGAGCACCGTCACCACTGCAGCCGCATCTGTCCCGTGCGGTACAGTGCCAGACTCACGAGGGAGAGGAGGTGCACAGTGAAAATTTAACACTCGTGCGTATGAAAATCTGTCTAATGTCATAGTTATGGTGGAAGAGACTCCGTCTGTTCAAATGGCACTTCTTCTATGACGTCACGAGCTGCCTGCTCGTGACGGATCACCTGTAGGTCCGTTTTTGCAGCTCGAACTCCACATTCTGATGCACATCCTCCAACTACACTAGAGCACTGATTATCCCAAACAACTGGGACCAAAGGTGTTCAAATAACTGATACTTCATGACAACTGAACATCTACCAAAAAATGTTGTACCAGTATTCACTGGAATACGAGACAGAGAAATAATAGATAGACCCAAAAAATTTGTATCGCACGTCTTACAAATGGCACAGAGAACTGACCACACAGTCTAGTTCAGAACATTCCAAACGGTCATCAAAGCAGGACTACAGACCGGTGGGTCGGCTGCCAATTCGTGTGCGTCCGAAAGACATTTTTTCGGAAAAGGAAATTTAAAGTTTTATCCGACTGTAAATTCCTAATTATCTACTTCCTGAGTGAATTATGGCATAGCAGTTAACTCGTAAATGTAAACTTTCAATTACAATGCATAATTCTACTGAAAACATTGTTTATCACACATGTAGCCTACATTATTAAACACTTTAGGTGGCACGAGTCTACCTGAATGATCCTTTTGCAATTCACCCCCAATTTCTGACCTTCTTGCAACACAGTGTCCCTCATACCTTCCAATCTTTTCGAACCGTGGAACTGTAACAGTCACATCCGTATTTCTACAATCTTTAACAAACACATCACATCGTTTTAATCTCAAACCAGCACAAACCCAATAGTACTAATGTTTCACGTGCGACAGAGCACAGAGCACACAAGTAATCTATGTTATCAGGTGGTGGTAGCAGGCCTGCCTGCCGCCAGTGCTCGGCTGTACACCACTCGATTTCCGAGGTGCTTAGCAGGTTAGTTCAGTGAAATAACATTCACTGCTCTGTGAGTGAACTACTGAACTAAGAACCACGCCACTTGTCGTATACAAAGATCTGCCAGCCTAGCAATGATAAGAAGCAGTGTCAGTCCAGATTTCAATTTTTGTGACTTAACCACTCGGTAGCAAACCCACCCGGTCAGTTGTCCAAAATACGGTTTTGCCCCCGAGCTTTTACTTGTTACTTTGCCGCAAAATCCCACAAACATTAAAGACGGCAAATATACAGCATCATACGGTTCGTACAGTCTGCATCTACATCTATACTCTGCAAACTTCCGTGAGGTGCACGGCACGGTAAACATCCCTCGTGTACGGAGTCAGGGAAGAATGACTGTTTGAATGACTCTGCAGCTGCAGTAATTATTCTAATAATCTTACCCTCACAACCCCTACATGAGTGATATGTAGGGGGTTGTAGTATATTTCTAGAGTCATCATTTAAAACTGATCCCTTAAACTTTGTTAATAGACTTTCTCGGGATAGTTTATGTTTATCTTCAACAGTCTCCCCATTTCAGTTCCTTCAGTATCTCTGTGACACAGTTCCACAGATCAAACACACCTCTGGCCATTTGAGCTGCCTTTCCCTGTACACGTTCAACATCCTCTGTTAGTCCTATCTGGTACAGGTCCCACACACTTGAGCAATATTCTAGAACCAGTCGCACAAGTGATTTATAAGCTGTGGTGTGCGTACTGTAAGACCTTCAGTACACACACCGTCAGATTATTTGACTTGTCGCTCTAACGAAGTAGGCGAGTGTCAGCAATATGTCTCGTGGGCTTATTGTGACGTGTTTATCTTCTGCCATTAGGTCAGATGATAGAAAAGCCACTTGCACGCTTAGAGTAGCAGATTGACGGTGACCAACTTTAAACAGAACTTGATTAATTTTCACACACATTTATTAAAATAATAAAAAGCATAGACATTACGTAACTTGATTCTGGATGCTGTTTACAATTGACAATCTGAAGTTCCTTTGATCTTGGTACATTAATCTTATTCTCACATATCTCTGATACTTGACAAAGTATCTATTCCTTTATCTTCATGGCTATGTTCAGGAATATCGAATCTTATAAGGCGCAGACTGAAACTTGACTATAGACTGGTACAGACTGCTGCAGACAAATGCAGACTGGTACAGACAAACGCAGACTGACTAATCAGAGGTCTGTACACTCCTTATAATACCTCGTGCGTTCAGGTATCACTTCACGAGTGTGATCCACGAGGAGAAAACGTTCTACGTTAGCAGCAATCTCATTGGCTGCGTTACATATTAATATGTGGATCGGCGGAAGCAGAATTTGGTCCGTCTCCAAGGCAGCGCCATCTCGTAGTGCGGAGACGGACGAGTGCTGCGCCTGTGCTGTTGTGCTTAGCGGGGCGCGCTCTAGTGGGAAAGTTGTCTACACGCTGACTACACGGAACTATGTACACAACATAAGCAATCTCCTTTGTAAACTGACGGCACTTCCCCAGTATTTTACTAGTAAAATGAAGTCTAGCACTTGCTTTACCCACAACTGAACGTATGCGATCAATCCATTTCGTATACCTACGAAGTGCTACACCCAACACAATAGGATACTACATTTTTTCATTTTGCAAACTGCAGTCCTGACCACTTTGCATCTTAAAGGAATGATTAGCTTCTTCACTGCACGGTTCTTTTTCATTATTGTCACCATCAGCAGACTCTTCCTCATTCTCGTGAGAATCTCTCTTCACGACGACACTGGCAACATTTTCATCGTTCATCAATATTTGACTTTCGGGACAGTCTAGAATATTTTCACAATTGCACTGAAGATTCTTTAATCGCCCATTCATTTCAGATACAAATACACTGTTTGGTGATAGGGAGCAACAGCTTATTCTGAACTTCACGCAGTACCTAAATCCTATTCATCGTCATGTTTAGCCTCGCACATTTTGTACTACATCACAAAATGGCACTTTCCAATTTTGGGTTCCCACTTGTCTCTACCGTTTGTAGCAAGTTCCTGATTTCTGAGATTAATGTGGACCTTAAATTGCACGGATAACCAAAAATCCAGTAATCCAAATTGGGCACAGTTTTACTGGAAACTGTCATTTACTGTATTCAGAGTACACATTTGAAAGTCCACTGCATTACTTTTACATTATTCGCAACGAACTGGCAACTTATTTAAAAGCTCACACTTAAAACACACCGTATTTTGTATTAAAGAATGGAAAATACAGGATGGAATGTAACAATTCTATTTTGTATTACTTGCTTTCATTTCACTTTAGAAAATAATCATCCATTTTTTTTTCTGTTTCGGCTTTCATTCACTTTTTCCCTGACGATAGTTCTCATTTCTCAGAGAAAATGAGTATATTCAAACGAGTGTTGTTTTACGTACTCTAACAACTGGTTGACACATTTCAGTACCTCAATGTGCGCAGCAAAAATTTCATAAATCAACTCATCTTCAGTTACCTCTACTGAACACACATTGCTCGGCATACCTGCATCACTTAGCTGATCTAATTCCTCTCCACTGTCATTATTATTTAATCACTCTGTGTTTCCACAACCACAAATTGGTTTCACAATATCAGTCAGACATGTAACAGCATTACATTCCTCGCTACTGTAGCTCCCAAAGGCACTTTCAGTAGAAGCTGCTGCAAAACAGTGGCAGATGTTGCAACAGAAAAATCTTTCAGTGATGTCCGAAAATAGGATTGGGGCCAGCTTTGTCTTCTAGCAACAAATCGTGAATCACATGTATGGTAGTGTATTCTAAATGAAAATATTTCCTCAAACTGTATTAAAATACTTCAGGCTTCATATGTCTTCTTTTTAATTCCCAAATTATGTATACATAATCTACAAACCAGATAATTGGAAGCTTGTTGTATAAATGATCTGCCATATTATCCGAAAGCTGGAATAGTTATCTTTGCTGATGATGATGCAAGTATTAAAATTTAGTTCAATGGAGAAACTTCAACAGTTTGAAAAATAAATAACATTTTCTTCTAAATTATTAACTGTTTCTCAGCATATGGCCCATTGCTTGTATAAAACACAATGCATAGAATTTCAAGGCCCCGGCAATACCATTATAAATAGTGCTGAGGGTAGATCAATAAATGACAGAGAATATTCCGAACTCTCTCGTGTTTATCCTGACACGAACCTAAACTAAAAGATAGATATCATCTGTAATATCTAAGCTCTGCAAAGTTTGTCGTAGCTGACTCTGAAAAAGTTATAAAGCTGGGGTTGTTGAGGACAAAAATGCTTGTTGCATAGAAGCAAGTAATAAGGATAATATGCTGTGTCTACATCGGAACCTCTTGCAGATAGTTTTTTAAACAGCAAAGCATGCCTTCTGTATAACCTAAAATCATTTCTCCAGGACAACCTCTTCCTACTCAATGGGCGAACTTCTATTTAAAAACTGATAGTGGATAGACATTGTTTTTAAGTGTAGTTGCCCAAGTAGGACTAATAAATAAAGCATTTTTAAATCACAAATGATGTCTACATACCCTGTAAACTGATGCATTCTACATCATTTCGATAAAATACGTGCTCAAACGTCGAGCAACAAGTTACTAATTAACTAACTATTGACATCAGCCTCACAGTACATTTATAGTCTCGCTTATGATGTTTGTCAACAATCAATCAGAGTCTGAAAATAACTGTAAAATTCATAAATATAATACTACAAGGTGAAATGACTTACACAATCTGTGTCTCAGCTTTAGTGTTGCACAGAAGAGAGTGAGGTATTCAGCCTTAAACCCTCTGGCCACTTACTTACCCAGGGATGTGCAAAATGTAATAGATAATAAAATTATCTGCAAATACAACTACTATTCCATAATATATTTTGTGTGTGTGTGTGTGTGTGTGAGTGTGTGTGTGTGTGTGTGTGTGTGTGTGTGTGTGTGTGTGTGGGGAGTTACTCGGCGTGGCTCTGGTCACAAAAACTGACACGAGTCAGGACAGTGGTGTGCTGAACACGTGCCTGTGCAATCTGCACCCAATGGCGCCTGTCGACTGAGGGTGACACGGCGGTCGACTGGTTCCGTTGGCATTCTGAGACCTCTTCGGACAGAATTTAGAAATACAGAAAAATGAGGGAATGTGTCTGATCCGATAAAATGAACAAAGAGGAAGTCTAAGGAAGAATGTAAAATTAGGCTTCGCTTACAGTCCAAATGGAACAGGTACGACAAACGAGTTATATCCTATGAGGCCGAAACTGAGCGTTATAATTCATTTATGAAACCGGAACAACTCTATGCTTTGGAGTGTCTTATCGCAAATAAGAAGGGATAGTTGGAAAAGCAAAGAAGGAAAAGCAAAAAGGTGCAAGGAGTATATAGAGGCTCTATACAAGGGCTATGTACTTGAAGGACAATATAATGGAAATGGGAGAGGACGTAGATGAAGATGAAATGGGAGATACGATACTGCGTGAAGAGTTTGACAGACCACTGAAAGACCTGGGTCGAAACGAGGCCCCGGGAGTAGACAACATTCCATTAGAACTACTGACAGCCTCGGGGGAGCCAACCACGACAAAACTCTACCGTCTGGTGAGAAAGATGTATAATATCAGTTTAAAAAGTCACGGCTGCAAAATACTAACACGAATTCTTTACAGACAAACGGAAAAACTGGTAGAGGCTGACCTCGGGGAAGATCAGTTTGGATTCCGTAGAAATATTGGAATACGTAAGGCAATACTGACTCTACAACTTATCTTAGAAAAGAGATTAAGGAGAGGCAAACTTGCATTTCTAGTATTTGTATACTTAGAGAAGGCTTTTCACAATGTTGACTGGAAAACTCTCTTTCAAATTCTGAAGGTGGTAGAGGTAAAATACAGGGCGTGAAAGGCTATTTACGATTTGTACAGAAACCAGATGGCAGTTATAAGAGTTGAGGGGCATGAAAGGGAAGCAGTGGTTGGGAAGGGAGCGAGACAGGGTTGTAGCCTCTCCCCGACGTTATTCAATCTCTATCTTGAGCAAGCAGTAAAGGAAACAAAAGAAAAATTTGGAATAGGAATTGAAGTCCATGGAGAAGAAATAAAAACTTTGAGATTCGCCAATGACATTGTAATTCTGTCAGAGACAGCAAAGGACCTGGAAGAGCAGCTGAACGGAATGGACAGTGTATTGAAAGGAGGATATAAGATGAACATCAACAGAAGCAAAACGAAGATAATGGAATGTAGTCAAATTAAATCGGGTGATGCTGAGGGAATTAGATTAGGAAATGAGACACTTAAAGTAGTAAAGGAGTTCTGCTGTTTGGGGAGCAAAATAACTGATGATGGTTGAAGCAGAGAGGATATGAAAAGTAGACTGGCAATGGCAAGGGAAGCGTTTCTGAAGAAGAGAAATTTGTTAACATCGATTATAGATTTAAGTGTCAGAAAGTCGTTTCTGAAAGTATTTGTATGGAGTATAGCCACGTATGGAAGTGAAATGCGGACAATAAATAGTTTAGACAAGAAGAGAATAGAAGCTCTCGAAATGTGGTGATACAGAAGAATGCTGAATTTTAGATGAGTAGATCACATAACTAATAAGGAGTTACTGAAGGGAATTGGAGAGAAATTTGTGGCAGAGCTTGACTAGAAGAAGGGATCAGTTGGTAGGGCATATTCTGAGGCCTCAAGGGATCACCAATTTAGTATTGGAGGGAAGCATGGAGGATAAAAATCATAGAGGGAGACCAAGAGATGAATACACCAAGCAGATTCAGAAGGATGTAGGTTGCAGTAAGTATTGGGAGATGAAGAAGCTTGCACAGGATAGAGTAGCATGGTGAGCTGCATCAAACCAGTCTCTGGACTGAAGACCACAACAACAACAACAACAAATAGTTGGGAAAATTTGGAAAGAGTTAAAAGAATACACTCAGGAAAACTCTGGCTCACCACAAAACTTGGAAGAATATAAAAAGCGAGGAGGTTCACAAGTACACTGTAAAGGTTGCAGAAACAATTTGAAAATAACTGTAAAAATTTTATGGACAACTATTGAGGAGGGACAAAAACTTAGTGAGCAAAAGATGTTCAATTGCATCACATTATTGCAGTCCAAGTGGGCAAAAGTAGTGAAAAGAGATGCACAAGAAACTGGCATTACACTACAGATGATTCAAAACAGAGAAAATTCAGGAGCAAAGTCAACAGCATAAAATCATTTGAAGAGAAGCAACTAAAAAGGAGGCCCACACATCACATTTCTGAGCAGGAGAAAAAGGAAAGAAGTGAAAGAACGAGAAGGTTCTGGGAAGAAAGGAAACCAGCGGTCAAAAAACTTACAGGTCCACACGGCCTGTAGTTGGCCGAGAAAAAAAGAAAAATAATAGGGCAGAAAGTCTCCGCCTTACAACTTGTAGGTCTTAGTGACTTGCCCTTTTTCTAGCCTTCCCCATTTTATCAATTTTTCCTTAGTATATGAGACTCTTAACCGATTACAATACGAACCTCTCTATTTGTCGTCGGTTCCAGAATCACGATGTCGCCCACTTCCTCTCTGTCTCTCTCCTCTGTCCTCACGACACAGGTAACGTCTGGGTGGTCAGCTCCCTGGAAAAAGACAGTAAAATGGCAGACAGAAGATAAGGCTCACGACTGACCTACATCTGATACCACCAAGGTTACAACTGTTAGCACGCTGACAATCACTACGAAGAAGTTTGCACAATACAGTCAAGAGGCAGTCCACATCATCGCGTGCAGTTTTTTCGTACTCTTACAGTTGCTCGACTGGTAGGGTTTCATTTAGCGTTTATGGCTGGCACTTAACTGATCTGTGTACTTGGTTTAAAATTATGAGCAAAAGTTGCTGATGTCAGTTACTTTCCAGAGATAATATTTCAGTATATCAAATACAGTGGTCAAAATAAATGTTGAACACTGGTGAAATTTTAATACTGGACACTGCGATCCACAAATACGCTACAATATCAGTACACCGGTTCCTCTGTAATGTAATTTTTGGCAGAAACCGTCCATACTTCTGCCAGGAGGGTCGATTACGTGCAGCCTTCGGCAACTTTGTCACCTGTAGACACTGCAGAACTCGTGCCGTCACTTCGACACGGCTCGGACGACAGTGACACGTGGCTCAGAGGCTCCGTATACCCACTCTAACGGAGCACGGACGAGACAGGTGGATGCCGCAGTGAATGCCACCGCAAATCAAAGTGACATCTCGAGAATCTGAAACGAGTTTCTAGCGACAGGATCGGTCGACGACTATCACGTAACGGGCAATGGAAGAAAAATGGCAGCCGTGTGGGACAGATATCTGCATACGGTGGCAAGCGGACGTTCTGTGCACTACGCTACACACACGTGTGGCAGTTCCGAACGATTACAGGAGTGCAGGTGTCGACACACATGGCACGAAATGGGCTCCGTGAGCAGGGCTTAGGTGCCGGAAGGCTTCTCCGAGCTCCTCCTCTAAATTAGGCTCAGAAAGTGGCTCGTGTCGGACGGAACACTCTCTGTGGACGAGACGGCAGTGGGACACGAAGCTCGTTTCCGATGAGACGCGTATCGCCGTCCTGAAAATACGGATATGCTTTATCGAATGGTGTTGCCACCATTTGACTGAAATAATTTTTATTTTACTGTTATATGACACAGATTTCAGCTTAGGGCATTTTCAAGTACAAAAACTTATTTACATGTCAAATGAGATCAGACTGGTATGAATTACGAATCCTCGTCAAAAAAGCGTACCTGATCGTATAGGCCAATTTGTCACTAGTAAAAGTTAAATGTGTCTAAAACATATAAATATATTGCAGACTTTCATTTCGAACACTATAGCACAACTGTTAAATGAAACCGCTAACCGATAAGACAGGTACGTGCCGTAATACTGTGTCTCGAGCGAGGATCAAACGGATCGCTGTGTCGAGAAGAGATATACAGATACCACTGACTGAAGGCTGCCCCTATTTTGATTGTACTGAAGCTGGAAGTCTTCCTACATGTTGGTCAGAGAGCATGAAGATGGTGTAATGTAACACAAACTGGTAGCACAAATAAAACAAAACTGGAAATTTACACAGCTGAAGGACTTTTGATTTGACACTTTTTACCGAGATGTTCCACTTCCCTGCTCTCCGTCAATTTACAAAAGATGTTCACAAGTTAGGGTATTTGGTAACTGGGAAGCACCCCACTTTGAGGGAGCATTTTACAGTCTGTGCGAATCGGAGTTGTACCGATCCCGTGCTACCGCTGAGGCAGGCTGCGAACGGACACTTCTGCCTTCCGGGTGGAGTCATCTGTTCTCAGGTGCTGCAGACGAAGGGCACGGAGAGAATGTGATCTCTGTGATTTCAAAGAAAATACTCGCCAGAAAACAAATAACATCAAAATATACAAGTATTTGTAACGAGTGTTACTGTGGTGACGGACTCTCGACAGATATGTATTCCCTCGCCGACTGGAATACGTGCAGATGTAGTCAATCTGGCACAGTCGAGAATTGTATATTATAGGCAATACATCAGTTCGAGCTATCTCAGTTTGTTATTCTAGTCGATACATCGAATGACGGAAATCTCTTTTGGCACATTTTGACGCAAAAGTAGTAGTAGTCCGCTACGAAGAGCTGATCCGCAGTTAGAGGGGCACCGATTAGCAGTATCCTTTTGGCACGAGAAATACGGTGGCCCGTAAATACATTGCGAGTACTTTGAAGAATTGACCTACAAAAATTCTACAGATCAACTAATGAATTATTTTACATATCAACACCTATTACCAAAATTGGAAATGTAGGAAGAAACGTTTTAGACAGAATGTTAACGTTGCCCGGTTTGTGGGTGTTCCCGAAAGACTGCGGAAAGGACTCGCCTCTACCAGGCTGCCACATCACGGTAATGAGCCTGGCCACACATCTCTGTGCATCTGTGAGTTTCTGGTGAAACATAATGTGGCAACGCCAATCCAGAGTCCCGACTTCGCTCCTGGCAACTTCTCGAGATCGAGAAAGTATTCGCAGGACACCTTTTAGACAGCAATGAGGCTGTCCGAACGGCTGTGATGCCAGCCTCGAAAGAGATCCACAAAACGAGGCTTTCGAGGGGGAGCGCCGGGGACGTGCGAGTCTGTGGAAAAAATGCGTAGATGCCCGTGGAGAGCACTTTGAAGAATGTTAATCATTTGTACACGGATTGTTCGTAATATTACGTTAAAATATATATTTATCGAATTTCGGGACTCACCTCACCGAGGCCCCAGGATGAGAGGGGAACTCCTGTAGCACCTGTAGTAAGGACGAGGAGACACCTACTGGAGAGAGCAAAGAAAAATAGAGCAGGGTGAACGGTTTCTGTAGACAGCCAAATTGGACACCAAAAGAATGTGCAGGAAACAACAGGCAAGCGTGCCATTAAATATACTGCCGAGAGCACCGGACACAAAATCGGATGGGAAGGAAATGGGAGTCAATCACTAAATAAGGAAAACGACACACTTTATGTTGGGGGCAACTGTAATAATGCAAACCTATGACAACAAGATAGAATAACAAATTAGTAGTTTAAGGCATTTGTACTTTAGTGGCATATACAGAGCACAACTTTCAAGAGCTGAATTCAGTGAAGTCGCAATTATTGTAAACAAACATATTGTAGGACTTCAGATCCAGTCACAGTGTGCCAAAACACGTCAATCGTACTCTAGTAGGGGGGAAATATTGTCAAATTCTTCCTCCGAGCTCTGTTTCTTCTTACGCAGAGAACTAGAAGACAGTAAGCTGCTTCACGTTTTACTTTAGCACGAAAGCTTACTTCAGCATTATTGCGTTCATAAACACATGTCCTGACACTGTAGATGGACGTATCAATTTTGAGTAAACCATTATTACCGTCTGTAGTTGTCGGATGTAATATTTTTTTCAGCAACACTTAAAGTTGTTCGACAATTTGCTGTTGCACGTATGTTAAGTTCTTTAATCTGATAATTGCAGCAATTCAAGTCTGACAGCTAGCTGTTTACTACCATTAAAAAAAATTAGCAAATTATTGACCAACTTTAGAGCGTTGCTGGAAAAAATATTACAGCCAACATCTACAGACAGCAGTAATAGTGTACTCAAAGTTGACATATGTCCATCTACAGTGCAAAATGGAGATGAAAAGATCCCCCCCCCCCCCCCCCCACAAAAAAAGGGTTGACAAATAAAGAAAAAAAGTTTCATCTTCCCTCTCATCTTGTGATCTGAAGGAACTGCCCTTCCTTCTAAATTTTCTCCACTGCAACCCTCTCTCCTCCCCAAAGAAGGAACTATTCGTTCCTAATTCTAGGATAGAGTTTACACACTACTGAGGCAGAACATTATAACCACTTGCACAATTGTGTAACACACCTTCGGAACGTAATACGGCAGCATTTCACGAATTTGACGAGTCCTCGGTATGCTGTCAGAGGAATGTGGCACCACACGTCTGTGGTTTTTGAGTGCGGACCTGGCACCCGATAATGTACCAGACGTAGTCCATCGTGCTCAAACGAGCCAAATTTAATGGCCGAAATATCTGTGTAAGTTTAGTAATCGTGCTCCTCAAACCACTGCAGCACAATTCTGGCTTTGTGAACTAGACAGTTATAGTGCTGGAATAGGGAAGACACCTAGCATGAAGGTATGCTGGTGGTCCACAATAATGTTCACTTATAAGGAGAAGTCCTCAGCAGTGGGATCAACTGAAACAAACTATATGCCGATGCATGTTAGTCCCACGTATCACGCCCTGCAGCCAATCACCCTGTGATTACTCTCAAATGAGACCTCCCCCCTTCTTGTATGCAAGTAATCAATGGAAAAAAATTTCATGATTTTGTTTGATGCTCTACAACAGGGGCGTTCAACCTTTTGGCTTAAATGGGTCACTTTCGAAGAAGATGAGTATTTTTGAGCCAGGTAATATACTTAACACTAACAATAACGGCTGGGAAAGGGGGGCAGGGAGGGAGGGAGGAAGAAAGAAAGAAAGAAAGAGAGAGAGAGAGAGAGAGATAGAGAGAGATGGAGAGGGGGGGGGGGGGGGAGAGAGAGAGAGAGAGAGAGAGAGAGAGAGAGAGAGAGAGAGAGAGAGATGGAGAGGGGAGGAGAAAAAGAGAGAGAGAGAGAGAGAGAGAGAGAGAGAGAGAGAGAGAGAGAGAGATGGAGAGGGGGGGAGAGAAAGAGAGAGAGAGAGAGAGAGAGAGAGAGAGAGAGAGAGATAATCTAATGTGAGCTTCATATGGCACAAGTTTACAATTGAAAATATTTGGTTTATTGTAACTTTACTTAAAGGAATTCTCTCTCTCTCTCTCCTTTTGTCCTTTCTTTTGTCATTCACATGATATATGCTCACTTCTTGGGCTGCATATGGGCCGTGGACTTGACAATGGACACCCCTACTCTACAGCTTTAAGGAAGGAACATTTAACAGGCTGGTTGCAAAGCATAACAGTTGAGGTACAGGCTTTCTATGCAAAAAGTTGTGGTTTTAAATCTCATCAGGTGCTTAGAAATTTTTTATTTTTAAATCTTTATCAAAATGAGTCTGGTCATTATTTTTTTGTCAATGAATTAGGTTAAGTGTAATATTTTTCTTATTTCTATTCCTGTGTCACATCATTTTTATCACTGTAATAACTTTTTCAATTGCTCTTAGTTTTTCTTCCTCTCATTTTTCCCCCTCACTTTGAATTTTTGCACTTGTGATAGTAATTTTTTTACCTATCATAACATTTAAACATTTGAGACTGCTAATGTATCCAGTACTTCCTGTCAGAAGCCTATTGCTGATGGCTGAAATGTTTCACTTCGATGGAAATGGTGGATTTTTTTTATCAATTCAGATGTGATGTGTTACAGATTTATTTATACTGCAGATGAGTGACACTATAACAGTAAAGGTGCATGAACTTGAAAATGCTGGAGCCCTAAAAAGAGAAGAACACTCTCGAAATTTATTAGTTCTGCCAGATGCAATATAATACAAAAAGTCGGTTGAGTGATGATTGTAAATAGGGGTTGCTGAGATACCAATGGAGAGAGGCAAGTTTGGAATTAGTAGGACAGATAGGAAAACCAAGAATAGTACATAACATAATAACATGCAGTTCGAGATGTATTTATTTATCTATTTATCCGTGTACTTCACCTCACAAGATTAGGGCGTTGTGAACTTCTCTTACATCTACCCACAGTGAGTCAACATTGCAATTCGTACAGTACATGAGTAACATAAAACAAAGATAATGTTGTTGTTCTTGTTCTTGTTGTTGTGGTCTTCAGTCCAAAGACTGGTTTGATGCAGCTCTCCATGCTACTCTATCCTGTACAAGCTTCTTCATCTCCCAGTACTTACTGCAACCTACTTCCTTCTGAATCTGTTTAGTGTATTCATCTCTTGGTCTCCCTCTACAATTTTTACTCTCCACGCTGCCCTCCAATACTAAATTGGTGATCCCTTGATGCCTCAGAATATGTCCTACCAACCAATCCCTTCTTCTAGTCAGCTGTGCCGCAAATTTCTCTTCTCCTCAATTATATTCAATACCTCCTCATTAGTTATGCGATCTACCAATCTAATCTTCAGCATTCTTCTGTAGCACCACATTTCGAAAGCTTCTATTCTCTTCTTGTCAAAACTATTTATCGTCCACATTTCAAATCCATGCATGGCTACACTCCATACAAACACTTTCAGAAACGACTTCCTGACACTTAAATCTATACTCAATGTTAACAAATTTCTCTTCTTCAGAAACACTTTCCTCGCCATTGCCAGTCTACATTTGATATCCTCTCTACTTCGAACATCATCAGTTATTTTGCTCCCCAAACAGCAAAACACATTTACTACTTTAATAGTCTCATTTCCTAATCTAATTCCTGCAGCATCATCCGATTTAACTCGACTACATTCCATTATCCTTGTTTTACTTTTGTTGATGTTCATCTTATATCCTCCTTTCAATACACTGTCCATTCTGTTTAGCTGCTCTTCCAGGTCCTTTGCTGTCTCTGACAGAAGATAATATTTCATTAATATATTATTATTATTATTATTATTATTATTATTATTATTATTATTACTGTAAGATAATGATAACAGTAATAATAATAATAATAATAATAATAATAATAATGAATATATGGACTTCACAATGTGTCAGTAATATCAATGTTGCATTATGGTATTTCCTCATAGCATACTTGCTGAATTTGAGTAATGACATCGAACACAAATGTGTGACAGCAGTTCAGAAGGAATTAATGTGAAGAAGAAGGTTACCGGTCAGAGAAAAAGTGAGAAATAATGGTGCAAGATTAGAAAATTATGTGGAAGGAAGACTACAGAAATAGAAAGGGCTTGGATAAAGATGGATAGTGCTGAGAGTGTGACAGAAATACTTGTTCCCTGTGAGACAGACCGAAAACCACTGTGATTATGGCCATAATGGGAATGTAACAGAGGTGGGCAGGACACGAAGTAAGTAAGGAGAATGGGTGAGAGACAGAGGGAGGGATTCTCTGCCAGGTGATGACAAGTGAGAAAACACCCAGACAACTACCAATGGGAGGTACATTGGTGATATCACAACACGTGTGGGAGTGATGCAGATGCACCGTGAAGCCTGCAGGGGGCTTTACCCGATACGTGTCGTCAGAAGCCAGTTGCTGATGGCTGAGATGTTTCACTTCAATGGAAATGGCAGGTTTTGTATCAATTCAGATTTGATGTGTTACATATTCATTTCTATTGCAGATGTGTGACACTTTGACAGCAAATATGTATTAACTTAAAATTCTGGAGCTCTAGAAACAAATTAATCGATGTTCTAATGACTTACTTTGAAGGACAGTCAAGGAAACACTGAAATGTCACACAGTCCACAATCATAATAGAATTTGTAAAATGTGCCTTTCAGGACACGAATAAAGGATTTAAGTTTTAACACGATGGCGTGTTCGCCACTGACTTACCTAGTTACAATAATAATTTCTACCATTGCAATTTTGACTTCTGTCATTTTCTACTGGTTAAGGTGCTGAAAACATAGCTATTGTAAACATTATTAATATAAGTAAAAAGGATGTGAGCTTATGTGGCTGATGTCAGCATTCGTCACATACAGAATAGGAATGTGACAGATGGAATTAAATCTCTTGAAACTGGGTTTGTGGTCTCTACCCATCATGAACATACACAGTGAATCAGCTTATAATTCTTCACACAATGGAGCAAGCATACATTATCGATATATACGGAAAAATATAAATTTATGTCCACTTGCAAAGGTTCAGGGAACAAGCAGTGCACACTATGAAACAGAAGTTTCCTGTATACGAGTATATGCTGTCCCTTAAAGGCATTCCAAAATTTTGTGGCTGTACTGAAATGTTAATAAATTTGTCCTTCTCTTGTCAGCACTCCACATGCCACATTAGTGGGCTCTACAGTTGCCTGTGTTCTAACTTTTGCCCACTCATGCACACTTGAAGCAGATGCACGGTCCACTGCAACTACAACAATTTTATTAAAACTAAACAATTACCTTTAGCATTTCATTGGAAAACCGTGCATTTTGAAAATTCGAAGAACACAATATAATTCCTTATAACACTAAAGCAAGCCAATGTAACATTAGATGGGAATGTCCAATATAGTCGGATCTACTTTGCGTTACACGAGTGTAGGGGAGTCGAAACAAGTAGTGAGCCAGGACGTCATATCAACTTGAGATTTTTTATATATGTAATTCATTTCTAAACTTTATTGATTATTTGCAGAGTAAATAATTTAATTATTTACATTTAATAGGTAACGAGTTTTAATGAGAGGGATATAAATATGTTTTGGCATAGAAAATCACCTTATTGCGTTATGCAAGAACGAAAACTTCTGTGTTGCTCGAGTGCGCGATCAAGTAGTCGTCGAATGCGGATCTTCTGTAACTTTCATGAATGGGCATAGAATTGTTAATTTACAACCCAGAGTTGATTTAAAAATTATTTAGGGAACCACGGCCCGACTTTGGAGCAAACAAATCGCGTGCAAACTCTCAAATATGGGCGTGGAGTTTAAGATACGCGACTGGATATCGGGCGTTATCGTCGCGTGTGAGATTCAGTAACATTAACCGCAATTTGCGGACATTAGATTGATAATAACTATCAAAGACTTACACGAGCGGCATAGTAATTGTGTGTGCGAGTGTATACCCGTCCTTTTTTTCCCCCTAAGGTAAGTCTTTCCGCTCCCGGGATTGGAATGACTCCTTACCCTCTCCCTTAAAACCCACTTCCTTTCGTCTTTCCCTCTCCTTCCCTCTTTCCTGACGAAGCAACCGTTTGTTGCGAAAGCTAGAATTTTGTGTGTACGTTTGTGTTTGTTTGTGTGTCTATCGACATGCCAGGGCTTTCGTTCGGTAAGTCACATCATCTTTGTTTTTAGATATAGTAATTGTCTTGATGCTCAAAGCAAGCGAGAAGCAATTTACTGTCTGGATACGACAAATATTAATCATTGCACAGCCAGCTCGTTCATACGTCGCTTAGCAACTCGTAAACAAACAGTGATAGAATTACTGAAACAATCTTCTAAGTATTGACCACCGCTACACACATATCAGAAACTAATTACTCTAACTGTGAGTGACTTCTGGATTGGACGAGTTATCTTTTATTTCAGTTAATTGATATTAATAAACTTCATTCGAGGTTGAAACTTCATCAATGGTGTCGTGCATGTTCAGTTTAGTAGAGCAATAGATAGTACTAGCTATGCTACTATTTATAGTTTTAAAAGAAAAGAGAACACATACCTGTTTTCCTTTTGTGAAATGTTCGTACTTCAGTCACCAGTATTTTCAAACCAGAGGCACGAGTGATGCTCCCTGACAACAGTACGATATCGTGAATCACCGCACATGTGTGCCCCTTTTTCACTACATTTCTGCATTGAAAATCTTGAGATAGAGCCACGGTACAAAGAAGGAAGAAAGAACAGGAAAGATCAGCGAAAGAAACGAGAGAAGAGGAGGTCACTCCGATACTTTCTATGTACGAAAAAGTACAGTATTTATAACCGTGATGTGGCCAATTACCCTACAATTTTATTGATCACATCACTATTAAATCTAACTGACCTTACTTTTGTTATCACCTGACTTTGCTTCAGCACATCACTATGTAAGCTACGTTTTTCTTCTTCTCCTTCTTCGTCTTTTCCTGTACTTTTGCTGTACATATTTAAACTTAAAAGTGTTCCACACTCAGAGCCTACATTCTTGTCCTGTAAATTATTTAAATATTCATAACACCACTATGTACGACTTCTGGTGATATTTTCATTGACACTTCCAGACTTCAATAGAGAATGGCTTCAGTAACAAGGCTGGTTTCAGAGTGGAGTAAAATAAAGCAACTGGAGCAGTTATTTATCGATTCCAAACAGCTCGTTTTTTTCAGTACAAACAGATTTTTCATTTGGTATTTTGTGTGCACTTTCGATACAGCAGTTACCAAATTAGTACTGTGCGATTTCTGATCCGGTGGTGTATGTTTATACTTTAGAGGGACAGCAGAAGAGGAAGGGAAACCAGTTCCCCTGCAGCACTGACAGACGACGCAGCACACTCGACAGTACGGCACCGGAGACGGGCCCGGTCAGTCGGGCGAGATGAGACAAGCAGCTGTTTACCGATCCGGTGGGTACTAGAGGACACTGTAGGACGTGCAGTTCAATTTAAAAGAACACGATCGATATCTGCACGTAGGTGATTAATAAAGTTGTGACAAGAAGTCTGTTGTTATTTCACGAGCCCAATGTAACAGTCTATCAAAGTGAAAACGGATTACCGACATATCGACGGCATCAGAAAGTGAAAGTCGAGGAAGTGACGTTACCCTGAAAAAGTAGACACCGATCGTTTATTCCTTCGCTCCCTGCTCACGTGGAGTACGACCGAATTCGATCGAAATAGTGTCAGACCTCTGACGGTACATAAATCGCTGTGTGGCCAGTACTAATAGTTACTTCATGAATGCACTTGCAGGGTGTCTATTTGTGCCGATGTGGAGTGGCCGTATCAGCTTTGGACACGGGCTTCTCTGTTCCCACTGCAGAAGCTATAGTGAAAGTTGGTCTGTACCGATCTGGCTAGTTTCTGTATCTACAGGGCTATTACAAATGATTGAAGCGATTTCATAAATTCACTGTAGCTCCATTCATTGACATATGGTCACGACACACTACAGATACGTAGAAAAACTCATAAAGTTTTGTTCGGCTGAAGCCGCACTTCAGGTTTCTGCCGCCAGAGCGCTCGAGAGCACAGTGAGACAAAATGGCGACAGGAGCCGAGAAAGCGTATGTCGTGCTTGAAATGCACTCACATCAGTCAGTCATAACAGTGCAACGACACTTCAGGACGAAGTTCAACAAAAATCCACCAACTGCTAACTCCATTCGGCGATGGTATGCGCAGTTTAAAGCTTCTGGATGCCTCTGTAAGGGGAAATCGACGGGTCGGCCTGCAGTGAGCGAAGAAACGGTTGAACGCGTGCGGGCAAGTTTCACGCGTAGCCTACGGAAGTCGACGAATAAAGCAAGCAGGGAGCTAAACGTACCACAGCCGACGGTTTGGAAAATCTTACGGAAAAGGCTAAAGCAGAAGCATTACCGTTTACAACTGCTACAAGCCCTGACACCCAATGACAAAGTCAGACGCTTTGAATTTTCGCCGCGGTTGCAACAGCTCATGGAAGAGGATGCGTTCAGTGTGAAACTTGTTTTCAGTGATGAAGCAACATTTTTTCTTAATGGTGAAGTGAACAGACACAATGTGCGAATCTGGGCGGCGGAGAATCCTCACGCATTCGTGCAGCAAATTCGCAATTCACCAAAAGTTAACATGTTTTGTGCAATCTCACGGTTTAAAGTTTACGGCCCCTTTTTCTTCTGCGAAAAAAACATTACAGGACACGTGTATCTGGACATGCTGGAAAATTGGCTTATGCCACAACTGGAGACCGACAGCGCCGACTTCACCTTTCAACAGGATGGTGCTCCACTGCATTTCCATCATGATGTTTGGCATTTCTTAAACAGCATATTGGAAAACCGATGGATCGGTCGTGGTGGAGATCATGATCAGCAATTCGTGTCATGGCCTCCACGCCCTCCCGACTTAAGCCCAGGCGATTTCTTTCTGTGGGGTTGTGTGAAAGATCCAGTGTTTAAACCTCCTCTACCAAGAAACGTGCCAGAACTGCGGGCTCGCATCAACGATGCTTTCAAACTCATTGATGGGGACATGCTGCGCCGAGTGTGGGAGGAAATTGATTATCGGCTTGATGTCTGCCGAATCACTAAAGGAGCACATATCGAACATTTGTGAATGCCTAAAAAAACTTTTTGAGTTTTTGTATGTGTGTGTAAAGCATTGTGAAAAGATCTCAAATAATAAAGTTATTGTAGAGCTGTGAAATCGCTTCAATCATTTGTAATAACCCTGTAAGTATATTTCATAAATGGTAAACTCGAGGTCATTCTGTAATGGCTGGACTCGAAGTGAAACAACCTTCTGCCGGCTGTCGAAATTATGTCAGTGGCAAAGCAGAACTGTGTGCGAGGGATGTGAAGTTGTACTGCACCGTTGAAAATGAGACTACTTAATGCACAAAATTTTCTATTTGTGGCTGTTACTTACTTTGTTAGATCCTTCCGACCACTAAGGAGTGCCATGTGATGCAGTTTGTGCTCTGTCAGTTTCATATTGAGGTAGCGTAGTCTAATATAAATTTGTGCCCATTAGAATATTTTAATTATCTCTAGTGGCACACAAAATGTCCTAATATCTTTAAAAAATATTGTTTTCCTTAGACAGTGTGTCAGTCCCGTTAATTTCACTGAACAGGAGCTGAAATTCTGAGATCTGTTGGTTGGTTTAAAAAGAAGGTGAGGAGGGGGTGGGGGGCAAGGTCCAAACTGCTAGGTCATCGGTCCCTAAGAGATCTGTTGCATTCACTTGTCAGATAGCACTTAAAACTTCCTCGTGATAGAAAATCCGGCCATCCGTATTCTGAGAGGGACACCAGTGTGGGGCAAAGCAATTCGTTCGACAATCCCCAGTCGGTTATCACATTTGGCAGCAAAATGTGCAATATAAGCTGCCAGATGCCCGAATCTTCGTGTAGAGCGTTCGACATCATCTATCACAGCACAGTGTGCAGCACCCTTGCGACCGAAACTTAAGTCACGTATCTCTGCTTCCCCATAAAGCGTGGCTGTTGCTTCGGACTGTGTCAGGCAAATTTCCGAAAAGCTAACTTCGTGAGGCAAACTGTTGCCAGTTGTCTTGAAGGCCCTCAGATGATGTGTTTCACACTAGAATGTCATGGACACCTCTTGGCCAGAAGAGACAAATGCTGGTGATGTTTAATTCTTTTCAGAGGCAGACGTCAATAAAAATGACAGATACCTCTAATCTGTGAAAACAAATTTTCGAGGCAATCCCGGTTCAGCCGTCCCATTAAAATATACTTAATGCCGAGTGACAGAAGGCCATAATGAGGGCCAAATAAAGAATTAATTGACATTAATAGTCAGTTCTGGAAGGGTAGTAGCTGCTCCCTGTTGCCAGTCTGTCTTTTCTCACAGCAAAAATACACTTTATCGTGGATCATTTTTTGAAGTTGCACACTAATGTTTCCTAGTTGACCATTTTACAATAATTCGGAATGGCAAATGAGTTACCGACAAGCCGAAAGAAGTCTGCAGTTAGTTCTTCTCCTGCCACCACCGCATTCAAAAAAAGTCACAGGGCTGGATACACACATTGGTGCTCTCTGCTGTTAACAGTGAGACGAAACCACAATACTTTATGGCACATTTTAATTTCAGCATTATCTAACAATAGCAGTTCCTCGATTGGCACTTTCGTCATTACTTGCCTATTGGAAAGCTTTATGTCACAGCCAAGAAAGTGGTTGTGAAATATGAAGATTATTTGGAAAGTAAGGTCTGGATCGCTGTAGCTAATCAAAAGTCATGTGAACATCAAAATGTTCACACATACCAACTCGCGGCAGGCACTGTTCGTCAAACAACACAATTTGCATTGGTACTGTAACAGTGTACTTTTTGCAATGTCAGTTCAAAATGTTTAAAACAATTGATAAACCTTTCAACTGTCAAATTCCATTGGTGACTCGGTTTTTGACAGCAAGGAACATTGCAGCAGTGGAAATGCCGAGACAGGTAAGTGGGGTGTACAGCTCCAATGAGACAGGTGAGAGCAAAGTGCATTAGTTGGTGAGAGATTTCGAGAATATGTAGATGGAAAAATGTCCACAATGAACTGCAATCAGTTTGACCGTCAGTGATAGAATATTTGGTCGTAGCTGTGGATGAAAAGATTTGTCAAGACTGAGCAATTTTCACTCGTTCAGCTACCTAAAGGAGTTTCTCAGCAGCGAGCACACTCCAATAGACGACACGGCGAAAGAAGCAGTTAAAGAGCAGTTATCCTCATAGGCGGCAGATTTCTATGACTTTGGGAAACTAAAGCTTGTAGAACATTATGACAAATGTTTAAACAAATATGGAAACCACATAGAAAATTAGAACAACATTTTAAGGAAATAAATGAAAACAGTCTTTTGAAAACATTGTGACGGTTTATGTTTGATAAGAAATTGGACCTTACTTTACAAATAATCCTTGTAATTTGTACAGGTGATGGGGGACATCTAAAAAACCCACACTCTTTTTTTTACATTCTGTGAATTCAGGAAACATGAACTGATATTATCAATAGGCAGTTCGTTCCAGGTACATCGACTGTCAGGCCCGTGTTCAGAAATGACTGCAACAACACTGTAATGAAACTTCCTGGCAGATTAAAACTGTGTGCCCGACCGAGACTCGAACTCGGGAACTTTGCCTTTCGCGGGCAAGTGCTCTACCTTACTTGCCCGCGAAAGGCAAAGTTCCCGAGTTCGAGTCTCGGTCGGGCACACAGTTTTAATCTGCCAGGAAGTTTCATATCAGCGCACACTCCGCTGCAGAGTGAAAATCTCATTCTGGAAACACTGTAATGTATCTTATGAAGCGACGAATCTATTAAGTTTAGCAATTTCACTGTCATCTGAAATGAAGTCCATGAACCATAACAACAGGCACTTTCTTGTGGGCCTACAATACAATCCACGATTTCATCAAATGTCACATTTCCACTGACATTCATTTCATCAAAACACACACACACACACACACACACACACACGTCAGAAAATGGCAGTCTCTTAGCTTTCGTCCAATTTAACACATCACTCAACATTCCAGTTCCACAATGGAACAAATGCGAGGACCATGTCTTTAAAATGGAAATTTCAGGGACTGGAAAATTAAATTTGTCTCTTAAAAAGGTATAGCACCAACTAGAGAGAGGGTGAATAGTCACTGCTTTGCATACGTCCTCTCTTTTCCACTCGCCTTTCTTCTTTCGAAAGAGTGAACATTTTATTTGAGTTCCAGAGGAAACCTTCTTCAAAACATCCTTCTCTTCATTAGATATATAAGGGGCGTTCAAGAAACAAGCCAGAGGCATAATTAGAGGCATAATTACAGAAACCAGTACCTGTATGTTAGAAGTATTGACCCTGGCTGTTGAGACACTTGTCCCACTGTGATACAAGGCAGTGAATGGCTGTATCATAAAATTTCCGGGGCTGCGATGTTAATCAGTTCCACACGTACAGCCGGACATCGTCGTCCGAGGTGAATCGTTTGCCCCTCAGAGCCTTTTGAGGGGACCTAAAATGGCGTAATCGCAGGGAGAGAGGTCCGGACTGTATGGAGGGGGGCCCAGAACCTCCCATTTGAAATTCTACGAGAGTGGCTGTGTTGGCCATATGAGGCTTTGCACTGTCGTGGAGCAGAATGACCCAACGGGTGAGATTGCCCGGTCGTTTTGCTTTGATCGCTTGACGGAGGGTGGTCGAGGGTTGCGAGTAACGCTGGGCACTCACTGTTGTCCCGTGCTGCAGGAAGTGAATCAGAAGGGGGCCATCTCGATCCCCTCAAAAAGGCTCTGACGGACAAACGATTCACCTCAGACAGCGTCATCCGGCTGTACTTGCAGAACTGGTTAACACCGCTGCCCCGGAATTTTACGAGACAGCCATTCGGCACCTCGTGTCACAGTGGGGCAAGTGTCTCAACAGCCAGGGTCAGTACTTCTCACATACAGGTACTGGTTTCTGTAATTATGCCTCCGGCTCGTTTCTTTTTGCACGCCCCTTATACATTATTTGTAGCCAATCGACTCTCCCTTTGTCTGTGATGAAAGACTTCCAGTTTCTCTCTCGTGTGTCTCTCTCTCTCAATTTCAAAACAATGCTCACAGTTTCAAGTTTTTTGTTCTTATCCTCTAATTCTTTCACTCGACCCCGAGTTGATGCAATTCTTCTTTTTCCGTGTTCGGGAAATCGGTTAACATGTACTGATTGACCTTCAGTTTCTTGGGTGTCAAGTTCTCAAATGTTTCAGGGTCCTTTACAGACTCACTATAGCCTGCCACCTGTCTTCCCTGCTTTCTTTTAATTGTATTTTAGCACGTGCACCAACATTGACACCAAATGGAAGATTCACACACAGTACAGCACCTGGTTTCAGAACTTTTCTGGCAGGTATATCGACAGCTCTGCTCACAAGTCCCAGACGCAATCATCTGACTGAAAATGCTGTTAACAAACAGTACCATTTGATACATTAATATGGTCTTTTTGGTAGCACTTTACTATTCACACTTGTTGAAATAATATGTCCCTGTGGAACTAATGGTAGATAATTTAATTTGTCTTCCTCTTTGTAAGACAAGCAACCGCTGACAACATACCCCAGTATTTTTGGTGTGAAACACGTGAAAAATGAAACAAAACAGACAGGATCTAAGCTTCCAAAATAGCAGTAGCTTCTGTATTACTACAGCCACTCGCTTCAGTGACGTCACTGCACAACGATTTTCTCACTCAATCTGAGCCTTTCATTCTCGCCCCAGGGCCCCAACACCCCCCCTGGGGCACACCAAAAGCTACTTCTAGGAAATACAGGCTGTTTCAAAATGAAGGCTTTGTAGCACATATTACATTCATCTTACAATTACGAATAATACAATAAAAGAAACAGAAACACAAACAGTTTTTCTTACAATTATTCAGTGTAAACACCGATCACACATCGAGTCGATAGGCGAAGTTGTTACGAAATCTTGAGCAATGTGTCAGGAGTAACTGTTACAAAAACACTGTTTCTGAAGTCGGACAGATCAGCTGATATCGGAGGCCCACACACACGATAGCGTCAGACGGTGTGCGAACGTCGAGGTCTCCTGTAAAATACTGTGTCGACCGGCCTCTCGCGCCCAATCCACTGGTCGGATACGACGTCGTTTGACCGGACGCGTACCGAGTTACGCCAGTGAGGCGGTGCACCACCTCGGTCCCAAATAAAGATGTGTCATTCAGCTTCTTCCCATTGAGAAACGGGCCATAGCTGTAGCACATCAGGATAAGAAACAACAGTTACAGTCGATTCACTGAAAAAGAAAGGCCCACAAACTTTCCACGGGGATATTTCTCAGGGCTAAGCGTGAAAGACTCGCACTGGTCCGACACGTTTCTCAGTCACTCTTTGTCACTCTGTACTCTTCCCATTGCACACGGGTATACAAAGTAAACTGTTCGAGCTGCTCTTTCATTTGGTGTATTATTTACAATTGTAAGTTGAACATAATAAATGCTACAATGCCTTAAAACCGGTACGTTCATTTTGAAACACCCTGTATAGTGCATCTACCTGACTGCCTCGATCCAAAGCTTTCAGTACATCGTATGAAAAATGTGTGAACTGGGTTTCAAGTGATCGACGTTTTTGCAATCCGTGCCGGTCGGCATTGAGGAGGTCGTTCTGTTCGAGATACCTCAGTATGTTTGAGTTCAGAATATGATTCAAGATTCTGCAACAAATCGATGTGAGGGATGTGGTAGTTTTGTGGATCACTTCTACTACCCTTATTGTAGACGGGTGTGACCTGTGCCTTTTTGCAAGAATTGGGCACGGCGTTTTATTCGAGGGATCTACAATAGGTTACAGTTAGAAGAGGGGCTAATTCGACTGCAAATTCAGTATAGAAGCTGACAGGAATTCCATCGAGCCCAGGAGTTTCATTCAATTTTAACGATTTAATCTTGTTTCTCAATACCACTGACACTGATACTGATTTCATTCATCTTTTCAGTGGTATGAGGATTAAATTCGGGCAATTCTCCTGGGTTTTCCTTTGTAAAGGAATGTTTGAAAAAGGAGTTAATAATTTCAGTTTTTGCTTAGCTACCTTCAACTTCAATTCCTGTCTGATTCGCTGGGAACTGATCACTAACTTTAGTACCACTAGCCAGAATTGCTTCGGGTCCCGTGAAAGATCACTCGACAATATTCTGGTACGTTAAGCCAATGAAGGCATCACATATTGCTCTCTTGACAGCCAAACACATCTCGCGCAGCATCTCTCCGTCTACGCTTTGTGTTACACCTATTATGCACCAATTTGTTTCTTTAGAAATTTCCTTCAGGGACTGTAAATCACAGAAGGTTCCTCCTCTTATCAACTTCTGTACAGGGTACATATCTATCCAGTGCGTGGTCAACTACTCTTTTAAACTTGAGCCACAGCTGCTCTACGTGCTCCTGCCCTGCGCTGAAAGTTTCTAGTTCCTCACTGAGATATGGCACTACTGATTTTTTATCTGGTTTACTCGACATTTATATCTTCGTGCTTGTTTTAGTTGTTGCCACAACTACATCACGGACACTGATACCATTTTCAATGCGGACATCCTCAAAGAGATCAGGTCTATTTGTTGCCATTAGGTCCAACATATTTTCATCGTGAGTGGTGTTCCTAACAATCTGTCCCAGGTAGTTTTCAGAGAAGGCATTTAGTAACATTCACAAGATGTCTTATCACACCCACCACTAACAAAACTAATTTTACAAATTAACTGTTGGATGATTGAAGTCTCCACCAATGATTACAGTACAATTGTGGAACTTGCACACATATGATTTGAGATTTTCTCTAAATTTTTTGTTACGTCAGAAGAAGAATCTGGTGGGCGATAGAAGGATCCAATTATCATTTTATGCTCACCCCTGATACTGAGTCTGGCCCAAACAATCTCACAAGGAGCTTCAATTTCTATCTCAATGGATTAGAGTTTTTTGTCTATTGTGACAAATACATCAGTTCTATTTCCCATTTGCCTATTTTTCAATATACACTCAACTTTTCCCCAAAAATCTCACTGCTATTGATTTCAGCTTTCAACCAGCTTTTTATACCCATTATTATGTGAGCTCTACTGCTTTTCAGGGACACTTCAAACTCTGTCACTTCTATCCCGCAAATACCTACTAGCAAAATTTCGAGAAATAGTATCGAATGAATTTAGGAACGTATAATATTAAATGATGAGTCTAGGAATATACTGTAGCTCTCTACATAGCACTCCCATAGTGATCGTGAAGATAAGATCTGACTAATAACAACACACACACAGAGGTGTTTAGGCAGCCCTCTTCCTACATTCCATGTGAGACTGGAATAGGTAACAGGGCTTATAACCGGTACAATGGGACATACCCTCTGCCATGTGCTTCACATTGGTTTGGAGGATACTGACGTGGATTAAAAATCAGCCCTTCAGTTTGTAAAGAGATAGAAAACAAAGACTGAACATTATTTACTGAGAATTTTATTCATACTTCACTGATCATTGAGATAAAAAGGAAAATCCTTTGGTAAGCTCCAGTCTCAGCCGTACATTATCAAAATCGAACAGGGTGACAGGGCAATGCACAAGTTACAATAAAAATGTGAGTTATTTTCCCAGGCTCTTGTCCACCTTAGCTAGCAGGCAACAGTGTGTTCAGTGCATCTATAAATTTGTAAACCGAACTATATTGCCACAGTAGAGTCTCGATAGTTCGAGGTGAACGGGACCGGAACCACCTTGAACTATCGAAAACTGGGACTATCAAAATTTAAATGGGAATAAGAAATATTATGATATTGTAAGCAATACAGGTCAAAATGTGAACTTTATTAAAATAAAAGTATTTACAATATAATAGAGGGAAACATTCCACGTGGGAAAAATTATATATAAAAACAAAGATGAGATGACTTACCGAACGAAAGCGCTGGCAGGTCGATAGACACACAAACAAACACAAACATACACACAAAATTCAAGCTTTTGCAACAAACTGTTGCCTCATCAGGAAAGAGGGAAGGAGAGGGAAAGCTGAAAGGATGTGGGTTTTAAGGGAGAGGGTAAGGGGTCATTCCAATCCTGGGAGCGGAAAGACTTATCTTAGGGGGAAAAAAGGGCAGGTATACACTCGCACACACACACATCCATCCACACATACAGACACAAGCAGACATATTTAAATATCAGGAAAGAGGGAAGGAGAGGGAAAGCTGAAAGGATGTGGGTTTTAAGGGAGAGGGTAAGGGGTCATTCCAATCCCGGGAGCGGAAAGACTTACCTTAGGGGGAAAAAAGGGCAGGTATACACTCGCACACACACACACACACATATCCATCCACACATACAGACACAAGCAGACATATTTAAATATTTAAATATGTCTGCTTGTGTCTGTATGTGTGGATGGATATGTGTGTGTGTGTGCGCGAGTGTATACCTGTCCTTTTTTCCCCCTAAGGTAAGTCTTTCCGCTCCCGGGATTGGAATGACCCCTTACCCTCTCCCTTAAAACCCACATCCTTTCAGCTTTCCCTCTCCTTCCCTCTTTCCTGATGAGGCAACAGTTTGTTGCAAAAGCTTGAATTTTGTGTGTATGTTTGTGTTTGTTTGTGTGTCTATTGACCTGCCAGCGCTTTCGTTCGGTAAGTCACCTCATCTTTGTTTTTATATAAAAGTATTTACACACGCATTTGCATTGGCAGAATTATTTATTTAGCCAAGTAATAGCGAAGTGTGTGCGACGTTTGCTCGCGGCAGTGTGACGCCACCGTTGTCGCCTCAGGCTGCTGTTCCACGTAGCATATGGCGGCCTCGAGGGCAGCGCAGCCATCCGTGTGACTCGTCACCGGTGCAGCCGCTGCCTCGTCACCCTCGCACTGCCGTGGAATGTCAGCCGTGTCAATTACAGAAGAGTCTGTCACTTCCAACTGTTGGTCCGGATTTAACCACTCGCCTCCTTCCACCTCTTCACACCCTGGCAATCCACTGATTAAATTACACAGTCGTTGATCGTCCTCATCTGCTGAATCTTCAGTTTCTGTGTCTGGCATACTTTCCTGTAGAATTTTCCTCCACGACTTAGAAATTGTGTCCGACTTTATTTCGCTCCAAGATCCGCTAATCCAGTACACGACGCCCTTCAAAGTCACTTTCTTCAAAGCTTCTACAATGCTTTCTTTGTCATAGGAATGCACGATTGACTGTAGCAATCGCCGTCGATACTTTTTTTTTTAGACATTTGGCAAACTTCCCAATCACAACTAGTTTTAGTTTGCGGTTTCCAGCTGCATTTGTGCTGCCATAACTGTGAGCCGCTCTTTGCTTTTTTTGTGCCCAGGAGCACTTTTTTCTTCACAAGATGCAGGTGTTCTTGCTGGTAACATTTTAAAATTTAGCCCAGTTTTGTCACCGATTTTTTAAACTCGACGATAAATTTTGAAACGGCCTGAGCGTCACCAGAGAGTTTTTCTCCACGTACCCGTCTAGTTGACGCACTCCGTACCTTTTCTTCCACTTGTCGGGCCAGCCCACACTAGCGGCGAAATTGTCATCTCCTTCCTGCAGCTGGTTTCTGAAAAACAAACCTTTTTCCTGCAAGATTGGGCCAGATATCGGAGCACCCTTCTGTCTCTGTCGGGTAAACCACATAAACAATGCCTCACTCATTTTTTCGAAGTCTGACTTCTTTATATGTACTTCTTCAACTGAGAGATTCGTCTGAGTATTTCTGTGAAGAAAACTGTTCCAATTTAAGTCGGTTTCTTCGCTAGCTACCAACAGTAACATCACCGACATCATATTCGAGAGCAAGGTTTTGTATTGTTTCTCCTTTCTCAAGTCGTCTTAGTGCTTCTAATTTCAGATGCAAAGGCACAGATTTCGTCTTTTTTGTTACAGCACTCATCTTTGTAAGGTGTACAACAGAACACACGGCCAACAAACAAAACGACGCACAGCACTGTACAGTACAGGTGCTGGAAACTACGGCGGCGTATGAACTCCCCAGTTTTGATCGGTTGCAGCAGGCAGCAGTCGGGGTATTTCGTGCCACACTGAGAACAGATGTTCGTGCAACAGGGCAGCGAGCTGATCGTTGGTGTTGATTGCATTGGAGGCTCGGATTATTGGAAACTAGAACTATCGAGTCTCTACTGTAGTTCCAAATAGTGGGAAGGAAGGAATAAAAATTAGAATTTAAAATCCTACCGACATTGAGGTCACCGGAGACGTAGCACGAGCTTCAATTGTTTCAAAGATGGGGGAGGAAATCAGGTGTGCCCTTCCAGAGCCACGGATCATTAAGAGTATTCGAGTCGTTACGATATCAATGCTTATTACTGAAAGTACAAACGTTTGGGGTATCAAACCGAATTTGTGATTAGACCGAGGATTTCTCGGTAGGGAAGAAGTGGCACGTTATCACAGACGGAGAGTCACCGACAGATGTTGAAGTAACTTCGAGTGTGATGTGGCAGGTCACTTCCTGCTCGTGTTTTATATTGGATTCCTTCCTGCTTATATGTTATATTAGTAGCCTTGCGAACAACACTAATAGCAAGCTGAGACTTTTCTCAGATGGTGAAGTACTGTCTGCAGAATACTGGGGAAATATTCGGTCGGATCTCGAATGACTTCAAAGTAGTGCAAACATTGGCAACTTGCTTTAAATGTCCAGGAATGTGAAATAGTGCACCTTGTAACACTCCGGTTTATTTTACTGACTTATCCCGCTCGACCGGGATCTGACAGCAGCCCAAATAGATAATAACTAATGTGACCGTGTACCTAATGGGGCTGGCAATCGGATTGGACTGCTACGGAGTTGTTACATTCCATTTTGTCCTTCTCGAATGCTGTAATAATGAAATGTCTGGTGGCAGGAAGAACAACAACACAGCTTCATTAATCAACGACCTATATTCTCACAAAAACACAAAGTAAGGAGACAGCCACTGCCTTCGTCGTACAGAATTAATAACGACTAATCTCAGCACAGATCCTTTCATTATTCATTATCGTCACACGCAATTTCAATCATTGTAATCCAACACTACAATCCAACACTGCAATCCAAATGATGCCGGCGCGGTAGACGCGTAATTACAAATATCGGCACAAAAATATCACTGAATCACACTAGTAATTATACTTTTTCACTTTCCCGAATATTTCTAACACAAAGGGGTTAAACCACGGCGATGGCCACTCCCTTTGTCGGTACGGTGTTGCATTCCAGCAACACACCTCCACCCGGCTCGGCCCGCAGCGCGTACCACACTCTACTGTCTCAACACTCGCTCTCGCTCTCGCCACCCGACGCACACTATCGATTGTTTGTCCTGTCGACCTGTGCTGTCGCAAAACTTATAGTAAGGGCCTACGGACCCCTTACAACCTCACAAAAAACACACACACACAGTATCCCACGACTACAGTATCGACAAGTCACAACTGTCACCAGTCAACTCGGCCAATTAACTGGGAGTGACACTTTATAGGAATACTAAATGGAATAATCGTGTAGGATCAGGTGTGGGTAAAGCAGGTGGTAAACTTTGGTTCGACGGTAGGATACCGGGAAAGTGCGATAGTCTACACAGAAACTGCTTACAACTGACTCGTGCAACCAATCCTAGAATACTGCTCAAGCGTGTGGGATCCGTACCAGATAGGATTGACAGGGGATATTGAACGTATACGGAGAAGGGCAAAACAAATGGTCACAGGTCTGTTTAGTTTCTGGGAGAGTATAACACAGACAATGAAGGAACTGAACTGGTAGATTCTTGAAGACAGACAAACCATCCCGAGAGAGTCTATTAACAAAGTTCCAAGACCCGAGTTCAATTCCCTACGTATCACTCGCATAGGGATCGTGAGGATAAGATTAGAATAATTACTGCAAGCACAGAGGCATTCAAATGATCACTGCTCCCACATTCCCATTCCATACGTTAACGGAATGTGAAGAAACCCTAATGACTAGTACAATGGGACACACCCTTTGCCGTGTAGTTCACGGTGGCCAGCACACTGTAGATCTACGTGTATCGTACTCTTTTTTATTTTAATGGGGGGTAATAAAGCAACGAGTACCTACCAAAGAACTGCAACTCCACGCTCGAGTATCGACAGTGTGAGGAAAAGATAGATTGCTACTTGCCACGAAGATGACACATTAAGTTGTCGGCAGGCACGACTAAAAGACACTTACACATTAGCTTTCAGATACATCCCGGAGGGTCCGAGCTACCAGAGGTGGCATTGACATGTGCGTGAGCTGTACTTTCTTGTGTGAATGAATGTGTGTACGTGTTTCTTTTCCTGATGAAGGCTGTGGCCCAACACTTAAGTGTAAGTGTGTTTTAGTTGCGCCTGTCTGCAACTTAACGTGTCATCTTTACGGTAAGCATCAATCTATCTTTTCCTTCCAGTGTTAAGAATCTACTGACTTTTTTAAGGTACACACACACACACACACACACACACACACACACACACACACACACACAGTGGGCTGCTACTGCATTGAGACAGGAAAAATCTACCTCCCATTCGGTACATATCTATTTCTAGTCTGTTTTCGCAAAATGTCTCACTGCGACGACTGATATGTGCCACGGAAGAGTACTGTAGTTACTGAACACCTGTGTCTGCGAGCACTGAGAGAGGAGCAAAATACTAGAGCCTCCATTTTCTTTAAAAACATGTGTGAACCAAACAAAAGAAGTGGTGCAGTAAATGTAGCTCAAACCTCTTTGTTGGAGAGCACCACCACGTCGTCGTCGTGCCGCCCTCCGTCGACAGCCCCGGCTCTCTGGAAGTCCGTCACTGGAACAGCAGTCTTCTGAAAATGAAAGGCCAGCAGGACAAGGCAGTACTGTCTCGGCCAAAATACTAACGACGGTACAGTTAAACACGGCGGTTTCGTCGGACAGACAGTAGGTACGGGCCCCTCTTCCTCGTACGTTCTCCTCCTGAGCATACGTGAAAGCGAGTGTGCACTGAGAAAGACGTGCAACTGTACTTTCCCTACACTGCAGTCTGACTAGGGTGAAGACACCCGTCTCAGATCGAAAGGTGGGGGAGAATGCAGAAGAGGAATAAGAGGAAACAAGCGATAGCCATAAAGAACCTTTACAAGTAAAGTTAGTTAATTAATTTTTTTTTTTTTTTGTTCACTCGTATGTGCCTGCAGTCCGTCAGTAAAGTGGAGTATCAGGTGGCAATTAGTTTTCAGTATCTGAAGGGGAAAGACATTGCATTAACCTACAGTGAGTTGCCGGAGGTGTACAGCATCATCATACGACACAGTGGTCAGGTGTCACAGTCACTTCCAGCGTAGTGAAACGAGTCCGAATGACGAACAACCGGGAATTCTAAGGGAAGTGGAACCCCGGCGTTTGGAAACCGGCGTACCTCGACAGAGGTGACAGTGGATACGATCGGTCGTAGATCAGTTTTTCACATCTCGCATAAGATTTGGATCACGCAGTCCGGGTTCTGTGACTGATTCACACATTGAAAAAAGTCTGTTTGTGCAGTTTGGGTCTATGCACAGATTTTTTGTGGAAATGTCAGCATAACATCATTACTGCGATCGTCAATCTCTTTCGTACAACAGTTACACCGAGCAGCACAATGGCTACAGAACACACGGATCACAGTCAGGACCGTCACTCGCCACTCTATGCCCGACGAACAGCTACGGGTTTACTCTGTACCATTTTTTCATTCCCTTTTCGAAGCTGCATTCACTCGCCACTATAATTCTAAGGCTTTACGGCTTCCTTCCGGAGCGAGCTTTCCTCTGGCTCGCCTTTCCTATAATTATGAGCAAATTTACGAGTTGTGCAAGATAGTGTCTTTCAGTATTTTATAATTTCCAATTTAATATCGATTTTGATTTACATTCCTTGTTCCTTTGAATATTTTTATTGTCTCCAATTTGGTCGTAGCAGAGCTCTGCAAGATCTTTACGATGACACCTAAATCCTGGCTAAACACATATCCACACAACACCAGTTCATAAATTTACACAAAGCTAATTCGTAACACGTTTTGTTTTTTTCAGGCAGCTGTCAACAGTATTGATATACAGGGTGTTTCAAAATGAATATACGAGTTTTAAAGCTTTGTAGCACGTATTACACTCACCTTACAATTACAAATAATACACCAAATGAAACAGAAACACAAATAGTTTTTCTTACAGTAATTCAGTGTGAACACCGATCACACATAAGGTCGATAGGCGAGTTGTTCCGCAACCTCGATCAATGTGTCAGGTAACTGTTGCAATAACACTGTTTCTAAAGTCGGATACAGCAGTTCAGCAGTTGGTATCGGAGACGCATACACACAATTGCGTCAGATCCTGGGTGAAAGTGAAGGTCGCGCATAAAATGCTGCGTCAATCGGCCCCTCGTGCCCAATCCGCCAGTCGGAGACGACGCCTTTTAACCAGATGCGTACTGAGTAATGCCACTGAGGTGGTGCACCATCTTGCTCCCAAATAAAGATGTGTCGTTCAGCTTCTGCCCATTGAGGCACAGGATATAATTGTAGCACATCGAGATAACAAACATCAATTACAGTCGATTCACTGAAAAAGAACGACCCGTAAACTTTCCACGGGGATATTTCTTAGGGCTAAGCACGAAACACTCACACTCGTTCGACACATTTTTCAGTCACTCTTTATGATTCCACACTCTTTCCATTGTGCGCAGGTATACAAACAAAACTGTTTGAGTTCCTCTTTCATTTGGTTTATTATTTACAACTGTAAGTTGAACATAATAAATGCTACAAAGCCTTAAAACTGGTATGTTCATTTTGAAACACCCTGTACTTGGAGAAACGTGTGACACACATTGTGCTGCCTTACAGTACATTTATTCATTACTGGTTTCGATCACTGGACCATCTACACAGTGGAAAAATATTTACTGTGACAATTTCACATTTCATACATGCTATTTAACCAGGAAAGTATACGCCATTGCTGACTTGAAAATATAAGGAAATTGGTACTTAATGCCTTTCACGGCAGTTGAAATGTATGACAAATGGTGGTACCCTTTAGGGAAATGTCAGCAAAGGGCAGCAGTGTGCACGTCTCGGGGCCTCGTTCGGCACGTAGAGGCTGTTCTGGCAGCCACTGAGGGAACGAGGTTCAACCCGGTGCAGACTGTGGCACACGTTGGAACACGTGTCATCTGGGCTCCGAGGTTATTCCTCTGCCATTCCAGCGAAAGGCAGGGAAAGTTGAGAAGACCGGCCTCACCCGTAGAGTTTCAATGGAGCTCACGATTTGCAGCGTTTTCCCCAGAACTGATCGTGGCCCTCTGGTTCGGAGTCGAGTGGAAGGACTGGACCGGGGACTCTGCGTCGCATAACGGACTGTCGTCATTATGCCAAAAAACAGTGACTGAGTTTTTGTCGTCTAAAAAGTAGGGATAAAATGTCCACTGTATTTTAGTAAGTTCGACAGCTTTTCTTTCATTGTTATGCACTGTTTAAACCTAATGTTTTCTTGTTAGGGTTTGGATTAGTGGGACTCTGCTGTACCAAATTTCTTATTTTTTCAAATCAGCAATGGTGTATACTTTCCCAGCTAAACAGCAACTATACCATTTGAAGTTGTCACAATAGATATTTTTCCACCGTGTAGATGGTCCACAATCGAAACAGGCAGTGAATAAATGTACTGTAAGACAGTAAAGAGGCCGTCGAGACAGAGTGTCGCAGGTAACTGTGCAGTGGGGTGTCGTTTGCTCCACGATGACACCGCAGTTCGTTCTGCACTCGACAGCCACAGCTGCTGTTTCTTTTAGCTGTCAAAGTTTCTCTCGACACATTCTTCCCCTTTCTTTGGACCGAGAGCGTTTTCAGAACGACTACCGAGTGACTTACAAGGTGGACAGTTTCTGAACTGCCGAAACGCAGACTTCTACAACCGACGTCTCTGCCGAGTGATCCATCGTCGATAAAAATTTAATTCACTGAAGCGTAAAGGTACGGTGAAGGTCTGACACCGTCACCGATCTCCACTGTCGTAGCTTGATCTTTCTCTCGTAAATTAGAACTTTACGACTACCCCTTAGGAGACAGCCCAGACTTCAAGAGAAATAACTCTCGGGTCAAACACGAAAACTGTTACTGTTCTACCATTATGTGCCGTACGAAGTACATTCAACACTGTAAGAGATGCATTCAATTTATAAAACCCCCATTTTTCTTTTTTTCAAACTAGCTGACACAACAGTGGAATGGCTATGAATCTGCAACTGCAAAAATTTCTAGGATCCAGTCTGGGTGAATAGAGAGAATGAGAAATCATTTAAAAGTTGTCGACATAAAGAAATTGTGGTGTCACATTTGGCAGAAGCGGTGGTGAGTTATCTCAATGAATGAGCACACAAGCAGCATTTTCCGGCTGTTTTACAAGCCATGCCAGAAGGAACTCACTCTTCAAAACATCTTAGTAGGACATACCTGTCACCGTAGTGCCCTTCGGAATTCACACTTGTCCCAGAATGTGTGGTCATCATCAATTTATCAGTACCGGTGCTTACTCAAAAATTTTTTTGTGGCAGTAAGTACACACACTTCTACTGAGCTGACTGCCACTCCTTTTTAGGATCAAAAAACAGCGTCAGTGTCTCGTAAACCGTCACAGTCGACAAAAAGAGAGACCAACTCGTGCCGTAATGATACCTCAACGCACACCGACGTGCCGAACACGCGGGCTCGAGATTGTCTGTCGGTATTTGTGGGAGCCGCCTGGAAGATACTTTTCACATTTTCGAGTCTCCGTACGGGATCGCGTGCACAGATCCCACGGAAATGCTGACGTTTGACGCGACGTGTTCCACACTCGTTCGGCGAGCCGGCAAAAATAACTTTCTCGACTCGCTCGATCGTGTCATCGGAGGGACAGGGGAGATCGTTTCGGTCTGTAGTTGCACAATGTTCTGCCTTTTTTAACTGCCGCACCTGCGAACACACGTGAGACACGTCCGTGATATAGTCACTACATCTCACTCGACTGGTGGCAAATTTCGATCAGTGTCACCGTACAAACGGAGAAAATGAATGATTGCACGCTGCCGTTTTAATGAAAAAGTCTTCATTTTTAGTAACAGAAATTGAGCTCACTCTGACCACTATTGCTCAAGATGCCTGTGCCGTGCAGCACTGCCATCTCTGCCACACACTCACAACAAGCGCTTACATATTTTAAAATGAACTGTATAGTTCTATCTGTTTCCAGACATGAGGAAAGAATTAGAGGTGTTATAACCCGAATGCACCTTGTACTTGTTCTGAGGGCGAGGAGAGAACTTCAGTTCTGTCAGTTCAAAAACATCACTGTGCAAGCTACGGATGAAGACAGTTAGGCAGATGCAATATTTTGTGACTTCCAAAATGCACTCAATGTAGTATCACATGAACATTTATTATGAAAGTACATTTACACGGTGTATCGAACTGAATTAGTGACTAGATGCTGGGTATCTTGGAAGTAAGGACACAGTATGTTATCTCGGATGGAGAGCCATTGACAAAAGTAGAAGTAACTTCGTGTGCATCGCAGGGAAGTGTGTTGGGACCCTAGCTATTAATGTTGGATATTAATGACCTTGCAGACAATATTAAGACTAACCTGAGACTGTTGCAGATGGTGCAGCTATCTACAGATTGTTTCACAATGTTTTGACGATTTCTAAGTTTAATAACGCGCGCTAAAAACAAGATACAGTGACGGTGGTGCTGTCTATTAGTAGTGCGGAGTGTCGCGTTTCATCCCACACACACAGGCCAGTAATCGCATTGTAGTGGTCAGAGCAACATCGTGCGTTCACGGTAGAAAGCTCTTTTCCCTATGGCGAATCTATTGTGGACGTGCAGTGTGCTTTTCACAATCATTCTGAGAGTTAGCTGAGATATCCAATTCCTGTTTATACTGAATGTGGCCACAAACTTCCATTCTCCGTAACACGTTTGGTAACTGCATAATTTCCGAAGGCACTCGTGTCAAACGGCCGCTTCGCTCGCGCCATTTATCCGTGCCAAACTTTCCCTTATGAGGTTATTTGAAGGTGAGAGTGTAGTCCGCCCAGCTGAGAAGGTTGCAACAGTTAAAAGATCAAATTCATTATGAAATTTCCAGAATTCCTCCAGCAGTTATGATATATGTTTCCAAAAACTGCATGAAATGCCTCAAGTATTGTGTAGATGCAAACGGTTGTCATTTGCCCAACATAGTATTTCGTGAGTAAACTTGAATAAATGTACCTAGCGTGAAGTGTTTAACTTTGTTTCGTTACTTTGTGTATTATTCAAATTTGAAATCGTCAAAATATTGTGAAATACTCGAAATATTGAAGTACTGTCTGAAAAAAATACACAAATATTTCATAGGATCTCGATAAAGATTTCAAAATAGTCCAAAGATTGACAACGTGCTTTGAATGTTCAGAAATGTAAAACTGTGTATTTAGAAAATGAAAAAAATGTGGTATCTTACGACTGCTGTCACAATTTGAATCAGCCAACTCATATAAATACATTGATGTGACGATTTCCAAACAAAGTTTATTACCAATTAATTGTTGTCAAAGTCAAAAACAGCAGAGGAAATGGCGGTAAGTCGAGGAAAGGGAATTTTTTCTCTCACTTTAGGAACTAATGCAAAATTGCCTCGACTGAAACCTCTCACAAACTGTTCTACCCGCACACCTCTTCCATTTGTACTTGTTGCCCCGTGAGGCATCTGCTCTATGTCAGAAGATCATAAGGCCTTTCCAGAAAAAGGAGTTGATGCATCATAAACTGTTTTTCAACTACAGATTATCAGCAGATAGGTGTTTTGTGGATCACGAATTTGGCAAGATCTCCAACCAGACTACAGAGGTGTGTCGAGTTTGTTGACATTATAATTACATTTTGTGCACCTCAGAACTATGCCAGGATTGTCTGACGAATGCAATATCGAGGACACACTGACGTATTCACGACAAGTATGTCTGTGCGCAGAACTAGAGGCGACACGAGCACAAAATTTGTCAGCGACCACTTTGCATACTATTTTTGTTCCACTCACAGATCAGTGGCTTGGCAAATCTGCTTTAAGGAGTAAAATTTAAGATGTTTGCCCTAATCAAAATACGAACGAGAGCTCGATTGCACACGTATACACAAATGTGAAGTAAAAAACAAAAGCATTCTCGTACTTTTTGAAACTATAAACTTTATTTCCTTCTTCCAATTCCGACATCCCCCCACCCGCCAAATGTCCCCTGTAAGTTCTACATTACTCAGTCTTTGTATTCCTGCTTTTATGGTCTGAGTAACAAATATCATTAACACATTTCACACAGGTATTTCTGTACCTCCAGAATTATCAGCTTACTGTTCACGAAATCAAAGTTGTACACCATAACTTAAAACTTCAGGTTGGGAGTAAGTGATGGACTGAACATCACATGAAAAACTACTCATGTGGACACTCACTAAGCCAGATAGAATTCCTGCAGATAAATACAGGTAGGCACGGAATTTTAGTGCAATATTTACAGTCTGCCATAGCGCGTCAGCACAGGATCACTGACTGACACAGAGTATACTGCACACACACACTAAGCAGAATTTAATTTTTTGCTATTCTAAGTGATGTCAGAATTTTACCGGCCAGCAGTGAACAGGTAGATTGCAATTCGTGGCTGCTACATCCGTGCATTATTTGTAAAAGTTCATGTCTTCTATCATTTATTTTTATACTACTAATACTGAAAATATGCAACATTTTCCCTCTGTCTGGGAGGGGTGAGCACAGTTCGAGGAGGGTTACAGAAAAAGGTCAGCTCACTCGGACGAAAGGGGCCCACGTACAGTTAGGACGAGATTAGACACAGTGTATTAGGTCAGTATACGACACTATCTGATAGAACGTATCGGGACTCCCCTACGTAATGCCGAACTGACAGATGTAAGGAGACAGGGAGTGTCTCACTGTCAGCAGAGAAGAGTACGGGCAGATCGAGTCAGTCGGGTGACCCCGACAGCTCCGAATCCAGACTACAGTCGTCGAACGTCACTGGCGTAACAATTCCGTAGGGAACATTTCAATGCTTCCAGAGGGGCCCGAATCGACAGTCGGCGGTGTGGCTGTGGAGTCGAAACGCGAAGGTACGATCCCAGCTAAACCGAGACGGAGAAGTCCTCACGTACCGACGGAAAGGAACCGTCGAACATTCCGGAGAGCGATTAGATAAAATCGCACAAAATTGGCAGAAGGAATCACTCGCGAGTTCCAAAGTGCTACCGCGCACAGAAAGTCGAACAGGACGGCGTATAACGGTCGGGCAGCTCCCCGTAAGCTACGCACTTCGATAGTCGACACTACGCACTGGCGGAGGCGGCGGCTGCGCAGAGAGCGACGCCACCGGCCGGTGGACGACCGGAAACGAGTGGCACGGAGTGCTGACCTGCACTACCACCGTGCCGGTCTGACGGAAGGAACTGGGTTTGGCAAATGCCTGGAGAACATTACCTACCACCGTGTGAAGTGCAGAGGAGGTGGATTACGGTACGGTGGCGTTCGTCGTGGTCGGGACGTGACCCCTTTCTCGTGCTCGAGGAAACACTAAATGTGGGAGGATATGAACACATTTTACGGTGTCGTGTACTGTGCACAGTAGAGCGGAGGCGGGCAAACGTTGCATGAGGCTCACGAGCGCACAGCGCTGCACGTGTGCTGCTTGCGTGCAATTGTCGACCGTGGCGGTGGCGACAGCCGGCAGGTTGCGGGTAGTACCGGGCTAAGCTGCGGACGTCGATGCGAAGCGCGACCACTACGTAGTGGACGTCGTATTTCGTCGTGTCTCTCGTCTAACTGATTTAACATTTTATGGAGCACTGTTTCCAATTTTTTAGGACGACAACAACGATAGCCCAGCGGTACTTGCAAGTTATAAGATTGCGCTTAATTAGCAAGAGCTGGAAAACCGTTTGCTGAAGGTGCGTTTATAAAGGAGTGCATCAATGATGTTGCTGATATACTTTTCCCACTGAATACAAATCATTTTCCAGCTACCACTCTTTCTCGGCAGACTCGTAAGTGCCGCGCCAGGTGATGTTCGCCGTCAGTTGAGGAGTACAGTGCAGGAGTTTATCGCATTTTCCATCGCACTTGACGAGTCTGTATATATTTTATAGACACCGCAGAATTAGTGATTTATGTGCGCGGCGTGGACACTGCTATGCATATAGCAGAGGATTTTTTAGATACGATATCTTTAAAAAGCACGACCACCAGCACGGACGTCCTGAAAGCCGTTGAAGAAGCTGTCGATTCAACTGGCTTAAACTGGGAACGTTTGACAACAGACGGAGCACCTGCACAGAAAGGGGAACAAATGGGATGTGTTGGATTACTAAGAGAAAAGCCTCAGCGTACAGAAGAGTCACTGTGCAGAATCCTCTGCATTTTGCACCAAGAAGTACTCTGTGTAAAAGCACCAAAACTGGGGGACGTCATGCTTGTGGTTATTCGAGCAGTTAATTATTTGAGATCCCACGGGATTACACATAGTTTCACACATATTTAGATGAAAATGGGGACGAGTATGGTGACTTGCAATACCACAGTGAAGGCCGCTGGCTTAGCCTCGGTAATGTACTCAAAAAAGTTTTTGAGCTGAGAATACCAATAAATCAGTTTTTAAAGGACAAAGGAAGGTACGATCTCAAGTTAGAAGGTCCAGAGTGGGTTGCCGGCCTTGCATTTTTAGTGGACATTACCAGACACATGAATGCATTGAAGACAAGTTTGCAGGTAGAAAATAAGCTAATTTGTGAAATGGCTGAAAAGGTGCAAGCTTTCACTAGCAAGCTCGAGCTACGGGAATGACAGCCCTCGTCAGGGAACGCACTGCATTTCCCTACTCTGTCTACTGTGCGAGAACAGAATTGCAAAGAATATGTTTCCGTACTTAGTGCAATAAAAGAGGAATTTCTCAGGCAGATCTACAGTGTAATTCTCGTCTGAGAGACAAGTTCCTTTTGGCAAGAAGTCTAATAGACTCTTATCAAGACTTTACACGGCAAGAGTTTCCTCGCCTTCATCGTGAAGCCGCGAAGATAATGTTAATTTTGGTTTGACATACGTTTGTGAGAGATTTTTTTCTGTTATGAAAATTAATAAGTCTCGGTTAAAAGCAAACATCGGTGATGAAAATTTACGTAACTGTTTGCGTTTGTCTGTATGTAGAAATTTTGTTCCAGACATTACACGTATTGAGAACTCCACCTGTGATAATTAAATAAAACGTATCATAGGTAATAGGTACTCTTTCATAGCACGATTTCTTTCAAGCACTCCTACCAACCTTATGCCTTCATTCAATAAAGCAAGCTAGGAAACAAACGCATTACAGAGGACGGAGTCGGAGACGGTACGGTGGGCAGGGGAGAGAAGTGGGTGGCCAGCTTGCCCCTGTGTGCACGCAGAACACCTGTTAACTGCACGCGTGCAAGTGCACCGCACACGTGCAGGATTCCTGCCCACCCCTGCAGTAGAGGAACAGTTCGGAAGCAACAACTGCCCGTATCGGCATAACAGTGCACTGTCATACAGCGGCACCTGTGAGATGACAGTTCGTGGACAGTAACATTCCCAAAATAGACTGGCCCGCCCAGAGTCCCGACAAGTGCCCGGCGGAACACTTCCGGGACGAGTCGGAATGCCGACTTCGCTCCGACCCGACATCCAACGTCACTACCTCCTCTCGAGGACGACCGGGCTATCTCCTCCACAGACACGCACACAGTTTACCGAAAGTGCCCCGGCACAGTCTGAGCCGTCAAAAGGTAGAGGTTCGACACACTCCACACTGGGCGACACACCCGTATTGGTGTCCACTAATAGGTGTTCACGTACTCTCGATCGGATACTGCGTATCCCTTACAGACTCGTGTCGGGTTTTAGTAATGTGATGCATTTTCGAGCTGCAGGGCATCCCTTGTACAAAACATTAATTTTTTATATTTGTTTTTCTCAATGCCGTAACCCGGTTTGACTACCGGTGATCTTCTACGCACTGTAAATATACAAAAAGAGGAGACAAAGAATTGTCACAAAATCCATAAACTCTGAAAATAACAATCTACCTAATAATAATAATAGTAATAATAAATACGAGGGCCGTTCAGAAAGTAACCTCTGGTTGATTTAAAAAAATACACCAAATTAAATAAAAATATTTTAATATATACATCTTACAACTACATCTTTGCACTATTTTTCTACATAGTCTCCATAGTGATTGAGGCACTTATCATATCTCTTCACAAGCTTTGAAATTCCTTCTGCATAAAAATCACCCGCTTGTGCCTGGAGCCAGCCTGTGACCGCATCTTTGAGCTCTTCGTCGTCATCAAACCGCTGTGACCCGAGCCATTTCTTCAAATGCATGAAGAGGTGATAATCACTTGGCGCCAGGTCTGGGCTGTAAGGTGGATGGTTGATAACGTCCCACTTGAAGGACTCAAGAAGGGCCGTTGTTCTGCGAGCAGAGTGAGGACGGGCGTTATCGTGCAAAAAAACGATACCGGAAGTCAGCATACCACGGCGTTTGTTCTGTATAGCCCGTCTTAACTTTTTTATTGTTTCACAGTACACGTCTTGATTAATGGTCATACCATGTTCCATGAATTCAACCAACAACACCCCTTTGGCATCCCAAAACACCGTTGCCATCAGTTTTCTGGCAGAAAAATCTTGCGAGGCTTTTCTTGGTTTGGTAGGCGAATTTGAATGTGCCCACATCTTTGATTGTTCTTTTGTCTCAGGGTTCACGTACTTAATCCAGGTTTCGTCACCGGTCACGATTCTGTTTAACAATGGTTCTCCTTCGGCCTCATAACGTGACAGAAAGTCTAATGCAGAGGCCATTCTTTGAGTTTTGTGGTGGTCGGTAAGAATTTTGGGCACCCATCGTGCACAGAACTTACGGTAACCCAATCTTGCTGTCACTATCTCGTACAAGAGAGTCTTAGAAATCTGTGGAAAACCAGTAGACAACTCCGACATTGAAAAACGTCGATTTTCACGAACTTTTGCATCAACTGTCTGAACGAGTTCGTCAGTCACCAATGATGGTCTACCACTCCTCTCTTCATCATGAACGTTTTCTCGTCCACTTTTAAATAAACGTACCCATTCACGGACAGCTCCTTCACTCATAACTCTTGGTCCATACACGGCACAAAGCTCAACATGAATAGCTGCTGCAGAATATCCTTTGGCTGTAAAAAACCTTATGACAGCACGCACTTCACATTTGGCGGGGTTTTCTATTGCAGCACACATTTCAAACTGCCACAAAAACTAAACTAGCGCAGGTACGACGTTCACTCGACCACGGCTTGATGCCGACTGACCTGTTGAGTGCGTGAACGCACAGATGGCGTCGCTACTCCCCCCACAACCCGCACTGTGACCATTCGGAGGTTACTTTCTGAACCGCCCTCGTAAATAAAATCATACCAAAGATAGAAGTAGAGTTTTGACAGGCAGAATGAACTCCGTCCACCTTCTCTCTCTGTCTCGTCCCCTTCCCTTTCTCTATCTGAAGATGACCACTGGCACATCAAACTGAATACATATTTGCAAAATGCTTATTTGACTGTGACATATAAAATGTAAAAAAAAAAAAAAAAAAAAAAAAAAGGTTAGGACGAATCGATAACTCTATTCCCACGTACGTCAACCTGTATAAAACACTGTCACTCGTTCCGGTACAGTTTTAAGTTCTAGTTCAAAACCGGCATCAAGCACATGTAGCGTCAGTTCTTTCCCGTTGTAGGAGCCACTGTAACCTTCTACATCAGATTCTTCCCCCTCAGTCTTATTTCTACAGAACAGTACAACTTTGCTGTAGCAGTACTCACCTCTTCCCCACTGTCATCTTCACTCGGCAGCTCGATCACCTCGGGCTGTTTCGTCTGTAACCAAACAGCAGCCGTCACACAGTGCACCACGAAGGTAACAGGCCATGTGTACTCTTTGGAATTAACATTTCGTAGTAGACAATATGTGATATTCAGGGACAGTAAACTGTAGGGTCAAAATATACGAGGGTAATCCCAAAAGTAAGGTCTCCTATTTTTTAATAAGTACATAGACCTGTTTATTTTTACAATCGTTTACATCCGTTTACAGCTCGAACATTTAGCTATTTTTCGATATAATCACCATTTCTGTCGACGCATTTTTGTAGACCTCGTGGCAGTTTTTGAATGCCCGTGTCATACCAGCTCGCCACCGTGCCGATCAGAAAGTTATGAACCTATTCTTTCACCTCGTCGTCGGAGCTGAATTGCTGGGACCACAATTAACGCCGACAGCTACTGTGAGACTTTGAAAAAACTCAAACGGGCAATTCAGAACCGGAGAAGAGGAATGTTGAGCAAGGACGTACACATTCTCCGTGGCAACACTCACTCAGCAAACCGTTGCTCTCCTGCAACAGTTTCAGTGGAACATAATCGCCCACTCACGCTATAGTCCTGACTTGGCACCTAGTGACTATCATCTGTTTCCTAGGTTAAAAGAAAATATGGCCGGAAAGCGATTCAGCTGGGATGACGAGGTGAAAGAAGAGGTTCATAACTTTCTGAACAGCATGGCGGCGAGCTTGTATGACACGGGCATACAAAAACTGCCACAGCGTCTACAAAAATGCATCGACAGAAATGGTGATTGTGTCGAAAAATAGCTAAATATTCAAGCTGTAAACTGATGTAAACGATTGTAGAACTAAATAGGTCTATGTACTTATAAAAAATAGGAGATCTTACTTTTGGGATTACCTTCATAGTCTAGTATAGTTGAAACAGGCTCTACGTGAGATCTAATGGGGCAAAATACGGTTATCAAAAGTGCAATGGAAAAAAACTCGAGTAGAATTAAAATCGGCTCACGTGGTTTAGTGTTTTACGACAGAGGGATGGAACAGGGATCAATTACAGCCGTAGGATTTGTTATAAAGAAGAAAATCAAAATGTTACAGAGCCTCGAGGAATCTCAAAACAGAAAATGAAGCCTTGTTTTAAAAAAAAATTTAAAAATCTGTTTATGTACCTATTTTTTTAAATAAATTAATGAACTTTGTGGACCAGCATGCTCCGATGTGGGTGAAACATCGGCTATGAAGATTGTGAGCACTCCTTATACACTGCTGTAATGGGTCGCTTAAGAAGAATAGATTCCTCATTGTTAAAAATAATTTTTGCCGCATCTGACATTTAGCCCATCCACAGAACATCTGCCAAATGAAATACAACATTCGAGAAACACAAGCATAATGTATAGTAAACATTATCAGTAAAAATATTAGAAGGTGTTTAAAAATAAAAATTACAAATGAGTCGTCATACCAAAGTATCTTCACACAAAGTACAGCACCACACTGTATATTCTTGACAGTCGTGCTCGACTGGTGGCAAGTCATCGTTACGTGACCTAACTGTGATATATATATGCCACCCGATGGAATAGTTACATTGGAATTACAAGAATGTAAGGAAAATAAATAAGACAGATTAATAACAAAATAATATTAGAAAAATGTAAAGATGAACAGAGCCTAACAGCTGTTAGGAAAACTGAAAGGAAATGAATAAAAGCCTACACAAACAAAATATATCATCAACAAATCACACAATTCTTTTGAGGGTGTATGGGAAAGGGGTGATGGGAGAGCAGGGAGGGGGCATACATCAGCAGAAAGATAAATACACGGTGTACATAAAGTCTGGGAACATTTTCCAAGAACCAAACATCGTACAGATATCATACATACGACATTTTGAAGAGAAACCCTGAGAGCCCCTCCCCCCCCCATGTATATTGCCACAGCATAGTTTGACAATTTGCCGATAGTCGCAAACGTGGCGAGTTCAGGTGCGGAGCGAGCTTTCCGTGTGTCGAGAGTTCGACAAAAACGAGGGCGCTACAGCTGTTCGACGGATGTTTAGAACCGAGTACGGTAAGAAGCCACACGGAAGGCCATTTACCACTGGCACAACAAATTTATTACGACGGGTTGCTTGTGCCCGGCAAAGAGAAGCGGATGTCCCAGTATGAGTGAAGTGAATGTGGAGTGCACACGAGAGACATTCGTAAGGAGTCCAAAGAAATAGGTGCGCCGTGCAGCCCGTGAACCCCAAATGGCTCCAATGGCAGTGTGGAAAGTCCTGGGACAAAAGCTGTCTACGAAACCATTCGAATTGGAGCTAGTGCAGAAGCTGCTGCATCGACGGATCGGCTGTGCTACAGAATGGGATAGCTGTTTCACGAAATAGCCTCCCTGATCACCACACCTCACTCCGTGTGGCTTTCTTCTGCGGGGACATATGAAGATCTGGTGTACGTACTGCCTCTACCGAGTGATGTAGCAGAGCTCCGGGAGAGAATACGGGAACCGACTACCACAGTCGACGATGCCACACTGGGATGGGTACGGCTAGACTTCTAATACCGTATTGACATCTGCAAGGTCACTCGTGGTTCGCATATCGAACATTTGTAAAAAAATCTATCAGTTTTTCTGTTCAAAATGCAATATGTATGACATCTATACGATGTTCAGTTCTTGTGTAATAAATAATTGAAAGTGTTCCCAGACTTTATGCACAACCTGTACAGATAAAGTATAAAAACATACAGCACTGTCAAATCCAAAATTAAAGAAGGCAGCATGACCTTAGTTTCTAAAAGAAATATACACAATCCGACTGGGTAGAGACAGGAGGGCAGGCATCCGGCACGGGAAGAAGCATCTTTGTTTGACATATAGTGCTCTTTTAGTAAAAGAATATTTTTTTAAACAATGAAATAGCTGAAATTTGTCGATACGGTAGATATATTTCAAGACGGGAGTCTACAGACTTCACAGTAGCTCTTCCAATGGCGTCCAGGTCTGCCGGACGTATAGAATTCTTGTAACTAGGTGTAGAGAGCCATGTGCCCAGAAATGTGTTCTTAGGGAGATACACTCATTCGAACGTCTCTGACGGTGTATTTTTCAAATGACTGAAAGCACGTATACTAGACAAGTGGGAACATTCTTGTCAGTACTCGTGTCTCAGCGGTACACCTGCAGCAAGCCGACGGAAGCGGTTAGGCCCCGGTGTGCGGCTCCAGATTATCGGTGACGGAATCGTGGGATCGGTCACACTTTAACGACACCTCACAGGGGAGGCGTATCTGACGCTGCCTCCCCAGCCGAAGATGAGCATTTAGCGGAACAAAGAGTAATGTGGTCACCGCACAACAGTGCTCCAGCTCACTCCTGCAATGCCGTGTGGACACTTCTCGAAAACATCTACCCTGACAACACATTTGGCTAAACTGGTGGTGGTGCTGGTGGTTCACTGCCAACGTATCACCAAACCATGAGTACTGACAGAAAATTCCCACATGTCTGGTGTATTCTTATCTGTGCTTGCAGCCACTGAAGCATCCACCGAGGTGACAAAACTCACAGGATAGTAGTACGCACGCCTAACGACGGCGATACTATCACGAACACGGGGTATAAAAGACACTGGTGTAGCTGTCATCTGTACTCAGGTGATTCACGTGAAAAAGGTTCTTACACAGATGGCTGCACAACGGGAACAAATAGACTTCGAACACAGAACGGTAGTCGGAGCTACACGCACGGACAGTCTATTTCGGAAATCGTTAGGGAATTCAATATTCCGAGATCTACAGTGGGAATTCAATATTCCGAGATCCACAGTGTCGACCGTGTGCAGAGAATAGCACATTTCGAGCATTACCACTCACCACAGACAACGCGAGAGCCTACGGACTTCACTTAACGGCTGATAGCGGCAGTGTTAGTGTAGAGTTGTCAGTGCTAACAGACGAGCAACAGTGCGAGAAAAACTGCAGAAATCAAAGTGGGACGTACAACTAACGTACCCTTTAGGACGGGCGGTGAAATTTGGCGTTACTGTGACAGGGCAGCAGGCGACCGACACGAGTGCCTCTGCCGACGTCACCTGCAGCTCCGCTACCGGGCTCACGACCGTATAGGTCGCAGCCTAGATGACAGGAAAACGGTGGCCCCGTCAGACGAGATACGATTTCCGTTAGTGAGACCTGGTGGTATCGAGTGCGGTACAGATCCCACGAAGCTGTAGATTCGAGTTATCGAGGAGGCACTTTGCACGCCGGTGGTGGCTCCGCAATGGTGCGGGGAGAGCATTTGCGGCCATTCGTGGGCATCACGTCTCCGAAGAACATTTCAATTCTCGAGGACGATTTGGCCGTCCGGATCGTCCGACACGAATCCCGTCAAAGATTTGTGGCCCGTAACGGAGAGGACAGTTTGCGCACATAATCCTGCACTGGCAATACTTTCGCAGTTACCGACAGCTACAGAGGCGCCAGGGCCAAAAGTTTCTGCAGGGGACTTCCGACGATATGTCGAGCCCTCGTCCTGTCGAGTTGCTGCACTACGGCGGGCGAAAGGAGGTCCCACACAATGTTAGGAGGTATCCCACGACTTCTGTCACCTCACAGTGTACAGTCAAAGACCTTCAAAAGTAGGTTTACCTCCCTCGAAACGCATTTCCGGCCGTACACCCGTACGACCTTTTTCGTCCCTTATCCTTTCGTGGACTGTTGTTCCAGTGTGCCCCCATTTAGCAAAATCCCCCTCCACACAATTTTTCTACAGAGAGTCCAGCACACACTACAGCCTTACGCCAGCCCTGCTTCGAGCACGTAAATCCCGTTAACGGAAGCTCTCGTCCTGTGCTCGTAGCCATGTTTTCGCTGCACGAGTTACGCTCTCATCTTCTTCAAAGTGTGTCCCACGTAGAGTACGATAAACTGGACAAAACAGATGGAAATTGGAGGGCACCAGGTCTGGGCTACACAGCAGCCAACCACGGCGCTCAGTTTCTGCATCACCTGAAGCCCGAGCATCCGACACCGAATAGTACTCCAATTAACTGCATCGTTACTATATACTGCACACAAATGTTTACAGAAGTCCGCTACAATTTCTTCTTCCACAACTGAGGGTTCAATCACAGCACGTCACATTAACAAGTGTCTCACGTACGAGGGCCATTTTTTTCTTTTCAACCTCCGATAGGCTATAAATATATATATAAACGTCGTGTGACTAGGGCCTCCTGTCAGGTAGGCCATTTGCCGGGTGCAAGTCTTTCGATTTGACTCCACTCTGGCAACTCGCACATCGATACGGACGAAATGGTGACGGTGAGGACGACACGACACCCAGCCCTTGAACGGAGAAAATCTCCGACCCTTCCGGGAATCGAACCCGGGCCCTTAGGATTGACATTCTGTCACGCTGACCACTCAGCTACTGGGGCGGACAGGCTATAAATAAAAGACAAGTTCATAGAAAACAATTATTTTATTACCAAAAGTTTTGTACACTTGGTTACTTTTCAACATAATCACCGAATAGATTGAGACATTTATCATGCCTGTGGACAAGCTTTGCAATACCCTCTTCAAAAAATATTGCTGCAAGGTATCAGATAGATTATATAATGGTAAGACAGAGATTTAGGAACCAGGTCTTAAATTGTAGGTCATTTCTAGGGGCAGATGTGGACTCTGACCACAATCTATTGGTTATGAACTGTAAATTAAAACTGAAGAAATTGCAAAAAGGTGGGAATTTAAGGAGATGGGACCTGGATAAACTGACTAAATCAGAGGTTGTACAGAGTTTCAGGGAGAGCATGAGGGAACAATTGACAGGAATGGGGGAAAGAAATACAGCAGAAGACGAATGGGTAGCTCTGAGGGATGAAGTAGAGAAGGTAGCAGAGGATCGTGTAGGTAAAAAGACGAGGGCTAGTAGAAATCCTTGGGTAACAAAAGAAATATTGAAATAATTGATGAAAGGAGAAAATATAAAAATGCAGTAAATGAAGCAGGCAAAAAGGAATACAAACGTCTCAAAAATGAGATCGACAGGAAGTGCAAAAGGGCTAAGCAGGCATGGCTAGAGGACAAATGCAAGGATGTGGAGGCTTATCTAACTAGGGGTAAGATAGATACAGTCTACAGGAAAACTAAAGAGACCTTTGAAGAAAAGGAGCCACTTGTATGAATATCAAGAGCTCACATGGAAACCCAGTTCTAAGCAAAGAGGGGAAAGCAGAGAGGTGGAAGGAGTATATAGAGGGTCTATACAAGGGCGATGTACTTGAGGACAATATTATGGAAATGGAAGAGGATGTAGATGAAGATGAAATGGGAGATACGATACTGCATGAAGAGTTTGACAGAGCACTGAAGGACCTGAGTCGAAACAAGGCCCCAGGTGTAGACAACATTCCATTAGAACTACTGACGGCCTTGGGCGAGCCAGTCCTGACAAAACTCTACCATCTGGTGAGCAAGATGTACGAGACAGGCGAAATTCCCTCAGACTTCAAGAAGAATATAATAATTCCAATCCCAAAGAAAGCAGGTGTTGACAGATGTGAAAATTACCGAACTATCAGTTTAATAAGTCACAGCTGCAAAATACTAACATGAATTATTTACAGATGAATGGAAAAACTGGTAGAAGCCGACCTTGGGGAAGATCAGTTTGGATTCCGTAGAAATATTGGAACACGTGAGGCACAACTGACCATACGACTTATCTTAGAAGCTAGATTAAGAAAAGGCAAACCTACGTTTATAGCATTTGTAGACTTAAAAAATGCTTTTGACAATGTTGACTGGAATACTCTCTTTCAAATTCTAAAGCTGGCAGGGGTAAAATACAGGGAGCGAAAGCCTATTTACAATTTGTACAGAAACCAGATGGCAGTTATAAGAGTCGAGGGGCATGAAAGGGAAGCAGTGATTGGGAAGGGAGTGAGACAGGGTTGTAGCCTCTCCCCAATGTTATTCAATCTGTATATTGAGCAAGCAGTGAAGGAAACAACAGAAAAATTCGGAGTAGGTATTAAAATCCAGGGATAAAAATAAAAACTTTGAGGTTCGCCGATGACATTTTAATTCTGTCAGAGACAGCAAAGGACTTGGAAGAGCAGTTGAACGGAATGGACAGTGTCTTGAAAGGAGGGTATAAGATGAACATCAACAAAAGCCAAATGAGGATAATGGAATGTAGTCGAATTAAGTCGGGTGATGCTGAGGGAATTAGATTAGGAAATGAGACACTTAAAGTAGTAAAGCAGTTTTGCTATTTGGGGAGCAAAATAACTGATGATGGTCGAAGTAGAGAGTATATAAAATGTAGACTAGCAATGGCAAGGAAAGCGTTTCTGAAGAAGAGAAATTTGTTAACATCGAGTATAGATTTAAGTATCAGGAAGTCGTTTCTGAAAGTATTTGTATGGAGTGTAGCCATGTATGGAACTGAAACGTGGACAATAAATAGTTTGGACAAGAAGAGGATAGAAGCTTTTGAAATGTGGTGCTACAGAAGAATGTTGAAGATTAGGTGGGTAGATCACGTAACTAATGAGGAGGTATTGAATAGGATTGGGGAGAAGAGAAGTTTGTGGCACAGCTTGACTAGAAGAAGGGACTGGTTGGTAGGACACGTTCTGAGGTATCAAGGGATCACCAATTTAGTATTGGAGAGCAGCGTGGAGGGTAAAAATCGTAGAGCGAGACCAAGAGATGAATACGCTAAGCAGATTCAGAAGAATGTAGGTTGCAGTAGGTACTGGGAGATGAAGGAGCTTGCACAGGACAGAGTAGCATGGAGAGCTGCATCAAACCAGTCTCAGGACTGAAGACAACAACAACAACAACAACAATTTCCAATGAGCACTGACATTGTTTTGCAGATCTTCGTCGGTTAGAAAGTGCTGCCCACCAAGCCATGTGAAAGCCGCTGGGTGCCAGATCAGGGTTGTACGGCGGATCATCAAAAATGTCGCACTGACATTGTTCGAGTAGCTGTCGGGTTGTGCCAGCAGTGTGTGGACGAGCGTTGTCACGGATCGACACGATTCCTGATGTAAGCATTCCTCTTCGTCTGTTTTGAATGACTCTCCACAAATGTCATAAAGTTTCACAATAAGCAGCTGCCTTGACAGTGGTTCTGGGCTGCATTAACTCTACAAGCAACACACCTTTTTGGTCCCAAAACACAGTAGCCATAACCTTTCTATTGTTGAATGTTTGAATTTTTTTGTTTTGTTTGGTGAATTTGGATGCACCCACTGTTGAGACTGTCGTTTCGTTTCCTGTGTGTCGCATCGGATCCAAGTTTCATCTCCAGTAACAATTGATTTCAAAAAGTTCTCTCCTTCATCGTGAAATAGGTCCGGGAAATTCAAAGTAGTGTCATTCAGTGATTTTTGTGGGCGTCTGTCAACATTTTTGGAACCCGACGAGCACAAAGTTTTTTGTAGACTAAATGTTCAGTAATGACAGAGCGTACGACAGATCTTGAAACTTCCGGAATTTCCACAGACAAAGCAGTTATAGTGAACCTACGATTTTCTCTAACCATTCTTTCAACTCGCTCAACAAGGTCGGCTGTAATGACAGACTTGTTTCTCAGCCCCCTTCACGGTCCACGACATTTTGGCCACATTTAAACTTTCAGCACCATTCACGGACCACACCGTCAGTCACGAAGTTATTAATGATGGCAACCATGTTTACATGGCTGTAGTGCAACGCAGACTGATTGATGCCTTGAGGTCGGCAATGGTGGAGTGTGTAGTGTGAGAGTTGCACATTAGCCTACAGCGCATGTTCACTTTCTGCCACTCACATTGCTTCATACCTTCTATACTAAGCGATCAGATGTTGGTGTGTGTGAGAGGGGGGATGGTGGCAGGGAGGGGGGGGGGGGTTGGGACCTCGTAGAACCCATGTGGACGGGTGGACGGTTCACTATGGCTCTTCCACTTGTCAGAATTCTTCAAAACTTCACTAGCAACTGCCAGTCTCACTAAATGCCACTCTGTCCTGACAAGCATTTCAGCCTTTGTTTTAATAACAGACCCTTCCCTTCAAACAATTCCATATTTGTTTGAAAGATATAGAAAGGACTACAATTTGCTACGTAAATTTCAATCAGAAAAACTCAAGAGATGCTCTGGATCCTACTGATTATTAAGTGGGGCCAGCTATTACGATATCCATATGCAAGTCTGGGAAAATATAAGAAAATTAAGACTAAAAAATGATGTGCTATTTGCTGTTCATGCAAAGATAGACTCTAAAACTGGAACTCGTCCCCAGCAAATTCCAGATCATAACACTGATTTGCAATTCTTTCCAGAAAGGTTTTGTTTTATTACTGCAAAAAAAAACTCTAAAAAGATAACTTTATGGCTTGTTTAAGAGCTGTAGTATTTTCAGATATGTAGATACACTACTGGCCATTAAAATTGCTACACTAAGAAGAAATGCAAATGATAAACGGGTATTCATTGGACAAATATATTATACTAGAACTGACATGTGATTACATTTTCACGAAATTTGGGTGCATAGATGCTGAGAAATCAGTACCCAGAACAACCACCTCTGGCCATAATAACGGCCTTGATACGCCTCAGCATTGAGTCCAACAGAGCTTGGATGGCGTGTACAGGTACAGCTGCCCATGCAGCTTCAACACAATACCACAGTTAATCAAGAGTAGTGACTGGCATATTGTGACGAGCCATTTGCTCGGCCACCATTGAACAGACGTTTTCAATTGGTGAGAGATCTGGAAAATGTGCTGGCCAGGGCAGCAGTCGAACATTTTCTTTATCCAGAAGGGCCCATACAGGACCTGAAACATGCGGTCGTGGATTATCCTCCTGAAATATAGGGTTTCGCAGGGATCGAATGTAGGGTAGAGCCACGGGTCGTAACACATCTGAAATGTAATGTCCACTGTTCAAAGTGCAGTCAATGCGAACAAGAGGTGACCAAGACGTGTAACCAGTGGCACCCCATACCATCACGCCGGGTGATACGCCAGTATGGTGATGATGAATACAGGCTTCCAATGTGCATTCACTGCGATGTCACCAAACACGGATGCGACCATCACGATGCTGTAAACAGAACCTGGATTCATATGAAAAAATGACATTTTGCCATTCATGCAGCCAGGTTCGTCATCGAGTACACCATCGCAGGCGCTCCCGTCCGTGATGCAGTGTCAAGGGTAACTGCAGCCATGGTCTCTGAGCTGATAGTCCATGCTACCGCAAATGTCGTCGAATTGTTGGTGCAGATGGTTGTTGTCTCGCAAACGTTTCCATCTGTTGACTCAGGGACTGAGACGTGGCTGCACGATCGGTTACAGCCATGCAGATAAGATGCTTGTCATCTCGACTGCTGGTGATACGAGGCCATTGAGATCCAACACGGTGTTCCGTATTACCCTCCTGAACCCACCGATTCCATATTCTCCTAACAGTCATCGTATCTCGACCGAAGCGAGCAGCAATGTCGCGATACGATAAACTGCAATCGCGATAGGCTACAATCCGACCTTTATCAAAGTCTGAAGCGTGACGGTACGCTTTTCTCCTCCTTACACGAGGCATCACAACAACGTTTCACCAGGCAACACCGGTCAACTGCTGTTTGTGTATGAGAAATCGGTTGGAAACTTTCCTCATGTCAGCACGTTGTAGGTGTCGCCACCGGCGCCAACCTTGTGTGAATGCTCTGAAAACTAATCATTTGCATATCACAGTATCTTCTTCGTGTCGGTTAAATTTCGCGTCTGTAGCATGTCATCTTCGTGGTGTAGCAATTTTAATGGCCAGTAGTGGATATGCAGTCTCTCTCTCTCTCTCTCCGTGTGTGTGTGTGTGTGTGTGTGTGTGTGTGTGTGTGTGTGTGTGTGTGTGTGTGTGTTTGCATGTGGAGGGTGGGAGGTGGGGGGAGGCGGTGTGTGCTTTTCGTAAGAGAGAGACAATTTTGTTGATCTCCACAAATATTTCTGACTCTGTGATGGAGAACTTTCTTCGTGATCAATTTGGCCCTATTTCCAAAAGTAATGTGACTTCCTCCTTTTCTGATGGTTGCTTAATGAATCTATGATAGCAAGTCTGTCATTGATGGAGCTTGGTCTGTTGTATATTCTGGAGACTACAGTTTCATTCTTTCACTTTCTTCTCTAACAATTTTTCGCTTTGATAAAACTATTTAAGTGGACAGATAAAAAATCTGCTCACCAAGCAGCGGCAGAACACACATATACAAAACTGTTGTGATTGGCGAGCTTTCGGAGTCGGTGGCTTCAGGCAGAAGGGTTGAAGGGGAAAGAAGAAGTGTGAAGGAAAAGGACTGGAGAGGTCTAAGAAAAGGGGTAGATTTTGGGAAAGTCATCCTGAACCACAGGTCAGGGGAGACTTACCGTACGGGATGAGAAGGAAAGACTGATTTCTGGTTTTCAGCCGGCCTTCGGTGAGGACGAGATCGACATCGAGGGAAGTGGCACAGGATTCGGAATAGGACAATGTAAAATTTAACTGGGAGAAGGTATTCAGAGATTCCAGGAATTTTAGAAGGTCAGCCTCACCATGAGTACATATGGTAACTATGTCATCAAAGTATCAAAACCAAACCAGGGACTGAAGACGTACAGATACCAGGAGAGCCCCGTCCGAGCGACCCACGGGAAGGTTGGCATAGGAAGCAGCCATCCAGGTTCCCACGGCCGTACCCACGATCTGCCTGTACGTCTGCCTCTCAGAGGTGAAGTAGTTGTCGGTAAGTATAAAGTTGATTAAGGTGAGTAGAAAGGATGTCACAGGTTTGGAATCAGATGGATGCTGACTAAGGAAGTGTTCAGCAGCAGATAGACCGTGTAGTGGGGATGTTGGTATAGAGGGAGGTGGCATCAATTGTGACAAGCAAGGTGTGTTGTGGGAGTGGGACAGGCACGGATTTCAGACGATCTAGGAAATGGTCGGTTTCTTTGATGTAGGAGAGGAGCGGGTTGCAGGTGTCGATCAACTAAGGCAGATATATGTTCGGTGGGTATAGGATGGCCAGGATGAGTGGGTTTGTGGATCTTAGGAAGAAGGTAAAAGGTGGGGGTGTGTTATTCGGGTGGGGAGAGAAGTTGTACGGATTGAGGTGTTAGTCTTTGTGAGGGGCCTGAGGTTTTAAGGAGGGACAGCAGGTCAGTCTGAATCACAGGGATGGGATCTGGATGGCAGATGCTGCAAGTAGAGGTGTCAGGCAGCTGGTGTAGACCTTTCGGTCAAGTACTACATTGGTAGAATAGTGATGGAGTCATCAGCTTTTAGGGGACGTAGAGCGTGGAGATCTGCAGAGGACAGGTTAGGGTCGTGTTGTAGAGACCTGAGGAAGGGATGTGAGGCAATGCTGGGTGTCAGGAATTTCTGGAAGGCGCGTAAGAAAAAAATGGTTCAAATGGCTCTGAGCACTATGGGACTCAGCTGCTGTGGTCATAAGTCCCCTAGAACTTAGAACTACTTAAACCTAACTAACCTAAGGAAATCACACACATCCATGCCCGAGGCAGGATTCGAACCTGCGACCGTAGCGGTCGTGCGGTTCCAGACTGTAGCGCCTTTAACCACTCGGCCACTCCGGCCGGCGAAGACTCGTAAGAGATGATTTTGAGGTAGTGGTGGCAGATTAAGTTGGGATCGCGGTCTGAACTGTTCGAGGCACAGTTCAATGCCAGGTTGGCTGTCGGAAAGGTTTCGGTGTTGGGTTGCAAAGTGATATTTCCTATGGATCTTACGTGTGGAGGAAAGGAGGTCCTTCACCAAAGCAGCACGGTCAAATACAGATTTAGGGCTGATAGTGAGGCCCGTAGATAATACAGATAATTGAGGGGGGGAGAGTGCTTCAGATGAGACGTTAAGGACACCGCACCGTTGTGACCGGTTCACGGGATTATGGGTTACTCTCAGTGTGGGAGGCAGTGGTGAAGGCTGTGGGATGTTCAGGAGGTTGGGCGAGGTCGGTTTCTAGGAGAGGAGTGGTGGCTGAAGGTGTGGCTGCTTAGGGAGCTGCAGAGGGACAGGGAGGGAAACACCACTGCTCAGGTAGTTTAGGAAAAGGTGGGACAGCTTTTGTCTGGTAGAGTGGAAATTTGCTGATGAGGCATGTAAGAGCAAGAGACTGCTGTATTTGAAACTGTGAAGAGCCTGGTGTAGGGTAGGACTGCATCCAGAAATGGGGACTTACGGAGTAGCTCCGAGGGACAAGCAGGTTTCAAAAAACAGAACGTGCGACCTCAGTTTCAATAGTGAAAAGGCACATTTTCGAAAGAACAGACGTAATACGAGACGGGATTCATCGAGGCGAGAGAGGACTTCACTTTGTACGTAGTTCTGTTTGCCGTTTCTGTCTTTACGAATGGAAAGGACAGGCATTTGCAATGTCTGTGATTCAAGTATTTCCCTTTTTATTAAATTTTGTATCTGTTGTCCATAACCTTTGTTTCAAACGAAACAATTATAAATACTGGACTGCGTACAGTGTACAAAAAATTAATAGCACCAGGGATGTCTTCTACCTGGAAGCAGTTTGAAATGTATATTTACGCCTTCGCTCATTTTTATTGCCTCCAGATAATCTGTAACCAGAGGTATTTCGACAAAGTTGTCTTTATTAGAAGGTTTACCACGCTGCGTAAATCGATACACCGACAAATACTATAGAACCTGTTCTGGCCAGCGCCGGCACAGAGGTGAAGAAAACGAGAGCAGAGTAGGCTGCGAGACGGCACCAGCCAATAGCACGCCGACTAGGACCGCACCACGACACGAGCGGCCTCTATCCGAAAAGGCTCAGACGGACAGTAGAGGACGGACACTAGTAGACCCAGATGAGAAGAGAGTGCTAGAAGAGCTGTTACTTGTGATCCGTACCCATTACTTGCAGACATTCTATGCAGTGAAAGATGCTGATTATTTGCACGTCGCCAATAGCTCGTGACAGGACATTGTAAACTAAAGTTAAGCATTGTCAATCTACATTTATTGTAACAAAAACCATTAATGTGATTTGCTCGAATTATCGTACAGCTATCCGAGAAAGTGGCATCCTTTAGGCATCCTATAAGAGACGAGTGGGCGGGACCCCACAGAACCCACTAAAAGCGTTAACTTCAACTCACGTTACCGACACACCTTGTACGTATTGAAAGTGCAGCTTCAAATTATTACACAGTGTGTGAGGTGTCGTGTGCTACCGATACTCTGCTCACCCCGCACATTCAGAAGTCGACAGCGAACGTGTGACCGTGCCGCCAATCGGCGGCCGGCCCCGTGGCGTACCCTCCTCGGCCCGTGCGGCTGGCACCGTCACGGAGCCGACTCGGAGGACGCCACACTGAACTCTAGGTCAGTCTGTTCGGCTCCGTCTGTCTAGTCTAAGTGTCGGCACTCGGCCTCTGTTCCTATCGTGGGTATCGGGCTCACCCCATCTCGAGGACTCGTTCCAAATACTGACCGGGCCTTGCAAATTAAGTAAAATAAGTTCATTAAACACTAGGTGTGCAACTTACTATTTTGCTCTCTGTCGTCCACTGACGAGACAACGAAAGAAAAGGTGACGAGGAAAAACTACGACCGATTGCTCCTCGCTTCTACCTCTTGCCGTACAGACAACTGGCGACGGCATTTATTGTGTGTATTTCTTGCAGAACTGTGGTCATTATACGTGCTCACGCACTGGACTGCTTCAGTGTCCTGTGTGTTTCAGAATGTTCGTCCTGCAACTGACTGTGGTTTTTGCACTTTTCATAGGCTGACACTTATAGTGACTTTCATTCATACATTCCTCCAGCATAGCTTAGTGATTGCACTCTACTTTTGTACAAGCCTTCTTTTGCATGTGTGCGTGCGTGTGTGTGTGTGTGTGTGTGTGTGTGTGTGTGTGTGTGTGTGTGTGTTTCATCGTGGCCACCCCCGATCCCCACCCCTCCGAGAACTAGTAACTCAGATTGTTGAGTTCAGGCACAGAGGCTACAACAGTTATTGGACACAATTCCCAGACTGCTCACCACACGAACAGACAAGGCGGCGCCGTACCTGGCACCCGTGACACTGCCGCAGCGAAATGTACCGCCATTCCTCGCATTCGATTCTCGACAAGACGAACGGTTCGAATACTGTGCAGAGCTCGACTCGCACTTCACAGCGTATCACACTGACAGTAGGATCCGGCAACCTCGTTTTCTTGTGACAGTTTGTGTGTCTGTACACCCGTTAGTCTGCAGACTTTTTCCCACCACCCACCCTGAAATTTTTTTTTACAAAGAACTAATTGCTGCACCAGACAAATACTATGACAAACAGATTAATGAGGTGTCAGATCCTCGCATACGTGAACAGATTTTTAAGTTACGTGTATGCGTGGTGTCCGGTCTCTCGGACAAGTCCAAAAGAACTGACACCACGTGGAATCCGCAGCTGTGATACGTATTACATAAACTGAAGGTGAAAGAAGGAGAAAAGAAAGGTCACGCAAGGAACTATCGACGTCAGCTGAATTGGGATTTTATGCGGAATTGGCAGTGACGAGTGAAAAAATGTGCCGAAAAGGGATGCAAACCCAGGATCTCCAGCTCGCTAGGCAGCTGTGTCAACCACTGCGGAGTTTAACGCAACTGCGCATACTACCTCGACACACCTTCCCCCCGACCTGCATTCCCACACAGCAGCACCTATCTGCAGTTCCCACCTGTGTCCTAAGTGCTCACTATTTTAGCATTCCGGCAGGAGGTCCGATATAACTGTGCATCCGCACCGAAGGTGGTGGATTCGTTGTCCACCAAAACAAATCTTTTGGACATCTCCGAAAGAACAGATCCCAAGCAGAAACTGCAGCTGTGCTACATATAGTGTAAATTGGAGGAAGAGGGGGGAGGGGGGGCAGAAAGCAAAGGAAAGGGAAGGGAAGGAACTGACGACGTCAGCTACACCGGGACTTTATGCAGAATCAGCGGTGACAAGTGAACAGGCACCACACATTCGTACAACCGATTTGCCTCGATGGGCAACGAATCCACCTACCTTCAGTGCAAGTACACAATTACGTTCGACCTCCTGGAGGAATCTCAGAGTAGCGAGCACAGAGGACACGGACAGAACTGTTAATACACTTGCCTAGTAAGCGGGAGATCCCAGTCCGGCATAATTTTCATTCGTCACCGCTGATTTCACATAAACTTCCGATGCAGTTGACGTAAACAGTTTCTTTTCTTTTCTTTCCTTTCTTGCCCCTTCACCTTAAATTTACATAATACATTCTTAAGTATCCCGACCCCACCTTGTAACGGGTTTTGGAATTAGTTGAGCATCGGGACTCGTGCGACAGTGTAGTGGTAGACTTTGATTCTGTTCCTATTTGCCAAAGGTGGAAATAAACATTTTATTGGAAAAAGTGAAAAGATTATGTCATCTGAAGAAGTTATATGTGATATATCCATTTTTTCTAATTTTAAATTTGTATGTCATCTGTATATACACTCTCCAAACCACTGCACAGTAATAGGGAGAGGGTACTTCCCAGCGTACAGTGTATTAGGATTTCTTCCTGTTTGAACTTCATATAGAGTGCGTGACAAATGACATCTCAAATTGCTTCACGTTCTCTGCGATTAGTCTAAACTCGCCTTCGTGGTCTCATCAATGGGACTGATACTTTGGGGGACTAGCATATTCTGAGATTTATACTTTGTATCGGTTCCCGAAATGCTGCGAGCGAGCTTTTGTGGGACATTTGGCACCTACCTTCAAAGCATCTTCCTTTTGGGTACTTCCACACTCTCTGTAGTGCTCTTCTGTGGATCAAAATAATCTCGGCTTGAGCCTAACAAACCACACACTAAAGTGCAATAAAAGATCACAATAAAAGATCAGTATCCGGTCCTGTTGGGTGCTCTAGAACTGTACCTTGAAAACAGAAATAAAATGGACAAGGAGGAAAATGAATAAAGTGACTGGGAATATGAGGACTTCCGTACCTGTGGAGGGTCCAGCTCTCCAGGTTGCACATCATCGTCACACGGTTTCTCTTTCTGCATCGTAACACACTCGGGTTCCTGTGACATAAAGTGCTACATTAAAAAATCGTCAACAAATTATATTATTTGCTCTGTAAGCAACATAGCAAGTAATAAACACCGGGAATGATAAAGACAAGCTCTCACATGTAAACAAGAATTCCAATTGCACAGTAGCTAACATCATCGAAGTTTTGTACAAATGATGTTTTACTGTCACCACATTGATAAATTATCAGTGAGGAAACTCATTTAACACACTTAGGACCAAAGACAGAGGGAAAACCTTTCACAGAATTATTTCATCCAGGGCCTTCAATCACTAATAGTGAGAAGCTAAACCTTCCAAAATATCTTCTTCCAAATGGCATCAGAGGAGTTAATTTGTTTCCTAGGAATGGAACAAGATGTCCAAACATTATGCAATGTATTTCAAATGGTGGCATTCAGATTGATCATCAACACAGGTTACTAGGGAAGGGTTTGTTTTTGGCACTGACACCACAAGAAAGACAGTGATGATGTCTGCTAACATCTGAAGACAGCTTATTCTTGCCACACTCATTTGCGTTACATTTTACACGAGGACTTGGATATCTTTTTTTCCTATTAGAGTTCTTCCACAGAAAAGGCCAAATATCTGAAACCTAAAAATGGTTTACGTTTTACATTACCTGGAAAATGAAAAAGCCTATGCTGTGAAGAACTTTGGAAAGAAATGAAAACATTTTCATTAAAGAGAGAGAGAGAGAGAGAGAGAGAGAGAGAGAGAGAGAGAGAGAGAGAGCTTTCATTAACACTGAAAAAGTTGGCTCTATTAAGGACATTAGGGGAGAAAAAACTACAGCAGATAAAGTAAAATGTTGTTATGTACCAATTTCTAAATCATGTTTGCTCCAGCTCTGTTACACAGTGAAATACCCCTAGCACAATTTGTGGCTTCTGTGCCATGTTTACCCTAGGGTAAAATGTCATACAGGTGTAGTGCCCTCTGACATCGAAATACTGACTCGAAACCTGGAAGGAGGACTATATTTTCACCGCCAACTGACGTCATTCGACAAAGTGTCCAAATGCGTCACATCCCGACGGACTTTTCCGATTTCAAACATCCCGGGGCACGGTTAAAACATTTCTCTGCATCGCGTATCAATAAAACCGACTGTTGTGGACAAAGGAGAACTGAAAGAATTTCCTAGGAATATGGCTGAATTGACTGAAAATGCTGTGCCAACTATCTTTCCACAGACACCATTCTCCTGTTCAAAATCCAACTTACATCATTTCCTAATTCACTACCAAAATTGTGATTTGTCACAGTGATAATACTCCTGATACACAGTCCAGTGACAGTAACGTGTTCACCGACTATATTCGATGCTGACATGCAATAACCACTCTCAGATGACAGGAGGCAACCCTAGTGCGGAAGGCAAATAAAGCATGTCAGGGACGGGGGGGGCGGTGACTGGAAATAGTGCATTCCTCGTCGTAATGTGAAAACAGAGTGATTTGTCTCCAGTCCAAAAGGCACCGTCACTGGTTTTTGGGCCAATGTGAAAGCATTTCTGAAACAGCTAAGTCTGTAAACTGTTTGTGTGTCGCCACGGTAAAAGTGTACTGCGCACGGGAAAATAGTGCTGCCCAAACACATTGCCGTGGCAACTGTGTTCCTCCGAGGGCCGCAGACGGTAGGGGCGAACGGCAGCGGCAGAGACGTCTACAGGCGAAGTTACGTCCGAATGTTGAGCAACTGACCGTCCAGCTGAACCGAGGCACTACTGACAGTGTCGCCCCGACAACCGTTCAGTGAACGTCGCAGGGCACGGGCCTCCGCGGCAGGTGCCCGATTTGTGCGCCGTGCCAACTGCCGTCCATCCGTGACGGAGGCCGGAATTCGCGAGTCAGTATCACAAATGGACGTGTACCACTGGCGCACACAGCGTAAAACGTCTTAAAGTGAAGGATCAGAGCAGAGGAGGGAGCTTTACAGTCTGGGGAATGTTTTCGTGGCATACCTCAGTGATCTCGTCACTCCGGAAGCGAGTACGCACCTATCCTCGGGGACCGAGTCCACCCCTAGGTGCCGCAGCTTTTCCCTCGGCACGACGTCATCTACTGGCAGGGCAGTGTGACGTGTTCGCAGCTCGCAGCGTACGTGTGTGGGTCGAGGAGCACCGGGACGAGTTTACCGTAACCCACGGCTACCAAACTCCCCAAGATTTAACACCAGTCTTTAATCTGCAGGACCACCTCGATCGGTCTTTTTGCGCCGCGGATCTTCGATCGAGAAATCTAGTGCGGCTGGCCACTGCACCAGAGTCGGCGTCGCTTCACATCCGTGTCGGTGCCTTCGGAACCTCGCCGACTATCTTCCCGCACGTATCGTAGCAGTCCCCACTACGAAAGGCGATTATTCGTGCTTTTGACAGTGTAGCCTATCCCCCGTGTTATTCAATATGTACACTGAACAACCAGTAAAGGAAACCAAAGGAAAATTTGGAGTAGGAATTGAAGTACAGGAAGAAAAAATCAAAACTTTGCAGTTTGCTTATGACACTGTAATCCTCTCGTAGATAGCAAACGACTTGGCACAGCAGTTGAACAGAATGGACAGTGTCATGAAAGGAGGATATAAGATGATGATCAACAAAAGCAAAATGATAATGAAATGTAATCAAATTAAATCGAGTGATGCTGAGGGAATTAGATTAGGAAATGAGACACTTAAAGTAGTAAAGGAGTTTTGCTATTTAGTCAACAAAATTACCGACGACGGATGAAGTAGAGAGGATATAAAATGTAGCCTGCCGACGGCAAGAAAAGCTTTTCTAAAGAAGATGCATTGTCTGGTACCGAGCGCCGCGGGTTTCGAATCCGCGCCGGACGGCACGGAACTCGACGACCGCTAGAGGTCTCTGCAGCAGTCGCGCCGTACACCGTGGCTGCGCGCGATCCCGGCCCCGAGTCTAACGTGAGGACGCCACTGTGGAGCACGCGGTCCCGGCAGCCGGTAGCGACGTACCCTGTTGGGTATGAAGTCGCCCGCCTCTCACTCGGCGAAGCAGTCCGGTATTCGCATCGAGTCTTTCGGTATTTCGCTTACAGACATCGTGTTTACGTCACGTGTGCCACTGTCGATCTCGGTGTCCAGCTCGGTCGTCCATCCTCGCGCCCGTCCTCCCATTCCCGTTCGTCCGTCTCGTCTGTTCGCGGGCCGCTCCCGTCCGGTCCCGCTGCGTTTTCGTTAGCGGCAACCCCGTGACCGTTCCTTTCACTGTTACGACACATTTGGTAACACTGAATTTAGATTTAAGTGTCAGAAGTGTTTTCTTCAGTTATTTGCCCGGAGTGTAACCACATACGGAAGTGAAAAATGGACGGTAAACAGTTTAGATAAAAAGAGAATAGAAGGTTGCGAAATGTGACGCTACACAAGAATGGCGAAGATTAGATGGGTCAATCGTGCAACTAATGGGGAAGTACTGAATAGGGTAGGCGAGAATTTTGTGACACAACTTGACCAAAAGAAGGGATCGGGATATGGCACGACACGTTCTGAGACGTCAAGGGATTGGAGGGAAGTGTGGGAAGGGAAAAATCATAGAGGGAGACGAAGAGACGAATACAGTAAGCCGATTCAGAAGGACGTACGTTGCTGTAGTAATTTGGAGATGAAGACGCTCACACAGGACAGAGTAGTAAGGAGAACTGCATCAAAACAGTCTTCTGACTGAAGATAACAACAACAAGAGTTAAAAATTATCGATAATATTGATCGACCTAATGATTTTGCTAAATAAGAACAAACTGCAAGAAAAGAGAATAAGGAGCAAACACGATCATACGATCGTACGGCCAGAGATGCATTACGAGGAAAGTACGCCCACTCGAATGTGGGGGTGTAAAATCTTTGAAAATGAACGTTTCAACGATTGGAAGGACACACGAGAAACATCAGGCAAACGGGGACATTGTGTGTGTACCGGTGTTCTAGTGGTACGACAGTGTGCGGCGACCGCCTCGTGTGACTGGGCACCCTTCCACGACAGACCCGTCTGCACTGCCTCCCCTGCTGGAGTATGCAGTACAGAGGGCAATTCGGCTCCTACACTGCAGTTCTCCAGTTCACTGCCTTCTCGAGTGTGGAGCTAAAACGGCGACAAGTGGTAAATCTCGGTCCTAATCCCGGTCTGCTGTTAAACCTGGGACGAAATAACAACAATACTGATAAGGGTAGATTGCTATTAACCACAAAGAGGTGACACTGAGCAGCAGACAGGTATATTTAAAAGTAGGCTAAACTATGAAATCGAGTCTTTCTTCCGTTAGTGCCTGGAGACGACAGTAGCCTCGTGTGTGTGAGTGAGTAGTGCTCCTATGTGTTTGTTTAGACACACGAAAAAAGATTTCAAGTGGAGAAAGAAGGATAGGAAGAAAAATGAAAGCAAATGAAGAAGTTGGTATTATGTTAAAAGTTGTGTGATGAAGGACTGACATTAAAAAATTACGTTTAAATCAATTATCTGAATAAAAATGACGATCAAAGTCATTTTGACAAAAATTTAAAAATAAATAAACTTACGGCACCTGACAAGTTTCGAATGTATAACTTCCTGCATGCGAAGCTGTTATCCTGTCCATTATACAACACAACCACACCACACAATGAGACTATTTTAGGGCTACCGAGTGTCGCGCAAAATATCGAATTTTTTTTCTTCAATTACTCGCAAACGAGGGCCCTGGTGGTAAATGGCTGCAGTGTATGATACCTGGGGATCTTAACCTACATCAAACGTACAGATAGTTTCAAAAAGTTGATTGCACTGCTAGAGACCTCTCCTTGTCAGACTACACTTACGGGCCTCTTACCCATCGTGTGTAAGTGTTACTCAGAGTTCCCACGAGCAGTCACGAGTCCCATCACAGGTTTACTCTGTCTCCATTCCGGTTCAGAATTATACAACTTCTGTTTGAAACACAGCTTCGGCATCGGTAGCGTGCCACGTTTTTGGACCGTACTCCAATATTCTACATACTGCCTCCTAGTACAATATTCTACATGCTGCCTCCTGATCTAGCTAAATAGTTCCGATTTTAAAATTGCCTTAGTGATGCTTAGGACATAGACTTGGCCAGTCTATGAGGGTGGTTTGATAAGCACGGTAAAAGAAGAATAAATGTTTGTTTTGTAAACAACTCACCTTACACCTACACACAGTCTCCTTTGAGGGGTATACACTCGTTCCAGCAATCCTCTGGCTTTTTCATCCCATCGAAAAAATTGGTTCCGTCAAACTCTGTAAAACACTTGTTAACTGCATTTATCACTTCCTCATTTTATGAAAATTTCTTCCTACAAAGTCAAAGTTCCAAGTTACAGAACACGAAGAAGTTAAACCTTGGTCTTTTTTCAGCCAACATAAGTTTCAAACAATCTAACAATGAGATACAATAGGATCCAGTTACAGTTCTACTTTTTCCAGGTAAACTATGAGGATCATTCATTTGGAATCCGAAAAAGCAGTTGCCGTCACCATACCGGCTGACGAAACGGTCTCTGCTTTCTTCGGTGCACTTTCACCGACCTTTGTCCATTGTTCTGACCGATGTTTTGACTCTGGTTTCAACGACAGCCACAAACCGGCATAAAAAGTCTTGCGGATTGAGATTCGACATCACCAGACATTGTGCCAAATCGCTGAGTCTGATTCACTTTCTGTCTACGGTATGCGCGCACCTCGCATACAGCTTCTTCACAGATAACCCTCCGTGCAGGATATTGTGCACTTGCTCAGTTGAGATGCCCACGGTCTCAGCACACACTCAATGTTTTTCAGCTGTCTCGCATTACCACTATTGTGGATTTTACGAACGGTTTCTTTTGCAGTGACCTCAATCTGATAGCCGGAGTGCACTCCGTCTTCGGTTCTTGTCCGATCCTGTTTAAATTTGTTAATCCGAATGTGAAAGATCTTCAACGACTGTGCAGAGTCCGAGTGAACTTTATCCAATTCTGTATTGAATTGTGAGGCAGTCCAATGCTTTGAATGAAAATTTTAATAACACCACAAAACTCTGTTTCCTGCACTTTCGATCAGAGTCGACACACTGATCGATTTGAACAGATCGGGCCAACTAATCACAAAGGCACATCAAAAATGTAAAATTCTTTCACGAAAATTTACCGGGCTTACGAAACCACCCAAGTATTAGTTTGTCATTGCCAGTAATTCTGGAATGAAACTAACCCTCACTGTCCTCCAAGCATTAGCTGTACTAATGAACAAAACAAGCTATATCCCATACCAAATATTTGATGAATGAATGTTTAATAAATAAACTAATTAATGATGCTTCTGCTCACAGACATACAAACTTGCCACTAAGCACTTCTACAAAGTGAAGTCACATGCATCTACCACTGTCCTTCACCAGACACGACAATACGAACGGTGCACTGGTCGACACACAGATTTTATTCTCAGCAGTCACGTGGTAGTTACGTTACTGATCGAGGTGGGCGATTACGATCTTCAATATCTTACCACGATACTCTGTGTACGGCGCTCGTCCCTGTTCGTTCTTCAGCATTACACTTTAATAAGGTATGCCATTTTACGTATTTCACTTTATTGGTGATTACATTTAGAGGCCTATGTTTATACAGTTTCAATTTTCTAGTCTCGTCTATAAAAAATGCCTGGCACCAGACATTGAGACACCAAGAAAAGGAATGTGTGCTTTAAAAACTCTCACATTAAATAAAAACTTGTATGCATCACTCTTAGAACTTCTGAAGGTTCCTTTGGTACAGGAAAGCAATTAAAAGAAGAGTAGGACGTACAAGTACCGGTGTGGAAACAAGACTATCGTGCAGTCGCCTTACCTTGGACATCAGGTCACCGACGAGCTCGTCTCCGCAGTCGTAAAATTCGGGCGACTTCATCGTGTCACTCCAGGTGACCTGCAGACAAAACAAACACACCCTGTAGCACAATGCTTTTAACGACGACAGCTGCTTAACTACTATGCACGACACAAAATTCCACTACATTATTTAACAATATACACATAAAGAAGTACAGTAGGGTCATTCCGTGCCAAGTGGAGCACGGGTCCCCGCTCGACCACCTCTGAATCCGATGAAACTTCTCAGGAATGTTCCCCTATGTCTCTGACAGATACGTACAAACTTTCAGCTCGATAACTCCTCCGGTTCCATTTCTACAGCCTATCGTAGTGAGATATACGAAGCCTACGCCTTCTACACGTGTGACGAAGTGCCGACTTCGGATAACTTCTGTGAAAATATTTGAGAAGGAAAGTTGCTACTCACCATATAGGGGAAATGCTGAGTTGCGATAGGCGCAACATGAAGATTCACACAATTATAGCTTTCGGCCTTTAAGGCCTATGTCAGCAATAGACATACATACACACACGCGCACTTGTGTGTGTGTGTGTGTGTGTGTGTGTGTGTGTGTGTGTGTGTGTGCGTGTGTCTATTGCTGACAAAGGCCTTAAAGGCCGAAAGCTATAATTGTGTGAATCTTCTTGTTGCGTCTATCGCAACTCAGCATTTCCCCTATATGGTGAGTAGCAACTTTCCTTCTCAAATATTGTTACATTCCATGCTGGATTTTACATTGTTTAACTTCTGTGAAAGGTACTTTTTTAACTTACAAGTCCCTGCTTTTGTACATTTAAACAAATTTCAGGGCGAGGAAAGCCGTTACCGAACCCTCGGGCCACAGATGTGTGGCTCCGAGTGCAGTCGGAGACGGCACGCTGACACGAGTTGACCGTGTACGAGCGTAAAAAACCCTCATTTGAGCACAGTCCAGCAGCGTCTACAGGGACGAGAGGGCCACGCCGGAGGACCGACTGGACACGGGGCGGCACGCGGCTTCTACGAGCCCGGGCTTCCACCGCCGTACCTCGCATTAGTCCCGAGTCCTCCTCTCGGGACTCTGTACTTCTCCATCGACGGTCTGCCTCCCGGCCCACTGTGGCGGTTCCGGAGGGCAGTGGAACGGGACCCGGGCAATACGGTGGCCCGCCCTCCCGTGACGGAGCGGACGCCCGGGTGTCGTACTCCGTTCCTAGACCTGTGAGTATAGTACCTTCTACGCAATGTCTTGCATAGCTTTAATTTGCAAACGGATAGGATTCAAAAGTTTCAGACTAGTATTCTAATCGTAAGCCAATAACTATCCACTTTCTTTTAAAACCGACTGCAGGGAAGAAAACAAAAATGACACGTAGATGAGTACACAATTTTTCTTTAAAATTATATATAAGGGAAAAGTAACAATATTATGAAAAGGAAAGTTGCTACACGCCTTATAGCAGAGATGCTGAGTTACAGATAGGCACGGCAAAAAGACTGTCACAAATTGTCTTTTTGTTGGGCCTATCTACGACTCGGCATCTCTGCTATACGGTGATGAACAACTTTTGTTTTTGTAATACTGTTACATTCCATTCTCAATTTTCCATTGTTATATAAGGGAAAAGAATATGCAGGATGTACGCAAAGTCCAGGAACACTTTCAATTATTTATTGCTCCAGAACAAAACATTGTACAGATACATATTGAAAAGAAACTCTGAAAGTCGTTTTTACAATCATTCGATACGCGAACCACGAGTGACCCGGCCGATGTCAATACGGTAACTGAATTCTTGCCGTACCCGTCCCAGCACGGCATCGTCGACTGTGGCAGTCGCTTCCCGAACTGTCTCCCGGAGCTCTTCCACATCACGTGCTAGAGGCGGCACACGCATCAGATCTTTAATGTGTCCCCACAAAAAAAGTCACACGGAGCGAGATCTGCAGCACGGCCGATCCGTCGATGCTGCAGCTCTGTGTTCAGGTACCCACAAACTTCGAGACAAAAATGGGGTGGAGCCCCATCCTGCTGAAAGATGAAGGGAGAGTCCGATTGTATTTCAGGTATCAGCCATTGCTGTAACATTTCCAAGTAGAAATATCCAGTGACAGTGCTCTCAGCGAAGAAGTTTTTGACGTGGCGAGGCACAAAAAACATTTACCTCTGGGGAATCACGCTCGAATTCAACGCATTCGTGTGGATGCTTTGTATCCCAGATTCGACAATTATACCTGTTCACTTTCCCATTAGTGTGAAAAGTGATTTCGTTGCTAAAAATTAAGAGATCAACAATGCCATCACTATCCTCATTCAATTGTTGCAACTGCGAACAAAACTCAAAATGCTTGTCTTTGTCATCATCACTGAGCTTCTGCACTAGCTCCAATTTGAATGGTTTCACTGACAGCTTCTGTCGCAGGACTTTGCACACTGTCATTGGAACCATTTCGAGTTCACGGGATGCACGACGCACCGATTTCTTTGGACTCCTTACGAATCTCTCTCGTACGTGCTCCACATTCACTTCACTCACACTGGGACGTCCACATCTCTTTGCCAGGCACAAGCGACCCTACATAACAAATTTGTTGTGCCAGTGGTAAATGACCTTCCTTATTGGTGACTTCTTACCGTACTTCGTTCTAAACATCCGTTGAACAGTTGTAGCACACTCGTTTTTGTCAAACTCCAACACACAGAAAGCTCGCTCCGCACCTGAACTCGCCATGTTTGCGACCACTGCTGACTGTCGGCAAATTACCAAACTATGCTGTGGCGGTATATATGAAGAAACTATCAGGGATTCTCTTCAAAACGACATATGTATGACATCTGTAAAATGTTTGGTTCTTGTGCAATAAATAATTGAAAGTGTTCCCGGACTTTATGTACACTCTGTATATGGGAACAACACTTTGTCTAATGGTTTTAATGCCCTGTAATTGCAACTAAAACTTGCTACAAGAAAGAAAATGAAACTGCACATAATTTTCTTTCTTGCAGCTGATTTTAACAGAAAACCTGTACAATGTGGGTTAAAAATTATATAGCCTATGTCCATCTAAATGTTTACATGAATACAATGTAAAAATTTGAAGTTAATTGGTCAAAACCTGTTAAGAAATTTGCTAACAACCTTTACCATTTTTATATTTGTTTATTAAAGTATAGCGTAAAAATCTGAAAATAACTAGTCAAGAACTCTTGGAGACCTTTTTATATGTTGTATATACATTTAGTTACAATGCGAATTTATAAAAATTTAGCCTATGTCCATCCAAATATTATTAGACTATTGTGCAAAAATTGTGAAATAAAGAATTTGAGAACTTTTCAAGATTTTTATTAAAAATACTTCCCCGTGATATGGTATATATATTTATATACCATATATTTTAAAGAAATATATGGTCGATGTCCAACTGAACATTTAGTAAGTATCTCAAATAAATCGTTGAATAATTTTTCAAGATATTGCTAACAATGTTTCCTCTTTATATCTTTTGCTTGTGCCTTTTTCCCACAGTGACGCAGGGTCAGCATGGTTAATCGGATTTGGCAAGGTTAATTTGAGGGGTGGCCGGATGCTCTGCCTGCCACCAGATGTTTCCCCTTTTTTAATATATATATATATATATATATATATATATATATATATATATATATATATATATATATACCCCTCAAATTAACCTTGCCAAATCCGATTAACCATGCTGACCCTGCGTCACTGCGGGAAAAAGGCACAAGCAAAAGATATAAAGAGGAAACATTGTTAGCAATATCTTGAAAAATTATTCAACGATTTATTTGAGATACTTACTAAATGTTCAGTTGGACATCGACCATATATTTCTTTAAAATATATGGTATATAAATATATATACCATATAAATATACCATATAAATATACCATATAAATATATATACCATATCACGGGGAAGTATTTTTAATAAAAATCTTGAAAAGTTCTCAAATTCTATATATATATATATATATATATATATATATATAAATACAAAGATGAGGTGACTTACCGAACAAAAACGCTGGCAGGTCGATAGACCACAAACAAACACAAACATACACACAAAATTCAAGCTTTCGCAACAAATTGTTGCCTCATCAGGAAAGAGGGAAGGAGAGGGGAAGACGAAAGGATATATATATATATATATATATATATATATATATATATATATATATATATATATAGAGACAGAAAATTATTTGGGCAAAAATTCATGACTGGGTAGTTGGTCAAGCTGAAAAACCAAAGAAAACTGGAACCACATGGTCTGATGAAAGGAAAAGAGCTCATTCCGAGAGAATGAAAACAATTTGGGCAGAGAGAAAGTCTAAAAGAAAATAACTGAATGCCCCGTGATTGTACTTCGCGTGGTCCAGTAGGGCCCAAAAGTGAATAATAATAATAATAATACAAAGATGATGTGACTTACCAAATGAAAGTGCTGGCAGATCGACCATATCATTAATTTTAACCATATATATATATATATAAAAACAAAGATGAGGTGACTTACCGAACAAAAGCGCTGGCAGGTCGATAGACACACAAACAAACACAAACACACACACAAAATTCAAGCTTTCGCAACAAACTGTTGCCTCATCAGGAAAGAGGGAAGGAGAGGGGAAGACGAAAGGAAGTGGGGTTCCCCTCTCCTTCCCTCTTTCCTGATGAGGCAACAGTTTGTTGCGAAAGCTTGAATTTTGTGTGTGTGTTTGTGTTTGTTTGTGTGTCTATCGACCTGCCAGCGCTTTTGTTCGGTAAGTCACCTCATCTTTGTTTTTATATATAATTTTTCCCACGTGGAATGTTTCCTTCCATTATATATATATATATATATATATATATATATATATATATATATATATATATATATATTTTCCACGTAGGAAAAATATATCTAAAAACAAAGATGATGTGACTTACCAAATGAAAGTGCTGCCAGGTCGACACACACACAAACAAACACAAACATACACACAAAATTCAAGCTTTCGCAACAAACTGTTGCCTCATCAGGAAAGAGGGAAGGAGAGGGAAAGACGAAAGGATGTGGGTTTTAAGGGAGGGGGTAAGGAGTCATTCCAATCCCGGGAGCGGAAAGACTTACCTTAGGGGGAAAAAAGGACGGGTATACACGCGCACACACACACACACATATCCATCCACACATATACAGACACAAGCAGACATATTTTAAATATGTCCTGATGAGGCAACAGTTTGTTGCGAAAGCTTGAATTTTGTGTGTATGTTTGTGTTTGTTTGTGTGTCTGTCGACCTGCCAGAACTTTCATTTCGTAAGTCACACAAGATGATGTGACTTACCAAATGAAAGTGCTGGCAGGTCGGAGCCAGAGGGTAGGATGGTGGTTTGGGGATTTCATAGGGATGAACTAACAGGTTACGAAGGTTAGGTGGACAGCGGAAAGACACTCTTGGTGAAATGAGATCCATCCTTCATGAAATCCTCCCTATGTTTGTGCAAACATTTATTACACTATCCTGTAAAAATTGAAGTAAACCAATAAAGAACTTATCGAGATTCTTGCAACAATGTTAAATGACAACTTGTCTTTATGTATTACTAAACATTATTGATGATAACAGTCCGCAGCTCGTGGTCTCGCAGTAGCGTTCTCGCTTCCTGAGCACAGGGTCCCGGGTTCGATTCCTGGCAGGGTCAAAGATTTTCACCTGCCTTGAGATGACTGGGTGTTTGTGTTGTCCTCATCACTCGACGCTGGTCACAGGAACAGCATTTGGCCACCCCACCAACTAATCCCACCAAATCCATTGATAACACAGTAGACCCCACAAGTCGGGATAAGAGAGAGAGAGAGAGAGTATACATTATAACACTGCTGCTACAAGCCACGTAATTAACAAAACATTTTTTCAATTCCTGAATCTGGATAATCAGATAGGTTGCAGAAGCAGTGACTAATGACGGGGATTCCCAATTTCTCGTTTTATGCTAGATGGCAGGTTAATGAGTACCCCTACTGCCACAATACTGAGCGATGGACAAGAAGTCAAAGTCAACATGAAAATTGTTGTTGTGTCTCGCATTACCACTGTATATCGTAGCTCATAGATACGGAGAAGGAAAGACGAAAGGATGTGGGTTTTAAGGGAGAGGGTAAGGAGTCATTCCAATCCCGGGAGCGGAAAGACTTACCTTAGGGGGAAAAAAGGACAGGTATACACTCGCACACACACACATATCCCCGGATATGAATCGTTCAATTCAAATTTTGTTACCTGTTTTTTGTGACCGTTGTGGCTTTGGATGTCTCTCGAACTTCTGCTCCACCTGTTATTGCATTGAAATTTATAATTGCTGCACCACATTTCTACAAAATAACTTGCAAAATTCCAGCTGAGTTAACAGCACATGTATTCACAAAACATACTTTATCCAGACTACATCCATAACTTCTCAGTTCAGTTCAATATACCAAATCGGAATGAATAACGAATATCACTTTAATGTTTATAGTGAACTAACTTATTTTGTTCACATACGTACGCCACAGGTGGCAACTGGTGGCCCACAGGCCGGATTCGGCCCGCAATCGCTTTCGATACTGCTCGCAGAAGAAACTCGTGGGATAAAGTGAGGCACTCACACTGTACTCTGCCCAGCACGCAGTTTCGCATATTTCCGCTGTCGCCTCAGGTTGGCGGCTCGTAATACAGACCGGTGAAAATTTGCTTACTCTACCGTCGGTGGATTTAAACGTTAAAGGAAGACACGTGACCAGTCTGACCGTGAAGTTATGTCCCGTGTGGGAACACCTCACTACGTCAGAGGGGTACAGGGAGAGTATTTTTGCCTCTGGATCAGTGCTGACAGTGCACTTACACACTTACTGCCTACTCTGTGCCACGTACTACTATATCACATACAACGAAAGGGGGTGACGACGACACGGAAATTATCGAGTACTCACAAAATGTGCCGGTTTGAACAATGGAAACAGGGGCCTTAACCTGGTGAACAAACTAGTTATCTTTGTTCCCAGTGGCATCAATTTTACTGTTTTTTGGGGGAACGTAAAGTGAATGTATTTTCAAAAATGTGTGTATTGAGGCATAATTTGTTAGTGTGGCTTTTCAGAAAAGGGATTCCATTTGATATCGGTTCATTAGCCTACTATTATTATTATTCTCGTGTCAGAAACATACAGGTACACGCATGTACTTTTGACCAAAACTTGGCCACTTCGAGTGCATTTTCTGTCGCTTGTTGACGATCGTCTTCTGTACACGAGACTGGGCACAATCGACACCAAAGTAAGTGCCAAACTGTCTGTTCTTCTCCACAGTCACACCGAATATCATCTGTATCAGTGTATCCCCATCTTGCCAAGTTAGTTATTCGTCTTCCAACTCTGGATCTCAGTCTATTCAGGGACTACCACGTCGTCCATTCCCCGTCATGGCCTGGAGATAAAGCTACAACAATTCTTTTCCAGCCAGGGGAAGGTGGGTCGTAGCCCTCCTTAGCTGTAAACTAGCTTTTTCAGCTGTGGTTCTAAGTTCCTCTGATGAACTTCCTCGACTTTAGTTGTTGCAGATGCGGTTCGTGCCCTTACAGAGGATGGGTAGTTTCCCGTTCCACTCCCTTTCTTTCCTTGTTCGCAGCTGTCTCTCTTCGAACAGGTGGTGGTGCTATTCCCGTGAGACGGTAAAGCCATTCGACTGGAGTGGATTTCGAGCAGCCTGTTATAATTCTGCAGGTTTCGTCTAGAGCTACATCCACGGGTTTGGCACGAGTTGAATTATACCAAACAGGACAGGTATACTCTGCCGTAGAATAGCATACTGCCACTGCAGATGGTCGGATTGTTTCAGATTGACTACCCCACTGTGATCTGGCCAGTTTCCGTAGGAGATTGATCCCGGTGGAAACTTTCAACTTCCATTTCATGCAGTGCTTTCTGAAAGTGAGACACGTGTCAAGTGTCAGTCCTACATATTTTGGAGTCCCGTAGTGTTCCAGTTCGACCCTGACCATACTATTTCCACCTTGCTAGTGCCCTCCTGGTTTCTCAAATGAAAAGAACACACTTTAGGGACTTGAGAGAATTTAACAAAAGCCCATAAAGCCCCACAGATGGTACATTTTTGACTTTATATTCTAGGAGTGTTACTATCACATGGTGAGGAGCCCCACAAACGTAATGAAGTACACGAATGAGGCCGGCGAGTCACCGGAGGTTGGCCGCGCTTCACCTATGCTTTGGAACACTGCACATTTCCGAGGTGCTGCCACCACTGTCATGCATAGTGACACACTCTGTTCCTCAATATAACTCTCTACATGCAAAACAAAAATAACACCCCGACACAATATCTACACCTTTACAGTTGACATCTTATTTTACAACTTTTAGCTACAAGTACCATCCATCAGTAAGTAGATGTGCAGTTACACATCCCTCCTCTGTAGTGGTACACCATGTCATCAAAGGAATCTGGACACCTGGCTGAACATGACTTACAAGTTCGTGGCACCCTCCATCCGTGAATCTGGGATTCAGTACGGTGTTGTCCCACCCTCAGCCTTGACGACAGCTTCCACTCTCGCAGGCATATGTTCCATCAGGGGCTGGAAGATTTCTTGGGGAATGGCAGCCCATTCTTGACGGAGTGCTGCACTGAGGAGAGGTATCGATGTCGGTCGGTGAGGCCTGGCACGAAGTTGGCATTCCAAAACATCTCAAAGGTGTTCTATAGGATTCAGGTCAGGACTCTGTGCAGGCCAGTCCATTACAAGGACGTTATTTAGAAGGAGAGACAGCATTGGTCGTATTTTTTGTTTTATTAACCACAAAATCGATTTTCGGTCACTTAGTGACCATCCTCAGTGCTGTAATATATAATATAAATTGGTAGGCACTGGTGTCAACAAGCTTAGCAACAAGCTTAGTTCTCAGTTTATGTGATCGCTCTAAGCTTGTTGACACCAGTGCCTACCAATTTATATTATATATTACAGCACTGAGGATGGTCACTAAGTGACCGAAAATCGATTTTGTGGTTAATAAAACAAAAAATACGACCAATGCTGTCTCTCCTTCTAAGTATATCCATTATCTGGTCGTGGTGCACAGGACACTCCATGGAGTCGCCAATCAATAAGGACGTTATTGTCGTGTAACCACTCCGCCACAGGCTGTGAATTACGAACAGGTGCTCGATCGTGTTCAAAGATGCAATCGCCATTCCTGAATTGCTCTTCAACAGTGGGAAGCGAGAAGGTGCTTAAAACATCAATGTAGGTCTGTGTGGTGATAGTACCATGCAAAACAACATGGGGTGCAAGCCACCTCCATGAAAAACCCGACCACACCATCACCACTGCCTCCGAATTTTACTGTCGGCACTATGCACACTGGCAGATGACGTTCACCGGGCATTTGCCATACCCGCACCCTGCCATCGGATCGCCACATTGTGTACTGTGATTCGTCACTCCGCACATCATTTTTCCACTGTTCAATCGCCCAATGCTTATGCTCCTTACACCGAGCGAGGAATCATTTGGCATTTACTGTCGTGATATGTGGCTATGAACAGGTGGTTGACAATGAAATCGAAGTTTTCTCACCTGCCACCTTACTGTCATCGTACTTGTAGGGGATCCTGATGTAGTTTGGTATTCCTGTTTGATGGTTTGGACAGATGTCTGCCTATGACACATTATGACCATCTTCAACTGTCGGTGGCCTCTGTCAGTCAACAGACGAGATTGACCTGTACACTTTTGTGTTGTAGTGACCCTTCACATTTCCACTTCACTATCACATCGGAAACAGTGGAGCTAGGGATGTTTAGGAGTGTGGAAATCTCACGTACAGACATATAACACAAGTGACACCCAGTCACCTGACTACGTTCGAAGTCCGTGAGTTCTGTGGAGCGCCCCATTCTGCTCTCTCACGATATCTGATGACTGCTGAGGTCGCTGATCTGGAGTACCTGGCAGTAGGTGGCAGCACAATGCACCTAATATGAAAAACGTATGTTTTTGGGGGTGTCCGGATACTTTTGATCACATAGTGTACGTACCACCACAGGCCTCTGTTTTACTTAGCTGCTATTTGTTTCTACTACTGCATACTAAGCAGTCTATGACTTAACTGATTTCAAAGACCACTGTAGGATGCCTATATACTGAGAAAGTTAAAAATAAGTGATAAACAAAATTCTCATAAACTTTTAGAAAGAGCCACTAATGAGGCACTTTTTTTCTGTCTGGTGTTGTTCTGGTTCCCTGCTCGATGTCTAGCAGCGATTTGTTAAAAAGAATTTTTGCACCAGCATATGAAACTCCATTCTGAGCTATACAAAGGGATTTACAGCCCATATGGAAAATATTTTTACTTCTCATAGTGTAGGAGTCTGTCCTAGATTCACTGTTTTCATTAGCTGTAAATACCATCTGTGCAAAATCTTCATGTGGATGTTGCTGAACAGTTTGATTTTTGTTGTACAGCTAGTTCTAATACAAGCACGAGCAAATTTCAGAGCAGGAAAAAGACTGTACATCTCAAGTCCTCAACATCATTCAGTTACTGGGGATTGCTTCGAAATCCAGCTTTTATCAACCTGACAGCTGCTTAGGACACTGTCAGTCACCGTGTATTGTCACAGTAGATCTACGACATAATGAAAGATTACGAATTCGCCAAACTCGTCGTAAGTTTGCTCCAAAACAGGAGATATAATGCGGACTTCCAGCATACTCAATGGATATGTCAACGACATGGTTTCCCATAAAGAAATGGTCTTTCACGACTGTTATTTAACATCTGTACTAAAGATAAATCACTTCTGGCGAGAAGTTTCCTTTATACCGACAATCTGGTCTTAGAGAGTCAAAGAAATTTTTTTGAATATTTGATGCCCACCTGACTGACCCACTGAGAATGTTGAATGTCTATTACTCCAGAAAACAACTTCGTCCAAAACCCGGCAGAAATCCAACTTCATGACCGTCATCTTATGCACAAGCAGGTACATCCAAACTCATCATACAGCATGAGGTACAATAAGTACATATAAGCAGCACTGTGGAGGTGGAAGCCAGGAACCAGATCACTGGTAGCACTTGCGGCTCTCGACCAGAAACTGATGACACTGTCGACGTGTAACAGTGTTGCAGAATAAGCCTGGCCAGTCCGGTACAAATCAACCCACAAAAACATACAACATTCAAAGAAAGTTTACGAATGGGAGTAAATTTTGTTAAATTCACTTGTGTCCCTAAAGTAAAAGCATTTCAGTTATTGTTTTGCATGATATCAAATACCACAGCTCTAGCTCTAATATTTTTGGATATTTACCTTTTATCTGTTCTGTAAGCAGAGCTACAGAATCCCTGTTTTTCTCACTAAAATGCTCCTAATCGTACAGCTATGAAATTTTTACTGTCATTTTATCACAGCAAAGCAATCGTAAAAAAATACTAATACAATACGGGAAAAATAATTCCTACTCATTTGTCTCATTTGTGATGGGTCCATAGTCAGAACAGGTCTAAGTGTAACTAATTGGGAGTTATCACGGAATGAAACTGCCCTATTTTGCCACCGAATTTGCTGGAGAAACAATTTCACGTAATTCCAAAATTGTGTCGGTATCAGGATCAACAACTCAATATATTTGTAATATATTAACCCTTTTTCTGCTGTGGGCACGTATATATGTCCTGCCACGCCATTCCGCAGGTGTTGTGGACGTGTATATGCACCCCGAGCCGTTGACCTCCCACTGCTGTGGACAAGTTACTTCCATACCACCGTGAATAAAACAGTTTCAATTATTTATCATACGACATAAGTGACCCAATGCGTGCTACCATTCACAGAAAACCTTGCATCAATATCTCATATCGTTTATGAGATATTACAGTTGTTACGATAAGACAATTCACCATGAGCAAGGATGTGATATAAACCCCAATAACTCTAGAAAGAAATGAGATATCCTTCTGATCACAATCGTACATAAAATTTCGGTATCTTGCCTACATTTTGTTCACAACAATGTGTGAGCTAAAATCAACTGTACACAAAGTTTATGTTACGTGTTCTTACCACTGCGAACTTTCTAAAATTCTGTGCAATGTTTTAATTAATTTGATGCAACGCAGTAAGTATGATGGGTAACAAAAACAAATTCAGTTCTTTATCGAATGAAGGGATACTGTACGACGTGCAAAAGTCAATTTTTTTCACCAAATAGTTTTCACAAAATCGGGTGATAAGTATTTCATATCACCTGAAATGCCATTTCTTAACATACATTTGGAGAGCAATACAGGCATAATGAAAGCCGCCTCAGCACGGGATGCAAAGAGCTCATCTGAAGTGGCAAAAGGGTTAATTAAGCTTTCCACCAGAGTTGCATATAATATTTTCTTTAGTGACTAGTTTCAAACATTTTCATTCATTCTTACTGTAACCTTCATAAGAGGGTATGATCTCATTAAGAAAATGCGAAATTCAAAATTTTCAAAAATTTTGTGTACACAAATGCATTTGTAATGTTTGACTGTACATAACCACAGAAGATCACATGGATATACCAAGTAACTAATGAAGAGGTACTAAATTTAACCTGGGGAGAAAAAAATAAATGAATGGCACAACCAGACAAAAAGAAGGGCTCTATTGACAGAACACATTCTGAAGCATCAAGTAATTGTCAATCCAGTATGAAAGTGAAGCGTGGGGTAAGAACTGAAGAGGGAGACCGAGGGATGATTACAGTAAGCAGTTTCCAATGGATGTAGATTTCTGTAACAATGCAGAGTTGAAGATGCTTCCACAAGATAAGACTAGTTTGGAAAGCTGCATCAAACAACTCTTCAGAATGAAGACCATAACAATAGCATCAACAAAAAGGAAAAGACCATTTACATGCATCTGAAAGAACAGATTTATAGAAGCCAATGACATTAATAATCTTACACGGAGAGATCCCCAATGGTGAGGTCGGCTTTTTTAAATCATCTGTACAGTGATGTACGTACATACGACCCGCACGACCGGTCAAGTCGGCCGTGGCAAGCTGAGTTATGCGAGTAATGCACATCGTGCCTACCTCGTCAGCTCCTCATGTAATGAAACACAAAGTCCTAATTATCTAGTATTCTAGGTGTGTCCATCCACAAACAAGAAACATTTGCAAATTCCTCCTCCGTTGCTGTTGTCTGTCTCCAGAACAAAATACCGTGCACTCTTTGCACAATTCATGCTGTGTCAGGTTTAATTCACCAGCATGCAGTTTCCCCAAAAAAGTAATGTGTGTGGCCTGTTTCTTCTCTGTCAAACAGTACGGGTAATAATCCAATCTTCTGTTGGTTACGCTTCATTATCTTTTCATTTATAAACCAGTCACGTTACTTCATTGATTGTATTTTATAACATTGCTTTTTCCCTCACTCTATCACCCCTCTCTTTATCGTTCATCAGTGCTAGTGGTCACAGTTTAAACCGACACTATGTGATCAAAAGTATCCGGACACCCACAAAAACACACATCTTTCATATTAAGTGCATTGTGCTGCCACCTACTGCCAAGTACTTCATATAAGCGACGTCAGACATCGTGAGAGAGCAGAATGGGGCACCCCACAGAACTCACGGACTTCAAACGTGGTCAGCTGATTGGGTGTCACTTGTGTCATACATCTGTACACAAGATTTCCACAATCCTAAACTTCCCTAGGTCCACTGTTTCCGATGTCACACTGAAGTGGAAACGTGAAGGTACACATCCGGCACAAAAGTGTACAGGCCGACCTCGTCTGTTGACTGACAGAGACCACCGACAGTTGAAGAGGGTCGTAATGTGTAATAGGCGGACATCTGTCCAGACCATCAAACAGGAATTCCAAACTGCATCAGGATCCACTGCAAGTACAATGACAGGCAGGAGGTGAGAAAAACTTGGATTTCACGGATGAGTGACTGCTCAAAAGCCACACATCACGCCAGTAAATGCCAAATGATGCCTCGCTTGGCGTAAGGAGTGTAAACATTGGATGACTGAACAGTGAAAAAACATTGTGTGGAGTGACAAATCACCGTACACAATGTGGCCGTCCGATGCCAGGGTGTGGGTATGGCGAATGCCCGGTGAACGTCATCTGCCAGTGTGTGTAGTGGCAACAGAAAAATTTGGAGGTGGTGGTGTTACGGTGTGGCTGTGTTTTTCATGGAGGGGGCTTGCACCTCTTGTTGTTTGGCGTGGCACTATCACAGCACAGGCCTATATTGATGTTTTAAGCACCTTCTCGCTTCCCACTATTGAAGAGCAATTCGGGGACGGCAGTTGCACCTTTCAACACGATCGAGCACCTGTTCATAATGCACGGCCTTTGGCAGAGTGGTTGCACGACAACAACATCCCTGTAACGGACTGGCCTGCACAGAGTCCTGACCTGAAACCTATAGAACACCTCTGGGATGTTTTGGAACACCGACTTCGTGTCAGGTCTCACCGACTGACATCGATGGCTCTCCTCAGTGCAGCACTCCGTGAAGAATCGGCTGCCATTCCCCAAGAAAGCTTCCAGCCCCTGATTGAATGTATGCATGTGAGAGTGGAAGCTTTCATCAAGACTAAGGTTGGGCCAACACCATATTCCAGCATTACCGAGGGACGGTCCCACGAACTTGTAAACCATTTTCAGCCAGGTGTCCGGATACTTTTGATGAAATAGTGTACGTACTTGTCATTCATAGTTATTTGTGCACTTAACATGAAAGAATGTAAACTGTATGACTCTGCAATCTCTAAATGTTGTCTTTCATATTAGGTGTAACTTGTGACACATTTCTCACGATATCTTTGTCTTTAGTGTATTAAACAGGCTTCAAAAGGCGACTCTCCATCTTCTACAGCTTCTCTTCTGCTTGACCGCAGTCTTCGTCCTTCCTGCTCCAGTTACGAGGGTTATTCCAAAAGTAAGGTCCGATTCGCCGTAACTATTGAAATTTGGCGCCAATGACAAAACACGCATGCGCGCCGACTCCCGGCAAGCCTTGCGCGTCAAACGCCGCCATTCGCTTTGTTACTGTTGCTGAGTGTAGTTCACAGTGTCACTTTACAATGTTTAAGACAATTGATCAGCCCGCCGATTGTGAAGTAAGGGCAGTGATACGGTTTTTGTCTGCAAGAAACAATTCAGCGGCGGAAATCCATCGGCAGATTACTGAAGTGTACGGTCCTAACATAATGAGCGACAGTAAAGTGCGCAAGTGGGTGCGAGCTTTTAATAAAGGACGGGATAATGTGCACGATGAACCACGGTGTGGCCGACCATCAGTGATTTCAGACGATTTGGTCAATGCGGTTGACAAAAAAATTCGTGAAGATCGCCGATTCACTATTACAGACGTAGACATGCATTTTCCGAATGTGAGTAGAACAACTTTGTACAGAATTGTGTCTGAACATTTGAAGTTTCACAAATTGTGTGCCCGTTGGGTTCCCAGGCTGCTTACTGAGCCCCAACGAATGAAAAGAATGGCTTTTGCTCTTGATTTTTTGGAGCGATATCATAAGGAAGGTGACAGTCTTTTAGACAATGTTGTCACAGGGGATGAGACATGGGTTTCTCACATCACTCCAGAGTCTAAACGTCAGTCAATGCAATGGCGTCACACGTCATCGCCAGTCAAGGTCAAGGCAAAGCAGACAATCTCAACACGTAAGGTTATGGCGACTGTGTTCTGGGATAGACGTGGAGTATTGTTAGTCGACTTTATGGAGAGAGGAACAACGATTAATAAAGCCGCCTACTGCGCTACCCTGACTAAACTTCGACGTGCAATCCAGAATAAGCGACGTGGTCTTTTGTCGTCTGGAATCTTGTTGTTGCATGACAATGCCAGACCCCACACTGCAAATGAAACGCAAGCTCTGATCAAGAAATTTGGATGGGAACAGATGGACCATCCTCCTTACAGTCCGGACCTGGCGCCAAGTGATTTCCACCTGTTCCGTTACTTAAAGGAGTTTCTCGGCGGCAAGCGCTTCGACACAGATGATGAAGTGAAAGAAGCAGTTAAGGACTGGTTATCGTCACAGGCGGCCGATTTCTATAACATGGGCATTCAAAAGCTTGTTGAACGATGTGACAAATGTTTAAATAAGTATGGAAGTTATGTAGAAAAATAGATAAAGATGTAAGGAATGTAAATAAAACAATTGTTTTGAAAAAACATTTTAGTTTGGATTTTTTTTTTTATAACCGGACCTTACTTTTGGAATAACCCTCGTACAATGCCTCTCGTATCCTTCGTGGCTCACCTACAATTGTTCTCCGTACACGTCGAGTAGCTTCGGTGACAGTGAGCATCCTTATTCCAGGAGATAGTCTGTCCCTGCACCGTCTGTCACTCGGGACTCGAGCGTCACCCCTTCTCTGCCGAGTGGATACGACGTCGTGATTTTCTTTTCGTTGAGTCTAGGACCGAATGGCTCTTCCCGGACTCCCTAGTACGTTCAGAGAAGTATCGTAATACACAGTCCGGTCACATTACTGTGAGCTAAGGTCGACATCAGCATGCGAGAAGAGCTCGCAGGTGGCAGGTCACACATCTGGTGATAGAGGGTACATAAAGGTGTCCGCACAATGTGGGAAACGGTGCAGTTGTCACGTTAATGCAGAAACGGAGCAATTTATCTGACATCCGAAAGGGTACGATTATCGGCTTCCGGGCCGAGGGTCGAAGCGACTCCGAAACAGCCAAGTTTGTAACTTTTTGTGAGCCGCCGTGGTTAAAGTATACCGTACGTGGCCAAATGATACTGAGAAAAGCAGGTGCCGAGGCAATTGTGGAGTACCACGGGCTGTAGACAACAGGGGTGAACGACGGCTACAGACGTGTACAGGGGAATAGACGAGCAACTGCCACACAACTGAACACCCAGACGAACCGAGAGGCTAACGACAGTGTCTGCTCGACGATCATTTAGAAGATGTCGCCGTGTAAGAGCGTCCGAAGCAGGCACCCGGTTCCTGCACCCACACCGACTGTGATTCGGTGGCTAGAATTTTCACGCGGATACCTCAACATGACGTCTGCCGACACGTGGCCTTTTCGAACGAATCGCGTCGTCGGGATGTACGGCGTGCAATGTCCGAAAGCGAACACCCCACAACAATCGACAGACGAGTACGGGCCAGTATAGGGAGCATTACGGTCTGGTGAAAGTTTGTGGTTTTTTGTGGCAGTCTTGTCACTCTGGAATGCACAACGGATAAATACGAGTACGCAACTATCCTCGAGGACCACACACACACTTACGTGGAGTTCCTTTTTCCTCGGCACGATGGCACCTACCGGCGCGACAATGTAACGTATCACAGATCAAAGTGTGCACGTGTGGTTCAGAGAGCACCGGCACCAGATTACCATACTCCCTCGGTCACCGAACTCCCGAGTCGAGAATCTGTGGGATTACATCGATACGGCTGTCGGCGCCAAGTGTCCTCGACCGAGAAACCTATCGCAGGTGGCCGCGGCACCGGAGTTGAAATGGCTCTGCACCTCTGTAGGTGCCGCCTTCCGGAACCTCAGTTAACTCTCTTCCTGAACATCTCACAGCAGTCCACGCTGCAAAAAGGGGCTACTCAAGCTATCGACAGGCGGTCAAACGAATGTGAGTGGACACTGTACACGTCGTGTAAAATACGTAGATCACCAGTTCGGGTGTGCGAGAGCTGCTAATGGCCCTAAACTTGCCACGTTAAATAAATGCCATTGAGATGGAACAAAAATCTGAGACTGTAATCTTTTATTAAAAGTGCTACGTAAGCTCCCGCAGTCACGAGCGGGTCGAGCAATCCCACAAATTTACACGCATATTTACACCTCCGATACTCACATCGGCACTTCCTGTCGGTTCTGAGACTTCCGGACTGCGGTGCGACGGTGACGGGGAGTTCGACTCGAGTTCCGACAGCGGCGCGCGGGAAGAGGTGCCACAGTCCTGAAAAACCACCCCATGCTGTGAAACACGAGCACAGAGTAAAATAAGATGGCACACTTCCTTTAAATGCTGTACGATTTTATGATAATGTGAATATTATTTCTACGCCCGTGACCTCTAGTTCTAAATTAAATTGCAAACCTGAAGGTATCGGTACTGTGATAGTCTAGTTGTGGGGTGCACCACATCACTAGTACCGCACACTGCAAAGCGCTCACTGTGATTACGTTCGGGTCACAGAAAAAAAATATTGTTACGAGGCTTGTTCAGAGAGTAAGTGTGCTAGATTTTTAAGGTTTTTTTTCAGAAAAAGTGTATTTGGAAAAAAAAATACAGGACATTGTTGATACACTGGCTGACTATTTTTGCTGTTCAGTGCACGTAGCGAACTGCGGCACGAGCTTCGAAAAACTCTCCGGTCAGATCCTTCCCCTACTTCGTAACTGCTTTCCACTCTTTGGCTGAAAATTTAATTTCTCTCGTGTGCACCTGCAGGGAGGTAAAAAGATGTTAATCTCTCCTACAGCATTCTTTTTGAGGTTTTTTAGGACATCACAATATTATTGTGCCCTGACAGTATCTAGGAGTCAGAAATTTGACCAAAATGATGCCTTTTCATCATCTACATCTACATCTGCATGATTACTCTGCTATTCACAATTAAGTGCCTGGCAGAGGGTTCAATGAACCACCTTCATGCTGTCTATCTACTGTTACACTCTCGAACGGCACACAGGAAAAACGAGCACTTAAATTTTTCCATGTGAGCCCTGACTTCTCTTATTTTATCTTGATGATCATTTCTCACTATGTGGGTGGGTGCCAACAGAATGTTTTCGCAATCGGAGGAGAAAACTGGTGATTGAAATTTCATGAGACGATTCCATCGCAACGAAAAACGCCTTTGTTTTAATGATTGCCACTCCAATACACTTATCACGTCTGTGACACTATCTCCCCTATTTCACAATAATACAAAATGAGCTGCCCTACTTTGTACTTTTTCGATGTCATCCATCAGTCCCACCTTGATGTGGATCCCACACCGCACAGCAGTACTCCAGAATAGGGCGGACAAGCGTAGTGTCAGCAGTCTCTTTGGTAGATCTGTTGCACCTTCTAAGTGTTCTGCCAATGAATTGCAGTCTTTGGTTTGCTCTACCCACAGTATTATCTATGTGATCGTTCCAATTTTGGTTATTTGTAATTGTAATCCCTCAGTATTTAGTTGAATTTACAGCCCTCAGATTTGTGTGACTTATCACGTAATTGAAATTTAGCTGATTTCTTTTAGTACTTTTCTTTATTCAGGGTCAATTGTCACTTTTCGCACCATATCGATATCATATCTAAATCATTTTACAAGTAGTTTTGATCGTCTGATGCCTTTACAAGACAGTAAATGACAGCATCGTCTGCAAACAATCTAAGACGGCTACTCAGATTGTCTCCTATGTCGTTAATATAGATCAGGAACAATAGAGGGCCTACAACACTTCCTTGGGGAACGCTGGATATTACTTCTCTTTCACTCAACGACTTTCTGTCTATTACTACGAACTGTGACCTTTCTGACAGGAAATCATGAATCCAGTCGCACAACTGAGGCAATACTCCGTAGACAATGAGGCTGTACTTTTTTTTGCCCACAATTGTGGTTTTGTATTTTACAGCAGATGGGGAATGGATCTGATGCCACTGTGACAACCATCTTTTTGTCTCTGGCACATAATGAGCCACCCACGTTTCATCGCCAGTCACAATTGAGCTCGGAAACTCCTCACCTTTCAATTCGAGTTACTCGAGGAGCTCGCGGGCACTACTGACCCGATTTTTCTCGTGCTGCTCTGTCAGCTGTTTTAGAACCCATCCTGTGCACAGTTTCCAGTATCCCAGTAATTCTGTGGATGTCTCGTACAAGAGAGCTCTGGAGAGTTGCAGAAACACTGCAGAAAATTTGTCCACTGTCAATTTGCACTCTTCCGGAACAGGTCTTCCAATTGTCTGTTCCTCATGAACATTTGTTCAGCCTCCACCAAATTCTCTAGACCACTTAAATACATTCATTCTGTTCATAGCGCCTATGCCGTAAACCGTTTTGATTTGCGAGAAGATTTCAGTATGTGTTATTCCTCTCCTAAGTAAAATGTAGGTTACAGCTCCCACTTGTCTGGATTTCTTACCAACATATATTGCAACTGGACATTACTGCACGAGTTTACATACTACTGTGTTCCCGAAATGCTCACTCTGGTTGGGAGATCCCCCTCTACCGTTCAGCTTTGTTGCCAACCCACAAAAACCAAAAAACCAGAATCCGTTATGGTCACAGTACACTTAATTTGTGAGCATGCCTTGTACTATTAGTTCATACCATTTGTTTCACAAATCTTCCATTTTATTTCAGTTATATATTTTCTTTTATTATTATCGACTGATATAGTGAACTTCATGCTTACAGGTTCACAGAAATAAATTCATAAAATTGTTGGTTACCCTTGTCAAAAAAAGTTCAATGCACAAATGAGCAAGTTGAAGGAGCTCACTGACATAAGATATGTTCTGTAGAATACACAAGCCACTGACGACTGAACAATGTCGTCCCTGCAGGTCCGTGTATAGCTCTTATTGCTGTGACCGAATTGTTGCGGAAGTTCAAAAATAACATGCTGTGAGAGTTGTTATTACAGATTGGCATCCAGGTGCTCGAATTCCACTTAGACTGGCGTGTGTCAGAAGAACAAAGTTCCACAACAGCCTGCCCTCACCTTTTTGGGAGGGATGAGGGAAAAAAATTTGCAACAAGGAACACTAAAGAGTGGGCCACTGCAAAATGAATGGCAGACCGCATGCAGCTCACGGTCTGTGTATCCCCGGTCTAGATGAATGATGACTTGTATTCAGTGCTTACATGCGTGCAAAACCGAAATAATCTTGCAAGTAAACCTACCCAAGGTATGCACTTCAATTTGAATCAGATTTGAATATTCTAAAAACATATTTGTTTAAGTGTGCCCACACAGCCATAAACGGGGTGAAGCACCTCCTTGAACAATTGATCTGCATTCGGCATTTTTTTGACCTGAACAATTGTGCACCTTCTCATTACTGTTCAGATTCACAATAGTGTTACAACAATAATGTACAAACAATTTCAAATATAACGTAATTAAATCTGAAAAGGTTACAACTTGAAAACAAAAAAATGCATGAAATATAGAAAGAAAACAGAAATACAAATATCTCTCTATCTCTCTCTCTCTCAAAAAAAAACCACCACCACCACCACTACCACCCTGGCAACTGGCATTAAATTGACATATATAGGGCACATACAGCTACACAGAAATACTTATATCTTATCTGACATACACATTTTTGGAATACCACTTCATCATATATTAGTGACTTTGGTATTAATGATGCTATACTTTTTACTGCTAGTCAAATATTGAAATGAAAAACAAGGTAGAGGGGCAAGGAGATTTAAAAGAAAACGGCTTTTAGAGAAATTTGGTTGCACCACTGTAATGTACATTAAATACCATGGAAGATTTATTTCAAGGTTGACTTTTTTAAAATCTATTACTGTGTCAACAGTATTCATTCAGAAACATTAAACTCAGTTTTTTGCAAGGGGGTGTTTCATACCCCTAATGGCCCTACGGGCACGTATAAAAAATCTGTGTGTCTTATTTTGCTCTACACTAAAACATATTCAAAGTCGGCCAGAATTAAAGTGTATCCCTCGGGTAGGTTTACTTGTCAGTATTCTGTCAGAAATTAATACGTTCAGAATTCTGCGAACGAATGCCTACCATTCTTCTCGACAGTATTCCGATACCTGTCACAAAATGGTGAACGACTCGAGTATAACTACGGAGAAGCGTGTCGACTGGGTAGAAAATACTATTGCCACATGCAGGAAGACTTCTGCTTGCCTCTAAACTTTCAAAAAATTTTGGAACATATTACCACAGGATGTGAAATGCAAACTTCTCCAATCACTCATTCTACAGAACCTCCATTATTGTGATGTGATCCACCACAGCACTAGTAGTCAAAACTGTAGACGTACAGAAGTAATCACAAATACCGATGTGCATTACACCTGCAATAACCGTCTACACTGCCCGACAAAGAAACTGGAGCCAGCAGAAGGGGAGGAGGACACAAAACGAAACATACAGGGAGGGTACGTGATGTAGTTTCAGTGATTACAAAATAGAGTCAAACTTGTGAAGAACCTGAGAGTGCGAGCCCACTTGTCGATACGACGTCACACCCGATCGGGCCCAGATGTACGCACTAATTCGTTCGAGAAGTGCACCGTGCAGCTACCGTACTCTCTCCAGAGGCAAAGGGGCTCAGGACTGTCGTATCCGGCCCTCGACTTTTCGGATACTGGCACCGGGACGTGCCGACGTACGAACCGGGCGCACCTTTCCTGTCGCGGACAGATCTGGCAATCTCGGCTGCAGGAAAGCCCATACACCGCACGAGCAGTCTGCGGAGACACTCGTCGCGTGCAGACGGGCACCGTCCCGTCGAGCGATTCTGCTTACGTACCGTCACGTGAGAGGTAACGCGCGAGTACGCGGGGTGAATACAGTGTACCGTCACACCACTCAAGCCCCTCGATCGACTCCGGCCGTGATGTGAAGTCGTACCCGGTAGCTCCTCCTGGCCCGACACAGAGAGTAACAGTGCACCGGAAGAATAGGACCTCTCCCTAGGTAGCCACCGACGGTCGTCCGGAGCGGTAAAGAGTGGCGATTCGCCGCTAAACACGGTGCCGTGCCATTCGTCGGCACTCTGTGCTTTCCGGTCACGGCACCACTCCGAACGACAGTTCCGTGTCGTGTCGTTAATGCCCGCCTGCACGTGCGACAGAATTCCCCAGTCTCTGACCGGCAGTGCTGGACGACAGAGACTGTCGCGTGGATTTCATTACTCGGTTTAGAAAGCGAGGCTCAGACCGGACAGAGCGACGGTGCCTTTCGAGCTCGTACAGTGATTCTCTCTCGTGACGACCGCACACTGATGACGAGTAAGCCCGGTTTCACATTCTCGTACAGTCTAATGTCGGGCCACTGCCACTTCCTGACACCCCACGAATCGGGATACTGCACAATTCGACCGGCTGCCAACAGTAATCTGTGAAGAAGCCGTTTACAAATTCGTGAAATGGGTAATGAGGCCCTCGTAAATTGTGTGAGGTGCCTGTAACACTGTCCCTAGGTGCGTGATACCACTCGACACGTGGCGCTGTTTGGCCCCTGGTATATTCTTCCGGGCCAGCTGGCGACACTTAACACGTATGACAGTATTTTACTCCACTGTCCATTCTACTTGTCACAGAGAATTGCAATTCTAACCATTTGCATAGATGGAAATGGTGTGTACACATACTGAGTTCTCGAGTCCGTTTTTTCTCGTACAGTGTACCTCTTCTGTAATACATATACCGTACGATAGTAATCAAATTAATAAATCTGAAGAGAAAACAGAAATGCCAAGTACAATAACTGAACAACGACATATGATCTTTGCTTTTGGCCTATAAAAGTGGTAATATTATTAAGGTTGAGCTCTCTTTGATCGTGACTCTGAAGCTGATTAGATTCTTGTATTGCTTTGGGTGTCACACTTTGTGTAAGTGATTCACATTACTGAAATAATAATCGATTTTTCTTAAATATGTGTTGTATTACTGAATTAAAATTACCCTCCCTGTCAGTTCAACGACTTTCCGAATAACTGTAAAAGTGGTCACCTTCCACAAATGGTATCGATTCGTAATTTTAACATAGTCAACGTCGAGTGCATTTTGCTCCATTTTCACTTTCTCGGTATTTCAGAAGTACAGCATGCCAAATTTTGTTAAAGACGTCCCACTGCCTTTCAGATGAAATTCATTTCCACAGATTATCATTTTGTGATTGCACACGTATACAATTTCAAAACGAATCGATCCTGAACAGGTGTTGAGCAAGCTGTGAATATTAATAACATGTACAAGCCGTCACAAATCGACCTGTAGCAAAAGGAGAGGAGACCATTATTTTTTATCTATTGTTGGCTAGCCATCTCAACACAAATTTCAATTAAAAATGGGGAGGGGACATACAAATCTCAGTGAGTGATAGCACAAAATCTTGTGATGCAAAGTGTCAGAAAACGTGAACCTAGTATGTCGAAATGAATGGCAAATATAGTGTGAAATGTAGAAACGACAATTCTTGGCACTTGCCTTATCTGCAGTGAGGGTACAACATACCTCGCTGAATGTGTGCGAGATGAACGAGCAGTGCCCACGAACCGTGTCCCCCACATATAACTGTATTGCCTGCCACGTGCAGTCATTTTTGAAACAGACTGTGCCAGCGGAATGTGGCGATACTCAATGCTTACTTCAAACTGTTGTCGCACTACGTTAACTGTGTGGAAATTTAAAAATTCAAAGCTTCACGAAAAACACTCACAAAAGACAATTACACACCGTGTACCTAGGCAGTAATCGTTACAGATGAAATGAGCAACAATGGCAAATGAAGAGGCAATACACTAATACGCAAATCGGATTTGAGATAGGTGCTCAAAACGACAACACAAACGTAGAAATCAATAACCCACAGCCACAATGAATAATTAACAAACTGAACAAACGACACTCCCACAATTACTATGTATCAATGTACAATGAAATATCTGGGAAACTGTAATAACAGGATAACTAAAAGTATCAAACATTCGGGAGTAAAAATTAACTTAATACCCATGAGAACCTGAAGAACATGTAATTTCACCTATGTAAAGCAACTGTTGAATAATGTTGTTGCTATGTTTGAATTTTGTGAATGAGACAAGCAAGCATATCTATTCACAAAATTCAAGGGGGCATTCTAGCACCCCCTTTTTCGTATATAACATATACAATTTGTAAGATAAATATCATATGACAATCTCTTATAGAAAAGGCAATGTCCTGACAGACTGACTGATTCATCACCATCCAGCCCAAATCACTAACAAGGGAGCCTCCCCATCGCACCCCCCTCAGATTTAGTTATAAGTTGGCACAGTGGATAGGCCTTGAAAAACTGAACACAGATCAATTGAGAAAACAGGAAGAAGTTGTGTGGAACTGTGAAAAAATAAGCAAAATATAAAACTGAGTAGTCCATGGGCCACATATGCAACATCATGGACAACGTGACCTGAGGAGCGCCGTGGTCCCGTGGTAGCGTGAGGAGCTGCAAAACGAGAGGTCCTTGGTTCAAGTATTCCCTCGAGTGAAAATTTTACTTTCTTTATTTTTTCATAGTTATTATCTCTCCGTTCGTTCATTGACGTCTCTGTTCACTGTAATAAGTTTAGTGTCTGTGTTTTGCGACCGCATAGCAAAACCGTGCGATTAGTAGGCGAAAGGACGTGCCTCTCTAATGGGAACCGAAAACATTTGATCGCAAGGTCATAGGTCAACCAATTCCTCCTCAGGAAAACACATCTGATATATTCTATACGACACTGGTGACGGCATGTGCAGCACATGACAGGAATATGTTGTCGACCCACCTAACTTGTATACTTGGCGAATGGGTAAAAAGATTCTTCTACCTTGCCCGATTTAGGTTTTCTTGTGGATGTGATAATCACTCCCAAAAAAGTGATGAAAACATAAGAGTTTGTCACATAAACTGAAAATCAAAAATTAAACTTTTCACTCAATGGAAGATTTGAACCAAGGACCTCTCGTTCTATAGCTGCTCTCGCTAACCACGAGACCATGGCGCTCCTGTGTTCGTAATCTCCTTGATGTTGCTTATCTTCCCATGAACTACTCAGTTTGTATATTTTGCTTATTTTTTCACAGTTCCACATAACTTCTTCCTGTTTTTTCAATTGATCTGTGTTCAGTTTTTCAAGGCCTATCCACTGTGCCAACTTATAACTAAATCTGAGGGGGGTGCGATGGGGAGGTTCCCTTGTAAGAATAGAAACTTTTAATTTGGAAAAGGTGTGTATCCTAAACTATAGGAGTCATTTGAGAAGGGATTTTTTGGAATTCCAACCTCAAGGGGGTGAAATAGGGGATTGAGGTCTTTTAAAAACAAAAAGTCACTATTAAGGAAATTTTGAAGTGAGACCTATGAAAATTCGTATTTGGTTTCTCAGTCATAAATAGAGAAATACCTGTTACAGAACTTTTGGAAATTTAACGCTATGGGGGTGAAATACTGTATGAAAGCTTCTTTTGAAAATATATCGTTATTAAAGCACCACTGAAGTTTTTTTCTCTTTCTTTCTTTTTTTTTTTTTAAAAAAAAAAAAAAAAAAAATAACCTGTAGTAATAGAACACTGGTGCATGACCTCTTTCTTACAAACAAAAGGAAATACTAGTTCAGTGTTTCTGTGAAACTGAACCTAAGGGGATGAAATAAGGGATGAGATATTTGGATGAAATATTTTATTATGAAAGCATTTTTAAAGCCACATCAACGAACATTTAAATTTGGCTTATAAGTTAAGAGATAAAAAAGTAAGAGTTTCATTGTTTTTTGAAATTCAACACCTACAGGGGTGAAACACGGGATGAAAGTTTTTATGGAAATATTTCTGAGTTAGAAATATACAAAGGTGTGGTGCACTGCAGATTGGTGACACTAGACGGGAGTGTGGGTCGAGCGAGATAGTCTGCGCAGTTGTGATTAGCACTGTGGTCCAGGTAGTGCACTGGATAATGCAACTGCCTAGTCGGTGGGAGATCCTGGGATCGAATCCCGGTCCGGCACAAATTTTCACTCATCACCACTGATTCCGCTTCGTGTTCCAAAGCAGCTGACTACAATAATCCCTTCATCCCTTCCTTTCCCTTCCCTTCCCTTCCTTTTCCTTTCTCCCCTCTACAAATTCAATTAAAAAAAAAATGTTTCAATGTTATTGGGGATTCACTCCCTATGGGAGGTGAATTGGGGATGAAAGTTTTTTTTGGAAATATTTCATTGTGCAAGCATTCTTGAAGCTAAATCTATGAACATTTGTATCTGACTTCTCTGTTAGAAATAAAATATAGGCATCATACTGCTTTTGGAAATTCAACCTCTAAGGGGGTGAAACAAGGGTTAAAGTTTTACGAAAATATTTCATTGTACAACAATTTTTAAAGCTAAATTTTTGAAAATTGGTGTCTGCATTCTCAATTAAGAGATTAAAAGAAATACATGTTTCACCAATTTTGAAAATTAAATCCCAAAGGGGGTGAAATGGGGTCAGACTGATTCACTGACTCATCATCATTCATCCCAAACCGTTAAGGATAGGAACTTGAAGTTTGGAGAGGGTGTTGATCTTATACTGTAGGCATCATTTACTAAAGGATTGTCTGAAATTCCACTCCACTGAATGATTTTTAAGGCTACATCTATGATAACTGATATCTGGCTTCTCCGTTAGACATTAAAAAAATACGATTTTCAGTGTTTCTGGACATTCAACCTCTAAGGGAGTGCAATTTTAAGAAAGTATTTCACTACATTAAAAATATTTTAAAGCCATATTCATAAAAAATGGTATTTCACATATCAATTAGATATAACAAAAAACTTGTTAGAGGATGAAAGTTGCTACGAAAATAACCCACTAAAACGCAAAAGACACGATTAACAAAAACTCTGGACTCCAGCTACCAGAATCGCCTTTTCATCAGAAGTACATTAGAAAAAGACTGTGCTTATATGGCCTTAATTAACATGAAAAGCTTAGAAAGTGTTGCAATTTGAGAACAACATAAAATTTTGTAGAGAAAGCTTTTGACAACGTTAACTGGAATACTCTCTTTCAAATTCTGAAGGTGGCAGGGGTAAAATACACGGAGCGAAAGGCTATTTACAATTTGTACAGAAACCAGATGGCAGTTATAAGAGTCGAGGGGCATGAAAGGGAAGCAGTGGTTGGGAAAGGAGTGAGACAGGGTTGTAGTCTCTCCCCGATGTTATTCAATCTGTATATTGAGCAAGCAGTAAAGGAAACAAAAGAAAAATTCGGAGTAGGTATTAAAATTCATGGAGAAGAAGTAAAAACTTTGAGGTTCGCCAAAGACATTGTAGTTCTGTCAGAGACAGCAAAGGACTTGGAAGAGCAGTTGAACGAAATGGACAGTGTCTTGAAAGGAGGATATAAGATGAACATCAACAAAAGCAAAACGAGGATAATGGAATGTAGTCAAATTAAATCGGGTGATGCTGAGGGGATTAGATTAGGAAATGAGACACTTAAAGTAGTAAAGGAGTTTTGCTATTTAGGGAGTAAAATAACTGATGATGGTCGAAGTAGAGAGGATATAAAATGTAGACTGGCAATGGCAAGGAAAGCGTTTCTGAAGAAGAGAAATTTGTTAACATCGAGTATAGATTTAAGTGTCAGGAAGTCGTTTCTGAAAGTATTTGTATGGAGTGTAGCCATGTATGGAAGTGAAACATGGACGATAACCAGTTTGGACAAGAAGAGAATAGAAGCTTTCGAAATGTGGTGCTACAGAAGAATGCTGAAGATAAGGTGGGTAGATCACGTAACTAATGAGGAGGTATTGAATAGGATTGGGGAGAAGAGAAGTTTGTGGCACAACTTGACTAGAAGAAGGGATCGGTTGGTAGGACATGTTTTGAGGCATCAAGGGATCACAAATTTAGCATTGGAGGGCAGCGTGGAGGGTAAAAATCGTAGAGGGAGACCAAGAGATCAATACACTAGGCAGATTCAGAAGGATGTAGGTAGCAGTAGGTACTGGGAGATGAAGAAGCTTGCACAGGATAGAGTAGCATGGAGAGCTGCATCAAACCAGTCTCAGGACTGAAGACCACAACAACAACAACAACAACAATCGTTTTTTTTCTTAAATACGTGTCACGTTACTGATTTAAAGTTACACACCATATCAGTACAATGATTTTCTGAATAAATTTAAAAGCTGCCATCTATCATAAACAGTATCAGTTCGTAATTTTAACAAAGCCATTGTTGAGTGCTAGTTAGTTCCATTTTCACTTTCTTAGTATTTTAGAAATAGAACCTGCCATATTTTGTAAAAGAATACTGATTGCCTTTCAGATTAAATTCATTTCCACAAATCAGCATTTTGTAATTGTGTGTGTATGCAATTTCAAAACAAATCGATACTACGCTCACGATGACCCTAGCTACAAATATTAAAAGCACATACACGTTGTCACGCGTCAACCTTTAGCAAAAGTAGAGGCGAACATTATTTTTTCAACATCTTCAACTTTTGTAGTCCTGTCTTCCTCAGTTTCATGTAATATTATGGTATATTGATAATTGTTACTTTTTGGACTGTCTGACTACAACTGAATGAAACACAGTTTTCGTGCCGTACGCGTTTCGCCTTAATTCTGTGCAAAGCATCTTCGGTGGCAGGTTGCGTGGACATCAAAACAAGTATTCAATTCCTAGTGCTGTGAAAAGTGGAAAAAACCCCAAGCAGCAATTATATGAAGAGAAACAGTACCAAAAATGGAACATAAACATAATATGTAGAAAATCATCGAAGCTGCCACTAAAAATAGCTTGCTGATAAAAAGGCGAAGTGTTTATGGCACGAAAACCGTGTTTCATTCAGTTGTAATCAGACAGTCCAAAATTTAAAAATTAATAGGATGCTGTAATTATTTTTTATCTATTGTTGACTAACCACCTCAATGTGAATTTCAATTAGAAAAGGGTGTGAACTAAAGATCTAGTAGCATTCAAGCCAAAGAATAGAAAGTTATGACATCAGACCACATCTGCCGGGTGTGTCGAAGAGCCACTTTTTTTGTCGTCTAGTATATAGGACCGTGCCACTGCTCCACGTGCCCAGTTAGATCAGTTGTAGCCAGAGAAGTAAAGTGACTACCTCCAGCTGTGTTCACCCTATTACGTCACAATGCACAAGCTCCCCAGTACCTCTTATCACAGCTCGAGATCTCACTCATCTAGCGTGCTCGTTGTGCCTGTCCGTAAAGAGAGAACATTTCGAAACACTTTTTCTGTTACTGTCATTTGCCTCTGAAGGAAGTTACCCTGCACTCTGTGCACAATTTTGTACCCCGTTACTTTTAAGAAGCATCTGAGGCACTTCCTTGCACTGACCTTGTAACGATTCTCCGAAAATTAATGGTTACAGCCCATTTTCTCCTCTGTCGAGTTAACACTTCTGACTCTTTCTATTTATTGCTAACTCCCATTATTTTCTTTTTGACTGCCTTCATCACTCACATTATTCTCGCTCCCCCTCCTTCAGCCCTTCTCTCGTGCCCGGGCTGCCACTGCTCATACTTTAAACCTACCGTCATACAATTTGTTACGCTTATCGTGAAAGAGCGTAGACTGTTTGATTTTGTAATTTCTAAATGTTGCACTCTGCAGTTGATGCAACTTATAGCATGTTATATGAAGAATAATGTACACTATGTGATCAAAAGTATCCGGAAACCCCCCAAAACATACGTTTTTCATATTAGATGCATTGTGCTGCCACCTACTGCCAGGTACTCCACATCAGCGACCTCAGTAGTCATTAGACATCGTGAGAGGTCAGAATGGAGAGCTCCGCAGAACTCACGGACTTCAAACGTGGTCAGGTGATTGGGTATCACTTGTGTCATACATCTGTACACGAGATTTCCACACTCATAAACATCCCTAGGTCCACTGTTTCCGATGTGATACTGAAGTGGAAATATGAAGGGACATGAACAGTACAAAAGTGTACAGGGGCTGACCTCATCTGTTGACTGACAGAGACTGCCGACAGTTGAAGAGGGTCGTAAGGTGTAATACCCAGACATTTATTCAGACCATCACACAGGAATTCCAAACTGCATCAGGATCCGGTGTAAGGAATGTAAACATTTGATGACTCAACATTGGAAAAACGTTGTGTGGAGTGACGAATCACGGTTCACAATGTGGCGACCCAACGGTAGGGTGTGGGTATGGCGAATTCCCAGTGATTGTCATCTGCCAGCATGTGTAGTGCCGAAAGAAAATTCGGAGGAGGTGGTGTTATGGTGGGGTCTTGCACCCCATGTTTTGTATGGCTCTGTCACAGCACAGACCTACATTGATGTTTTAAGTACCTTCTTGCTTCCCACTGTTGAAGAGCAATTCGACACGATCGAGCACCTGTTGATAATGCACGGCCTTTGGCGGAGTGATTACACGACAATAACATCCCTGTAATGGGCTGGCCTGCACAGAGTCCTGACCTGAATCTTACAGAACACCTTCGGGATGTTTTTTAACGTCAACATTGCGACGGGCCTCACCGACTGACATCGATACCTCTCCTCAGGGCAGCAATCCTTGAAGAATGCGCTGTCTTTCCACAAGAAATCTTCCAGCACCTGATTGAATGTATGCCTGTGAGAGTGGAGGCTGTCATCAAGGCTAACGGTGGACCAACACCATATCGAATTCCAGCATTACCGATGGAGGGTGCCACGAGCTTGCAAGTCATTTTCAGCCAGGTGTCTGAATACTTTTGATCACATAGTGTATGTAAAATGTCTGGTCAGATGGCCCTAATCTTGCCAAGTTAAATCTATATCTATCTATACTAATAACACAACTGTAAAACTGATGTGTGTGTCTGCTTGAACACACTACTCTGCAAAACTATTAGACTAATTTTCACTGTGTTTTCACGGGTAACTCGATGTACCTTGGGGCTACAAATAAGCTTTAATCAGGATCTAAACAGGAAAAAAAATGTGATTTAAGGTTTTATCTAAACCTGTCACATCTATTTGAACGCAATAATCTCCAAAACCGTTACAGGAGTTTTCACAGATAACTTGAGCGTGGCTCGGGGATACGTATAGGTTATATTTCATCAAAAAACGATCATGGAAAAAAGGTACTGTAATACAATGATACAGTGAAACATATTTTCTCTCTGAAAAAACTGTTAACCCTCTTATGTCCAAGCTGCATCATATTTGTGGAAATGCTTTTATCAATACATTTGTTCTATATAATACGATTCAACGTAAGGAATGCAACACTTATTCGGTCTCCGACATGTTTCATCCGTACTTCCAAACTAATAGTATTAAATGTGAAAGTAACTCTGTCTGTTGCATTTTCCCAAGTCAGCTGCTAAAATGACTTCAATGAAATTTACTAGAGAGAAAGCTCGGACCCTGAGGAAGAGCATAGGTTACTTTTAAATGAATACATAAAAATAAAAAAAAAGTAAGCAGAAGGAAACAAGTGACCCCTAACAGAGGTAAGAAGGGGATAGAACACTTAATTTTGTACATCAGTGAACCTAACTAGGTTAAAATTTATGAAATTTGTTGCAGAATATCCACATCATATGATGTATAGTTAAAACCAGTAGCACGATGTACATATGTACACTACTGCCCCCCACCACCACACACACACAGCTCGGCAGCAACAATGCACATGCTGCCACGTCACGTGTCAGTGCAGCTGAGTGGCGTCGGTGGGCTCTCGTCACGAACTATGCTTACCAGAACAGGCAGACACGTGAGAGCAGCTGCCATCACTACACGTACACTAACTCGTTAACTCACAGTCACTCGTCATAATGGAACTACTGATATCCGAGAGCAACTGCAGGTAACACCCAGTAAATAAGTAACAGGGACAAACATTTCAACAAATCTAATACTGCAAAATTTTTACATACATATTTGTGAATTCGATACTCACATCGGTGTTTCCTGTCGGTTCGGAGGCTTCCGAATCGCGGCGCGGTGACGAGAGGATGTCGAACCCGACGTCAGCTCTCTGGAGGCTGCTGTCTAGGAGGCCGGACAGCAGTGGGTAGGGAGAAAGGGCCACCGAAGCGGCACCGCGGTCCTGAAAAGGCGCCCCACCACTGCCGTAATACCTGCCAGCTGTGGACTACACGTGCAGGTGCAATCCACTGTTGTAATCGCTTACAAGATAAGATAATTTTATCGTCATTAGACAAATTTTTTCTGCAGTATAAGCATTACACTAGTAAACAGGACAGTGCAGCATGTTAGTTATTAGCTTACAACTCTGTGTTGCAGTCAAAAAACTTTTTTAATTAACAAAAGGGGTTGGCAACAAGGCATTTGTTTAAAGTTTTGCTAAGTGCCTATCCTGGAAGATCTCGTACCATCTGCAGAAGCTTACTAAATCATTTCTGGTGCATTTCCTCATAGCTAGTCTGCTAGTCTACGGTATGACACACAGTTTCTCTTATGATCGAGAATTTTGTTTTTATGTTTTACTTTGTGCAAATTCTTTTTTGTATAGATTTACACTTTGCATATATACACAGATTTATAACAGTAATTATTTCACAGTCAGAGAAAAAGGGCTTACAATGTGTTTTATGTTGAGAACGTGTAATGACTCTGATTGCTTTCTTCTGCAGAAATAATATGTTATGAAACAGCTAGTTTCCCCACATTACTTCCATACAACATAATACTTCAAACAAACAAAAAAATAAATAGACAACGTTTTCCATAATATGACGTTCTCCACACATTGCAGGTACAGATTTCATAAGACATCTTAGTACGTAAATTTTTCTAGACAATTTAACACTAATGTATTTTATGTGTTGCTCCCAGGACAATTTGTCATCTAAGTATACCATCCAAAAACTTCATGTAACTGGGATCATTAAAAGGACTCTTGTCCTTTAGACTAATACATTTTTTTGTGTTTTATTATTGTTCAGGAGAAACACATTTATATTGTTAACCAAATCTATTAGTTTATTCAGATCAGAGTTATAATTCACACTGTCATTTGTAAACAGCACCATACTGGAGTTTATAAAGGAGGGTAGGTCATGAATCATTACCAAAAACAAAAATGGTCCAAATACAGATCCCTGTGGAACTAACACCTTAGTTTGTTTCTCAGTAGACTTTTCTGTGTCAATACACAACTTGCCTACGGTTTCGGAGATAAGAGGTTAATACTTTTAGGTTGTCACCCTTGATGCCACAGAAATGGAACTTCTGTAGAGGTGTGTCAGGCCTGTAAAGGCAACAGTGATGAAATCTAAACGGAATTTTTATGTTTTATGAAGTTGCCGATGCCAAGACCATTAATAGTTATAGTTCATTACTGATAACATGATGTAATATCTTTAAAATTATTTTTTTTTTGTTCTGTGGTAGCAAAGATGTGATGAATCTGGGATAGCTGCTAAGTAAAGTCAATAAAGAAGTCTTAAGCAGGCCAAGTGGCGTGTGTTCTTGATGATTTAAAATTAGACTAAATATCGTCAAGCAACACCTTTTGGGAACTGCCACAAATATTACGTTACAGCAGTTATGTTTGGTGACCCCGACGTGATAATAAGAAGATATGACGACAAACGAGAGCGTTTCCGAAGATCGCCTGGAAGCAAACAAGGTTAGCATCAAAATTCCGCCTTTTTGGAGTGAAAAATCCGAAATTTGGTTCTATCAAGTAGAAGCACAGTTCAGCATTTGCAAAATTGTCACAGAAGAAACTAAATTTAACCACCTAGTGTCACAATTAAAACCAAAATACATTGAGAATATTTGGGACATTATTTGTGGTACAGATGCGAATAAATATTTGTTGGCTAAGGAACATCTAGTCTACTGAATATTTTCAAAGAAAGTGAAGATAAGCGTATTAAGAGATTAGTTACTGGAATTGATTTGGGAGACCAAAAACCTAGTAAGTTATTACGCAAAATGCAAGCCTTGGCAGGGGTAGATGTGGCAGAAAAAGTCCTAAAGACACTTTGGCTAAAAAAACTTCCGGATTCTATAAGGAACATTTCAATTGTCAGTGACGAGGGACTCGAAAAGGTGGCTATAATGGCTGATAGAATAACAGAAATAAATCCCCGTAACAAATTGTTCGTCACAAAAATTGGTGCTTGTAGCCAACAGGATGTTTTGATAACAACGGGTGACTTGATGGCAAGAATTTCGGGGCAAGAGCAACAAATGGCCGTGCTGTCAACTGGTTATCGAGGCAGGTCTCTTAACAGAAGCTGTGATTGTCAATGTAAAAGAAGTCGTAGTAAGTCTCGAAATAAATACAACCCCAAGGGCAAGTACTGTTATTACCACTTTCGCTTTGGGCAGAACTGCAAGCCTGAAAAATGCACACCTCCATGTAGCTGGACTGAAAAGGGAAACGTGACCCAGCAGCTGAATTAGCGGCAAGTTCTGCTGCCCAAGTCCATTGCCGCAAGACTCACTTATTTGTAACCGACAAAAAAACGGGATTGTAATTTTTAGTCGACAGTGGGGCGTATGTTTCTGTAATTACCACTCATGCAAATGTTAATGGTGAGTCACCATATAAATTGTATGCTGCAAATGGTACCGAAATTCCTACATACGGAATCGAACTTCGTACTATTGATCTGGGACTGCGACGTCAATTTCAATGGCTATTTATAGTTGCGAAGATCAATAAAGCTATATTGGGTGCCGATTTTTAGAATAAATTTCAATTATTAGTAGATGTCCATAATAAAAGATTAATAGATGATGTAACCAAGCTCAATGCTGAGGGTAAAGTTATGTCATCTCAGAGGAAAACGTCCTGAGCACCATGAGCCAAAACACAAAATTTACAGATCTACTGTTACAGTATTCAGACATAGCTAAACCTAATTTGGTACCTAGCAAAATTAAACATGATGTCAAACACTACATTACCACTGAAGGCCCGCCTGTGTTTTCTAGGGCAAGACAATCAGACCCAAAGCGCATGGCGATGGCAAAACAAGAATTTAAATCCATGTTAGACAATGACATCATTAGACCATCTAAATCTGCATGGGCAAGTCCTCTCCATATTGTACCTAAGAAGGATGGCTCAATACGCCTGTGTGGAGATTACAGACAGTTAAATGAAAGAACAATTCCAGACCGTTATCCTGTACCTAGAATAGAAGATTTCCATTGTATTCTTCAAGGCAAAAACATATTTTCTAAAATCGATCTCTTTAAGGCCTATTATCAAATACCTGTTGCTGAAGAAGATAAGCACAAAACAGCTGTAGTCACACCATTTGGACTGTACGAATTTAATGTCACGAGCTTTGGCCTGCGGAATGCACCTTCAACATTCCAGCAATTCATTAATGAAGTTATGTTTAGGCTAGATTTTGTGTTTCCTTACCTCGACGACATTTTAATCGCTGCGTCATCCAGTATTGAAGAACACCAAACACACCTGAAACTAGTCCTGGAGTGATTATCTAATTATGGACTTCGAATCAACATATCAAAATCAACCTTTGGAGTAAATGAAACTGAATTCCTGGCGTACTGGATAACATCAGAGAGATCCCGTCCACTACCTGAGAAAGTGCAAGCAATTTTGCAGTATAAGTTACCTGCCAAACTGTTTGAGCTCCACTGATTTCTTGGCACTGTCAACTACTACCGTCGCTGCCTGAAAGATGTGGCACAGACTCAAACTGTTTTGCACGACTATCTTAAGGGAGCAAGAAAGAAGGATAATAGACAAATTCAGTGGACTGAAGAAGCAAAGAAAATGTTTGAGAAATCTAAACAAGATATAGTAAATGCTGCATTATTGGCTTTTCCTAACTCGGAGTTACCCCTAGCATTATGTACAGACGGATCAGATATTGCTGTTGGTTGTGTGCTCCAGCAACTGGAAAATGGAAATTGGAGACCTGTTGCATTCTTTTCACAGAAACTGAGTAAATCACAGAAGGGTTACAGTACTTATTACCGAGGATTATTGGGAATTTACCTATCTGTAAAAAAAGTTTAAGCATTTACTGGAAGGAAGAGACTTCCTAATCTTCACTGATCATAAGCCACTCACATTTGCTTTCAAGCAAAACAATGAAAAGGCATCTCCTCGACAGATGAGACAGTTGCAGTACATTTCACAATTTTCGACCGATATTCGTCATGTCAGTGGCTGTGACAATATTGTTGCAGATACCCTATCCAGAGTTGATGTAGTAATACTGGACTATGATGAAATTGCCAAAAACCAGCAACAAGATCAAGAACTACATTAACTGCAAACAGGGAACAACTCCTTAAACTTCAAGTCATATCAACTTCCATCAGGGAAAACATTGTGGTGTGACACATCCACTGCAAGTATCAGACCTTATATTCCTCAATCTTTTCGTTATTAAATATTTCTTCATTTTCATGGTTTAGCACATCCTGGCATAAAGACAACAGTGAAACTGTTGAGTAGCAGAGCCATTTGGTCACACATCAAAAGTGATGTGCGACAGTCGACTAAATCCTGTGCAGTTGTCAGAAAACCGAGGTCACTCGCCACACAAAATCACCGCTAGAGAAGTTTGAAGAACCTGATGAACGTTTCAGTGTTGTACACACTGACCTCATCGGACCTTTTCTCCTTCTAATGGCATGACTTATTGTTTAACTTGTATTGACCGTTTCACATCTTGGATGAAAGTCATACCACTTGAAAATATTTCAGCTGAAAAAGTGGCAACAGCCTTCTACCAGCACTGGATTGCAAGATTTGGTGTACCATCACAGGTAATCACTGACCAAGGAACACAGTTTAGATCGCAGTTGTTTAATAATTTGGGCATAGTATGCGGAATGAAGTTTCAGCACACAACGCCATATCATCCTCAATGCAATGGTAAAATTGAGCGACTACATAAAACTCTGAAGTCTGCAATCAAGGACCATAACAGTTCTAATTGGACAGAAATTCTGCCTACTGTTCTATTGGGTTTGCGCACTGCAGTGCGAGAAACATTGAACCATTCCATTGCACAGATGGTATATGGAAAAACTATAAGACTTCCTGGTGAATTTTTTGAAGAGCCCACTACAACGATTGACCTTGATTCATTTGTATCTAATTTGCAAAAGCAAATGCGTCATCTGAAACCTAGTAGGCCTACACAAAGCAAATCAAGATCAGTATTTGTTCCAAAAGATCTGCAAACCTGTTCCCATGTCTTCCTGAGATGTGACAGGGTTAGAAAACCACTAGAACCTTCATATGACGGTCCCTTTCCTGTCATTTCAATACATGAAAAATATTTCACCATTAAAAGGAAGTACAAACATATAAATATGTCAGTGGACAGACTTAAACCAGCTTATCTCCTGCAAGAAGAATGGGAATCAGAGAAGGAACTTCCAAACTTTTCCAGGGACACTGAACCACAACATCCCACAGAGGAACCATCTCCGAATACCAGAGTATCGAAGGTTCCCACCACGATTCTTGGAGCAGATGTCTGTGGAGAATTAATCAAATATCATACCAGACATTGTAAAAAGTTTTTTTAATTATTTTGTATCGTATCTTTTGTCATTCCAATATGTTTTTTTATTGTTTTATGTTAATGTTGTGCAGATTTTTTTTTTTAAGAAAATTCCTTCATCACCATGTATTAATTCGTAACCATGTTACTGGTGGGGGAGTAGTGCAAAGGCAACAGTGATGAAATCTAAATGGAATTTTTATTGCCAAGACCGTTAATAGTTATAGTTCATTACTGATAACATGATGTAATATCTTTAAAATTTTATTTTTTTTTTGTTTATTCTTTGGTAGTAAAGATGTGATGATTCTGGGATAGCTGCTAAGTAAAGTCAATAAAGAAGTCTCAAGCAGGCCAAGTGACGTGTGTTCTTGGTGATTTAAAATTAGACTAAATATCGTCAAGCAACATCTTTTGGGAACTGCCGCAAATATTACGTTACAGCAGTTATAGGTCCTACACAGTCAAATGGTTTACCCAGGTCACAGAAAATGGCCTGAGCAAAGCCCTTCTCCTCAAACACTATAAGAACATATTTAATTACGGAGTCTACTGCACCAATTATTGATAATCTTTTTTCTAAAACTATATTGTCCACAATTAAATATGTGAAGTTTTTCAAAATAAGTGAACAATTGATGGTAAATGATGTATTCTATTATTTTGGTCAGGACCGGAACTACTGATACTGGTCTGAAACTTGCAGGGTTATCTTTGTCATCCTTTTTATACACAGGAACCACCCTAGATATTTTCAGCTTTCTGGAAAGTGTCCCTCTGATGTACCGAGTAGTTATAATTAAATTTTCCCTATTTAACACATTATAACACGGACACTAATTACCGCACGAGGACCAAACTTGGTACCACTAATGTCGAGGACACGGGAAAGAGAAATAATGCAGATCAATTAGACTCAAACACTTTTAATGTGCTGCTACAGAACATCATACCATTTAGATACCGGTACCATTACCGCTACAAAATGGGCTCGATATGGCACCCATCAGTGTCCAGAGGAGTCTGAGCGCACGACCGCATTCTGCACAGCAGAACGAACCATGTTTGTAAGTATGCCAGTTACCTCTCTCGATACGCTGCGTTTCAGATTAGTGCATATGTGCGAATGTTCTCCCGGGAAACCCAGTGGTTCAGGTAGCCCCACAACCAGAAATCATAGGGAGTGACATAAGGTGATCGTGCCGGCCAAGCAATCGCAAACGATCGCCTGATAATTCAATCATTTCCAAACTTGTTTGTGAGAAGCAGGTGAACTTCACGAGCGATGTGCGGTGGGGCCCCATCTTGCGTGAAAACTGTAATGCTGGCTGGCCAGTCACACTGCACGTGTTCGCTCCTCGAGTGCCAACCTGTTCAAAAAAGAATGGACCAGTGACAAACGTAGCAGCGAAGCCACACCGGACGGTGACACGTTCACCGTGCAGAGGAACTTCGTGCACAGTGAGTAAAGGTGAAGATTCCCACACTCGGCAATTCTGTGTGTTCACCTCACCCGTCAGAGAAAAACGAGCTTCGTCTGTCCACAGGATGGTCCAGGGCCAGCCCTAGTTAACTTTAATCCACGTGAGAAAGCGGAGAGAGAAGTTGTCATTGTGCATCCCGTGGTGCAAGCTGCTGTACGACACGGGTTTTGTAAGGGTACCATTTGAGAACGGTTCGAAAGACCTTCCGTACAGTGGACCACGGGAGCTCAACTGTCGTGACACAGCACGTGCACTGCCTGACGATCGGGAATTGCACACATTGTCTGTCCTAGCAACAGCAATTTCGTCAATCACCTGTCGTGCAACCGGACATCGGCCTCTACCCGGAGCGACGCCCAGTTCTCCAGTCGATTTGAACTTCTTCACCGTTCTCCGCACAGCAGGTGGAGGAAGAGGACCCTTCCGTAATCCTTTCAACAGGCAATTTTCTCGATGTGCAGTTGCAGCATTACTGTTGTTTTGATAATAGAGCTTCACCGATAATGCCCTGTTTCTTATGTCCGAACTCGTGTAGACACGTCTACAAGTGCAGCGTGACTGGTCAGGTGTGTGAGACTATGAATCACGACGACTGATCGTGGCACCTGGTGGCTGTAACTGGAACTGGAGAATGGCACTGTGATGCACGGAAATCGTGCACCCCATACTTTGGACGTTAATCCTACCAAGTTTGGTACTCGAATGGTAGTTAGTTTCCACGTTATAAAGTGTTAAATAAGGAAAGTTTAATTATAACCACCCATTCATTTATGTATTGAGTCAATAGATACACAATATAGGTAATTATTTTCTTCAGTAAGTTGCAAGTGTAACACAACAATAAAGGCAGTTACGAGGCTTGCACTGGCTACACGCAACATTTCTAGCAATAAAACAACTACTGGTTCTCATTTTTTTTAAATGTCGACATAAGGTAGGACACACAGTTCTAAGTCTTCAAATGTGGCATTATATTCCAAAAAAATGACCCCTGGATACACTTGAAGAGCTTAAAATATATACTTGGATAAAAAAGACACCACACACATCAGTTTTTAAATGAAACTGCTTCCTATTATGGAAACCTTTCTGAAAGTACATTTCGATCTGTTACGATGCCTCTTCTCACTGTTTTCAAACTTTTGAACTTAGATGGGGGCTTCTTTTACTACTGTCTTGCTCTTGTCTACACTTGCAACCAGCAGCTACCCGTTTGCTATTCGAATATCAAGTCTGCTGGCAGGTGCTATCTATCCTGCTTCTACAATAGTGCACGTCTAGCTTATCTACAGTTTTTACTCTTTTTCACATTGAAAAGGCTTCACTCACACTCACTTTTGTATTGGGAATACCAGTTACCAAATTTACAAAGGGCGTTTGAAAAATCCGTGGAAAATCTTAGAGATGGTCATGTTTAGTTCGGAGCAATCTTCGGAAAGAATGCACGCCAAGTTTCAGCCATATTGGTCAATTTCTTCGTGTTTGGCATTCGTGTGAATCAAGGAAGTCAAGTGATTATCAAAAAATGGACAAAAAAGAATTTCGTTTGGTGATTAAACATTACATGAAAGGCAAAACGCCTCAGGAGACTAAAGACAAGCTTGAAAACATTACAGTGACTCTGCACCTTCGATTAGAACAGTTTATACGTGGTTTCATAATTTCTGGAGTGTCCATATGGGTACAAGTGATGCTGAAGGTTCTGGACACCCTGTGTAGGTTATGACTCCAGAAATCATTGATAAAATACATGATATGGTGATGGATGACAGAAGAGTTAAGACGCGTGAGACTGCTAGTGATGTAGGCATCTCCAATTAACGGGTACATAATATTTTGCATAAACATTTGGACATGAGAAAGCTATCCGCAAGATGGGTTCCGCGATTGCTCACACTTGACCAAAAACGGAATCGTGTGCAGTGTTGCAAGGACTGTTTGCAGCTGTTCAGGAAGAATCCAGAGGAAGCATCATTTCGCCACTGTGGATGAAACATGGATACATTACTATACCCCTGAGATGAGACGACAATCTAAACAATGGGTTACCAAGGGAGAATATGCATCAAAAAGGCGGAGACCATTCCTTCGGCAGGAAAGGTTATGGTGACCGTCTTTTGGGATTCGCAAGGGATAATCCTCATCGACTATCTGGAAAAGGGTAAAACTATTACAGGTGCATACTATTCATCATTATTGGACCATTCGAAAACCGAGCTGCAAGAAAAACGCTGACGATTGGGCCACAAAAAAGCCCTTTTCCATCACAACAATGCACCAGCACACACCTCAGCAGTTGTGGTCGCAAAATTAATGGAAATAAGATTCCAACTTGTTTCACATTCCCCCTATTCTCCAAGCTTGGCTTCCTCAGACTACTAATTGCTCCCCAATTTTAAGAAATGACTGGCGGGACACAGATTTTCTTCAAACGAGGAGGTGACTGCAGCAAATAATAGCTATTTTGCAGACTTGGACAATTCCTATTATTCGGAAGGGATCAACAAATTAGAACGGCGTTGCATGAAGTGTATAAGTCTAGAAGGAGACCATGTTGAAAAATAAATAAGGTTTACCCCAAACACATAAGTAGTTTTTATTTTTGAACGGACTTTTCAAACGCCCCTCGTATGTACTACTACCGACTTGCCCCAGATTCACACTGTTAGCACTAACAAGAGGAGGGCGTCAGACACAGCCGACTAATTCATCTCATATTTGTCAAGTTGCTTACATACAACCTAAAACGAAAGGCTGTAAGATATTTTGGTTCAAGCCCCTACCCCTACCAACCCCAGAGTTTAAGAACACCATTCCTAAACTTCATGAATCACAATTGACTCAAAATTTAGGGATCAATAAACAATTAAAAACTGAGCATTTTTCTTCATCATATATATAGGGTCTGCTTATGTACCCACAGCATAACCACCGTTCAGTGGAAGTGCCTCTGGCAAAATGGCTAAGATATCTGGCTCGAGAGCAGAGGACCCACGTTTGATTCCCAAATGCATTTTACAGCTTTTTTTCATTTGTGCTTTTATCCGTATGAAAACTGGTACAATTAGGAGGGTTAATAAGGTAAGTGGGACACTAAGGAATAACAACAACACAGGCGAATAAATTTCTTAAACAACTTCTTCCTTTACAGTGGACTTTTCACTCGCTCTCTTCCACGTCCTCTCTTTCCTTCGAACAACTACCCGGATGGTACTTGTCATATAAACATTTGAAGCAAATATACTTGCAGCATCAAGAACCTGTAGCGAATGCAATCTTAGGGCAACTACAGTGTTCCTTCTTAAGATTACAAAAATCAGTGTGGACTGTTGACCACAAATTATGCTACATATCTTTATCTGCTACCCCCCCCCCCCCCCCCCCCCGGTGGTCAATTCATGCTGGGTTTCCACAAACGCATTGTGACTCTGAAGCCTCAAAATAAAGCTCTGTCCCGCAGCTGACTGTAAACACGTGTCACGTGAGATGAATTTGCACCAGTCTCACTGGGGACAATGAGTCTTAAAATTTTAATTCTTTACTAAACCGGGCCATCTGAGATATTTATTTGAGTACCTTGCTATTATTCCTTATAGACAGGAAGGAAGTCAGCAATCGGTCGGGATTAAATCTGTACTTTATTGCAGATCTAGATTTCAGCTACAATATAGCTATCATCAGTGCACATGAAGTGACTCTTATAGACTCAACAGACTAGTAAATGCACATATTATATGACCATAGCAGGTACACAGCTTAATTCAAACTAATTGAATTATGTTACATACATTCTAAGGTAGACAAGTCTGTCGAATCTGTACAACACACTGCATAATCACTGATGATAGCTATACTGTAGCTGAAATCCTAAAGTACAGATTGAACTGCAGTAATTCCCGAATTCCCTGTTTGAATTACATCACCGTCACTGTGCACAGCAGTTCTAATGGAAACCAACCTGATGAAAATTCCTTATTGTTTTACTTACCTTATTAACACTAGAACAGCGGAAGAGGTTATAACACTAGAACAGCGGAAGGGGTTAAAATGACCCCGTCATACATTTTTCATCCATTGTCATATCCAATTTGTTTATTTCGTTAATGAAATTATATAACTTTTTCTAAATTTTTCTCCTCTTTCTGAAGCTGTTTTAGAGTTTACAAAATATTTGAATTTTCTTCGACATTTCACTTAGTATCCCAAGTACGGCAGAAGGGGTCAATGTGACCCCACTTTAATTTCTCTTCTGAATATAAGTAAATTATCCAACAATACAGTGAGCAGTAACGCAGAGCAGTTGCTCCTCATTGTTACAACTTGGCATGTGTACATTCCAGCCCACCACAGCTTATGTTGTGTCACTCAAGCAATCTTTGTCCGTGAAACACGTTTTCGAACACATATCGTCAGCGTAGATTTTGTGATGAAGAAGTGTTACATCTCTTAAAGAATTCTGAGGTTGAATCAGAAATTGATTTCAGTGACGAAGATGACGATTACGTACCTGACACAAGTGAAGATGAAGACACTGTGAACGAGGCACGATTAGTGGAAGAGGATTCAGATGCTGATATACATCAATTATCACCTCTTTCACTACAGCAGGTACAACCGGAAGCATCTAAGACGATGATTGCAAGGGGTGGAACCGTGTGGGGGATTGGAAATTATTCATCTTCTAGAAGGCAGTCAGCTGTGAATGTTCTGAAGGAGAGAGGAGGTCCCACTGCTTACGATTGTCAACGATTAGACAGCTCTGTCATTAATGCCTACCGTCTTATTTTTGACGAAGCAATGCTACGTTTTGTGAAGAAATACACAGACTCAAATGCTCGAAAAGTACTCTAAAAAACGATGACTGGATTGTGTCACTTGAGGAGCTGGAGAAACTGATAGCCATCGTGTACGTTCGGGGTGTATCGTGCAGAAGAGGTATGCCTGTGGATGATTTCTGGCCGCACTCTCAGGGGCCTGCTTGTATCGAGGAGAGATTTCAGGAGATTCTCAGATTTCTCCGTTTTGATGAAAAATCACCCCGAACTGAATGCCTGGCAGCCAACAAATTCACTCTCGTACCTGAAATTTGGGGAAAGTTCATTGAAAACTGTACTCGCACTTACCGCCCAGGAGAAAATATATAACCACCGATGAGCAACTGTTACCAAGTAAAGCAAGATGCAGGTCCAACAAACCAGACAAATATGGTCTCAAATTCTGCTTGGCCGTTGATGTAATGACAAAGTACAGGGTGTTTCAAAAATGACCGGTATATTTGAAACGGTAATAAAAACTAAACGAGCAGTGATAGAAATACACCGTTTGTTGCAATATGCTTGGGACAACAGTACATTTTCAGGCAGACAAACTTTCGAAATTACAGTAGTTACAATTTTCAACAACAGATGGCGCTGCGGTCTGGGAAACTCTATAGTACGATATTTTCCACATATCCACCATGCGTAGCAATAATATGGTGTAGTCTCTGAATGAAATTACCCGAAACCTTTGACAACGTGTCTGGCGGAATGGCTTCACATGCAGATGAGATGTACTGCTTCAGCTGTTCAATTGTTTCTGGATTCTGGCGGTACACCTGGTCTTTCACGTGTCCCCACAGAAAGAAGTCACAGGGGTTCATGTCTGGCAAATAGGGAGGCCAATCCACGCCGCCTCCTGTATGTTTCGGATAGCCCAAAGCAATCACACGATCATCGAAATATTCATCCAGGAAATTAAAGATGTCGGCCGTGCGATGTGGCCGGGCACCATCTTGCATAAACCACGAGGTGTTCGCAGTGTCGTCTAAGGCAGTTTGTACCGCCACAAATTCATGAAGAATGTCCAGATAGCGTGATGCAGTAATCGTTTCGGATCAGAAAAATGGCCCAATGATTCCTTTGGAAGAAATGGCGGCCCAGACCAGTACTTTTTGAGGATGCAGGGATGATGGGACTGCAACATGGGGCTTTTCGGTTCCCCATATGCGCCAGGTCTGTTTATTGACGAAGCCGTCCAGGTAAAAATAAGCTTCGTCAGTAAACCAAATGCTGCCCACATGCATATCGCCGTCATCAATCCTGTGCACTATATCGTTGAGAATGTCTCTCGTGCAGCAATGGTAGCGGCGCTGAGGGGTTGCCGCATTTGAATTTTGTATGGATAGAGGTGTAAACTCTGGCGCATGAGACGATACGTGGACGTTGGCGTCATTTGGACCGCAGCCGCAATACGGCGAACGGAAACCCGAGGCCGCTGTCGGATCACCTGCTGCACTAGCTGCGCGTTGCCCTCTGTGGTTGCCGTACGCGGTCGCCCTACCTTTCCAGCATGTTCATCCGTCACGTTCCCAGTCCGTTGAAATTTTTCAAACAGATCCTTTATTGTATCGCTTTTCGGTCCTTTGGTTACATTAAACCTCCGTTGAAAACTTCGTCTTGTTGCAACAACACTGTGTTCTAGGCGGTGGAATTCCAACACCAGAAAAATCCTCTGTTCTAAGGAATAAACCATGTTGTCTACAGCACACTTGCACGTTGTGAACAGCACACGCGTACAGCAGAAAGACGACGTACAGAATGGCGCACCCACAGACTGCGTTGTCTTCTATATCTTTCACATCACTTGCAGCGCCATCTGTTGTTGAAAATTGTAACTACTGTAATTTCGAAAGTTTGTCCGCCTGAAAATGTACTGTTGTCCCAAGCATATTGCAACAAACAGTGTATTTCTATCACTGCTCATTTAGTTTTTATTGCCGTTTCAAATATACCGGTCATTTTTGAAACACCCTGTATATACGTAATGCTTTCCCACACCTTGGCAAAGAGGACACGCATAGAGAGAACCGACCACTTGGAGAGTACATCGTTCTGGATCTCGTGGAGCCATTTGTAAATTGAGGAAGAAATGTGACCGCAGACAACTTCTTTACATCTCTTCAACTTGCTAAAAAACTCAAAGAAAAGAAAATTTCATTAGTTGGTACAACGAACAAGATCTGCCGTGTAATCCCCGATGAAATCAGGAAGCCAATGCTGAAATACACTCCACCACAATACTGCCCAATAGTGGCAACATAGACTGCACCTTGTCTGTATACCAAAGAAAGAAGAATTAAAATGTCATACTTCTGAGTACGCTGCATGCTGAAGTAGCAATCAGCAAGGAAGGAAAGAAAAAACCTGAAACCGTAATGTTCCACAATGCGACAAAGTACGGCGTGGATGTGGATGATCAAATAACCCGTACATATATTTGAAGGTTGCACATACGAGATGGCCAATGCACACCTTCTACAACATACTGGACATGGCGGCAATAAATACACGAGTCATCTGTAACATAGTAACGAACGAGAAAATGGAAAAGCAGTTCATACTTCAACTGGCAAATGAACTCGAGGAAACGGCAGAGCAAGAACGTCAGGCAAAGGAAGGAGATATGAGACTGAAATCACCTAGAAAGTGGAGGAAGTGCAAAATCAGCCTCTGCGAAGGCAACAAGAGCAGCGAAAACTGTGTAAAGTGCCACAAAGCTGCGTGCGGAAAATGTGCGCGTAAAACAGAAATCGCCTGCGCTAAGTGCATCTAGCAGCTTCAAATGACTCGAGTGAAATGTAATACACAGCTGTTTGTAAAACACATGAGAGAGTAAAATGGATAAAATATATTAATGTATCTAAAAGGTTGTATGAATAGTTAATAAATTAAAATCTATAGTTAAGAAATTTGCTAGCAGTAGCAACAATAAATATGTATGATACATTGTAACAATACCAGAGAATGAAAGTTGCTACTCACCATATAGCGGAGAAGCCGAGTCGCGATACACACAACATAAAGATTCACACAATTAAAGCTTTCGGCCATTAACGCCTTTCTCAGCAGTAGACGCACACGCACGCACGCACGCACGCACGCACACACACACACACACACACACACACACACACACACACACACACACACACACACACACACACACACATAAACGCAACTTGCACACACATCTGCAGTCTCTGATAGCTGAGACCACACTGCGAGCAGCAGCACCAGTGCATGATGGGAGTGGCAACTGAGTGGGGGTAAGGAGGAGGCTGGGGCGGGGAGGGGGAGGGACAGAGTATGGTGGGAGTGGTGGACAGTGAAGTGTTGCAGTTTAGACGGAGGGCAGGAGAGAAGGTGCAGAGGGGGGAGGGGGTAAGTAGTGGAAAGGAGAGAAATAAAAATAAATTAAAAGACTGGGTGTGGTGGTGGAATGACGGCTGTGTAGTGCTGGAATGGGAACAGGGAGGGGGCTGGATGGGTGAGGACAGTGAGTAACGAAAGTTGAGGCCGGGAGGGATACGGGAACGTAGGATGTATTGCAGGGAATGTTCCCACCTGCGCAATTCAGGAAAGCTGGTGTTGGTGGGAATCTTAATGACTGCTTCACAGCCTGTTCCATATGGATCCTTCCCACCAACACTTACAGCCGATGAGGCTCACACGATTTTTGTACAGAATTTGTCACATACTCTTTAGGACTCCACGAAAGTGTAGATATTACTGGCGAAGAGTGTGTAGAAAATATAGGTTCGGTGCAGAATTTATCAGTTTGTGTCTACAAACAAACTGCCAGTTATTGGAGGGGGGGAATCAGGATTCATAGACCAACTGAATGGGAAAATGAAAAAAAATCCAGTGCCCAATGTGCTCTGACCCGTAGCTTGAAGTAATCGATCTGTCATATTGCAACGAGGAACTTGAAACTTTCAGCACAGGGAAGAAACATGTAGAGGAACTACGGCTCAAGTTTCAAAAAACAGTTGCACATACACTGGGTAGATATGTATCCAGTAGAACAGTTCATGAGGGGAGTGAACCTCCGTGGTATACAGTCACTGTAAGGAAACTTCTAAAGAAACATAGAGCACTGCACGAAAGGTGTCAAACAAAGCGTAGGGTTATAGATAGAGAGATGCTTAATGAAACGTGTTTGGTTGTCAGGAGAGCAATACACAAAAAAAATGGTTCAAATGGCTGTGAGCACTATGGGACTTAACATCTGTTGTCATCAGTCCCCTAGAACTTAGAACTACTTAAACCTAACTAACCTAAGGACATCACACACATCCATGCCGAGGCAGGATTCGAACCTGCGACCGTAGCAGTCTTGCGGTTCCGGACTGAGCGCCTAGAACCACTAGACCACTGCGGCCGGCTAGCAATACACAAATCCTTCAATAACAACAGTAGCAGAATATTGTCAAATGATCTTTCACAAAACTCCAAGAAATTCTGATCATATGTAAAGGCTATTAGTGGCTCTAAAGTTAGTGCCCAGGCCCTATCACATGAGACAGGACCAGAAACTGAGCAAGCGAAGCAAAAGCTGAGATGCTTAATTCCGTTTTCAAATGTTCCTTTACAAAGGAAAACCCAGGAGAACTGCCCCAGTTTAATCCTTGTACCACTGAAAAGATGAGACAAATAATTGGTGTTGAGAAACAACTGCAATCGTTAAAATTGAACAAAGCTCCAGGGCCCAATGAAATACGTATGAGATTTACGGTCAATTTGCAGCTGAGGTAGCCCAACTATAATCTATTGTCGATCCCTCAAATAAAAAACCATTCCCAGTTCTTGGAAAAAAGCACAGGTCACATCCCTTTACAAGGATAATAGAAAAGATCCACAAAACAATCGTAAAATATCCTCGACATCGATTTGTTGTAGAATCTTAGAACATATTCTCGGCTCACACGTAATGATATACCCGTGTCACCCAGCACGCATTCTGAAACCACTGATCGTGCGAAACCCAACTCACATTTTTCTCACATGACGTGCTGAAAGCTATGGATTGAGGCCGTCAGGTAGACGAATTATTTCTTGACTTCTGATAAGCAATTGACTCAGTACCACACATATGCTTACTGTCAAAAGTATGACCATATGGGGTATCAAGTGAAATTTGTGACTGGACTGAGGACTTTTTGGCAGGGAGACCACAGCATGTTATCTCAGAGAAAGAGTCATCATCAGATGTAGAAATTAACTTGGGTGTGCGCCAGGGAAGTCTGTTGAGATTCTTGCTGTTCATGTCATTAACGGCCTTCTGGACAACATTGATAGTATTCACAAACTTTTTGCAGATGATGCAGTTAGCTACAATGAAGCTGAAAGAAGCTGCAGCATAAATTTTAACGCAGCTCTTAATAATATTTCATAGTTGGCAACTTGCTTCAAATGTTCATAAATATAAAACTGAGCACTTACAAAATGAAAAAATTGTAGTATCCTAGCACCACAATAGCAATGACTCAGTCGTGATCTGCCAACTCGTACAAATATGTGAGTGTAGCACTATGTATGGATATGAAATGGAATGATCGTACACTATGTGATCAAAAGTACCCGGACACCTGGCTGAAAAGAACTTACATGTTTGTGACGCCCTCCATCGGTAATGGTGGAATTCAATATGGCATTTGCCCACCCTTAGCCTTGATGACAGCTTCCACTATTGCAGGAATATGTTCGATCAGGTGCTGGACGGTTTCTTGGGGAATGGCAGCCCATTCTTCACGGAGTGCCCCACTGAGGAGAGGTATCGATGTCAGTCGGTTGGGCCTGGCACGAAGTTGGCATTCCAAAACATCCCAAAGGTGTTCTATAAGATTCAGGTCAGGACTCTGTGCAGGCCAGTCCATTACAGGGGTTTTATTGTTTGTGACCACTCCGCCACAGGCCGTGCATAATGAGCAGGTGCTCGATCGTGTACAAAGATGCAATTGCCATGCTCGAATTATTCTTCAACAGAGGAAAGCGAGAAGTTGGTTAAAACATCAATGTAGGCCTGTGCTGTGATAGTGCCATGCAAAACAACAAGGGGTGCAACCCCCCTCCATGAAAAACACGACCACACCATAACACCACTGCCTCCGAATTTTACTGTTGGCACTACACACACTGGCAGATGACATTCGCCGGGCATTTGCCATACCCACACCCTACCATCGGTTCGCCATATTGTGTACCGTGATTCGTCACTCCACACAACATTTTTTCCACTGTTCAATCATCCAATTTTTACGCTCCATACACCGAGTGAGGCATCATTTGGCATTTACTGGCGTCATGTGTGGCTTACGAGCAGCCGCTTGACCGTGAAATCCAAGTTTTCTCACCTCCCACCTAACTGTCATAGTGCTTGCAGTGGATCCTGATGCAGTTTGGAATTTTTGTGTGATGGTCTGGATAGATGTCTGCCTATTACATATTACAACCCTCTTCAACGGTCAGCAGTCTCTGTCAGTCAACAGATGAGGTCAGCCTGTACATTTTTGTATTGTATGTGGCCCTTCATGTTTCCACTTCACTATCACATTGGAAACAGTTGACCTAGGGATGTTTAGGAGTACAGAAGTCTCACATACAGATGCACAAAACCAGTGAAACCCAATCACCTGACCAGGTTTGAAGTCTGTGAGTTCTGCAGAGGGCTCCAGTCTGCTCTCTCACAATGTCTAGTGACTACTGAGGTTGCTAATAAGGGGTACCGGGCAGTAGGTGGCAGCACAATGCACCTACTATGAAAAACGCATGTTTTTGTGGGTGTCCGGATACTTTTGACCACGAAGTGTATATGTTCAGCCATGAGCAAAGCAGGTGGCAAACTTCGGTTTAGTGGTAGAATACTAGGGAAATTCAATCACTCTACAAAGGAGACTGCTTACAAATCATTTGTGTGACCCACCTCAGAATACTACTCGAGTGTGTGGGGCCTGCAGCAAATATGACTAACTGAGCATGTTCAACACATACAGGCAATGGCATCAGGAATGGTCACAGGTTTGCCTGACCTGTGGGGAAAGTCAGAAAGATGCTGAAGAAACTGAACTGGCAGACCCCTGAAAAAAGCCTACATACATGTCTCTAGGAATTCACTACAGCACCTAGGCATCTTCTACACTGGGATTGTGAGGAAATGATTACATCAATTACAAAACGCACAGAGGCATTTAAACAATCATTCTTCCCGTGCTCCGCATACGAGTGGAATGGGAAAAACCCTACTAACGGGTACAGTGGGCTGCACCCTCTGCCACGCGCTTTACAGTGGTCTGCAGAGTGTGAATGCAGATGTGTAATGTGACAGAGGATATAAAGACAATCTAGGTTTCTTGAAGCACTCTCCTCAGGAGCAATTTCGTTGTTTACACAAGTGTCCACATGGCTTCCCACTGTACGGGATACAGTGCTCACAGTTCACAGGCCTGCTCCCACTGCTTGCGGAGCAGAATGCCCATTATACATTCTCTGTAATTTTTATAGATGTACTGCTATATTTATTTTACTTTGAACTGCCCTGCATTTTTGTAAATCCTTTCACAGCTTTTCAAAATCTCATTTCACATGCCTGAATCTTATTCTGCTCATTTATACAGAAGTACAGGAACTCCCACAGTTTCACATTATTAAATTTTAATTTAAAAAATATTATGAAAAAGAAGGAATGCTACTCACCGTATAGTGGAGATGTTGAGTCACAACAAAAAGACTACTAAAAGCATAAGCTTTTGGCCGGAAGGTATTCTTTCGAAATAGCAACATTCACACACATTCATACAAACGCAGCTCACACACGTGACCACTGTCCTTCACTTTGTGTGTGTGTGTGTGTGTGTGTGTGTGTGTGTGTGTGTGTGTGTGTGTGTGTGTGTGTAGGGGGGGAGACCGTGACAGAGAGATGCATTTGCACAAACATTTGTGTATGTTGCCTATTTCAGAATAATGCCTTCCAGTCGAAAGCTTACGCTTTTAGTAGTTTTTGTGTGCGTGTCTGCAGTTCAACATTTCCACTATTAGTCCAGTAGAATTAGCATTCAAATTGGAAATAACTGCTACAAAAGGTTATATTGTTTTAATGGCTTCGTTTGTGTCCCAGTATGACTATCCTAGGTTTTCCACCCCTCGGCGAAGTTGAGGAAAAGTGGTGGGGGACAAAAATGTACACAAAAAAGGGGTATTTTTTCGGCTTTGTGATTATATGTCGTAAGTGACTCACAATATCGAAAACATAGTGGAATTGAAAATTCTAGAGCATGAAGTTCTGCAATGAATGAGACCATCCACATATTTTTTGGACCACCTGTTTCCATACTAGTGTTCTTCAAAATTGGACCAATTTTACATGTTCATGAAAAAATTTCGTTTTTACCTCAGTTTTTTGGTAATATTGTTGAAACTAACCCACCTATCAATAAAAAAGATATGGAGAGATAAATTTTGCATTCGATGAAAACAAAAGTGAATTTATTGGACCACCCATTTGGGTACAGCTCCTCACTGAAGTTGGACCATTTCTCATCATCAATTAATACAATTTCAAATGTAGTTCTTCAGTAATTCTTATGTATACTCTTTTAAATACAGAACTATAACAACCCACTGTCTTGTAATTATTTAATATAGCAATAGAATAAAATATTAAAATTTTGTAAAATTTGAAAAATAATATTAAAAAAGTTTTTCATATATCGGGGGTTAAGAACGGAGACCTGGCATCTGACAGATGTCAGGAAAAGTCCTGGCTCAAAAAAACTTGTAAGTGAAAAAATATATTTTATAACAAAATGAAGCAAAAAAGACAATGCACAACCTGAGAGTAATAAACGATTATGCTCTAAATAAAAAATCGAAGCAATCAAAAATTTTATTAAAAAGTTACATTTTTTAGATCCCCTGTAAAATTTGTCTTTTGTCAGATACGTGGTCTCCGTTCTTAACCCTCGATATAATATAGTGATACCAATTCAACTGATACGAAGGAGGCAGGAAGAGAGCGACACTCCTTGAAATTAAGTAGCGGTTATTATATTTCGAAATTACAAAATTTTACATAAATGTATGAGATGAAAAGGGTAAAAGTAGGTACGTACACAAATTTCACATGCGTCAACGTTTGACTGTCACTGCACCACTGTAATTTCCGAGTCCGACGCCCTGTCACTCAGCTCCTCAAAGTCAGTAATTTTCGTCACCTCATATATACAGTCCAGGTCTTCGTCAACATCTGGTTCGTCAGTTTCATCTGGTTGTAGTAAGTTAGTGCACGAGTTCCCCTTGCAATTGACACAAATTAATGAGCACTTAATACCCGCCTTCCGACACGCACAACTACGTGCACAGCCCTTGTTGCATTTGCAGGAAACTGTTGAGAGAAGAGACTGTGGAGCTGGTTCTTTGGAGGTAGGAACAGAGCCAAAACCAAACTCTCAAGCTTGCCATCCCCAGAGGAGCGGATCCATCTGGTGTCCTATCCACATTTGTACTTGTAAGTAGGTCCTCAAGCAATGCTGGCGAACTGCTTCTGATGTCGGTGGTAGGGATGATAGGGTGAATCTGGAATTTGGGAAACAGGTCGAATCGCTATTTGTCTAAAGTGTCTCCTGCTGTACCTCCAGAGAGGGTTGTTAAAAATCGGAGGCCAGCTTTGACAATAGCTTCAGCCTGAGTGTCATGCTCTAAGAAAGGTTTGATATCTTCCAGAAGACATTTATTTTTGACCAGTAGATTGACCACCTTCTTCTTGCCCTGACCGAAGAGTGCCGAAGTTGTGTCACATCCACTTATGGCGTGGAGAAATACGAGTGGCCCTTCTGATGTTATTTGCCAGTTTGAAACTGCTGGAACCAAATACTTTTGATGAAGTCTTTCCCTTTCCAGGTTTCAAGAAATATATATTCGCTGATGGCGTGGCTAGGCCATTGACCACAATGAGAAGGCCCGTATCCTCACCAACAATCACAACCTTCTCATGTTCCTCTGATACCTCAAGCACTGTGGCAACAATTAGGTGGTCTGCATCTTCATTAGCTTGCTTTACTGAGAAGCCTCCACCTTCAAGCCTCGAAATAAGCAAGCTAATGAGACTCGCTTTATTTCTGTCATTGGAAAGGAATTGCTCCCGTGTCAGAGTCACCATCATTAAGTCGGTAAAGATGACCTCAGGAGTAGTGCGTCTTTTGCTTCAGTGGAGGTGCTCGGCATATTTGATGCTCTCGGTGGGCAGGTCTTCTGTGTAGCCATCGAACAGCACACTTGTCGCACTTCCGCTGTAGTGTCTTTTTAAATATTCAATGTATTTGGTTAGCATTAACTGGAATGTTTCACCACTCTTCCACACAACTTGGTGGAAAAGAAATCCACCGTTGATGACAAATGCTGCTTCTTCCAGGTTTACATCATCATTCAGTGGTGTGAACAAGTCATATAATACTAACTTGGGAGTCTTCCTCATCCCAGATGTATCGAACAGAGAGAGAGAGAGAGAGAGAGAGAGAGAGAGAGAGAGAGAGAGAGAGAGGATAGGGTGCCAGCTCATATCGGAAGAATTCTTTAAGCTGAAACTTCCTGGCAGATTAAAACTGCGTGCTGGACCGAGACTCGAACTCAGGACCCTCGCCTTTCACGGGCAAGTGCTCTACCAGGCTGTGGCTAAGCCATGTCTCCGCAATATCCTTTCTTTCAGGAGTGTTAGTTCTGCAAGGTTTGCAGGAGAGCTTCTGTAAAGTCTGGAAGGTAGGAGACGAGGTACTGGCAGAAGTAAAGCTGTGAGGACAGGGCGTGAGTCGTGCTCGGGTAGCTCAGTTGGTAGAGCACTTGCCCGCGAAAGGCAAAGGTCCCGAGTTCGAGTCTCGGTCTGGCACACAGTTTTAATCTGTTAGGAAGTTTCATATCAGCGCACACTCTGCTGCAGAGTGAAAATCTCATTCTGGATTCTCTAAGCTGTTCGGCAGATTTCTTGAGGAGTGCTACCCGGTGGAATATGGTTTCAGGGTTCTGTGACAGTTGACTGAGTCATCTCTGATGATTCCTGTGCTGATGGACATAACACATTTAGTAACAGGAAAAGGATCATGGGATTGAAACAACTCAATAAATTTCTGAAGGTCTGCATTGTCATGCTGAACTCTAGCATCCCTCGCATCAACATGTTGCTCTGAGGTAGTGAGTGATACCCCACAAAACTCTTCAACCTGCTGGGTCACTGTAGAAAGAGTTGGCATGGTCAGAATTAAACTTTGAATAGTTCTTTAATTTTTTTTCAATATTTACTCATGATAATGTAATTTTTGAGTTATCTGCGTAAAATTGATCTAGAAACCTAGATTTGTAAATGTGAAGAACCTTACATGCATAGCAATGAAAGTACAAACTTAGGTGTACAGGAACGGGTGGTCCATTTCACTTTTGGTCTCATCAAACACAGAATTTATTCCTACATATCACTTGTACGAACCACTTTATTGATGGGTTAGTTTCAACGATATTACCAAAAAACAGATGTTAAAACTAAAATTTTTCATGACCATGTAAAATTGGTCCAATTTTGAAGAGCACTAGTATAGAAATGGGTGGTCCAAAAAATATGCGGACGGTCTCATTCAATGCAGAATTTCATGCCCTACAATTTTTAATTACACTATGTTTTCGATATTGTGAGTCATTTACGAGATATAATCACAAAACCGAAAAAATACCCCTTTTTCGGGTACAGTTTTGCCCCCCCCACCACTTTTCCACAACTTCGCCGAGGGGGAAAAACCAAGGATAGTCATATTGGGTCGCAAATGAAGCCATTAAAACAATAAAACCTTTAGTAGGAATTATTTTCGATTTGTCTAATTTTTAGGTTTAACCCTACTGGACTATATATGGTGAGTGGCAACTTCTCCTTTACATAAATATTGTCATTATTCCATCCTGGGTTTCCCGCTATTTAACTTTAGTTTCTATCCTCATCCAAATTTTTTTAAGTTCTGTACCCTACACATAAAACACAATTTTTAAAGTTCTTTATTTACAACTTGATCGTCTAAACAACTTATACAATTTCCAAGACAATTCAAACATTTTACTTGCTGCATTACCTTTGCACATCACAACCAACAATTTACATGTATGTGACAAATATTTCGAAAAAATTCCTAACATATGAAACAATTCACCAGCAAAAATTACTTGTTGGAATTGCAGGCTGCTAGGAGTATTCTAGAAATTGCTTGCGAACTGACAAATTTTATGAAATTTGCAACAGTAAGTTACATTACAAACACTATCAAGTACTGTACCTGCCTGTAGCAACATTAGATAAGTAATGATAAAAAGTATTAAAACACACTATAGAGACAAGTATTATAGAGAAAACTAATTATAGCTTACCTCAGCCTCCGGAACTACACGAAGCATTTCCTTCCCCCTCCTCAGTTGACAGCAGTATACCTCTTGTATAGATAAAATTCAGGGGCCAGACCCCTGAAACACAATAACTTAACTTGGGACCAAAATTCAAACTTGGTTACAAATTATTCATGAACAATGCTATTATCAAACAAACTACCTGGCCCACACTTCCATCCCATCAGTAGCTCTCTCCTACTTTGTTAGACACTAAAGCAGTTCTGCTGCATACCTCGTGGGACTAGCACACTGTCCAACAATAAAAGTGAATCACCCCACCCAGAAGACATGAAAAAGTACCCTACATGCTTGTGTGTACAGTTCCAGTTAATATATTTTGCCCAGTGGCTACTGGTTTCAGTACATAGTACCATTCTCAGGCCATGCTGTGTTCAAAAAAATTCAATTACATACTCAGAACTGTAGTGCAAGAGCAATTTACAAATATACTATCCTTTATTCCAACAAACACATCATACATAGTGAAACTTAAAATGCATAAGTGACACCTTACCCCTGACATGCGTCACACTTACTTTCCAAGTACGTGCATCAACCAATAAAAGATTTTGTCAGTGTTGGGCTTTAAATATATGTAAATTGCAACCAGCAGCAATAAAAGTGCCTCTAAATACAGAGTTCATTATTATTATTATTATTATTATACTTCTTAAAAGGTCACAATGTAAAAAATATGAAAAATGGCATAGTATTTGAAATTAAGAAATAAACTGTATGTAACAACAAAAATGTAAACTTGGGTAAACATATCTGCAATTCTGTTGGGGCACTGTTGGCTACAATTTACATATATTTAAATCTTAAAACTGACCTTATCTTTTAATACTCAGCACACCTACTTGGAAAGTGTGGCAACTGCATGTCAGGGGTACCCAAGATGCTAGCAATGCATTTTAAGGTTCACTATACGTCACGCATTTGCTGTCACAAATATTTTTGTAAATTTGTCTTGCACTGCTGTAGGCCTACTGAGTAAGTAGGCCTAATTGAATTTTTGATCACAGGATGGCCCGAGGACAGTACCGTGCATCTAAACTGGTAGCCACCAGGCAAAATAAATAAATTCCGACTGTAGACACAAACGTCCACTTTTTCAGTAGGGGATCGGTTCCCATTCCACCGATAATGTGTCAGCAATATACAGAACGTGGTCAGTTGTCAACGTAACTTCATACATGTGCACACCACTGGTCCGTGTGTAATGATTAGAGCTGCAACTTTCTGTGACTGGTAAAACAGCCACCAGAATGCATTAGTACTGTTCACATTCAGTGATTACTAGGCTCAGTGGGGTATACGAGGACAACGAACAGCACCGACATCGAGCCAGCACTGTAATGTCAGACATTCAGTGATCGAGGTGAAAGACACGGAGATGCTGCATACTTGTGTGAAAAGCATTATCAGCACCTGACACGGTTTCATTCAGTCTGTCGAATCGTGCAATATCCAGATTTGTGAGGCATTCAGATGTGACTACAGCCCACTGTCAGGCTGTGTGGGAAATTGAGAGAAGGTACACCTGTCGTAAAGGTTCTGGTGGAACACCTCTGCCCACCACAGGGAAGAATCGTCGTACTGTACGCTGAGCATATGGCAATTTCTTCACATCTGTGCCCACTATCCGAGAACGAGTAACGGATTTCCTGCAGCATCCTACGTAATTCCACTCCATCGGTTGGAGATCAGCAACAGCCGGACCAGATTCTGAGTAACGGCTAATTGTGAACGGGCGATAACAACACCCTCTCGCATTACAGTACTGTAAAGCTTTTGCAAGAAAATAGTGTCCCAAACCCTATGGTGTGCAACAGTAATGTCTCATTATCTTCCCGAGTTTTAACATCTCACTCGAGACAGGGGGATGCTGCCTCAGTTTTACAAGAGGACTGCCAGGAGGACATTAAGGCAAGCACGGGGAATAGTGGCACACTTATCGACCTGGAGTCAGCTCAGGTAAAGGGCACTGCAGCACGTTCACGGTTCCAGATTCACCGGCGGGTGTAGTCAAGTGCGTGTTGCAACACAGACAACACCGCATCTCCATCGAAGAACGTTGTGCCATAGGGACTGTACGACTGAAACAGGGCAATTGTTAAGACACTGGGAGGTTGGAGTTTGCTCTACCCGGCCGTGCTGATTTACATTTTCTGAATGCATAAACAATATAAATAATATGCAGCAAAATACCCGTCGGAGACTTGTCCGTAATACAATACGGCACTTTTTAACTTACTTTGCATTTTTAGTTTTTAAAGCCAAAAGGTGCATTAAACATCACACAAATGTAAAAATTAGACTACACTAAAGGTCCATCTGTTAGCACAACCATTATTCGGCTCTCAAATTTGTTACCTTTGTCAACTCACAACCAAATTATCACCTTTCAACCTAACCTAGACCTCGGGCTACGTTACAGATCAGTCTTGTCACAACATCAATGAATTGGAGTCGTCCAGTCTCACACTTTAACTGAAAAGTTTAAAAAAGTAACAGCCTGCACGGAAAAATATTGCATTCATTTCAATACCTTTCAGGGGCGATAGGCAGCATTTCCGTACTGTGCGTACATCAGTTTTTATGAATTGTAAGCAGAGCAGATCGTGTCTCGTGAAGTAACTGAACAGTGCAATGAACACAGCACACAAAGACTGGTGGTCGTGTTTTAAATACAATCAAATTTTACATGTCAGCGCGTAAATAAAGCTGTAAGTTATATATAATATAAACATGTCTCGGAAAAGGACAATGTATTTCTACTGTCACTTGCCTAATTTATCATGTTCCGTAAATCCCATTAACAAAGTGAAATTTCACAGATGTGGAACGAAACATCATGGACGCCTATTCATATAGCCTATCAATTTTTACTTGAGTACAATGGTATTTTTCACATAAAATATTTTCTTACATCTCAGATGGAATAATGGGGACACGGATTAAATCCTACATTACAAATGGGAAACAAAGGGTAATAATTACTGACAGTATTGGAATCCCAGCTTTATCCGAGTGGGGCACTGTCAACACTGTAGTGTCTCAAGGCACGGTACTGTATCTTATATTTATAAATGGCCTTCCACACTGCACCACGTCAGTGAGCAAGTTCACCCTATTCGTTGATAATACTTCTCTTCCAGTTGACAAAGCAACAGGGAGCAACTGGGAAACATCTGAGAACAATGCATTTGATGAAATTCTGAAATGATTTAATTGTAATGGACTTTCTCTGAATGTAACTGAAACTCATTATGTACAGTTTCACATGGCGCATAAAGAACTGGGGGATATAAATAGAATGTAATGGACAACAAATAAAGCAAGTAAACTCAGCTAAGTTTCTGGGTGTGTACATAGATTGCAAACTAAATTGGTCCAACCATATCCTCGGTCTAGAAAAAAGGCTACATTCTGCAACATTTGACTTAAGCACAATTGCATCAAACACACATGAGGAGGCCACAAGAGCTGCCTATTTTGGATATTTCCATGCCCTTTTGTCTTACAGAATCATCTTTTGGGGCATCCAGCCATGGCAAAAAAAAACTTTTTATTGCTCAGAAGAGAGCTACACATCATGAGGTGCGCATCCAAGGCACTCGTGCAGGAATCTGTCTAGGAAACTACAGGTATTTACGATGATATCTCAGTACATATATTCCCTTGTATGTTTCATTAATAAAAATCACTCTCTCTTCAAAACCAATAGTGAATATCATGGTCAAAACACAAGGTGAAAAGAGGACTTTCATAGTAACAAGTCAAACTTGGGAACGGAAAGTGGTGTCTACAAATCAGAGATCACTTGCCTAAAGTATGGCATGCCCCATGGCTCGGTGTTGGGCCCCCTTCTGTTCTTGATTTACGTAAATGATATTAAATACTGTACTATAAATTCCAAAATTGTTCTGCATGCCAATGGCACATCCATTGTGTGTAAAAATGAATCATGTAATGAACTAGAGGCCAAGTGTAATAATTTGATGAAAGAAATTGTTCAGTTTTTTAATGAAAGCCACTTAAATGTAAGCACCAGTAAAACATGTTTGATGGAGTTTAAGAAAAGTAGTTTGAATGGGGTGAAGCGGGGTAAGTGTAACCGTGGGGTTAGTGTAACCACGGCTTATAGTGCCTTAAAGAATCTGTATTTTTACCTCTGACCTATCACACATGTTAATTTACTCCTTTCTTTGTTATATTTAACCATAAGTTGTCAAATCTGACATAAATTGGTAATTAATTTTTGGACTTTAATTGACGTCTACATTTTCACTCTGCGAGAGAGTGACATGCTCAGAATTTGGTGGTCTGTCATTTTTGCAGTTTTAAAGATAACTGCACAATTTTTTGGTTACAAACTAACTTTTGCATGATAATTTCAAATTTGAGATTCGTTTTACTCTACTGATAAAGCTCTTGATATGCCAGGCATGGTTACAGTTCAACAGTGTAGTCCCACAGGTAAAACAAAGAAGAAAAGGAGTGCACCAGGAGCTGAAGTTATCAGTTTTCAAGATGCCATCTATAAAGAAAAAGATTTTAAAGGAAACAAGAATAATAAGGAGAAAGCAAAACAAAAAAGCATTATCGGCATAAAAAGGGCTTGGTAATGAAAAGTAAATCTTCCAAACAAAGTGCTGTTACTTTATCTGAAATGGCATCTCAGAATGTTGTGGAAAAAAAATTCCTGATTGCTCATGTGGGTAACACGAAAAAAAGACTGGAAGTTCAATCAACAAGTGAAGAAAGTGAAACTGAAGGAGGCCTATCTTTAATATGTAGTGATGAAGGTGATAACACTGGATGATCTCAGGAAAGAAATGATAAGCTGTGAAGAAGAAGAAGAAGAAGAAGAAGAAGAAGAAGAAGAAGAAAAAGAAAGAGGCAAACTTTTTTGAAGCCAAAGATAAAATTACAGTTGGAAACTATGCTCTGGTAGCTTTTGCAACAAAATGTAAGAAAGTTCATTTTATTGGCCAAGTTACCAAAATTATTGATTTAGGAAATCCAGAAGTGATTTTCCTCAGATGGAAAAATAAGACAAAGCATGGCACCACATTCTATTGGCCTGATAGAAGAGATGAGATGCAAGTTCCCTCCTCTGATGTCATTTCTGTGCTGCCTGAGCCTACTTTGGGTCACAAGGGAGACCTGACATTTGGTGTTACATTTGATTCATACAACAAGTTGAATTAGGGCAGTATAGCGTTAAACACAAATTGCCAACAATTTTAGTTCAATTACCATGAAAAATAATACAAAGTGACTTATAAAGTGATCTTTTCTTTTCTCTTGAGACTAGATATTTTATTGTTTTGTTAAATTGCCTACTAAAGAAAAAAATATTACTTTTGTAGAATTTAAACTAATAAATTACTGGCCTAAAACAAAAATAAATCATCCATGATGCATTCTGTTTCAGTGTTTTATGGTTTAGGCTAACACTTATTTTTTAGTTTAGCTAACATTTTTTCTTTGTATTTCATAATATACAAAGAGGTGTGTGCAAAAAAGTTCATATCTTGAGTAAAATTTAAGATATTTTAATAATTTAAAAATCCTCAAATTCAGTAAAAATTGGGTAGTCAGGTCACTTACCCCAAGTCTCTTTTACAATGCTCTGTATGGGTACAACAATGCGGGGTTACACTTGCCTCGAACCATGGGGCAAGTGTAACCTCACAACACAAAATTTGGAAAACAATTTTTTGACCATATAATTTTTTCTTTCAAAAACAAAATGTATATTGTTTAAAAGTCAATAAGTCAAACTTTAAGCATGAGAAATTTCAAAATCATATCTTCAATAACAAGTTGGCAATATGGTGTCAAAGTTGAACTATGCCAAAATGTGGTTACACTTACCCCACTTCACCCTAATGAAATTAAATTAGCCTATACAATGGCAACGAACTGGTAAAGAAAGAGTCTAGTGTAAAATTCCTTGGCGTAACAATACAAAGCAACCTCAAATGGGACACATATATTGACTCCTTAGCAACTAAGTTGTCAAAAATATATTTGCAATCAGTTCTATTAGTAAGTTCTGTAAAGACACTGTAGTCTTAAAGACTGCGCGTTTCTCCTCTCACTTGAACTAAAGTATTGAAATTGGGGGGGGGGGGGGCAACAATCAAAGCTAATCTAGATAAGCTACTCATTCTTCAAAAAAGGGGTGTGGAGCAAAATATAGGGAATCTTGTCGCAACTTGTTTCCAAAAACAGAGGTGTGAACTGTTATAAACACATACATTCTAAAAGCCATATTGCTTGTGAAAAGACTGCCCCAAACACTTATTCAGATTTCCACCAGTACAATACTAGAAATAAAGAATAATTTTACGTTGGCAGCCACATAACAGCACTTTACGAAAAGGGGCCTCAGTATGCAGGTATAAAATTAGCTAATACACACTGCCTAGTGCAGTCATGGCTCTTCCTACAATTAAACTGAAATGTCAGCTTAAGAAATTTTTAGTAAAACACCCTTTCTACCCATTAGAAGAGTACCATACTTATATGAAGAACAACAAATGCTTTACGAAATTATGTGAATAGAAATCAGTAAACATCTTATTGTAATTTTGTTGTAAATTAATGACGTATTCAAAAGAATGTGTCTTGTGTATTGTACAAATAACTTTAATCATTACTGTTTCTTTGTACATGTGCAGTGTACCATTCGATGTTGAATAAAGCTACTACTACTACTACTACTACTACTACTACTACTATTATTATTATTATTATTATTATTATTATTATTATTATTATTATTATTATTATTATTATTATTATATTAACTATATCCTTGTACAGAAAGGAGAAAGTTAGACAGGAATCAAAATTTACAATGCTCTACCCAGTGTCATCAAAAGTCTTGCTCCTGAAACACCAAAATTCAAGAGCAAACTGAACGAATACCTAATACAAAAGTCATTCTATTCAGTTAGTGAATTTTTTTGTGCATATAAGCAAGTTTTTATTATACAACTGAGTTAGCCATGCAACGTAAGGATAAATGTAAACTATTTGTTGCTGTAACATTATATTGTTGCTCAAATAGTTTGATGTTGTTAATCTGAATGTGTACATGTAAGTATCATTTCTGATGTATGTAATATGTTTTTAATTCTTCTAGTGTCCTATGTAGTTACTATGAGTCTAGTCATGAATAAACCATATTGTGTGCTAATGTATGTATTGTTAACACTGTAAACATACTGACTTAATCCACATCCTTGCAACTCCGTTGCTATCAGGATCAACGGAACTCGGAATAAAATAAAATAAAACAAATAAGATAATGAACCACACTTCCAGTACATTACTACTTCTTATGCAGCTTTACTAGAAACACTGCTACATATATTTATTTATTCACCAAAGTAGTTAGCTTAACAAATTTTCAGTCCCGTGAATATATATTATTTGTTGCAAGAGTGGCTAATGAGGTAAGCTTTTAATTTTCTTTTCAATCGGTGGTGGATTTTAAACTCTTGGTTTATGCTGCGTGGGATCTTGCTGAATATCTTCCTACCAGATTACTTAGCTCCATTCTGCACTGTAGACAAGGAGGCAAAGTTTACACGAAAGTTCTATTTTTTGTTTTTTGTATTGTGACTGTGCAAACCGCTGTTCAGCTCAAATTTATTTTACCATCAGTAAAGAAAACCATTATGGAGTAAATGTACTGGGAGTTAGAGGAATAATTCAAAGTTCTTTAAAACGTCTTCTGTAACAAGTACAGTTAGCGTACCACTTTACACAATAGTCTCGTTTTTTGCTTCTCCAGAATAAATACTTTTATTTTCTTTAAATGCACTGTCGCAGACGAAAATTCCATAATACAACAGGGAAAGTATACAATGTAAAAAACAAAAAGTTTGTCAGTAACAGTGCGAGCTTTAATATTATTGCTGTTGTTGTTGTTGTTGTTGTTGTTGTTGTGAAGACGGTAGCATTCGCTTCTGAACACGCTAAATCATTAAAAAAAAATCTACACTCAGTAATGCGAAACTCAAAATTTTTTAATCTGTAGATTATATTCACTATTCAATTTTAGTAAAATTTCACTCCTAAAATTGTGCGGTTTTAAGAAAATATATGCACTGTTTTTTATTACAGTTGAGTTGTTAAAATATACATACTGATACTACTCGCAACCTGCTTTTCTAAATCGTATGTAAGCTATTTCTTTCGTAAAGACACCGGCAGTGAGAACAAATTTTGAATGACCTGTCGTGTTTGCAAATCATTCCAGTATTTTCTATTACGTAAACTACAGAAAACTTAGATTAGGGTGGCCGAAGACATATTTTAACCCACTACTGTACTAGCTGCCAGATAAGGACAGCACTAGCTTTAATGTTCGTTAACGAATGTTAAGTCCGCATAAGCGAGGAAACGATAAGTCAATTGAAAACCTGCGCTGCTACTTAAACGCCAACTATGTACTCAGTTAACAGAAACCGGGCAGATCACACCCACTGAAATAACTGCGGCTTAATTTCAACATGTCCTCAAAGGAGTAAACATACCTTAACAAAGACAGCAGTTTATTACGTATACCAATTTCATTCTCTGTGTAGCAACGTATGTGCGTCTTTCTGCGCGTTTTTTTCTGATTCGATATTGTCAAATTAAAGGTGTTTAAATTAGCAAATTCTGGGCGGAATTTTATATATGAAACATATTTTAAGAGAAACGTAAATCTTATTACATACACACACTATCCAACCGCTCTTCTGATATGTCTACTCTCACTTTAAACAGAATTCACAAATAGGCGTATTGCACGACAATGTACAGTCAGCCCCTCCATCCGTGACCTATGAAACAAAGAAAAGAACGTCATTGTTGTCAGCATCTACAACACGCCCAATTCTATGTTATAATGAAATCGTAGTACTAAATTCAATCATCCATTGTTTTCATTCAGAGTCGATACTGATAACGATCGAGTGGCACCTGCGATGTCAGATAATGGCCACGCCTCAGTGCGCTGCTGACTTTCCTGTATTATAGGCATTATAGGCGAGTCCATTTGCCATACGCGTCCAACTAGATGCGCATGCACCGATTACTATCACAATTTGTTCATTTTGAGAACCATGCAGTTTTTACGTCGTTCGCGTCGATTGTAATGTTTATTTTCTATTAATGTCTTCTGTTAAAACCGGTTACCGGAGTCTACACGACAAAATTAATACAACTGCAATAAACTATTCACCGCCAATTTGGTTTTTTGTAGGTGAAGAATTACCTGTTCTGCAACACGTCTTTACATCCTGTGTGCTTCAAAGAGCCTTTCAGATACAAAAATGTCCCGCAAAATTGCAATACAACAAAGAAAAACACTCTCAAACACGATATACACAAATAAACCCAGAGACATTTGTTTACTTGTACATTGTACGCAAACTTCCGGCTTCTGGTACCACATTAATTTCACTAAGAAAGACGACTAGATTGAAATACCACGTCTCCCGACACGTTTTCTGTAAGTGAACTGTTTTCCCGCAAGATAAACAAACTACGGTATTTTCGCCGGCTCTAAGGCCACTGATATGGCGAAGCGGGAGAAGCAGAAGAAAAACATTTGCGACAGTCTGATGGCAACCAATCTTTACGACTTGTGTACGGATTACTGCGACGGTGGCGCTACGTCGGAAGTTCTATTAACTACACAGTGGATTGTGTGCCGCCTGGCGGCAGTGTCTTCCAAAAACAAAAAAAACAACAAAAACGGATGTAAACGCTTGACGCAACCAGTCGCTGCCCATTTGGATGCATCGGTATCATAATTTTATCATCCCATTGCGTACACTCATAAATCAAGGATTCAATGTGCAGGAGACACGTCATTTTAAGTATATAACTGAGACACATACAAAGCTTCAAAAACACTTTAATCATAATCTACAACAATCGGTACAAGTTTATTACATTACAGTACTCTAAATTATTAACTAATAACAGTCATTTAAAACTTCTGTAACTGAATAATAACGTTTTTACACTAGGATAGCATATAACTTTCTTTTCATCAAACCTAATTCCACGCCGTAATAGTTCCTCACCTTTAATTTATTATAAATTTTCTTAGCCATGCACTGAGGACTGGAAATAATTTTAATCGATAGGGTGTCCACAAAGTCCCGCTATCATTTCAAAAAATTATAACTTGGACACTATTAGAGATTGAGCATCGTGATTTGTTGTAAATCGTTTAACACATCGCTAGGTTCCCTTACAATAATATTATCTTGGAACTCTTCCATTTGGTCCGTGTTTGCATACAAAAACAGTAATATCAGAAATTGAGTCCGCCTTGATGCAAAGACGGACTCAATTTCTGATATTAGGCCTAGTGTTTATTCCAGAATGCACCATTTGACGCTCCGCAGAAAATCAAAGCGATAATCGACTTTTGCCCATGTACTGGTCAGCTTAGTAGTATCAATAGTTCTCACTGCTTGATTAATTCGAGCACAATGGGTAGCAATGTCATTGACTTGGGACGTGTACACGCTACCCTAAACGTAACCAGACGAAAGAAATCTAATGGCGTGACATGGGTAAAGCGAGGGAGTCATGGTTGTAGAACCATAACGACACTGCCAGTCCTTTTCCGGGATTTGATCATTTCGTTACGCTTATTTTGGCCTGTGGTGTTCTGTCATACAGGTGTCGAAATTCCGCTGTACCGTCCTCATAGATTTGGATTCTGCATTGTAGATGACAGTCAACAGTTTTGCAGCTGTTCCGAGATCAACTAATCCGTGTGCTGACTACATGCCCCTTTATACCAAATCCGATGATGCTATTGGCAGAAGATGACGCGGCGGTCGGTCGGATTCGATTGACCTTTCTAGGGGTAGAAGACGGGACTTTTTTGTTATTTAGTATAAATATGAAATGTGAACCTTTCGATAGGCCCCCACGTAACACGGCATCAATTTCATGCACGACCTACCGCACACTGGTAAACTTTATATGTGGAATGAGGAGCGGCTGAAGAATAGAAAATACACTAGGAAAAAAAGACGATGCAGCATGAAGGAATTGCTCGACGGAAATTGGTAGATGTACACACAAACGAAAAAATTTTAATATATGCTATATAACATTTACTTTTACAATTATTTAAGTGTTGTTTACATGCTTCTAATGTATTTTATTGCACTAAACAAAGCTTGCAGCATTTTATTATTTATCGCACAATAGCACATAATTTTGTGTGGTTCTTTTAAATAGTACACATAAAGAGACTGTTAGAGTACTGGATTTTACATTCTGAAAAATTATACAATATCTGTACCAAATATGTTTCCAAATAAAATTAAATTCCAGGGTTTAAATTTGCGCACAAAAATTCCACCCGACAGGTACAAAAAGAAATTCTGCCAAATTGACATTCATTGCTGGGAACTACATTTTTATCACCACTCAGAACACATTCGATTTTAACAAACACTAAGTATTTCATTGAAGAAACAGATAGATCCCCATCACAGCTTTCCTGGAGTTCTTCCTCCGAATGATATTCTTGTTCGAGAGCAGGACTGTGATCACTGTCTAATGTAAAATCCTCGTCTTTTTCGTTTATTTCTTGATCTATATCACTGACACCCTTCTCCATAGACCGACTAACATTTTCATCAAACTCGGGATAGCTAAAAATGACACATCCGTGCCAACACATTTTGAGCTATACGGTAGCCGTAACGAAGAAAACAGGTACGCATTTCACGAGGCGCGGTCTAGGACACACCAACACCTGCCAATAACACGTGTCAACATTAAACACAGAAGGCGACTGCAAAACATCGTAGGCCTGTCAGTTTAAAGAGGGCACGGGGAGCATTAAACCACAACTGGCCTTGGAGAGCGAGCTCGAAAATTTTCGCGAGGTCTGAGAGACCGCACCTCTTGAGTAGGGTGACCATACGTCCCGATTAATCGGGATTGACCCGTTTTTTGAGGCTCAAAAATTTGTCCCGACTTTTTTTAAAAAACAAGCAATTTGTCCCGACTTTCAAGGATTTTTTTCAGACATTTACAAAGTGGTTAAAATATGTTCTGAGTGTCGATTTTATAACCCATCAATTGAAACTGACATACCGTACGTTGATACCCCCTGATAATGTACAGTTTAAGCACTATAATTGTTGCGTGCCATTATTTTCTTTGCTTTTGCTTGCCATTGTTGCCAGTTTCGTGAAGTGCTAGCACATCGTGGCGATGCCGAAACGAAAATCAGTTTTCGGAAGAGCTTCAGAGGAAATTTCCTTGCTTCACTGCTACAGACAATGGCTGTTCAGCAAAATGTAACGTATGTAACTGTGCTGTGTTCGTGTCTCATGGTGGTGCTGCACATCTCAAGCATCACACGGAATCAGAGAAACACAGGAAGAATCTTCGATCGGCAGGTTCCTCGCAAAAAATGACAAGATATTTTGTAACTTCAAATACACATGAACAGAAAAACGTAGCTGCAGCAGAAGAAACCCTGTCATTCCATGTTGTTAAACGCCACCAAAGCTATCGTTCCAATGACTGCAGTGTTCAGCCAAACAAAAAAAAATTTCTGATTCTAAGATTGTAGAAAATGTTTCGTGTGGAAGAACAAAGTGTGAAGCAATTATCAACAATTCCAGAATGAGATTTTCACTCTGCAGCGGAGTGTGCGCTGATATGAAACTTCCTGACAGATTAAAACTGTGTGCCCGACCGAGACCCGAACTCGGGACCTTTGCCTTTCGCGGGCAAGTGCTCTACCATCTGAGCTACCGAAGCACGACTGACGTCCGGTGCTCACAGCTTTACTTCTACCAGCTCAGATGGTAGAGCACTTGCCCGCGAAAGGCAAAGGTCCCGAGTTCGGGTCTCGGTCGGGCACACAGTTTTAATCTGCCAGGAAGTTTCAATTATCAACAATGTTATAGGTCCGGATTCCCAGAAACAGGTAATAGCTGCTGTAAACAGTGCAAAATACTTTTCAATATCTACTGATGCTAGCAACCATGGGCATCAGAAAATTTTTCCTGTGATAGTTCAGTATTTTTCTGTAAGTGTGGGTGGACTGCAGACGAAATTGCTTGATCTTGATGAATTGCAGAACGAAAAGTTCGAAACACTTTCCAATAGTCTTTCTCATGTTATACAGTTATTCAGTATCATCTCAATGTGTGTTGCATTTGGTTCAGACAATACTAACTGTAATTTTTTTTTGGGGGGGGGGGTGTTCATGAAGAAAGAGGGTAATAATGTTTTCACACATCTGAAAGAAAAATTAAAAAACTCTAACATTGTTGGCATAGGTTGTCCAGCACATGTTGTTCATAACACACTTCAAAGGGCTTGTGATGTTTTACCTGTTGACATTGACTGCATTGTCATGAAGTTGTACAACCATTTTCATATTTTTTCTATTCGTGTTGCAGAACTCACTGAATTCTGTGAATTTGTTGGTGTCACTTACAAAAATTTACTTTCCTTTTCCAAAACAAGGTGGCTTTCATTGTTGCCAGCCATAGAAAGGATCTCGAAAATGTATGAACCTTTGAAATCTTACTTTTTGTCACAGTCTAACTCAAACTGCCCTGCAATCTTAAAGAGTTTTTTCAGTGATCCTATAAATGAATGTTATTTACTTTTTGTACATTCACAAATGAGTGTTTTCCAACAATCCATTCTGAGCATTGAGAAACAGAGTAATTTCCTATGTGAAGTATTAGCAGTCTTAAATAAAGCTATGACAAGTCTAAATTCAAGGAAAAATGAACATTTTGTACCATTAAGTGTAAAAAAACTGCTGAATAATTGTGATGAATAGTCTGTTAAGAAATTTGACATAGCAGTATCAATGTTTTATGATGCTTCAGTAGACTATTTATCCACATGGTTACAGGAAATAGCTGCGTTTTCTGTATTCTCATGGATGATGCTCACAGAACCACCAGAATGGTCAGTAGTTGAAAATACTTTAATGTGATTAAATGAAAAGGGCATTCTAGTAACTGACAGCCTCTTTTTTGATGAAATAGTTCATATACAGTCATTTGTAAAACAACAAGTGGAAACAGACAGTGGACATGAAAAATGGTGTAGGTTTTTCAGATCTTGCCAGTGTAATAAACAGTTCAGAGAATCGCTTAATATAGCGCAGTAATTCTTTTCACTCCCTGCCCACAATGCAAATGTTGGAAGAGTTTTCAGCTTACTATCGTCACAGTGGACAGATGAAAGGAGTGTTAAGTATATTTTACTGACCTGTTTAAACTTCAGTAAATACAGTTGCACTGACTTCTATTCATACCTACTAGGCAAACCTGAGTTGCTGAATGAAATTTCATCTTCGAAGAAATATGACTGCAGTGTGGAATCCACAAAACCGTAAATAACTTGTGTTCACTAAGAACTTTTTTTGTAGTGATTGTTACTGTATGTCTTTCTACATTCTCTGTTATAAATGTCACATTTCTTAATAAGTAAATTTCTGAAAACTAATATCAGTGAAGGCTATATTTGCAGAGGAAGAAGAAATTTTAACATTAAAAGTGATATTTAACGAGAAATAAAAATTGTCCCACTTTTTGGCCAAGAAAATGTATGAAAGTCCCACTTTTGTCCGAAGAAAATATGGTCACCCTACTCGTGAGTTAAGGGTTAATTAGAACAGAGGTTCGACAGTTTGGGTAAGTACAATAGAAAAAGTAAAAAAGAAGTTGTTGGCTGTCACTTCTTATCCTTTTACCGAGAAAACGTGAAGAAAGTGGACTCTGAGCTACGATACTGTGACGAAAAACCACAATACCATTACTCTGACACATCTTTAAGCCGACTTCAGTTCGTGGCATGAAATTTTGCAAAGTTTCACTGTTCTTCTGAAGGTGATCTACGTGTAGCAGCAAAATAATAACACTCATAACACGTGAAGCGCTGTGTACAGTGAAATGCGCCGCTCCAGAATCACGTGACTTGAGCTGCAGGAGAAACCGCGGACAGAACAGTTGTGCGCATCCGAATGCTCACTCCACAGCCATGGGTTTTTCGCGTGATACGACGGAAATTTATACGCTTTGTCGAGAGCTGATGTTAAGTGGCCAATGACGGCACTGTGGCAGACAACACGTTTTGTATCCCTGAATTTAAAGTCACGTCATAATCTAACCACAACCTCGTGATGTGCAAGGTGTCCGAGAAAATGGCATCGACCATCTGCGGCAGAACTAAAATCGCTCTAGCTTCATTCACAATGATTAAAGTTAACTTCTACGAGCAAACATAAAGCGCTAAAAGCATCCTGTAATTTCTCGCTGCCGTTGGGTACCTCAAACTATGCTCACAGTGGCCACACGCGATGCAGCATTACCAACACACGAGTAGTTCTGATTGGCACTCGGTTGTAGATTATAGGCGGCACAAGCAGATTCCAAGCGAAAAATGAGCCATAGGAAAAAATTAGAGAACATAAAAATGTGAATACGATAATGAAAATTATGCCGCAAAATATTAAAAATAAGAAGTAACGTGTAAACCAATTGATTGAATAAAAATAATAATCAGTGTCTTTTTATTGTATTTACAAATAATTAAAATTTCACTGCACGTTATGAGATTCAACTATAGCCTTCTACGTTTCAATATTATACTCTAGCCACTGTGCTACACCTCTATATTGCATTACTTCAGGGGTGCATGCACGCCAAAGTACGTATCAGTACAGCCTAAAAAGTGAGCATCTATCACATAACAGGTAAAAAAAAAAACCGTAAAATTCCGGTTGTTTGAAGTTATGACAAACTTCAGTTTGAAAATCCTATCACACGATGCAATTCTGTCATGGTCCACACCGTTTCTCTCTCTTTTTCCCTTGTACGTTTCAATGTTATACTCTAGCCACTGTGCTACGCCTCTATATTGCATTACATCAGGGGTGCATGCACGCCAAAGTCCGTATCAGTACAGCCTAAAAAGTGAGCATCTATCACATAACAGGTAAAAAAAAAAAAAAAATCCGTAAACTTCCGGTTGTTTGAAGTTATGACAAACTTCAGTTTGAAAATCCTACCACACGATGCAATTCTGTCATGGTCCACACCGTTTCTCTCTCTTTTTCCCTTGTATGTTTCAATGTTATACTCTAGCCACTGTGCTACGCCTCTGTATTGCATTACATCAGGGGTGCATGCACGCCAAAGTACGTATCAGTACAGCCTAAAAAGTGAGCATCTATCACATAACAGGTAAAAAAAAAATCCGTAAAATTCCGGTTGTTTGAAGTTATGACAAACTTCAGTTTGAAAATCCTACCACACGATGCAATTCTGTCATGGTCCACACCGTTTCTCTCTCTTTTTCCCTCCGTGGTTAGTGTTATGTATGTTATGTGCAACCCAAAAATACTCTCTCTCTTCCATTGTAGCCCTAAAAAGCTAAAAGCTTGGATGCCCATACATTACATTGTTATATTTATGACTGTTGCCAACCAGCTGCAATGACGAATTTCAGCCTTCAAAAATGAGGTTACACACAATACCGTGTGAAGCTTAGTGATTGTAGTAACTGCACATGTCACGCTGATTTGTTCCTTGTAGCGGTGTTTGGTCAGTGCTGTGTATGTAACGTGTGTATTGTTAAATGATCTTTCACAGAACCCAAAGAAATTATTATTGTATGTAAAGGCTGCTCATGGCACCAATATTATAATCCGTTCCTCATAAGGATAAACCTGATGTAAACAAACACAAACGCTATGACTGGTCAGAAGCCGTAGCACACGTACACTGGTGTTGTTACGCTCTTGGAAGTAGCTCCTACTTATGTAATAGATATCTTATTACTGAGTTACGTTAAATGAAACTTTAAAATGTTCAAATGTATTAGCGGCCATCAACGTTTTTCTTAATCACGCTTTAGCTACGTAGTTTTTATTTCAAAAATCGTATACAGTTACAGCATCTGCAGCGTTGTGCCCTTTTTGTCGCGATGTTAATGCGCAGTATAAAAATGGCAGAGGCTGTTTCCTGTTCCGTAGTGAAACACGCGCGTGGAACACGGTTAAAAAGTGCCGAGAAATGGGCTGGTCTTAATGTTTTTCATAAATTTATGGAGATAATCGGCTGTGAAGTTTTCCCAATGCTGTATATATTGCAGTTGATAAATATTCTCACCTTGAACGTGTAGCGCAGTTGGTAGCGAAATGGTATGTGAACCAAATGGTTCAAATCTTCCCGCTATCATTTTTTTTTTCTCGTTCAATTTGAAATACCTACATCTCGTAATTATAAAACTCATCATCATTTTTTATGAGTGAGGCACATCTTCTTGTTTCTAATTGTATATTAGACGCGAATCTCCAGGTTTCATTTCAAATACAAATTCTTTATTATCGATGTTTTATGAAAGACAGTTCATAAAAGTTGTTTAAATTAAGAAAACATAACAATTTAATTCTTTAAGGCAAAAATAAAAACCCAAATCCTCTTTATTCGGAATATGTCCATCGATTTATATCACAGAGGTAGATAAGTATCGTAGAAACATGAAAAACAATCATTTTCACAGCATCGAGCACATCATACAAATGCCGCGTTTTTACATTTGCTTCTGTACCATTACGATATGAACCCAACAGAACTGATCTGGAGCCAAGCTGCGGGATTTGGCCCGAGAAGTAACAAGACTGTCAAGCTGCCAGACGTGCTGGAACTAACACACGCAGCTTTTTCACACGTCACTGCCTAACGCTGGCGGGATATAGGACGGCTCGTCATGAAAGAAAATTAGAAAATGCTGCGCATGGTTGGCTTCGTGGATTCTGTTGTCGATAGGCTCGTTATCAACATAGCAGATGACACTTCCAGAACTGAAATGTATTTCTCGGATTCGGATAAGGAAGGAGCTAAGAGATTACCACACGACGGACTGTAAGTAATACCTTCAGTGGCTGCAATATTTAACTATATGGTGAAATCGAAAATACACTCCTGGAAATGGAAAAAAGAACACATTGACACCGGTGTGTCAGACCCACCATACTTGCTCCGGACACTGCGAGAGGGCTGTACAAGCAATGATCACACGCACGGCACAGCGGACACACCAGGAACCGCGGTGTTGGCCGTCGAATGGCGCTAGCTGCGCAGCATTTGTGCACCGCCGCCGTCAGTGTCAGCCAGTTTGCCGTGGCATACGGAGCTCCATCGCAGTCTTTAACACTGGTAGCATGCCGCGACAGCGTGGACGTGAACCGTATGCGCAGTTGACGGACTTTGAGCGAGGGCGTATAGTGGGCATGCGGGAGGCCGGGTGGACGTACCGCCGAATTGCTCAACACGTGGGACGTGAGGTCTCCACAGTACATCGATGTTGTCGCCAGTGGTTGGCGGAAGGTGCACGTGCCCGTCGACCTGGGACCGGACCGCAGCGACGCACGGATGCACGCCAAGACCGTAGGATCCTACGCAGTGCCGTAGGGGACCGCACCGCCACTTCCCAGCAAATTAGGGACACTGTAGCTCCTGGGGTATCGGCGAGGACCATTCGCAACCGTCTCCATGAAGCTGGGCTACGGTCCCGCACACCGTTAGGCCGTCTTCCGCTCACGCCCCAACATCGTGCAGCCCGCCTCCAGTGGTGTCGCGACAGGCGTGAATGGAGGGACGAATGGAGACATGTCGTCTTCAGCGATGAGAGTCGCTTCTGCCTTGGTGCCAATGATGGTCGTAGGCGTGTTTGGCGCCGTGCAGGTGAGCGCCACAATCAGGACTGCATACGACCGAGGCACACAGGGCCAACACCCGGCATCATGGTGTGGGGAGCGATCTCCTACACTGGCCGTACACCACTGGTGATCGTCGAGGGGACACTGAATAGTGCACGGTATATCCAAACCGTCATCGAACCCATCGTTCTACTATTCCTAGACCGGCAAGGGAACTTGCTGTTCCAACAGGACAATGCACGTCCGCATGTATCCCGTGCCACCCAACGTGCTCTAGAAGGTGTAAGTCAACTACCCTGGCCAGCAAGATCTCCGGATCTGTCCCCCATTGAGCATGTTTGGGACTGAATGAAGCGTCGTCTCACGCGGTCTGCACGTCCAGCACGAACGCTGGTCCAACTGAGGCGCCAGGTGGAAATGGCATGGCAAGCCGTTCCACAGGACTACATCCAGCATCTCTACGATCGTCTCCATGGGAGAATAGCAGCCTGCATTGCTGCGAAAGGTGGATATACACTGTACTAGTGCCGACATTGTGCATGCTCTGTTGCCTGTGTCTATGTGCCTGTGGATCTGTCAGTGTGATCATGTGATGTATCTGACCCCAGGAATGTGTCAATAAAGTTTCCCCTTCCTGGGAGAATGAGTTCACGGTGTTCTTATTTCAATTTTTCAGGAGTGTACTCTCTTACGTTACACACAGCTTATGCAGAAAAATTGCCGGCCGGAAAGGCCGTGCGGTTCTAGGCGCTACAGTCTGGAGCCGAGCGACCGCTACGGTCGCAGGTTCGAATCCTGCCTCGGGCATGGATGTGTGTGATGTCCTTAGATTTAATTAGTTCTAAGTTCTAGGCGACTGATGACCTCAGAAGTTAAGTCGCATATGCTCAGAGCCATTTGAACCATGCAGAAAAATTACCCTGTGGTTAAGTCAGGAATTTACATCATTCTTGTTTTTAATTACAATAGTACGTTAGCTAAAACTATAACGTGTTGCGGTTTTCGTCTAGTCGTCTAAGGAGCATATTGTGGGAGATCTGCAGTTATTATTTCTTTCTGCTTAAAAATTAAATTACATCCGAATCTGTATTGCTCCTCTGTTCGTCTCTTTTTAGGTGTGAACTGCAGCTGGCCACGTCATTGCAGCAGACTGGCCAGTGCTGTCCGAGTTAAATGCGCCGCTAAAGCTGTTGTCCCGTATTATCGCTTAGTTGATGTGCGCGTAACGCACAGCACAAAACGCACCCTTATCATCGTACTTGACCGTACTCGAGACAACTTGGCTGCAGTCCCACGTGAAACGGAAATCCAATGAGGTTCCAGCAAACGCGGAAGAATACACAGTGCAATGTTTACACCAGGAACGGAAATTGAGTATAGCAAAGCGAAAGCTGAAATGCTTAACTCCGTTATCTAATGTCCCTTTACAGAGGAAAACCCAGGCGAACTGCCCCAGTTTAATCCCCGTACCACTGAAAAGATGAGTCAAATAACGGTTAAGTGATGGTAGTATTGAGAAACAGCTGAAATCATTAAAACTGAACAAAGCTCCAGGCCCAATGGAATCCCCATCAGATTCCACACTGAATTTGCAGCTGAGTTAGCCCCTCTTGTAACTGCAAGCTACCGTTGATCCCTCGAACAAAAAACTGTGTCCAGTTCTTGGAAAAAAGCATACGTCACATCCCTTTACAAGGCTAACAGAAGTGAGCCGCGAAACTACCCTAAGATATCCTTGACATCGATTTGTTGTACAATCTTAGGACATGTCCTTAGCTCACACATAATGAGATATCCATGTCAACTCGCACAGATTATGGTGAAACCCAACTCGCACTTTTCTCACACGACATACTGAAAGCTTTGGATCAAAGAAACCAGGTATATGCAGTATTTCTTGATTTCCAAAAAGCGTTTGACACAGTACCACACATACACTCACTGTCAAAAGTAGGATCATATGTGGTGTAAGGTGGTAGATTAAATGGATGTCAATTTTGCACCTTACATGAGAGCTTTTACACATCGTAACAGGAAGGTGAATATGTCACCTGGCATAAGTCAGCGAAAATAAGCAGATTTGCCTATTAAAATGTACAGTATGCAATGCAAAGGGATGACACTCAGTCGACACTATTAACACACCGAACCAAATCCTGCATGTCGATGAGCAAGAGAAGAAAAACGCTGCGGGAAGAAACGTTTTAGTTTGGGAGCAGATGCGGCCCGAGTCAACAGAACGCTCTGAGCGGCGAGCGACAACGAAGGCGATGGGTGACATCGAAGCGGGCCAGAGGCAGCGTGGTACGGGGGGAATCTTTAGAAAACTGCGTTGGTGAATTTCCAGATGGATACAAACAGACCAGCGACGCAGTTGATCACGTGAACGGCACGTGATTTACACGTGTAACTTTTAGGCGTCTGGAGCGGGCACAAAATGTCCGATTGGCTGAAATGGACTAGGAAGGACTAAAGTGCCGAAATTTCGACGCAGTTTGATGGTAGGCCCTTTGCGAGTGGCAGAGACAGTTTCCTCAAGATGAAAGGAACGCTCCTATTGGTTGGAAAAAGCCATGACATGAAGAAAGCACCCAGGTGGGGGACAGTTTTGCTATGAGAGAGACAAGACCGGAAATTTCGGAGACTCTCCTCTGAACCGGCGTCAAGTGCAAAACGGGGCGCGTAATGCTCTGTTTTCACACAGAGGAGGAATTTTGTGTGAACACTGCATTCACTTCGGCTGACATTCAGCTAGATATTAGCTGTAGTGTCACTAAGCTCCAACAGTGGAGAAACTAAACAGCCACGTAGTTAATTGTGCTTGCGAGAACTGAGAGGGCATTGTAATATGCATGCTGCTCCAACCATGCACGTGCATATCACCATATTTCAAGACTAGGGATGAGTGAATGTTTTCTCGCCTAACGAGAAACATACGACAGTTTCTGCTGATAAAATCGCTAAAGATTTTGATTACCTTTTAAAGGACTTACAGACGATGAAAGCAGCCATGCAGCCGACAGCTCATCGCAGCTGAGGTAAATACCGCTAGCAGAAGCGTAAACTTGTTGGTTCACCAGCTTGCGTCCACTGTGAACTCGAGCAACCTTGAGTAATCTTTTGCTCAGCTTGTCACAGAAAACTAACCATCCTCTGTAGACTTGATTCTCATGCTAAATAGTACAGAACTTAGAACCGGAATCGCATGATTAGTCGTAATATTGGCCAACTTCGTCATGTAGTAGTGAGGACAACTTTGTAGAGAACCTTCTGGTTAAAATCGTTCAAATGGCTCTGAGCACTATGGGACTCGACTTCTGAGGTCACCAGTCCCCCAGAACTTTGAACTACTTAAACCTAACTGACCTAAGGACATCACACATATCCATGCCCGAGGCAGGATTCGAACCTGCGACCGTAGCGGTCGCGCGGTTCCAGACTGCAGCGCCTAGAACCGCTCGGCCACTCCGGCCTGCCCTTCTGGTTAAAATTTAATATTGTTGTGTTCAGAGTTATTTTGGTTAAACAGGACGAAATGCGTTATCTTGACAACTGTCCTAACTTTGTCTTGTTGCAACCCATCTAAGTTGGTGTACTTCTTTGACAATAATCTTGAATTAAAAACAATTTGTGTACAGCTACACACTGTTGTGCTCTACCATAGAATAAGGGTCCACTCGAAACGCCAATCATTTATCCTATAGATGCTAACGCACTCAGAGGCTGTTTTTGCTGATGTCTGACGATAGAGAAAAGGAGTGTGAGGGTGGTATCAAGTGAAATTTGTGACTGAGGACTTTTTGGTACGGTAGCATGTTATCTCGGACAGAGAGTCATCTTAAGATACAGAAGTGATTTCAGGTGTGTCTCATGGAAGTATGTTGGGATCCTTGCTGTTCCTGTTGTATATTTATGACCTTACAGAGAATATTAAGCTGAAGAGCCAAAGAAACTGGTACACCTGCCTAATATCGTGTAGGGCCCCTACAGCACGCAGAAGTGCCGCAACACTACGTGGCATAGACTCATCTAATGTCTGAAGTTGAGCTGGAGCGAACTGACACCGCGAATCCAAAAATCCGTATGAGTACGAGGGTTTGAAGATGTCTTCTGAACGCCACATTGCAAGGCATCCCAGATATGATCCATAATGTTCATGTCTGAGGAGTTTGGTGGCCAGCGGAAGTATTTAAACTCAGAAGAGTGTTCCTGGAGCCACTCTATAGCAAATCTGGACGTGTGGGGTGTCCCATTGTCCTGCTGGAGCTGCCCCAGTCCGTCGGAATGCACAATGGACATGAATGGACGCAGGTGATTCTTACGTACGTGTCACCTGTCATAGTCGTATCTAGACATATCGGCCCACTTGCACACGCCCCACACCATTCCAGAGTCTCCAGCAGCTTGAACATGCAGGTCCCATGGATTCATGAAGTTGTCTCGAAATTTGGTAGAAAATCCGAAGAAATTGTGGTCGTATGTAAAGTACACAAGCGGCAAGACGCAGTCAACACCTTCGCTGCGCAGTGCCGATGGTACTGTTACCGACGACTGTGCCGCTAAAGCGGAGTTATTGAACGCAGTTTTCCGAAATTCCTTCACCAGGGAAGACGAATGGATAATCCAGAATTTGAAACACGAACAGCTACTAGCATGAGTTTCTTAGAAGTAGATACCTTAGGGGTTGCGAAGCAACTCAAATCGCTTGATACGGGCAAGTCTTCAGGTCCAGATTGTATACCGATCAGGTTCCTTTCAGATTACGCTGATACAATAGCTCCCTATAACCGCTCGCTCACCGATAGATCTGTACGTACAGATTGGAAAATTGCTCAGGTCGCACCAGTGTTTAAGAAGGGTGGTAGGAGTAATCCATCAAACTACAGACCTATATCATTGACGTCGGTTTGCAGTAGGGTTTTCGAGCATACACTGTATTCAAACATTATGAATCACATCGAAGGGAACGATCTATTGATACGTAATCAGCATGGTTTCAGAAAACATCGTTCTTGTGCAACGCAGCTAGCTCTTCATTCGCACGAAGTAATGGCCGCTATCGACGGGGGATCTCAAGTTGATTCTGTATTTCTAGATTTCCGGAAAGCTCTTGACACCGTTCCTCACAAGCGACTTCTAATCAAGCTGCGGGCCTACGGGGTATCGTCTCAGTTGTGCGGCTGGATTCGTGACTTCCTGTCAGGAAGGTCGCAGTTCGTAGTAATAGACGGCAAATCATCGAGTAAAACTGAAGTGATATCATGTGTTCCCCAGGGAAGCGTTCTGGGACGTCTGCTGTTCCTGATATATATAAATGACCTGGGTGACAATCTGAGCAGTTCTCTTAGGTTGCTCGCAGATGATGCTGTAATTTACCGTCTAGTAAGGTCATCCGAAGACCAGTATCAGTAGCAAAGCGATTCAGAAAAGATTGCTGTATGGTGTGGCAGGTGGCAGTTGACGCTAAATAACGAAAAGTGTGAGGTGATCCACACGAGTTCCAAAAAAAATCCGTTGGAATTCGATTACTCGATAAATAAGGCAATTCTCGAGGCTGTCAATTCAACTAAGTACCTCGGCGTTAAAACTACGAACAACTTCAGTTGGAAAGACCACATAGATAATATTGTGGGGAAGGCGAGCCAAAGGTTGCATTTCATTGGCAGGACACTTGGAAGATGCAACAAGTCCACTAAAGAGACAGCTTACACTACACTCGTTCGTCCTCTGTTAGAATATTGCTGCGCGGTGTGGGATCCTTAGCAGGCGGGATTGACGGAGGACATCGAAAGGGTGCAAAAAAGGGCAGCTCGTTCTGTATTATCACGTAATAGGGGAGACAGTGTGGCAGATACGATACGCGAGTTGGGATGGAAGTCATTAAAGCGAAGACGTTTTTCGTCGCGGCGAGATCTATTGACGAAATTTCAGTCACCAACTTTCTCTTCCGAATGCGAAAATATTTTGTCGAGCCCAACCTACATAGGTAGGAATGGTCATCAAAATAAAATAAGAGAAATCAGAGCTCGAACAGAAAGGTTTAGATGTTGGTTTTTCCCGCGCGCTGTTCGGGAGTGGAATGGTAGAGAGATAGTATGATTGTGATTCGATGAACCCTCTGCCACGCACTTAAATGTGAATTGCAGAGTAGTCATGTAGATGTAGATGTAGATACCCGTACACGTCCATCGGCTCGATACAATTTGAAGTGAAACTCGTCCTACCAGGCAACATGTTTCCAGTCATCAACAGTCCAATGTCGGTGTTGAGGGGCCCAGGCGAGGCGTAAAGCTTTGTGTCGTGCAGTCATCAGGGGTACACGAGTGGGGCTTCGGCTCCAGAGACCCATATCGATGGTGTTCCGTCGAATGGTTCGCACGCTGACACTTGTTGATGGTCCAACATTTAAATCTGCAGCAATTTGCGGAAGGATTGCGCTTCTGTCACGTTGAGCGGTTCCCGTTTTTGCAGGATTTCTTTCCGGCCGCAGCGATGTCGAAGATTTGATGTTTTACCAGATTCCTGATATTCACGGTGTACTCGCAAAATGGTCGTACGGGAAAATCGCCACTTCATCGCTACCTCGTAGATGCTGTGTACTATCGCTAGTGTGCCGACTGTAACACCACGTTCACACTCACTTAAACCTTCATAGGCTGCCACTGTAGCAGCAGTAACCCATGTAACCTGCACCTGACACTAGTGTTACTTAGGCTTTGCCGGCCGCAGCGCCGTCTTCTGCCTGTTTACATATCACTGTATTGGAATACGCATGGCCATACCAGTTTCTTTAGCGCTTCAGTGTAATAGTAAGATCAGGCTTTTTGCAAATGGTGGAGTTATCTATAATGAAGTACTATCAGAAAGAAGTTGCATAAATATCCCATCCGATCTTAATAAGATTTCAAAGTCGGGCAAAGATTCACGCTTGCAATGATCTGAAATGCGAAATTGTTCACAGAACGAAAAAACGTAATATTCTACAACTATAATATCAATGAGACAGCGTTGGAATCAGCCAGCTCTTACAGATACCTGGGAGTAACACTTTGTAGGGATATGAAATGGAATGATCACATAGGTTCAGTTGTGGGTAAAGCAGGTGGTATTGCTTACAAATCACTCGTGCGACCCATCCTAGAATACTGTTCAAGTGTGTGGGACCTGTACCAGGTAAGACTGACAGACGATACTGGAAGTATACAGAGAAGGGCACCACGAATGGTCACACGTTTCTTTAATCTGTGGGAGAGTGTCACAGAGGTACTGCAAGAAATGAACTGGCACACTCTTGAAGACAAACGTAAACCATCCCAAGAGAGTCTATTAACAAAGCCTTAAGAAACGGGTTTAAATGATGACTCTAGGAATACGTGACAACGTATCAAATGGTTCAAATGGCTCTGAGCGCTATGGGACTTAATATCTGAGGTCATCAGTCCCCTAGAACTACTTAAACCTAACTAACCTAAGGACATCACACACATCCATGCCCGAGGCAGGATTCGAACCTGCGACCGTAGCAGTCGCGCGGTTCCAGACTGTAGCGCCTAGAACCGCTCGGCCACACCAGCCGGCGACAACGCATTGCTCACATAGGAATCCTGAGGATGAGATTAGAATAATTACTGTACGCATTGAGGCATCCGGACAACCATTCTTCCCGCTCTCCCCACATGAGTGGAACGGAAACGAAACCTAACTGGTACAGTGGGGAATACCCTCTGCCAAGCACGTCACTGTGGTTTGCAGAGCATATATGTAGATCTGGGCTTGTATTTCGAGAGTGTGTGATGTTTTTGGTGTGGTTATCATGGTGATGAAATACGAAATAAAAGAGTCAGACCCAGGATTCGGGATGCAAACACATCAAGAAAGAAAGCCGGTGGAAGTGAAGGGTCGGCTACGGCAAACGGTTTGGAGGTGGGATTTAGCGCTCTGATTGGAGGAAACCAGCTGCAATGCGTGAAGTGTCAACTATCGACTAGTTTTAATCGGACTATACATTATGTCTACATACATACTCCGCAAGTTGTTGTCTTCAGTCCAGAGACTGGTTTGATGAAGCTCTCCATGCTATTCTATCCTGTACAAGCTTCATCTCCCAGTACTTACTGCAACCTACATCCGTCTGTCTGCTTAGTGTATTCATCTCTTGGTCTCCCTCTACAATTTTTACCCTCCACGCTGCCCTCCAATGCTATATTTGTGATCCCTTGATGCCTCAGAACATGTCCTACCAACCGGTCGCTTCTTATTGTCAAGTTGTGCCACAAACCCCTCTTCTCCCCAGTTCTATTCAATACCTCCTCATTAGTTATGTGATCTACTCATCTAATCTTCAGCATTCTTCTGTGGTACCACATTTCGAAAGCTTCTATTCTCTTCTTGTCCAAACTATTTATCATCCATGTTTCACTTCCATACATGGCTACACTTCATACAAATACTTTCAGAAACGACTTTCTGACACTTAAATCTATACTCGATGTTAACAAATATCTCTTCTTAAGAAACGCTTTCCTTGCCATTGCCAGTCTACATTTTACATCATCTCTACTTCGACCATCATCAGTTATTTTGCTCCCCAAATAGCAAAACTCCTTTACTACTTTAAGTGTCTCATTTCCTAATCTAATTCCCTCAGCATCACCAGACTTAATTCGACTACATTCCATTATCCTCGTTTTGCTTTTGTTGATGTTCATCTTATACCCTCCTTTCAAGACACTGTCCATTCCGATCAGCTGCTCTTCCAAGTCCTTTGCTGTATCTGACAGAATTACAATGTCATCGGCGAACCTCAAAGTTTTTATTTCTTCTCCGTGGATTTTAATACCTACTCCGAATTGTTTTGTTTCCTTTACTGCTTGCTCAATATACAGATTGAATGACATCGGGGTGGGGCTACAACCCTGTCTCACTCCCCTCCCAACCACTGCTTCCCTTTCATGTCCCTCGACTCTTATAACTGCCATCTGGTTTCTGTACAAATTACACATAGCCTTTCGCTCCCTGTATTTTACCCCTGCCACCTTTAGAATTTTAAAGAGAATATTACAGTCGACATTGTCAAAAAACTTCCCTATGTCCACAAATGCTAGAAACGTAGATTTGCCTTTCCTTAATCTATCTTCTAAGGTAAATCGTAGGCTCAGTATTAGCTCGTATGTTCCAACATTTCTACGGAATCCAAAATGATCTTCCCCGATGTCGGCTTCTGCCAATTTTCCGTTTGTCTGTAAAGAACTATGATATTATTTTGCAGCTCTGACTTATTAAACTGATAGTTCAGGAATTTGCACACATGCTTTTTTTTGGGATTGGAATTATATTCTTCTTGAAGTCTGAGGGTATTTCGCCTGTCTCATACATCTCACTTGCCAGACGATAGAGTTTTGTCATGGTTGGCTCTCCCAAGGCTATCCGTAGTTCAAATTGAATATTGTCTACTCCTGGGGCCTTGTTTCGACTTAGGTCTTTCAGTGCTTCGTCAAATTCTTCACACAATATCCTTTCTCCCATTTCATCTTTACCTACGTCCTGTTCCATTTCACAAATATTGCCCTGAAGTACATCGCCCTTGTACAGACCCTCTATATACTCTTTCCACCTTTCTGCTTTCCCTTCTTTGTTTCGAACTGGGTTTTCATCTGAGCTCTTGTTATTCATATGAGTGGCTCTCTTTTCTTCAAAGGTCTCTCTTAATTTTTCTGTAGGCAGTATCTGTCTTACCCCTACTGATATATGCCTCTACATCCTTACATTTGTCCTCTAGCCATCCCTGCTTAGCCATTTTGCACTTCCTGTCGATCTCATTTTTGAGGCATTTGTATTCGTTTTAGCCTGCTTCATTTACACAATTTTTGTATTTTCTCCTTTTATCAGTTAAATCCAATATCTCTTCTGTTGCCCAAGGATAAGCCTCCATACGAACTCTAATTTCTATTTTGTCTTCACCACCCTTGGACGAAGGGCACGTTGGCGGCAGTACAATCGTTCTGCAGTCGGCCTCAGATATCGATTCTCTAAATTTCCTCAACAGTGCCTCACATAAAGATTGTCTGTCGTCTTCCCTCCAGGGGTTCAATTTGAGTTCACGAGGCACGTCTGTAATACTTACGTACTCATCGAATCTGTCGGTAGCAAATCGAGCAACTCACGTCTGAAATGCTTTTATTTTGTACGTCAATCCGACCTGGTGGAAATCCCAATCACTCGAGCAGTACTGAAGAATGGGTGGCACGAGCGTCCTATATAGTGTACTCTTTATAGATGAGCTACACTTTCCCCAAAGTCTCCCAATAAAACGAAGTATAATTTTACTTATATTAAAATATTATACTACAATTGTTTGGAGGTAGCCGCCAGGTTAGCCGAGACTTCCTGGACTCGGGTAGGCGCTCCGGCCCCGAATCGAATCCGCCCGCCGGATTAACGACGAGGGAAGGTGTGCTGGCCAGCCTGGATGTGGTTTTTAGGCAGTTTTCCACATCCCTCTAGGTGAATACCCGGCTGGTCCCCACGTACCGCCTCAGTTACAGGACTCACAGACATTTGATACACATCCGCACTTGTCCATGATTTACACTAGACGCAGACAGATGGGGTACTGTGAGTCCGTCCTGGGGGCTATGGGGTGGCAGCAGGAAGGGCATCCAGCCACCCCTTCACATTAACATGCCAAATCCGATTTAACCACGCCAACCCCGCGCACAGTGCGGGACACAGGCGCAAGCGATAGATAGATCTGTAGATAGAATTGTTTGGAGGTGGGGGAGTTACTTCTAAGTATTGAGTTTAATATTAGCTGTGAAAGTTAATTTCTGGTAATTTCTTTAAATATTCCTTATTGAAATTAATCAAACTTCTCAAAAGACACTCACTGATTGTTAAAAAGTTAGTAATTAGTGTTATAAAACTTTTAATCTGGTCTTGTGGTGGCAAAGCTTCTGAAATGGTAAAACAGTGCACAGAAAATTGTTACTAGCTTATTAGTTGTTAATATAAATATTAATTATTATTAATTATTTTAGCCACATTTATAAGAATATAATATTAATTAATAATATTAATTAAGGCTAATTATATATTAATATTATTAGTATTAATTGCGTCCAGCGTCCAGACTGACGAGAACGCATTGTTCAGGGGCCAGTGACCAATCTCAAAATTACGCAGTTTGCGCAATTATTGTGCCCGGATACTAAGAGAAAAGATCGGTAACAGAAATCTCAGGGACGCTGAAATAAAAGTTTGATAAAGAAAACGCCGATTCAACAGTAGCAACGTTCGGCTCTGGCCTCAAAACAATTCGTTGGCAACGCTCCTTCGCTGCAGCCTGAAAAAGTTCTAAAATGCAACGTAAGAAACTGAGACGTGACATTAATGGAAGAAGAAATTAGGTTTCTCGGTGCAAACACGGCTGTTACCATTAAATAAACCTAAATATTTAACCAAACGTTACTGATGCGAGAGCGGCGACTGCCTTCAACTTACTTTATAGAGCGTCTTTTATCAAGTTTCTTTATATAAACATTTCTCTGGAACATTTTTTATATGAACAGTAATATACAGGGTGCGTTGAAAAAATGCGTACACACTTTGAAGCGCCATAGAAAATTTATTTCCTGTTCTACAATGTTAAATTTCTGGAAATGGAAAGCTTAAAGTCCAATTGGAAAAATAAATGTACTTTGCAAATGTGATTAATGTTCAAACTGGTGGCCTCCAGCGTAAATACATTTCTGAGTACGAGTCACCACTGATTCCGTACATCGTACCAAAGTGTCCAATGAGATTGCTGCGCACACCGCCTGAATCTCATTCCAAAGTGTATCCAGGTCACGTGGTTTACGTTTGTACACCTCATCTTTTACTGTGGCCCATAAGAAGAAATCCAGCGGCGTGAGGTCTGGAGAGCGTGCAGGAAAGTGGATTGGTCCCCTGCGTCCTATCCACTGGCCTCGCACATTGTGGTCCAGGTATGCTCGTACGTCCCTATGATGGTGCGGCGGGGCGCCATCTTGTTGGAAATAAAACTCATCATTACCGTATAACGCACGAATGGTAGCGAATATGGAGTCAGCAAGCATTGTTAGGTACGTTTCTCCAGTAACAGTACCTTCAAAGAGGAAAGGCCCAATGAGTCCCCTGGCAGACAAACCACACCACACATTCACACCAGGCAAATTCACAGCCTTTTCAACTGTAATGTGAGGATTATCTTCAGCCCAGTACACACAATTGTGCCTATTGACAGTTCCATTGAGTTTGAATCGGGCTTCATCCGACCACATTATGCTACCCATAAATCGCGGTTCACGTCTCACCGTCTCGTGAACCCATTCACAAAATTCTAACCTTCGATCTGGATCGTCGTCACTTAGCTGTTGCACCAGCCTTGGAATGTACACACGAAACTTGCCTTTCTCCAGAATGCGTAGCACACTACGTACTAGCACTTACATTACTTTCACGTGCCGTTTGCCTTGACGATTTTTGAGGCGAACGCTGAAACAGTTCCAAGACCGCAGTTGTGGAATCATCACTTGTAGCTGCACGAGGTCGCTCTGATCGACCTTTATGCACATCACACACTGTTCCACGAATTTCGAAGTTGTCTCGTAGACGTGTAATTGTTAACCTTGAAGGTGGTTCTGTACCATACTCACTTCTCCACTATCTTCGAACCGCAGCTACTTCTCAAACTTCCAGTACCACTTAATTATCTGCTTCTGCGCTTCAAAGCTCAAACGCACGTCCGCCATGTTGCAGTTACTTCCTTGCCACTGCTGCCACCTGTTGAAGAAACATAACATTACTTTCTCACAGATATTTGACCTTGTAGAACGGGAAATAAATTGTCTATGACAGTTCAAAGTGTGTATACATTTTTTGACGCACCCTGTATATATATTAAATTACGTTCTTTTCGTTTTAACTTATAGATTTATTTACACAGAGAAAATTTATTCTTAATGCATTTTAGCATTAATTAACGGAATTGTCACAGGCGTATTTGCGTGTTCTGCACACTACTGGTCTTGCTTCTGTCCTCACTCAGCTTGGAAGTGTGGCGATGTCTTTGCATTGTACCGGTCTCTGGCTTTTAATCAGTGCTTTGGATTTAACTAAATTTGCGTATGCGCAAACATTTGGGACACATGGAGTGAATAATGGACGTAACAACATCGACAGTTCATCGCCGTCATCTACTACAAACAAGATTGTGTGTGGATACTTCTGTCCACCTGTGTGTTGGCAACAACTGAGACGTGTCGCGAACGCAGTCCGCCAGCAGCCACTGGGTACAGGCAAGGCGTGGAGTGGTGTTTACGCTGGAGGCGTATAGCGCAGGTCCGGCCAGAAGTTGTGCACGCGTGCGGTGCCCCTGCACACGTGCGACTTCCGGGTCACAGAGTGCGCGCCCCAGCCGTCAGCGTTCACGTAGTGCATGTTTCTACCCACAGATGTCGCTTTATCCACTTGCTGGGGTACTCTGTACCGGCGCATTCCCTTGCTCTTTCCACAGCTTGCAAGCCAACCATGGGAAGGTATTTCGCGTATTAAACATTTAAAGTACTGTCACAGTCTACTGATTGAGACGTCTACTTTTATGTTAACAGTTTAACCCGGTAAGACAAGTAATACAGCTAACAACCGTGGTTTTCTTTAAGGTAGCTTGACTGACGGCACGTAAATACGCGTAATGTTTTTGATCTAGTATTTAAGAAAGAGAGCACTTAGCGACTTCCAACGAACCTTATTCACGATTTCAAATAACATTAAACCAATGCAAGGTTTCCTATAACTAATTCTCAGTGCCCTCAGTTACACCCACATAATTTCTGTCTCACTGACCTCTGAACAGAATGATAACCGCAGACCTCTCGATGATTCAATACCATTATTGCTATATTTTTCATCTGAAATTTGTATAATAACCGACAATTAGATGAATGTTATGTTTTATCGACTTCAGCTGAGCGCAGCCCTTCACACATTAAAAAAAAAACCCTAAATGTAAGTATACATTGGAACATGGAGCAGAATGAGGCAATAATGCACAGTTAGTAAACAATAATTTTTAACTATGAAAAGAAGAAATCCAAACGCGTTTACCACTGGTCATGACAAATGATATAGCTAATATCGGGCACAAAAGCACGGTTCATTGACAAACGGAAGCAGTTGCGAAGATTTTCATCACTTATGCTTGACCGCAACCTTGATTTATTCATTTTCATCACCGGGAAAAATCTTTCACAATCATATGTCGACCCGAACACGGACATAACTCTCGCGGCTTCTCGGTGCAGGAGTGGAAATTCTTGTTGTGAAAAATGTTCGTAGAATTCTTTTGCACTTCGCACTGCAAAGAACTCGTCCTCCAGTCTTGTGTTGCACTGTAGGTCGATCAGTTCCATCTGCAGATCATTCAGAGCATCTTCAACTGACGACGAGAACGGTGGAGCAAAGTGGCGAATGACAGGAGACAAACTCGTAATATCTGCAAATCTTGCTCGAAATTGTTCCTTAATTTTTACAATTATTGACACGTATTCTTGAAATCTAGCAATTTAATGGACCATTCCAAGAGTCGGGAAATGTGCAGTGTTTTCCGTCAATAGCTGACTCCCAAAGCGCAAGCTTCCTTTCAAAGGCATTTACTTTTTCCAACATATCAGAAGTTAAATTATTTTCACCGTGCAAACTGACGTTCAGGCTGTTCATGTGAGACGTAATGTCCACGAGAAATGCAAGGTCTGATATCCAACAAGGGTCTTCCAACATAGGTTCACTTTTTCCCTTCTCATTTAAGAATGTTACTATGACCAAACGTAAATCAAAAAATATTTTCAGCATTTTATCTCGAATAAGCCAGCGTACTTCGGTATAGTAAGGTATGTCGCCGTACTCCGTTCCTAATTCCTCCAAGAACCGCCCAAACTGGCGATGCGTAAGCACATGTGTCTTCAGATAGTTTACAGTACGCACACCAATTTGCATGACGTTTGCTCAAAGCGCCTCTCGATGCAGACTGCAGTGAATTCCATACAACGTCTCGTCTGTGCGCCCTAGCTTTCTGCGCATCCGTGCTATGAGTCCTCTCTGATGGCCTTGCATTGATGGTGCTCCATCTGTGGTCACTCAGACTAACCGACTCCAGTCCATACCGACACCATCAATCGCTTGCTCGACAGCTTGTAGTAAGTCCGCACCTGTAGTAGTCCCTTTCAAAGGTACTAAGTCCAAAACGTCCTCTGTTACACAAAGTGCGTTATCGACACCTTGTACGTATATCACAACCTGGGCTGTATCTGTAAGATGTGTTGCTTCATCGAGCGCAACAGAGAAAGCAACAAAGTCTTTAGCCTTATTTATTAGCTGCCTGTGCACATCGCCGGCCATAGCACTGATACGCCTTGTTACTGTTCGTTTGGAAAGAGTGATTTCTTGAAACCTGCTAACGTTCGTGGGACACAAGTTCTGCAGCATCAATCAGACACCCTTTCACAAACTCCCCTTCGGAAAAGGGTTTCCCAGATTGTGCAGTTCTTAATGCGATCTTAAAACTTGCCCACAGTGAAGATTTGGTGTGTTTGTCATTCTCGAAAATTGAAAACAGTACATTGTACAGCGTACAGTAAAATAGACATAAATGTAACACAAGAAACTAAGAGTTCAAGAAGTATCAGTTACTTTGACGTACGGTAAAATCGAGTTGATGTGTCTCATCCATTTTCTTAAGGACATTTAATTTTGCTTGCCGATCTTCACTCTTGAGTACACTACACTCGTCTTTGTGATATGTATTGTAGTGTCGTTCAATTGAAAACTTACTCTGGCCGCCTATTATTCGGCGGCACGGCAAACGCTGCGAGTTTTCACCAACGGCTACAAAGAAGAATTGCAGTTCCCAGTCATTTTTAAACGACTGAGAACATAGATCTCCCGTCCTTTGCTTTTTGACACTACCTTCCATTTCTCAGTACCTCTATGTTAATGTAGCACAGTAGTTTTTATAATATTTGACTGTTTCTGGGTCATTACACTTTCTTGTTGTTAGGTACAGTTCCCTTTTGTGGTTACAAGTAAGTCAAAGTTTTTGTATGTTTTTTTTATAATGCAGATTTAACTACTTCCTTGGGAAAACAGTTTTCAAACTCTCTTACAAGTGTATCATGAAATAAGTTATATTTTAAATTAGCGTCAGGTTCCTTGAACACCTCATTCCAGTCTAACTGCTGAAGATTTTCCCTGAAATTTTTAATTGTTGAGTCATTAATTGAACGCACAACTTTGGAGGGTAGTTTTGAATTAATGAATGGAGCTATGTCATATACTGTAACTAGCTGAGAACCATGATCAGAAAGGCCATTCTCAATAGGAGAAGAATTTATGTTTTTAAACTTATCTTGGTCTATAAAAGTGTTATCTATCAATGTGCTGCTATCCTTTACTACCAGAGTAGGAAAATTAATGACAGATGTCAAACTGAAAGAACCGAGCAAGACTTCCAGGTCATTCTTCCTATTACACTCTTTCAGTGAATCAACATTGAAGTCCCCACAATAAATAATTTGCTTTCCCCTATCTGACAGATAGCACAACAAGGCATCCAAGTTTTCCAGGAATAAATGAAAGTTTCCTGAAGCGGACCTGTATACTGTTACAATTGTAAAAGAGCCCTGCTTCAGTTGAAGTTGACAGGCACATGCTTCTATATGTTGCTCTAGACAAAACTTTTTTGTATCTAAGCTTTCTACACAGTGACAACTTTTGACATATACGGCAACTCCTCCTCTCACCTTATTCTCTCTACTCATATGTGCAGCTAGATTATAACCACTGATATTTACCTTTTCCATATCAGACACAATGTGATGCTCAGACAGGCATAGTATATCTATTACATTATCAGATTCAATGTCATCTAAACAAACCAGGAGTTAATCTACTTTATTCTTCAATCCCAGAATATTTTGGTGAAAAATGGTAACATTATTTTTTACTTTACTTTTGTGAGAATCTACTTTTTCATTAATCCACCAATATTTTGGTTAAATATGGTAACATTATTATTTACTTTACTGTTGTGAGAATCTTGTGAGTTTCGGACCTCTTTAGCAGCTGCCTGCCTGAACTTCTCATTGGACACTGATATTAGTCTAAAAAAGAGGTACATCCATGAGTACTAGTGTCCCCCCTGTGGATTTCGCTAACAACCCTGCCAGTTCACCCTTCCCTTTCCTATTGAGGTGTAGGCCATGCCTTGTGAAATCCCCCCCATCAATAGCCTCGACAGGAACCAATCCAATGTCTGACAGTGTGGCCGTCCTACACAACTGAACTGATCCAACTCCGTATTTATCCTCCTGACAGAGCGGTTCAACTGGGGCCGATCATGCCGCACGAAAGCAGGCACCAGCCCAACATTGGTATGGGTCGTTGCAGAGGCTATTTTTACCGGGTCACACTCGATACTGTAGCCCTGATCCCTATCGACACTGTTTCCCACTCCACCCACTATCATCACACGATCCTGCTTTGTGAATCCCTTGCACAAGGAACCTGTATCCTCTACCACCTGGCTAAGACTTGCACGTGGCTTGAAAAAGTTTGTGACCTGGTACCTGTCACCTAATTTTTCCTGCAAAATCTGGCCCACACCTCTTCCACGGTTGCTACCTAGCAACAGAGCTTTCCTCTTACCTTCTACTTTTTTTGAAACAGTTGGTTTCCTAGTGAGATTCTGTTGCATCTAAACTACATCTACTTCTACTGGAGCCTCTTCCTTACTTAACTGTGGTAGCAAGGCAAATCTATTGGTTGTGCCAATTGGGAAACTGTCAGACACTGTCCTCTTTCTGTGGCCCCTCTTCCCTGCTACCACTTCCCACCGCCGTTTACCCTCCTCCCCCCTTAACCTCATCAGTTCCTCCCTCGCTCTGTTCAAATCAGCCTGAAGGCCTCTAATTTTCTCCTCTGTTACAAAAATTTGGAAAGGGATAATCTCCACAGGTGTGACCTCTTTGTGCTCCTGATAAAAAGCGTCCAAGATCTGAAGTATGGAAGTCTCACTGTGATTACTTGGATACGGACGTAATAATGTATTACGACACACTGTACCACATCCATGTGAACATCACATTTCCACTGCAAGCTAGAAACACTTGAAAAGCAGTCACAAATAATGTTTTAATTGCTTCGCCGTGATGAGAAAAAGCATTTCAATTGTTGCAAGCACATTATCAGCATTAATAAACTAATTATACAACAGGCTACACAAATGAAGAAAGTGGTCGGTATTATTACGAAAGTAGGAATATCCTAGAAGAATGTCATCGTTAGATATATTTAATTTGTAGAAATGTACTGCTGACAAAGGCAGATATACTTTCATGACAATGTTTTTCGAACTTCAGCTCACAAGGCACACATGGTTAGCTTGTGCATTCCTGTTGCGTGCATTATCCTCCGCTGCTGACAATACACTGACCATTGTGTTGTGCGCCAGACCAATTGTTTATTTTTCTGGCATGTGCCTATCATTCCACCTGAAGGAACGCTCGTCATTATTTTAATACTGCTCAGATCAAGAGAAGGAGTAAAAGCCTTTGGTAAGTTTCCATGCCAGTCGCTCAATGCTAAAAATACGATGAGTTACGGGGATTCCAACAAAATTCCAACAGAATGGCGATTTATTTTTATGTGAATTGTTAACCTTTTCTCATTCGAAAAGCATCACCATTTACGAGTAACGGCCACATTTCTACTGTTGACAGGTTTGAGAGTACTTCTTTTGCCAAAACACGCTACAATTTGCACAAACTCATTTTTGCAGCAGCTATTCTGACAGAATTCTGAAACAGAGTGTCTCATTAAACATGTAATAGCTTACGAAAAACCTCATTGCGTCGGTTTGTGGTAACATAGAGAAGAAATCTCGTGTTTATTCTCATACAAGGAAACTCTTGTGTCAGTAGCTGTCGATAATTCTTAAAGAATTACAGTCACTGGAATGAAAAAAAATAAAACAGATAGTACAACTTCTGATATATAGTCACAGGTAAGGAAGTTCAGTGTGTTTGCGAAGTGGCAAAGGACTCTCCTCCTTGTATGCCATCATTCGCCAAAATCTCGTTTCGATGTCTCGAGCGGTTTAGGAGATATGAGGGCTGTTGTGACTATTTCATTCCCGTGGGCGTGAGATCGGGAGTGAATGCGCTACATAGGATCCATTTTCTGGAGATCGGAGACAGAGACCTCCTCCCAAGTCTAAACAAAAATTCAATATGTTCGCTAAATTTCATACACAGCAACATATGGTGTTATACGCACCAAACCCATAATCGTAGAGACCCCTATTTTTCATTGCAAACTTTTTGAGTTTTGCGTAGCGTCTTACTAAAATGTGTATATCACAGTAAGCATGACCATTAGCGAGATGGTGAGCACTTCGCCACGAAGCTGACATATAACGCTACAAGTAAGGCAAAAGTCAGCCCGCCGGATTGGCCGTGCGGTCTAACGCCTCAGCTGCACTATGTCGGCGATTGCTGCGCAAACAAGTTCTCCACGAACGCGTACACCACCATTACTCTACCACGCAAACATAGGGGTTACACTCGTCTGGTGTGAGACGTTCCCTGGGGGGTCCACCGGGGGACGAACCGCACAATAACCCTGGGTTCGGTGTGGGGCGGCGGAGGGGTGAAGTGGACTGCGGTAGTCGTCGTGGGGTTGTGGACCACTGCGTCTGTGGCGGGGACGGAGCCTCTCCGTCGTTTCTATGTCCCCGGTTAACATAACATAACATAAAATAAGGCAAAAGTCAAATATTTTCAGTGAATAGTTTCTGTAAAATCGTTTGAGGAAAATAACAGGTTGCACGCTTTGGTTCTGTCGGGGCAGAGCGTCGCCAATTGGTGCGCCTTGAAGTACACTATGTGATCAAAAGTATCCGGACGCCCCCAAAAACAAACGTTTTTCATATTAGGTGCATTGTGCTGCCACCTACTGCCAGGTACTGCATATCAGCGACCTCAGTAGTCATTAGACATCGTGAGAGAGCAGAATGGGGCGCTCCACGGAACTCACAGACTTCGAACGTGGTCAGGTGACTGGGTATCACTTGTGTCATACGTCTGTCCGTGAGATTTCCTCATCCTAAACGTCTCTAGGTACACTGTTTCCGTTACGATAGTGAAGTGGAAACGTGAAGGGACACGTACAGTACAAAAGCGTACAGGCCGACCTGGTCTGTTGACTGGCAGAGACTGCTGACAGTTGAAGAGGGTCGTAACGTGTAATAGGCAGACGTCTATCTATTCCAAACTGCATCAGGATCCTCTGCAAGTACTATGACAGTCAGGCATGACTTGGATTTAATGGTCGAGCGGCTGCTTATAAGCCACACATCACGCCACTAAATGCCAAACGACGCCTCGCTTGGTGTAAAGAGCGTAAACATTGGACGACTGAACAGTACAATAACGTTGTGTGGAGTGATGAATAACGGTACACAGTGTGACGATCCGATGGCAGGGTGTGTATGGGGAATGCTGGTGAACGTCATCTGCCAGTATGTGTAGTGCGAACAGTAAAATTCTGAGGCGGCGGTGTTGTGGAGTGGTCTTGTTTTCCATGGAGAGGGCTTGCACCCCTTGTTGTTCTGCGTGGCTCTACCACAGCACAACCTACCACTGATGTTTTAAGCACCTTCTTGCTTCCCACTGTTGAAGAGCAATTCGGGGATGGAGATTGCATCTTTCAATACGATCGAACACCTGTTGATAATGCACGGCCTGTGGCGGAGTGGTTACACGACAATAACACCCCTGTAATGGACTGCCATGCACAGAATCCTATAGAGTCCTACAGAACACCTTTGGGATGTTTTGGAACGCCGACTTCGTCCCAGGCCTCACCGACCGACATCGATACCTCTCCTCAGTGCAGCACTCCGTGAAGAATGGGCTGCCGTTCCCCGAGAAACCTTCCAGCACCTGACTGAACGTATGCCTGCGAGAGTGGAAGCTGTCATCAAGGCTAAGGGTGGGCCAACACCATACTGAATTCCAGCGTTACCGATGGACGGCGCCACGAACTCGTAAGTCATTTTCAGCCAGGTGTCCGGATACTTTCGATCACACAGTGTGTGTGCGCGCGTCGCAATATGCGTTGGACCAGCGCGACGTGTACAGAACATGTGCGTCGCGCCGTAGTGTCGTGTCACGTCCCACGTGCTGTACGCGCCTCAATTTGCGCCTAGCCTTATTCCATGATGACGCCCGCCCACGATCTGCTAGACTGACAAAATAGACTATCCTGGGGTTGGGTTGGGAAGCCATTCCGCACGCACTTCATTCAGCTGATGTTCCGCCCTCAGACTTACACCTTTTTCGCTCTCTATCGAACAGCCTTCAAGGCACTACCTTTCCGTATGAAAATACGCTTCGAAAATAGCTCGACGAGTTCGCCTCAGAAGGACGCGATTTCTACAGTCGCGGAATCGAAAAAGTTACCCAGCGTTGGCAGACTGTTGTGAAGGAGAATGTATTATTGACGGCTGAAGAGTCTGTTACGTGTATCTGTCGTGTTTATGAAATTTATCGATAAACGGTACGAACTTATGCACCAACCAAAAAGATTCAGTCGACGACGGCACCACAACGTCTTCGGAAAATAGTCGTAAATTGGTGCTAGCACCGTCCGCCGTATCATTTGTGCGCTGCATGTAGAGGACCTCAAAAGTGAAGTGCTGAGCACTGCCACTGAAAGCGACCGAGAACTGGAGCGACGAATTGCACGGAGTGGTCCGGGAGTGTTTGAAAAAATTCGTGCGTCACTGCAGAGACGGTTGCAGTAGTGCATCCAAATGCGAGGGCAGTGTGCAGGCAGCTGCACGAGGGCGGGACTACACCTGATGTGCTGACGTGCTGTGTTTCTTGCCGAGGTAGGCCTCGGGTGCAGCTTTAGCCCACTCAGATGGGAACTTCACCGAAATGATTCAAGTGGTGGACTACTGTGTGCCGTGTACCTCAAGTCTCTAGAGGAACGCAACGTTCCAAATGTTTGGAAAAGAGCACAGGTAGTCCCAGTCTTCAAGAAGGGTCGTCGAGCAGATGCGCGAAACTATAGACCTATATCTCTGACGTCGATGTGTTGTAGAATTTTAGGACATGTCTTTTGTGTATCATGTCGTTTTTGGAAACCCAGAATCTACAATGTAGGAATCAACACGGATTCCGGAAACAGCGACCGTGTGAGACCCAACTCGCTTTATTTGTTCATGAGACCCAGAAAATATTAGATACAGGCTCCCAGGTAGATGCTATTTTTCTTGACTTCCGGAAGGCGTTCGATACAGTTCCGCACTGTCGCCTGATAAACAAAGTAAGAGCCTACGGAATATCAGACCAGCTGTGTGGCTGAATTGAAGAGTTTTTAGCAAACAGAATACAGCATGTTGTTATCAATGGAGAGACATCTACAGACGTTAAAGTAACCTCTGGCGTGCCACAGGGGAGTGTTATGGGACCATTGCGTTTCATAATATATATAAATGACCTAGTAGATAGTGTCGGAAGTTCCATGCGGCTTTTCGCGGATGATGCTGTAGTATACAGAGAAGTTGCAGCATTAGAAAATTGTAGCGAAATGCAGGAAGATCTGCAGCGGATAGGCATTCGGTGCAGGGAGTGGCAACTGACCCTTAACATAGACAAATGTAATGTATTGCGAATACATAGAAAGAAGGATCCTTTATTGTATGATTATATGATAGCGGAACAAACACTAGTAGCAGTTACTTCTGTAAAATATCTGGGAGTATGCGTACGGAATGATTTGTAGTGGAATGATCATATAAAATTAATTGTTGGTAAGGCGGGTACCAGGTTGAGATTCATTGGGAGAGTCCTTAGAAAATGTAGTCCATCAACAAAGGAGGTGGCTTATAAAACACTCGTTCGACCTATACTCGAGTATTGCTCACCAGTGTGGGATCCGTACCAGATCGGGTTGACGGAGGAGATACAGAAGATCCAAAGAAGAGCGGCGCGTTTCGTCACAGGGTTATTTGGTAACCGTGATAGCGTTACGGAGATGTTTAGCAAACTCGAGTGGCAGACTCTGTAAGAGAGGCGCTCTGCATCGCGGTGTAGGTTGCTCGCCAGGTTTCGAGAGGGTGCGTTTCTGGATGAGATATCGAATATATTGCTTGCCCCTACTTACACCTCCCGAGATCACGAATGTAAATTTAGAGGGATTCGAGCGCGCACGGAGGCTTTCCGGCAGTCGTTCTTCCCGCGAACCGTACGCGACTGGAACAGAAAAAGGGAGGTAATGACAGTGGCACGTAAAGTGCCCTCCGCCACACACCGTTGGGTGGCTTGCGGAGTATAAATGTTGATGTAGATGCAGATGTACTGTGGCCCCGTAATGCAGGGTACACAGAACAACGGGAATGTTTGAAATGAGTAGTGGCAGCCGTGGGCAGTTGGCAGCACTGCAGCTTCGTCACAGCGAGCAGACAGTCCGCCATTTCAGTAATCATGGATCAGGGGAACGGACAACAGCGTGCGTTAGCCATACAAAATGTTTTATAAAAACAATGACAGTTTGGTAGCGACGCAGAGGGAGTTTCGACGTTTTTATAATTAAGGTCGTCATGATGCCATTCCGTCGAAACGCGTGACAAAATGTTGGGTTAATAACTTTGAAGACACTGGATCTGCCCTCGAGAAGAAACCAACAGGACGACCGAGAAGTGTGCGTTCTCCAGCGATCATTGATGTCGTACGCGAGGCTGTCTTACGGAGCCCACGGCGTTCGATTGGTAAACAAGCAGCAGTGGTTGGAATGTCTTGGGAGAGTGTTTGCATAATTCTTCCTCTCGATTTAAAATTTCATCCGTACAAACTACAGATGGTGCAACAATTGAAGGACGACTGTTATCGATTACGATTAGGAGAGTGTCAACAAATGATATCAAAAATAAACAACGACGATGAATTTCTAAACAAGTTGTGGATGTCAGATGAGGTTATGCGAATAGACAGAACTGCCGTTACTGGCCAAACACAAATCCTAATGTCGTCCATGAGCGCCCTTTACACGCTACTAAAGTGGCGGCATGGTGTGGTGTTTCATCACATGGGATTATCGGACCGTATTTTTTCGTAAATGAACAGGGAAGCACAATAAATGCCAACGCCGATCGTTACGTGGCGATGTTACGAACTTCCGTTACACCTGCATTTAACAGCTTTCCAAACGCGCAAGAAGCCTGGTTTCAATAGGACGGAGCGACATCACAACACTGCACGGCAATTCAAAAAATGGTTCAGATGGCTCTGAGCACTATGGGACTTAACATCTATGGTCATCAGTCCCCTAGAACTAAGAACTACTTAAACCCAACTAACCCAAGGACATCACACAGCACCCAGTCATCACGAGGCAGAGAAAATCCCTGACCCCGCCGGGAATCGAACCCGGGCGCTGGAAGCGAGAACGCTACCGCACGACCACGAGCTGCGGACTGCACGGCAATTAATGCCATATGTGCGAGAATTGTTTGGCAACATTCGCTGGCCACCTACGTCGCCAGATTTATCCACTTGATATTTTTTTTTCGTTGTGGGGCTACCTCAAGACCGAAGTCCACACGACTCGGCCACGAACCCTGGATGAGTTAAAACAGAGAATTCGGGATGCAATTGACAGGATCCCACCTGAGATGTTCCAACGGTCAATGAGGAATCTCAACAGCAGATTTCACGAATGTATTCGTACCTCTAAAGGACCCAATTTTTGAAAAATGATGAACGCCATCAATTTTTCGTAAATGGCAAAGTTGCAAGGTTTCAATTACTATGAATGAAAATTCTTTCCTTCATCAATTCTACTTTTTTTGGATTGTGGAAATATTCCCGTTTTTCTGTGTCACCCTGTATTCGACGCTAGAGGGTATCTTCATCATCAAGCCCTCCAGTACAGCTGCATGTCCTCATGAAGCACACCGTACTGACACATTAAGGTGACCGCCGGCCGAGAGCCCCAATAACCGCCTTTTGCAGCAGGGAAGGCTGTGAGGCGAGCAGGAAAAAAGAGAAGTGAGGTTGTGGGAGGGGTGTGGAGCCCTGCCTACTCTAGTGCTCCGCTAGGGTTCTCTTTTTTTTTGGGGGGGGGGAGGGGGTGGAGGGTCATCAGTCTTCTGACTGGTTTGATGCAGCCCGCCTCGAATCCCTCTCCTGTGCCAACCTCTTCATCTCAAAGTAGCACTTCCAATTGTACTCCCTCTCTGTCGTCCTCTACAGTTTTTGCCCTCTACAGCTCCCTCTAGTACCATGCAAGTCATTCCCCGATGTCTTAACAGATGTCCTACCATCCTGTCCCTTCTCCTTGTCAGCGATTTCCACACATTCCTTTCCTCTCCTAATCTGCGCAGAACCTCCTCATTCCTTACCTTATCAGCCCACCGAATTCTCAACATCTGTAGCATCTCAAATGCTTCGATTCTCTTCTGTTCCAGTTTTCTCAGAGTCCATGTTTCACTACCATACAATGCTGTGTTCCAGACGTACATTCTTAGATATTTCTTCCTCAAATTAAGGCCTATGTTTGGCGCTAGTAGACTTCACTTGGCTCTTTTTGCCATTGCTAGTCTGCTTTTGATGTCCTCCTTGCTCCGTCCGTCATTGGTTACTTTGCTGCCTAGGCAGCAGAATTCATCTACTTCGTGACCATCAATCCTGATGTTAAGTTTCTCGCTGTTCTCATTTCTGCTGCTTCTCATTACTTTCGTCTTTCTCCGATTTACACTCAAACCGTACTGTCTACTCATTAGACTGTTCATTCCATTCAGCAGATCGTGTAATTCTTCTTCACTTTCACTCAGGATAGCAATGTCATCAGCGAATCGTATGACTGATATCCTTTCACCTTGAATTTTAATTCCACTCCTGAACCTTTCTTTTATTTCCATCATTACTTCTTCGGTGTACAGATTGAACAGTAGGGGCGAAAGACTACATCCCTTACACCCTTTTTAATCCGAGCCGTTCGTTCTTGGTCGTTCACTCTTATTACTCCATCTTGGCTCTTGTACATATTGTATGTTATCCGTCTGTCCACACACCTTAACCAGATTTTTCTTAGAATTTCGATCAGCTTGCACCACTTTACGTTGTGGAGCGGTTTTTCCAGGTCGACAAATCTTATGAACGTGTATTGGTTTTCCTTTAGTCTTGCTTCTATTATCAACAGCCGCGCGGAGTAACCGATTGGTCTCAGGCGCCTTGCCACGGTTCGCGCTACTTCCCCCGTCGGAGGTTCGAGTCTTCCCTCGGGCATGGGTGTACGTGTTGTCCTTAGCGTAAATTAGTTTCCAATATGCTGCTCCAGGCAGGTGTAAAATGAATGTGTGCAACAGAGAATAATAAACGCTAAAATGAAGATTTGGCCCTGTCTGACTACCCCTTGAAGCAGATCTTAGGATATCTTAATTCTATAAATTACAATCTAAACATAAACGAATGACGAAGGCAACTAATCCTACTAAATGATAAACGTTGTTCCTGCTTATATGTTTATTGTAGATTTAAAAAACCTTATATTACAAAGTTTACATTTGCTAAGTAAAATTACTTATCAATTGCCCAACACTGCCCCTTATTATGACTGTGCGGCCTAATATCGATAACGCGAAATGACTGACATCATCTACGTACCAAACACTAGAAGGCACTGCTTTCAAAGATGATCTACGGTGGTGTGCAACCTCAGTGGAAATAAACTAGCGCGATCACAGCTGCTTAGCTTTATAGCCCTAATAAGCCGAAGCAGTTTGCAGTATCACCGTATGTACTGCGTCCGGTGCGTCGGCGTGCTGGTTCTCGTACTCGTCTGCGGCGATGGAAGAACTCCAGCCACAAAAAATAAAAACTCTTTCAAACACTAGCACGGCAGAAGGCGGTCCTCTGACTAATACACTCTAATACTATCTTTTCCCCTCTGTGTTCTACGGACGAGAAACGCAAACCTCCAGCCACAAGGACGGAGTTCAGATAACGTCCCAACGTAAGTATAGGCAGAGGACGCGCTCTCAATTACTGAACGCTGCGTACTCAACTTCGACTTCCAACCCGGAGGTGAAGTCCACAATCGTATAGGTTCGCAGCAGTGCAGTACCTAACTGTTCTAGCTATAAACTCTCGTGAGAGCAAAGACAGCAAGTCCGTCTGTCCCAACAGAAGCTGATATCGGGCGACCGTTACACACGGAAGGCCTCGTCTCTGGACTCCCAGCAAGGCTCGGCTCCCCACCGTAGTAATTCCGAAAACGAATCATATTCCCGAAACCACGGAATATTCTCCCTCCCTACAGATTCTTCCGAATGCCGACCAAGCATATTCTAGTCTTTTGTCGTCCAGTGCGGATAGTTTGCGAGGAAAAACCTATACTCGTACAACGGTACGCTTCTGAGTAAAAATCCTTGGAAATAACCCAGCTTGCGTGGTTTCCGAGATGATGCTTCTTCGTTTCTCTCACCTGCGTCCAAGATTTTCAGCGTTTCCGAAGTATAATCCTTCCGGTCCTGCTACAATAGCGGCCGGTCGCGACTCTACCGTGCTCCAGCGCTTAGGTACTACGGCGTCTGTCTTGTGATTTCCTGTGTTTAAGCAGGACCAACACAGCTGTGTGGGCCTTCCACCCAGGGCTTCAGTTCCGCCAGCCGTTTCATTTCCACTGGCGTTCCAACCTCTACTAGTATAGGCAATCATTCATTACGCCTTTTTAAAGACACTCCGTCACCTTTTATGCAATAAGCGTTAACAATTATTTACAAGACACACGTGACAATGTCAGTCTCCTTTATATATTCATATATACGATCTGCAACCTATCACATGATACCTAATTGTATTTGTAGATCAGGGCAAAGTATGTGGATGAGTGTTTGTAAGGTGCGAAACTATAGCCACCTTACAAGTTTAAGTTAGATTAAGTAGTGTGTCAGCCTAGGAACTGATGACCTCAGCAGTTTGGTCCCATAGGAACTTACCACAACGTTCCAATTTCCATTATCAACTGCAACTTCAGAATTGCCTCTCTGATGTCTATACCTTTCCTAAACCCAAACTCATAGTCATCTAACACATCCTCAATTTGCTTTTCCATTCTTCTGTGTATTATTCTGGTCAGCAATTTGAATGCATGAGCTGTTAAACTGATTGTGCGATAATTCTCGCACCACTCAACTCTTGCAGACTTCAGAATTGTCTGGATAATATTTTCCCGAAACTGAGACGGTGTATCGCCAGACTCACACATTCTACACACCAACGTGAATAGTCGTTTTGTTGCCACTTCCCCCATTAATTTTCGAAATTCTGATGGAACGTTATCTATCCCTTCTGACGTATTTGATCTTAAGCCCTACAAAGCTCTCCTAAATTCTAATACTGGATCCCCTATCTCTTCTAATTCGACCCCTGTTTCTTCTTCTATCACATCAGACAGATCTTTCCCCTCATAGAGGTCTTCAATATACTCTTTCCACATATCCGCTCTCTCCTCTGCATTTAACAGTGGAATTTCCGTTGCACTCTTAATGTTACCACCCTTGCTTTTAATTTCACCGAAGGTTGTTTTGACTTTCCTATGTGCTCAGGCAGTCTTTCTGACAATCATTTCTTTTTCGATTTCTTCAGATTACTCATACAGGCATTTCGTCTTAGCTTGCCTGCACTTGCTATTTATTTCATGCCTTGTATTTCTGTATTCCTGAATTCCCGTAAACATTTTTGTACTTCCTTCTTTCATCGATCAGCTGAAGTACTTCTTCTGTTACCCATGGTTTCTTTGCAGTTACCCTCTTGGTAGGAAATTAGACACTTAAAGTAGACACTTAAAGTAGTAAAGGAGTTTTGCTAATTGGGGAGCAAAATAACTGATGATGGTCGAAGTAGAGAAGATATAAAATGTAGACTGGCAATGGCAAGGAAAGCTTTCTGAAGAAGAGAAATTTGTTAACATCGAGTATAGATTTAAGTGTCAGGAAGTCGTTTCTGAAAGTACTTGTATGGAGTGTAGCCATGTATGGAAGTGAAACATGGACGATAAATAGTTTGGACAAGAAGAGAATAGAAGCTTTCGAAATTTGGTGCTACGGAAGAATGCTGAAGATAAGGCGGGTAGATCACATAACTAATGAGGAGGTGTTGAATAGAATTGGGGAGAAGAGGAGTTTGTGGCACAACTTGACAAGAAGAAGGGACCGGTTGGTAGGACCTGTTCTGAGGCATCTAGGGATCACAAATTTAGCGTTGGAGGGCAGCGTGGAGGGTAAAAATCGTAGAGGGAGACCAAGAGATGAATACAGTGAGCAGATTCAGAAGGATGTAGGTTGCGGTAAGTGCTGGGAGATGAAGAAGCTTGCACAGGATAGGGCAGCATGGAGAGCTGCATCAAACCAGTCTCAGGACTGAAGACCACAACAACAACAACAACCCTCTTGCTACATATGTTTTCCTTTCCAACTTCTGTGATGGCCCCTTTTAGACATGTCCATTCCTCTTCAATTGTACCGCCTAGTGAGCTATTCGTTATCACTGTATCTATAGCCTTAGAGAACTTCAAGTGTATCTCGTCATTCCTTAGTACTTCCCTATCCGACTTCTTTGCGTATTGATTTTTCCTGACTAATCTCTTAACTTCAACCTACTCATCATCACTACTACATTGTGATCTGAGTCTACATCTGCTCCTGGGTATGCCACAATCCAGTATCTGATTTCGGACTCTCTGTCTGACCATGATGTAATCTAACTGAAATCTTCCCGTATCACCCGGCCTTTTCCAAGTATACCTCCTCGTCTTGTGGTTCTTGAACAGAGTATTCGCTATTACTATCTGAAATTATTTTAGAACTCAATTAGTCTTTCTCCTCTCTCATTCCCAATATTCTCCTGTAACCATTTCTCCTACTCCCTTCCCTACAGCCACGTTCCAATCCCCTATGACCATTAGATTTTTATCTCCCTTTAAGTACTGTCTTTCGCTGCAGCATCCTCATACACTTTCTCTATCTCTTCATCTTCAGCTTGCGACGTTGGCATGTATACCTGAACTACCGTTGTTGTTGGTTTGCTGTCGATTCTGATAACCCTATCACTCAACTATTCACAGTAACGCACTCTCTGCCCTACCTTCCTATTCATGGCGAATCCTACTACGATTATACCATTTTCTGGTGCTGTTCATATTACCCTGTACTCATCTGACTATAAAACCTTCATTTCTTTCAAAAATGGTTCTGAGCACTATGGGACTTAACATCTGTGGTCATCAGTCCCCTAGAACTATTTAAACGTAACTAACCTAAGGACATCACACACATCCATGCCCGAGGCAGGATTCGAACCTGCGACCGTAGCAGTCGCGCGGTCCGGACTGCGCGCCTAGAACCGCTAGACCACCGCGGCCGGCTTCATTTCTTTCCATTTCACTTCACTGACCACTACTATATCTAGATTGAGCCTTTGCACTTCCCTTTTCAGACTTTATAGCCTGCCTACCAAGTCGAAACTTCTGTCATTCCACGCCCCGACTCGTAGCACGTTATCCTTTCGTTGGTTATTCAATATTTTTCTCACAGTCACCTCCTCCTTGGCAGTACCGTCCCTGAGATCCGAATGAGGGACTATTCCGGAATCTTTTGCCCATGGAGAGATCATCATGACACTTCTTCAATTACAGGCCACATGTCCTGTGGATACACGTTACGTGTCTTTAATGCAGTGGTTCCCATTGCCTTCTGCACCCTCATGCGGTTGATCACGACGCTCCATTGGGGACAGTTCCCAACCCAAGTAGAGGAAAGTGTCCTGAATTCTGCCCGCTCCTCCGCTCTCTTTGACAAGTCCGTTGGCAGAGTGAGGGTGGCTTCTTACGCCGGAAGTCTTCGGCCGGCAATGCTGATTATTTATCAAAGTTTAAGCGATGGCGGGCTTCGAACCCGGCACCGAGGACGCTTTTGTGACTAATGAAAGACGCTACCCGTAGGTTTAATAACTGAGAATCCACGACATGAACAACCCAATTGTGGTGGTCCTGCAGATTCTCAGCTGGGGAGGTGGGTCGATAAGTGAGTATCGCAAACTCATGCTGGTGCTCTCCAAACTCCGCACGTACTCTATGAGCTGTGTGAGACGTTGCATTGTCCATTGTGCCGAGGAAAAAGAAACTGCATGTAGGGGTGGACATAGTCCTCAAGGATAGATGCGTACTTCTGATGCACTGTGCCTCCGAAAATGACGAGATCGCGCAATCCACAAAGAAATTCCCTAGAGTACGCTGAAGAGCCAAAGAGACTGGTACACCTGCCTAATATCGTGTAGGGCCCCCGCGAGCACGCAGAAGTGCCGCAACACGACGTGGCGTGAACTCGATTAATTTTAGAAGCAGTGCTGGATGTAATTGACGCCATGAATCCGTAAGAGTGCCACGGGGTGGAGACGTCTTCCGAACTGCACGTTGCAAGTCATCCCAGATATTCTCGATAATGTTCATGTCTGGGGAGTCTGGTGGCCAGCGGCAAGTGTTTAAACTCAGAAGAGTGTTCCTGGAGCCACTCTGTAGCAATTCTCGAGGTGTGGGGTGTAGCATTGTCTTGCTGGAATTGTCCAAGGCCATCGGAATACACATGAATGGATGCAGGTGATCAGACAGGATGCTTACGTACGTGTCACCTGTCACAGTCGTATCTAGACTTATCAGGGGTCCCACATCATTCCAACTATACCATTACAGAAGCTCTACCAGTTTGAACAGTCTCCTGCAGATATGCAGGGTCCATGAACTCTTGAGGTTGTCTCCATACCCGTACAGGTCCATCGACTCGATACAATTTGAAACGAGACTCGTCCGACCAGGCAACATGTTTCCAGTCATCAGCAGTCCAATGTCTGTGTTGACGGGCCCAGGCGAGGCGTAAAGCTTTGTGCCGTGCAGTCGCCGAGGGTACACGAGTGGGCCTTCGGCTCTGAAAGTTCAGAGAAAGGCAGCACGTTTTGTAGTATCGGGAAATATGAGAAAGAGTGTCACAGAAATGATACAGGATTTGGGCTGGAAATCATTAAAATAAAGGCGTTTTTCCTTGCGACGGAATCTTCTCACGAAGTTCCAATCACCAACTTTCTCCTCCGAATTCGAAAATATTTTGTTGACACCGACCTACACGGACAGAAACGATCAACACGATAAAATAAGGGAAATCAGAGCTCGTACGGAAAGATATAGGTGTTCATTCTTTCCGCGTGCTATACGAGATTGGAATAATAGAGAAATGCGAAGGTGGTTCGATGCATCCTCTGCCAGGCACTTAAATGTGATTTGCAGAGTATCCATGTAGATGTAGATGTAGATGTAGATGTAGAGAAACAGCATGTCCCACAACTGATCGAAGTTTTCCCAGGGTCACGTTCAGAATGTGTTACGCAATGCGTGCCTTCAATACAACTAAGTTTGTAATCGGAACACTGAACACAACATCTTTCAGATAGCCCCACAGCCAGAAGTCACACGGCCAGGCTGTAGGAAAATGGCGGCTGATAATTCTAGTATTTCCGAAATGACGCTTCAGCAGCTGCTTAACTGGATTTGCAATGCGCAGAGGTGCGCCATCTTGCATAAAAATCATCGCATCCACACATCCACGATATTGGAGAGCTGGAATAACGTGGTTGTGCAAAAGGCACTCGTAGTGGTTACCATGGCGATAAGCAGCTGTCTCTTCAAAAAAATATGGCCCTGTGATAAACGGTGCCGTAAACCCGCACCGCACACTCACCTTCTCAGGATGAAGTGGTACCGGTTGATTCGCGTGTGGATTTTCCGTTGCCCATGTCGACATATTGACATATCCTGTCAAATGGAAGTGGGCTTCATCTGTTCACAAAATCTTCCACGGCCAATCATTGTGCTCTTCCATGCTAACAAGAAATTCCAAAGCATAGTGTGGCGTTCGCTGTGTTATTCAGTGGTTTGGTATTTAACTAACTTGTAAATGAAAATGATAATCTTATTTTATTACATTGAGTTATTACTAAACAATTTTTCTCCCGGCTAAAGATTTGATCAAGTTGCTAAAGAACTCCAAGTTAACGTCGTGTTAAAGTGTTGTCTGTAAGTTGTGTGTCACTAAATCACAGTTCATACAACAGATTATGATGGAAACAGTTATCTTCAGCAAAATGATCATTAAAACCACCGAATATCAGCCGCATACAACACTGACGTATGTTACCTGAAACAATATTCTTCGCAATTCGTGCGTAATTAATTTCGGCTCCATATATCAGCTAGAAAAGTTTGTTATAACGATCGTGCTATGAGCACTGTTTTTAAAGAACCAATCTGATTCGAATTATTTTCATTAAAATCAGTTCGGAACCACCGGTGCACATTTATTTTTACACATTTGTATTACGTTCAGCAGTTATGTCTGCAGAGTTGCGTAATTTGAATTTGCCGCTGTGATAATTGTTAAGATGGCGCCAGACAATTGATAGAGACTTTCTATTGTTAGAGCAAATAAGTAAATATTTAAAATGTTTATTAAACTCTATAGACTATACTTTCATATTGTGCAGTATTTAGACCTCATCACGCAAACATTTGATTTGTTTCTAAGGAAAACACAGACAAAAACGCGATACAAATCGCCATCATCAATGGCTGCGCTCGTTGCAGCGGAAAGAAATAATTAACACAGATAATGCTTACTGAGAGAGGAATTAAAGTTACAAATAATTATTCACTCATATTTATAATAATAATGAACTCTATTTTCAAGTAATAATTAACAAATAATTACAATTTCTTAACAGACCTCAGTTTGATATGCGTCTTGCGTGCTGAACCTACAAAAGCCATCCAACAAAAGGTAAAAAAAAAAGGAAGACAAACGCAGATCATAAAAGGAATTTACAATTATCATTGTCTTTGTATGATACACATCGATATGTCCAATTACATTTTTTCGTATGTCGAATAGAAAATGTTTATAACTGTTACAGGCATAATTTCCTCTCGTCGCACTGTAGCCAAAAATTTATCACGTGGATGTTACAATAGGTCTCTGGCAGCTCAACAGGAAGCAACTCGTGCACATGGGTAATTTTGTATTGGTAGTAAAGAAGGCTGTCCCGTTGGATTTTACGCACCGTGCTCACGGGTGTGTCCAATGTACGGGCAGTTCTCCGTGCACCACACGTTTGCACACCACCACTCGTCTCCTCCCGCACTGCCGTGGTCACTGCTTCCACTAACGTCGAATCAGTTCGTTTCTACATCTACACCTACATCTACATGATTACTTTGCAATTCACATTTAAGTGCTTGGCAGAGGGTTCATCGAACCACAATCATACTATCTCTCTACCATTCCACTCCCGAACAGCGCGCGGGAAAAACGAACACCTAAACCTTTCTGTTCGAGCTCTGATTTCTCTTATTTTATTTTGATGATCATTCCTACCTATGTAGGCTGGGCTCAACAAAATATTTTCGCATTCGGAAGAGAAAGTTGGTGACTGAAATTTCGTCAATAGATCTCGCCGCGACGAAAAACGTCTTTGAATTAATCACTTCCAGCCCAACTCGTGTATCATATCTGCCATACTCTCTCCCCTGTTACGTGATAATACAAAACGAGCTGCCCTTTTTTGCGCCCTTTCGATGTCCTCTGTCAATCCCACCTGGTAAGAATCCCACACCGCGCAGCAACATTCTAACAGAGGACGAACGAGTGTAGTGTAAGCTGTCTCTTTAGTGGACTTGTTGCATCTTCCAAGTGTCCTGCCAATGAAACGCAACCTTTGGCTCGCCTTCCCCACAATATTATCTATGTGGTCTTTCCAACTGAAGTTGTTCGTAATTTTAACACCCAGGTACTTAGTTGAATTGACAGCCTCGAGAATTGTACTATTTATCGAGTAATCGAATTCCAACGGATTTCTTTTGGAACTCGTGTGTATCACCTCACACTTTTCGTTATTTAGCGTCAACTGCCACCTGCCACACCATACAGCAAACTTTTCTAAATCGCTTTGCAACTGATACTGGTCTTCGGATGACCTTACTAGACGGTAAATTACAGCTTCATCTGCGAACAACCTAAGAGAACTGCTCAGATTGTCACCCAGGTCATTTATATAGATCAGGAACAGCAGAGGCCCTAGGACACTTCCCTGCGGAACACCTGATATCACTTCAGTTTTACTCGATGATTTGCCGTATATTACTGCAAGATTGCACACCAAAAGAACCCGTCTTTTCGAGTTTCCGAATCATTTTCTCCAGGCCCACGGCAGTCATCGGACCAACGCCTTTTTTCAAACCAGTGCCCGGAACTTCTGTAGAGCGACGCGTGCACAGTCGTCATTCCTGTAATACAAGTTTACAAGCAGAGCGCGATCCTGCATTGAGGCAGTCATGGCGAACGTCGCAGCCGCGAAAGGAGGAAAAGCCGTGTACTCGGTGAGTTTATACCTACTTCAATGGGTCGTGCGCGTGACAGGTGTTTCCATTTACGTATTCTCACACATACAGATCAATTTTCACACTATTCTTTTTCTTCTGCCATACGTTTTCCCCCTTCTACAATAATATTTCGTTGCAGTTTGACGCCATTCTGACTACAGCGTTTTGAAAGTTTAACTTGTATTATAATCACCGTGTATGTCCCGTGGTGTGCCACAGTTCCCTCGACACTGGTTCTGGATAGCGCCATTTTGTCACACACGGCATACTTTAACCATAGCGGCATGCGATCTGTTCACAAACGTAGCCGTTTCGCAAATGCTTCCACCCTTGGAACGAAAGCCAATGATCACAGCCATCTGCGAGTCAGATAAATCGCTCTGTTTTCGCAAGTATTGCATTGTTGTCTATGTCCCCCTTATCTCACTCTATACAGGGTGGCTCGGCTGTTGTTGTGTGTTGTTGTGGTCTTCAGTCCTGAGACTGGTTTGATGCAGCTCTCCATGCTACCCTATCCTGTGCAAGCTTCTTCATCTCCCAGTACTTACCGCAACCTACATCCTTCTGAATCTGCTTACTGTATTCATCTCTTGGTCTCCCTCTACGATTTTTACCCTCCACGCTGCCCTCCAATGCTAAATTTGTGACCCCTTGATGCCTCAGAACATGTCCTACTAACCGGTCCCTTCCTTTTATCAAGTTGTGCTACAAACTCCTCTTCTCCCCAATTCTATTCAATACTTCATCATTAGTTATGTGATCTACCCATCTAATCTACAGCATTCTTCTGTAGCACCACATTTCGAAAGCTTCTATTCTCTTCTTGTCCAAACTATTTATTGCCCATGTTTCCTCCATACATAACTTAATCATAGCTAACACTTGGTTCAAGAACCATGAAAGAAGGTTGTATACATGGAAGAATCCTGGAGATACTAGAAGGTATCAGATAGATTATTTAATGGTAAGACAGAGATTTAGGAACCAGGTTTTAAATTGTAAGACATTTCCAGGGGCAGATGTGGACTCTGACCACAATCTATTGGTTATGAACTGTAGATTAAAACTGAAGAAACTGCAAAAAGCTGAGAATTTAAGGAGATGGGACCTGGATAAACTGACTAAACCAGAGGTTGTACAGAGTTTCAGGGAGAGCATAAGGGAACAATTGGCAGGAATGGAGGAAAGAAATACAGTAGAACAAGAATGGGTAGCTCTGAGGCATGAAGTAGTGAAGGCAGCAGAGGATGAAGTAGGTAAAAAGACGAGGGGTAGTAGAAATCCTTGGGTAACAGAAGAAATATTGAATTTAATTGATGAAAGGAGGAAATATAAAAATGCAGTAAATGAAGCAGGCAAAAAGGAATACAAACGTCTCAAAAATGAGATCGACAGGAAGTGCAAAATGGCTAAGCAGGGATGGCTAGAGGACAAATGTAAGGATGTAGAGGCTTATCTCACTAGGGGTAAGATAGATACTGCCCACAGGAAAATTAAAGAGACCTTTGGAGAATGGAGAACCACTTGTATGAATATCAAGAGCTCAGATGGAAACCCAGTTCTAAGCAAAGAAGGCAAAGCAGAAAGGTGGAAGGAGTATATAGAGGGTCTACACAAGTGTGATGTAATTGAGGACAATATTATGGTGGTTCGGTAAGAGCATACAAAAATTTAACAGGACTTGAGAGGAAACTACACTATACTATTTGAAGTAGGGAACCTAGGGTCGGAGAAGCCGGCTTAAGGAGACGATAGGAATAAAATAACATTACTGTGTACTTTGTAACGTTCTTTAAAAAATGAGATAATAAACTTTACGTTGAGTGAATGTCTGATCTGTGGAATGAGTACTGAACTCGAATTGTCGTATAGCGTGTTGTAAGTGCAAGTGGTGTGTTTACTCCGAGTTATTTTTAGCAAAACTTTACACGAATTGATTGGGCAATGCAACTCCCAATACCGATAACGAAATACAGTCACTGCAAAATACAATCCTCTGGTCCTGTTCAAAGGTGATAACTTTGGTCCCTGTGCACATAACAAATAAATTTAATTGTGTTACCTGTAGAGCAGCAACGGAATAACGCGATATATTCTGGTCTCTCACAAAAGATATGAATATGCAAGCTACAGGCTCAGAGGTGTGCAATGCTGGCTGTAATACTTTGAAATGCACACGAAATTCTTTCGGCTGATAAATGAAAACGTTTATGAAAATCCAACTTCTTTGAAAAATATACACTACTGGGCATTAAAATGGCTACACCACGAAGATGACGTGATACAAACGCGAAATTTCACCGACAGGAAGAAGATGCTGTGATGCGCAAATGATTAGCTTTTCACAGCATTCACACAAGGTTGGCGCCGGTGGCGACACCTACAACGTGTTGACATAAGGAAGGTTTTCAACCGATTTCTCATACACAAACAGCAGTTGACCGGCGTTGCCTGGTGAAACGTTGTTGTGATGCCTCGTGTAAGGTGGAGAAATGCGTACCATCACGTTTCCGACTTTGATAAAGGTCGGATTGTAGCCTATCGCGATTGCGGTTTATCGTATCGCGACATTGCTGCTCGCGTCGGTCGAGATCCAATGACTGTTAGCAGAATATGGAATCGGTGGGTTCAGGAGGGTAATACGGAACGCCGTGCTGGATCCCAATGACCTCGTATCACTAGCAGTCGAGATGACAGCCATCTTATCGGCACGGCTGTAACGGATCGTGCAGCCACGTCTCGATCCATGAGTCAACAGATGGGACGTTTGCAAGACAACAACCATCTGCACGAACAGTTCGACGACGTTTGCAGCAGCATGGACTATCAGCTCGGAGACCGTCGCTCCGGTTACCCTTGACGTTGCATCACAGACAGGATCGCCTGTGATGGTGTACTCGACGACGAACCTGGCTGCACGAATGGCAAAATGTCATTTTCGGATGAATCCAGGTTCTGTTTACAGCATCGTGGTGGTCGCATCCGCGTTTAGCGACATCGCAGTGAACGCACATTGGAAGTGTGTATTCGTCATCACCATACTGGGGTCTCACCCGGCGTGATGGTATGGGGTGCCATTGGTTACACGTCTCGGTCATCTCTTGTTCGCATTGACTGCACTTTGAACAGTGGACAACATTTCAGATGTGTTACGACTCATGGCTCTACCCTTCATTCGATCCCTGCGAAATCCTACATTTCAGCAGGATAATGCACGACCGCACGTTGCAGGTCCTGTACGGGCCTTTCTGGATACAGAAAATGTTCGACTGCTGCGCTGACCAGCACATTCTCCAGATCTCTCACCAATTGAAAACGTCTGGTCAATGGTGGCCGAGCAACTGGCTCGTCACAATACGCCAGTCGCTATTCTTGATGAACTGTGGTATCGTGTTGAAGCTGCATGGGCAGCTGTACCTGTACACGCCATCCGAGCTCTGTTTGACTCAATGCCCAGGCGTATCAAGGCCGTTATTACGGCCAGAGGTGGTTGTTGTGGGTACTGATTTCTCAGGATCTATGCACCCAAATTGCGTGAAAATGTAATCACGTGTCAGTTCTAGTATAATATATTTGTCCAATGAATACCCGTTTATCATCTGCATTTCTTCTTGCTGTAGCAATTTTAATATCCAGTAGTGTATTTGTGTGAAAGAAACGTCAGTCAGTTACATACTACGGCGTGCACACACTTTATTGAACATGTAAACGTCACTACAGATATTCGGATTTTTGGGTTATGACATGTTCGATATGGCTGCCACCATTGGCAATGATGTGGCGCAGACGAATAGTGACATTCTGCATGGCTCGCTGACGTGTCGGAACGTCGATGGCGCCGATGACTTCCTGAATGGCTGGTTTCAGCTCAGCAATGGTTTTGGGGTTATTCCTGTACACCTTGTGTTTAATATAGCCCCACAAAAAGGAGTCGTATATGTTCAGATCCGGAGAATATGGCGGCCATTCGAGGCCCGTCCCAGTGCTCTCTGGGTACCCCAGAGCCAGAATGCGGTCCCCAAAGTGCTCCTCCAGGACATCAAACACTCATCTTCCTCAGTGGGGTCCAACTCCGTCTTTCATGAACCACGTCGACATCAGGGTCACTTTGGATGTTGGGGATAAAATGATCTTCCAAAATCTTCACATGCCGTTCGGTAGTCACTGTGCCATCGAGGAACATCGCACCGATTATTTCGTGACTGGACACTGCACACCACACAGTCACCCGTTGAGGGTGAAGAGACTTCTCGATTGCGAAATACGGATTCTCAGTCTCCCCCAAATGCGCCAGTTTTGCTTACTGACGAACCCATCCAAATGAAAGTGGGCTTCGTGGCTAAACCAAACCATACATCACATACTAACTCCCATCATGCCCTGTGCCTAACTGTACAGTTTTAATGTTCTAACTAGAATCGTTCAAAAGTTATGACGAATTTTATTTCATATACGAGGGTGGTTTGAAACGTTCTCAGAACAGTATAGAAAAAAAGTACTTACATCACTGAAAATTTTTTATTTTTCGATGTATTCTCCGTGAAGATGAATGAATTTGGTCCAACGATGTTCCAGTGCCTTGATCCCATCTCGAAAATGAGTTTTCTCCAGGCCTGTAAAATGGTTCTCAACTCTGGCTATAAATTCATTGTTTGATCTTCGTCCACCCAGAAAAATTTTCAGTTTTGGGAAGAGATAGAAGTCTGAAGGAGCCATATCAGGTGAAGAAGGCGGTTGTGGCCACAGTTCATACCTTAGTTCGTGTAACTTTGTCATGCGGGACAGCACATGTGTACGGGCTCGCATTGTCTTGATGGAAGATGACTTTCTCCCTTGCTAAACCTGGCCTTTTTTCGCGTATGTTTTGTTGCAATTTGTCCAGGAGGTTAGTATAGTATTCTCCAGTAATTGTTTTCCCAGTGGGGAGATAATCTACAAACAGAATCCCCTTCGCATCCTGCAACACTGATGCCAAGAACTTTCCAGGCGAAGGAATTGTCTTTGCTTTCTTTCGTGGCGGAGAATCAGCATGTTTCCACTGCTTTGACCGTTGTTTTGTCTCTGTTGTATAGTAGTGCACCCAAGTTTGATATGCGGCCACAAACTGGACAGAAAATCTTGTTTGTTTCACCTAAAACGGACCAAACATTGTACCGATATGTCCATTCTCGTACGTTTTTGATCCAGCGTCAAGAGTCGCGGCACCCATCTCGCAGATAATTTTTTTTCTAATTCTTCAGTTAAAATGTGATACACCCTTTCAGATGACATCTGGCAATCGCGAGCAATTTCACGCACTTTCAATCGGCGATCCTCCGTGACCACTTTGTGCGTTTTTGATTTCTGGAGCAGTGGTACATCTTGGCAGACCACTGCGCGGATCCTCTCATCTGAGCTCCCCCGACCAAATTTGAATTCATTTGTCCACTTGGCAACAGTTGAATATGAAGGAGAAGAGTCCCCCAGTGTATTTTGGAAATCGGCACGAATGTCCTTTGCTTTCATACCTTTCTTTCCGAAGTACTTAATCACTGCTCGAATCTCGATTTTTTTCCCATCTTTGCAAATCACTACGCAGGAACAACAACAGAGCCACGTCACCGGCACAGCTCCTTTCCGAGATCACTGGCGTGGCACGTGTTTACAGGCAACAGTCCAATGAATATCACGTGAACAGCTCGTTGCGCTAGCGCTGACCTCTCGTGGTGACTCTGAGAACTTTCCAAAGCACCCTTGGAGTTCAGTAATTGTCAGCCTGCACATGTAAATAAACAACACAGCATGTGTAAACGTGTACGCATGCTAGTTGTAAATAAGGTGGAAATCAGTAAAGCCAGACAAAGTGGTAGATAAGTCTCCTTCTGTATCTGCTTAAGCCGGCTTCTCCGACTCCAGGTTTGCTACCTCAAATTGTTGGGTCGAGCCTCCTCTTTTTTTCTTGTCATAAGTCTACTGACTGGTTTGATGCGGCCCGCCACGAATTCATCTCAGAGTAGCACTTGCAACCTACGTCCTCAATTATTTGCTTGACATATTCCAATCTCTGTCTTCCTCTACAGTTTTTGTCCTCTACAGCTCCCTCTAGTACCATGGAAGTCATTCCCTCATGTCTTAGCAGATATCCTATCATCCTGTCCCTTCTCCTTATCAGTGTTTTCCACATATTCCTTTCCTCTCCGATTCTGCGTAGAACCTCCTCATTTCTTACCTTATCAGTCCACCTAATTTTCAACATTCGTCAATAGCACCACATCTCAAATGCTTCGATTCTCTTCTCTTCCGGTTTTCCCACAGTCCATGTTTCACTACCATACAATGCTGTACTCCAGACGTACATCCTCAGAAATTTCTTCCTCAAATTAAGGCCGGTATTTGATATTAGTAGACTTCTCTTGGCCAGAAATGCCTTTTTTGCTATAGCGAGTCTGCTTTTGATGTCCTCCTTGCTCCGTCCATCATTGGTTATTTTACTGCCTAGGTAGCAGAATTCCTTAACTTCATTGACTTTGTGACCATCAATCCTGATGTTAAGTTTCTCGCTGTTCTCATTTCTACTACTTCTCATTACCTTCGTCTTTCTCCGATTTACTCTCAAACCATACTGTGTACTCAGTAGACTGTTCATTCCGTTCAGCAGATCATTTAATTCTTCTTCACTTTCACTCAGGATAGCAATGTCATCAGTGAATCGTATCATTGATATCCTTTCACCTTGTATTTTAATTCCACTCCTGAACCTTTCTTTTATTTCCATCATTGCTTCCTCGATGTACAGATTGAAGAGTAGGGGCGAAAGGCTACAGCCTTGTCTTACACCCTTCTTAATACGAGCACTTCGTTCTTGATCGTCCACTCTTATTATTCCCTCTTGGTTGTTGTACATATTGTATATGACCCATCTCTCCCTATAGCTTACCCCTACTTTTTTCAGAATCTCGAACAGCTTGCACCATTTTATATTGTCGAACGCTTTTTCCAGGTCGACAAATCCTATGAAAGTGTCTTGATTTTTCTTTAGCCTTGCTTCCATTATTAGCCGTAACGTCAGAATTGCCTCTCTCGTCCCTTTACTTTTCCTAAAGCCAAACTGATCGTCACCTAGCGCATTCTCAATTTTCTTTTCCATTCTTCTGTATATTATTCTTGTAAGCAGCTTCGATGCATGAGCTGTTAAGCTGATTGTCGATAATTCTCGCACATGTCAGCTCTAGCCGTCTTCGGAATTTTGTGGATGATGCTTTTCCGAAAGTCAGATGGTATGTCGCCAGAGTCATATATTCTACACACTAACGTGAATAGTCGTTTTGTTGCCACTTCCCCCAATGATTTTAGAAATTCTGATGGAATGTTATCTATCCCTTCTGCCTTATTTGACCGTAAGTCCTCCAAAGCCCTTTTAAATTCCGATTCTAATACTGGATGCCCTATCTCTTCTAAATCGACTCCTGTTTCTTCTTCTATCACATCACACAAATCTTCACCCTCATAGAGGCTTTCAATGTATTCTTTCCACCTATCTGCTCTGTCCTCTGCATTTAACAGTGGAATTCCCGTTGCACTCTTAATGTTACCACCGTTGCTTTTAATGTCACCAAAGGTTGTTTTGACTTTCCTGTATGCTGAGTCTGTCCTTCTGACAATCATATCTTTTTCGATGTCTTCACATTTTTCCTGCAGCCCTTTCGTCTTAGCTTCCCTGCACTTCCTATTTATTTCATTCCTCAGCGACTTGTATTTCTGTATTCCTGATTTTCCCAGAACATGTTTGTACTTCCTCCTTTCATCAATCAACTGAAGTATTTCTTCTGTTACCCTTGGTTTCTTTGCAGCTACCTTCTTTGTACCTATGTTTTCCTTCCCAACTTCTGTGATGGCCCTTTTTAGAGATGTCCATTCCTCTTCAACTGCACTGCTTACTGCGCTATCCCTTATTGCTGTATCTATAGCGTTAGAGAACTTCAAACGTATTTTGTCATTCCTTAGTACTTCCGTATCCCACTTCTTTGCGTATTGATTCTTCCTGACTAATGTCTTGAACTTCAGCCTACTCTTCATCACTACTATTTTGTGATCTGAGTCTATATCTGCTCCTTGGTACGCCTTACAATCCAATATCTGATTTCGGAATCTCTGTCTGACCATGATGTAATCTAATTGAAATCTTCCCATATCTCCCGGCCTTTTCCAAGTATACCTCCTCCTCTTGTGATTCTTGAACAGGGTATTCGCTATTACTAGCTGAAACCGGTTACAGAACTCAATTAGTCTTTCTTCTCTTTCATTCCTTGTCCCAAGCCCATATTCTCCTGTAACCTTTTCTTCTACTCCTTCCCCTACAACTGCATTCCAGTCGCCCATGACTATTAGATTTTCGTCCCCCTTTACATACTGCATTACCCTTTCAATATCCTCATACACTTTCTCTATCTGTTCATCTTCAGCTTGCGACGTCGGCATGTATACCTGAACTATCGTTGTCGGTGTTGGTCTGCTGTCGATTCTGATTAGAACAACCTGGTCACTGAACTGTTCACAGTAACACACCCTCTGCCCTACCTTCCTATTTATAACGAATCCTACACCTGTTATACCATTTTCTGCTGCTGTTGATATTACCCGATACTCATCTGACCAGAAAGCCTTGTTTTCCTTCCACTTCACTTCACTGACCCCTACTATATCTAGATTGAGCCTTTGCATTTCCCTTTTCAGATTTTCTAGTTTCCCTACCACGTTCAAGCTTCTGACATCCACGCCCCGACTCGTAGAACGTTATCCTTTCGTTGATTATTCAATCTTTTTCTCATGGTAACCTCCCCCTTGGCAGTCCCCTCCCGGAGATCCGGATGGGGGACTATTCCGGAATCTTTTGCCAATGGAGAGATCATCATGACACTTCTTCAGTTACCTGTGGATACACGTTACGTGTCTTTAATGCAGTGGTTTCCATTGCCATCTGCATCCTCATGTCGTTGATCATTGCTGATTCTTCCGCCTTTAGGGGCAATTTCCCACCCCTAGGACAAGAGAGTGCCCTGAACCTCTATCCGCTCCTCCGCCCTCTTTGACAAGGCCGTTGGCAGAATGAGGCTGACGACTTCTTATGCCGGAAGTCTTCAGCCGCCAATGCTGATTATTTATCAAAATTTAGGCAGTGGCGGGGATCGAGCCCGGGACCGAAGACGTTTTTGATTATGAATCAAAGACGCTACCCCTAGACCACAGGTACAGTTCTCATCTATGTACTATTAAATTTTTGCATGCTCTTGCGGAAACTCCCTGTATATCCTGCACTGCTAGTGCTGCCGCCTGCCTTCTGTGGGTCGCACTACTGCGACGAGCGTGCGGTCAGTCGTGCGCAGCAGCAACACAGCGAGGACAGAGCCGTTAACCGTGCAGACTGCCACTGTGATGAATCGTACTATTAAAACTGCCTGGCAGATCAAAGCAAGTTTCATATCAGCGCACACTCTTCTGCGGAGTGAAAATTTCATTCTGGAAGCGTATTATTATTTTTTATTCGTTTTCTTTTCTTTTTATGCATGTAAAACACGCCATTCAAAAAAGTTTTACACAGTCGTCTCTATTTTTTCTTTATTTTTAGCAGGAGGAGAATGAAATTTTTTGTGAACATACTTGGAACATTTATCTATAAGGTGGTGTATAAAAGTATTTTCTTTGATTTACAGGTGAGCCATAATGGACCGTGAAGTAGATGTCAGGTTGCGACAACGGTCGGTGGTGGAGTTCATCTTCAAGACTGGCGATGACTCTGCCACATCGATTCACAGCAAGTTGCTCCCTGTTTATGTGGAAGACACAGTGGATCGCAGCAGTATCCAGCGGTGGTTGCTGAGATTTAAAGAAGGTGATTTCTCTCTACTGGACGATCCACGAAGCGGTAGACCATCGATGGCAGTGAGTCATGTGAATAAGGAGAGCAAATCATCCAAAATGACATACGTGTGACGATATGACAGCTTGCTGAAATGACTCGTTTGTCATTTGGTAGCGTGGTATCACTGGTACAGCCACTAGGGTACAGAAAAATCTGTGTACGTTGGTGCCTGGATCACTGACAAGAGAAATCAAGACGATGAGGAAGAATGTGTGCGAGGGTCTCGTGAAGACCATTACTGGAGAGTGGAAACAGTGTTTTGACGGCGTCATTACCCAGTTTGAAACACGGTTGTTTTTGTCCGAACCTGAGAGCAAAACCGAATCTGCGGAATGGCGTCACCCGGGTTCCCCTCAGTAAAACAAAACGAGACTTTGACGAACAGCAGGCCGAAAGGTGATGGCCTCCTTCTTCTGGGACCAGTGTGATGTCATTTTCATTGACTTTTTGGAACCCGGTTCCACAATTAACCGGGACCGTTACTGTTTGTCATTGGACAAACTGCGACGTGCCATCAAGACTCACAGACCACAGCTTCAGGGTCAGCTCATCGGACTACACCGTGAGAGTGCCAGACACCGTACAGCCCTTATGACGCAGGACAAAATCACGAAAATGGGTTGGAAAATTGTTCCTCATCCTCCCTACAGCCTGGACTTGGCTCCGTCTGATTTTTACCTCTTTGGTCGTCTGAAGGCCCAGCAGCGCGGCAAAACATAGCGAGAAAGACCTTATTTCCTGTGTCAAGCGGTGGTGTAAAAGGGAAGCCCCAGAATTTTACCAAAGTGCATTTACATCATGGAAAGAATGTTGGGCCGGATGCGCCACAGCTGATGGAGGCTACATTGGTTCAAATGGCTGTGAGCACTATGGGATTTAGCTGCTAAGGCCATCAGTCCCCTAGAACTTAGAACTACTTAAACCTAAGTAACCTAAGGACATCACACACATCCATGCCCCAGGCAGGATTCGAACCTGCGACCGTAGCGGTCGTGCGGTTCCAGACTGCAGCGCCTACAACCGCTCAGCCAGGAGGCTACATTGAGTAGGCTCAGTGTATAGCTAAATGTTCCAAGTATGTTCACGAAAAATTTCATTCTCCTCCTGCAAAAACTGAAAAAAATTAGAGACGACCGTGCAAAACTTTTTGAATGCCCTTATACAACGCCAACTGTAAAGTAACAAGTTGTTTTGTGGCAAAGATAATAAGAGAGACTGGAAAGAGGTAGGATTCACAACACACTCAGTGTGAACCAAAAGTGTATTATTAAGCTACTCATTGTTCCCGTGGTAAGACCTCCAAAACATATTTCACAGACTCCACCTTGAGGTTGAAGCTCACTCCTGTAGCCATGTTTGCATACAAATAAATTGCTTTTCGGGGGGAGATCCGCCTTGAGCACACACCAGACACATCTATATTACATCTATGTCTACGTGATTACTCTGCTATTCACAATAAAGTGCCTGCCAGAGAGTTCAATGAACCACCTTCAAGCTGTTTCTCCACCGTTCCACTCTCGAACGGCACGCGGGAAAAACGAGTACTTAATTTTTTTGTGCGAGCCCTGAGTATAATGTCTGTGACACTATCTTCCCTACTTCTCGATAGTACAAAACGAGCTGCCCTTCTTTGCAGTTTTACGATGTCATCTGTCAGTCCCCCCTGATGCGGGTCCCACACCGCACAGCAATACTCCAGAATAGGGCAGACAAGCATGGTGTAAGCAGTCTCTTTAGTAGACCTGTTGCACATTCTAAGTGATCTGCCAATGAATCGCAGTCTTTGGTTCCAGTTTAGGTTATTTGTAATTGTAATCCTTAAGTACTTAGCTGAATGTACAGAGTTCAGATTAGTGTCACTTATTGCGTAATCGAAATTTAGCGGATTTCTTTTAGTACTCATATGAATAACTTCACACTTTTCTTCATTCACGATCAATTTGCCTCTTTTCGCGCCATACAGATATCTTATCTAAATCATTTTGCAAGTGGTTTTGATTATCTGATGACTTTACAAGACGGTAAATGACAGCATCATCTGCAAACAGTCTAAGACGGCTACTCAGATTGTCTCCTATGTCATTAATATAGATCAGGAACAATAGAGGGCCTATAACAGTTCGTTGGGGAACGCCGGATATTACTTCGTTCTCACTCGATGACTTTCCGTCTGTTACTACGAACTGTGATCTTTCTGACAGGAAATCACGAATCCAGTCGCACAACTGAGGCGATACTCCATAGGCACACAGTCTGATTAGAAGACCTAAGTTTCTGCTGCTCCTTATCCACACGTGTTTCGCTGAAGTTACAGTATCGTCAGTGGGTTTTTTATTTTCGTTCTGTTAAATAACGGTAAGAATTGTTTTATACTGTCTGTACATTTAGAATACCAGTTTTCAAGTAGATTGTTCACGAATTCGAAATTTTTTGTCTAGACTTCGTTTACACGTGCTGTGGTATCTGTGTTATTCTTTGCGCTAGGGCTGCTTTCTTCCCCAGTTTGTCATCTGCAACCACAGAGAACTTACGACAGGAAACTTTACACTTATGTGATCAATATTATTATATTCTATGTGAAGCATTGTGTGTTTGTGTGTGTGTGTGTGTAGTTTCACAGTCAACGTAACTCAGAAACCTTCGAAAATAAATGTAAGCTCAGTACACACACACATACACACACAAATGTTTCACACAGAATAAAATAACATTGACCACAGCAATGTAACTTTCCCCGTCGTAAATGTTCTCTATGGTTGCAGATGATAGACTACCGAAGAAAAACAACCGTCGCAAAATAAAGAAAAACACGGAAACCACAGCACGTGTTCACGAAGACCAGGTAAAAAATTTCGAATTTGTGAGTAATCTGCTTAAAAATTGGTATTCTATATGTACAGATAATATGAAACAATTTTTCCTGTTACTTAATAGCAAGGTAATAAAAACCCACTGATTATGCTGCAACTTCAGGGAAAGACGTGTGAGTAAGAAAGAAGAAAAACTTGTGCTTGGAATTTGCTCAATGCGGATCATATGGAAAAACATAATAAGTAATAAATTGCAATTTAGTTCCATGCAATTTTGTCATATATAGACATTATTCAAGAGCGTGGCTGTTGTATAAAATAAATTGTTGACATGGAACAACAACCAGCCACATATTTCTTTTAGGTCACTTTATTCAATAAGTACGTATACTGTTTCGAATTTTTTTACAGTTCATCATCAGATGATTTTTTCATGATTTCTTCAATAGAGATTACACATTGGTTTGTTGGCGTGAAATGTCCATCTGGCACGATTGTGTTAGCAGTTTTCTTGCAATGAAATACATTCTCGAGGATGTTTGCATTTTCACAGTCACAAACGTTGCACTGCATTGTAAATCACTTTGTTAGGTTGCAAAATGAATTGTCAGTGTGCACCACGTTTTGATTTATACCATACTATCTATTATCACCATTCTATCGCTTGGGCCTTGTCCTGCAGTTACAGCCATCGTTAATCGGATTTAGCATGTTAATGTTTTAGGGGTGGCCGGATGCCCTTCCTACCGCCACCCAATACCCCCCGAGATGGAATTAGTGTACCCGACTGTCTGCGTAGAGTGCAATCCGTGGAATAGTGTGAAAGTGTTCAGATGCCTGCGACCCATGTAACTGAGACGTAACATGGGGACCAGCCTGGTATTCACCTAGCGGGATGTGGAAAACAGCCTAATAACCACATCCAGGCTGTCCGGCACACCGGCCCTCGTCGTTAATCCGCCGGGCGGGTTCGATCCGGGGCCGGCGCACCCACCCGAGTCCAGGAGGCTACCCTGGCGGGTTACTATCTATTATCAGCATACTAGAACTTAGAATTAGTGAAACCTAACTAACCTAAGGACATCTCACACATCCATGCGCGAGGCAGGAGTCGAACCTGCAACCGTAGTGGTCGCGCGGTTCCAGACAGAAGCACCTAGAACCGCTTGGCCACTCGCGGCTGAACGTAGGTACGTTTGAACATTTTATTTCGGTTGTTCCAATGTGATACATGTATCTTTGTGAACTTATCATTTCTGAGAACGCATGCTGTTACAGCGTCATTACCTGTAAATACCCCACTAATGCAATAAATGCTCAAAATAATGTTCGTCATCCTCAATGCATTTGGCAATACGTGTAACGACATTCCTATCATCAGCGAGTAGCTCGCCTTCCGTAATGTTCGCACATGCATTGACAATGCGCTGACGCATGTTGTCAGGCGTTGTCGGTGGATCACGATAGCAAATACCCTTCACTTTCCCCACAGAAAGAAGTCAGGGGACGCCAGATCCGGCGAACGTGCGGGCCACGGTATGGTGCTTCGACGACCAATCCACCTGTCATGAAATATGCTATTCAATACCACTTCAACCGCACGCGAGCTATGTGCCGGACATCCATCGTGTTGGAAGTACATCGCCATTCTGTCATGCAGTGAAACATCTTGTAGTAACATCGGTAGAACATTACGTAGGAAATGCGCATACGCTGTACCATTTAGACTGCCATCGATAAAATGGGGGCCAATTATCCTTCCTCCCATAATGGCGCACCATACATTAACCCGCCAAGGTCGCTGATGTTCCACTTGTCGCAGCCATCGTGGATTTTCCGTTGCGCCATAGTGCATATTATGCCCATTTAAATTACCGCTGTTGATGAATGACGCTTCATCGCTAAATAGAACGCGTGCAAAAAATCTATTATCGTCCCGTAATTTCTCTTGTGCCCAGTGGCAGAACTGTACACGACGTTCAAAGTCGTCGCCATGCTGTTCCTGGTGCATAGAAATATGGTACGGGTGCAATCGATGTTGATGTAGCATTCTCAACACTGACGTTTTTGAGATTCCCGATTCTCGCGCAATTTGTCTGCTACTGATGTGCGTATTAGCCGCGACAGCAGCTAAAACACCTACTTGGGCATCATCATTTGTTGCAGGTCGTGGTTGACGTTTCACATGTGGCTGAACACTTCCCGTTTCCTTAAATAACGTAACTATCCAGCGAACGGTCCGGACACTCCTATGATGTCGTCCATGATACCGAGCAGCATACATAGCACACGCCCGTAGGGCATTTTGATCACAACAACACGATATCGACCTTTTCCGCAATTGGTAAACAGTCCATTTTAGCACGGGTAATGTATCACGAAGCAAATACCGTCCGCACTGGCGGAATGTTACGTGATACCACGTACTTACTAAAACATTCATATTTCTTTACGTACTACACGAATATGTAATGAAAAATGGGGGTCCTATTTTAAAAAAAACGCAGTTGATTCCGTTTGACCTATAGCAGCGCCATCTAGCGGGCCAACCATAGTTCTGTCTGGTTTCCCCCTTCAAGCAAGACGAGTTTCGTTCTTTGTAGTTTTTTCGTTTGACGCTTATTTCACTAGATATTTCGCCCGGTCACTATCAATGGACGAACCTGTATAGAGAAAGGACCTACCCTGCGAATAGATAAGAACGCAAATACATAAACATTTTTTAATGAAAACTATTTCTACAGTGAAAAACTCAGAGTTACTGTACGAGAAAAATAATTTTCAATTTTATTTGGCACCCAGAAAAGAAGGATATAAAGGACTGCGTTGTGCATACTGCCTGGTGTGGTTGCAAGCACACTCGAACAAATAAATGTATGGGTTCTGGAATGTTAGGATGACACTTTCCCTATTCTTTCAGTTCTCAGGACTGTGAGCAATTCACCACACGATCTTTGACAGGAACTTCCACTATGAATTCTGCTTTAGTCGTTAATGAACACTGCTTTTTCCTAAATTTCGTTACTGTATTTCGATTTTTCCGTAAAAAGGATAATCCCTCATAACCTCACTTTCGGCATTCAGGAGCCAAACTGCACAGCAGACAGGTTTCACAACATCGGCAATTTCGGCGCTGACGTGTAAACGAAAATGACCACTCAAAACAGAGGGTCAGTGCGCGAATAAAACGCCAGGGGTGGTGCAGTAGACGCACTTGTCTCGCTTGGTCAACTGCGACAAGAAAATCGATCGTATAATAGGGTATTAACACTTGACTGCCGAAACACGCCACAGTGCGGCAGAAAATGGGGTCTGCAGCCGGGTGAATATTTTTGGGACGGCCAATATCACCGACCGCCGGCGAGGACGTGTGGGGGGGGGGGGGGGGGTGAGGGGACCGCTCCGCATCACATCCCTCTCAGGGGGATGGCACGTGACCTGCCTACTTCCAGTTCGTGAGTCGGCTGTTTTCGTATCTCTCCCTACTAGAAAAAAAAAAGCCCCTCCGTCTGTGACTGTAAACACAAACAACTCCAGCAGTGCCGTGTCTAGAGTGGCATTTCGTCCAACCACGCCTACATGATCACTCTGCAAATCTTACTTAAGTGCCTGGCAGAGGACAATGAAACGCCTGCTACCGAACAGGCGACAACAGGCGCCCTCACGCATTCGATTGTAAGTGCACGACTAGTAGTGGGCAGGAAATCACCTATGTTAGAAATCACAGTGACTGAGAAGTCACAGATATCACAATAACAACTTTACGGAATCTAACTGCTATTTCAGTCGCAATTAGCAGTCGCAAGTAGCATTTCACATTCAACGCCGTGTGCCATCTGTTGGCCGAATTTCGTACTGCTTTCTGTAAACCTGGTGTTATGCTATGGAATTAGCTGCGATTTCAGTGACAAGTAGCGGTTATCCTGTGTTCATCATAAGAATAAACCTGATGTAAACATTACGCCATGTATTCTTCCGCGTCTGCTTGGATGTCATTGGATTTCGTTTCACGTGGAGCGGAAGCCAAGCTGTGGCCAGTACAGTCAAGTACGATCAAAAGGATACGTTTTATGCTGTGTCACACGCACATAGACTCAACGATAATGCTTTACCCGCGCATTAAACTAGGACAGCACTAGCCAGCCAGCGGTCCAACTAACTTGCAATGATGTGAGCAGCTGCAGATTAGACGTAAAAAGAGGCAAGCAAAGAAACAATATAGCTTCGAATGTCTTTATTTTTAAAGAGAGTGAAATAATATTTGGAGAAACTCCAGCACTACCACGCACTTCTTAGGCGACCGGACTCGTTCTCACCTGACATATAATTCTAATTACAAACAAGAGTTATGAAAATTTCTAACTTAAACATAGGGTAAGTTTTCTGAGCGAGCTGTTTGTAATACAGAAGCATACTGCAGGGATTTCACCGTAGTGTTGAATACTGAAGCCACTGAAGGTATGAATTACAATCAGTCGTCTGCTAATCTCTTAGCTCCTTCCTTACCCGAATCCGTTAATACATTTCAGTTCTGGAAGTGTCACCTGCTACGTTGACAACGAGCCCATCAACTTATTTTCTCTTCTTCTTTCATGACGAGCCGTTCTATATCCCACCAGCGTTCGGAAGTGACGTGTGCAAAACCTGCGCGTTTTAGTTCCAGCACGTCTGGCAGCTTAACAGTCTAGTTACTCCTCGGGCCAAATCCCGCAGCTTGGCTCCAGATCAGTTCTGTTGGGTTCATATCGTAATGGTACAGTAGCGAATATAAAAATGCAGCATTTGTATGATGTGCTCGACGCTGTAAAAATGATTGTTTTTCATGTTTCTACGATACTTTCCTACCTCTGTGGTATAAAACGATGGAGATAGTCCAAATAATGAGGATTTGGTTTTTCGTTTTTGCCTTAAAATTAAATTGTTTTGTTTTCTTTATTCAATCAACTTTTATGAACAGTCTTTCATAAAACATCGATAATTAAGAATTTGTATTTGAAATGGAAACAGGAATTTCGCTTCTAATATGTAATTAGAAACAAGAAGACGTGCATTATTCATAAAAATGATGATGAGTGTTATAAAATTGAACGACAAAAGAAATGGTACTGGGGAACTATGAAGCAACGAATCATTACCTGTTCAAATGGTTCAAATGGCTCTGAGCACTATGGAACTTAACTGCTGTGGTCATCAGTCCCCTAGAACTTAGAACTACTTAAGCCTAACTAATCTAAGGACATCACACACATCCATGCCCGAGGCAGGATTCGAACCTGCGACCGTAGTAGTCGCGCGGTTCCAGACTGTAGAACCGCTCGGCCACTCAGGCCGGCGAACCATTACCTATATGTGGTTTATTCCATTACGCTACCGACTGCGCTCCACGTACGATGTGACTTTTTGTGTCAACTGCATTATATATAGTCGCTGGGAAAACTTCAAAGCCGAGTTATGAAAAACATTAAGAACAGCCTATTTCTCGGCAGTTTTTAACTGTATTCCACACGCGTGTTTCACAACGGAACATAGAGCAGCCTCAGCCATTTTGATACTGCGCATTAACAACGCGACAATCGGAGCACAACGCCGCAGAGGCTGTGAATGTACACGATTTTTTAAATAAAACACGTTGATGGCTATTAATACATTTGAATGTCTTTAAGTTTCATTTAACGTAACTTGGTAATAATAAATCTAATGCATAAATAGGATCTACTTCCAAGAGCGTAACAAACCAGCGTACGTGCTTTAAGGAACCATTTGCACTCGAGCACAGACAATATTTGATTTAGTGAACTTAGATTGTATGTATCGATTTTTTAAGACAAGAGAAAGCAAAACAAGGGAATTAACACCGCTCTCTTTTCGCAGCCAGTATACAGTCATCTACACTCCTATGTCATTCGTTGTCCTAGAAGGACGTACAGTAATTCTTTGTGTGGCTCCACAGTTAGCCATATTGATACTTATTTGCAGAAAAGAGGCGCAGAATTAATAAGTCGCTCTCATTTGTGAATTATCTGCCATTATTTACTTAAAATTTTACGTGTCATTCATATCTAATGTGTATGTTGAAATGAATATATGTTTTATTTAATCGTATGCTTTTCTCTGTTTTAGTCACCCCATTGTCACGATTGAAGCTGAGGTCAGATACCAGACTTTGTCTACAAAAATATATATAATGAGCCCTGGCTACGTTCCGTACATCTTCGGACGTACGAAGCTCGATAAATTCACGGCGTAAATTTTAATCTCTCAATTATTTATCCAATCGAACAATAATTATTATTATTATGTATTATTATTTTCTTTTTATTTGTTAAAGTGTGCAACGGCTTCTGACCAGTCATCGCGTGTGTGATTGTTTACATCAGGTTTATTCTTATGATGAACGGTTTATAGAAGTCGCAAGTAGCAACTAAAAAGCGCAGTTAACAGTCAACGCCGTGTGCCATCTGTTGGCCAAAGTTCGTACTACGCTCTTTCTCTGCGATTCGCTATCGAGCGATTTCCGTGACAAATCGCAACTAGAAGTCGCAAGTAGCAATTAAACAGAGCAGTTAACATTCTTTGCAGAGTGTCACCTGTTGACCGACGTTCGTACTTTGTGATAAGAACCTTGTGCCTCACGAGATCGATGTACTGCGTGTGCATACTAATACGACACGCACATTCAGCACCAGTTACGGTTGGTCAAACACAGCTGTGACTGAATATCCTAGGCGCTCAGTCCGGAACCGCGCGACTGCTACGGTCGCAGGTTCGAATCCTGCCTCGGGCATGGATGTGTGTGATGTCCTTAGGTTAGTTAGGTTTAATTAGTTCTAAGTTCTAGGTGACTGATGACCACAGATGTTAAGTCCCATGGTGCTCAGAGCCATTTGAACCATTTTTTTCTGAATATCAATAAGAAGCAACATTGCATTTTTCTCCTGAAAATATCATTTAGGGACAGCTGAAAAATGTGTTTGATTCTGCTTCCAATATGACAGTTGTGGTTAATACTCCACATGGCTACAGGACTTTGCAATGTTAACTCAGCAGAACTCCGACATCTGTATAAGTGTAATGAAATGAAAACAATATTATTGAGTCATATGAACGCCTCACGTTTGTTCCGAGATAGTTCAAGACACTGGAGAAAAATTTTACACCTGATGTTCTTCATGGCAACTGCACGCACAAAAACTTTTTGCGGCACTACAACCACCTACATAAGTAAGCTTTTCCTGTTTTACCTTCAAGTAATGCACTTAAGCTATTCCTGATTTAACTGGAAGATACGTACTTCCCACTTTCATATCAACAGCCTCAAAATGCATACCCCAGACCTCGGGTTATGTTATATTACAGGTCAGTGCCACCACACCAAGATGGGGGAGGGGGGGGGGGGCTGTCACTCTCCAACAAGTCTTTGCCAATAATTAAATGGGAAATGGGTGTAGAACGGCTTAACATGGGGAAAATGAAACTTCAATTTAACACAGTTCAGTCACTCATTCCGCAAACTTATTTCATAATTATGGCACTTTTAAGGTGCAAGTGTTGTCTTGAATCTTCACGGTTCTCTCTAAAGAGCCTTGATGTGGATAGATACGTACAGCAACCAGTAATCAGAGTCGGATCTGCATCTGCAAAATCACAAGGATTATTAAACATTTTTGCTGTCACTGATTACAAGCAATATAATTGACAGAGTAGATTGCTAATATTTGCTCTAATGAAAGCCACTGAAGGGTGCATGTTTCACATTTGCAAGAACGATAACACTTAAGTAATTAAGTTCATCGAAACACTTAGGAACTGACCTCTCCTCGGACGAAGACGCAGTGGCAATTTCTCCCCATGTATTGATAATGGTATGAATTATCGCTATACTGAGTGACTGAAACGTAGTTCAGGTACCTGTGAATATAACAATAGGTTAGAATTCGTTTCCTAAACACGAACTATAACGGTACTGTAAGGATACTTACGTATTTATTACACTATTAATATTTTCACAATTGTTCGTTTAATACAAAATTAACGCCAACTGAAGGACAAATGTAAAACGTGCTTACTAATGACAGTTTTCTTGAGATGCAATTTTCTGTATGGACAAGAGTAACTTTTTCATACAGTGATAAATCGCAGAAGTCGCAGAAATAGCAGCGGTGGAGTGCGGAAGGATACAACAGCTGGATTCGTTAACTGCGATTCTCAACTGCGACAAATCACTGTTAAGAATAACAGATTCTGAAAAGTAGCATTCACAGATATCACTGATACCGGGAAATGGCAGTTTGTCCCATCACTTTGCACGACTGCCTGAGGCGCATATAAGCGCGCAGGTGCGCCGAGTGAAGTTTAAACGTCTTCCTATACTTCATTCACAGAATAATAAATAGGATGCAAACAAACAAGCGCGATAATTGGTCAGCAGCCGTAACTCTCGTACACTGGTGTTGTTCCGCTCTTAGAAGTAGGTCCGACGTATGTATTAGATATCTTATTACTATGCCGTTGTAAATGAACCTTTGCGATATTCTGCGCTATTAACAGCCGTCGACGTTTTTCTTAATCATATTTCAGCTACGAATTTTTTGTTTCAAAAATCTTGTACAGTCTGAGTCTCCGTTAACGCTACTATGCTCTGATTGTCCCGCTGTTCCTACGTACCGTAAAATTTGAAGACACTGCTTCCTGATTCGTAGTGAAACATGCGTGCTGACACTGTCAATGGCGAGAAACAAATTTTTCTTAATGTTTTTCACATGCTTTCAGAGAAATATCAGAGCTCTGACGTTTCTCAAGAAAAGCTGTGCAATTAATAGCAAGGCAATTCAAATTGTGTGCGAGGCACCATGGGTAACGTTGTCGAATGACAACTATGTATTGTATGAGGCAAAAGTTCCAATCAAGTTGTGGTCCATAATTTTTTTGCGGTTTGAATACCTAGATCATTTGAATATCAGATTCATCAATATATGTTAATTAACTCATACTTAAGCATCGTTTTTCAAAAACATGCTGCCCTTCTAGTTTTTAATTGCATTTTGCACGCAAAATTCTGGTTTTCATTGCAAATATAAATGCATAAGTATCGATATTTTATAAAAGATAGTTGAAGATAGCTGAAGTTAAGAAAACATGCACAATCAAATGTTTTGGAGAAAAATGAAGAATCAAGTACTCTTTATCTGAATATGCCCATTGTTTTGTATGACAGATGTGATCCCACAAGGGCCAAATGATGTCGTAGAAACGCGGAAAACAATCATTTTCATGGCGTAGAGCACAATGTACATATGCCACATGTTTACAGTTGTCACCATACCACAGCTATCTGAACCCAATAGAACTGATCTAGAGCCAAGTTAAGGGATTTGTTGCGAGAAATAAAACATTCAAGCTGCCAAACGTACGGGAACTAATGTGCGAAGCTTTGTGACGCGTCACTGCCGAATTATAGCAAAATGCAGAACAGCAAGTTCGTAAAAGAGGAGAAGGAAATGTTGATTTTTTTGTTGTTTGGGATTCTGCTGCTGATAGCCTGGTTTTCTACGTAGCAGTACTGAAATGTACTCCTCAGAGTCCGATATGGAACGAGTTCAGGGATTACCAGACGACTGATTGTAACACCTTCATTTGTCTTCAATATTTAACTACATGGTGAAATCCCAGCAGTGCGCTTTTACGCCACACGTAATTCATGGAGAAAAATTACCCTTGTTAAAGTCAGGAATTTTCACCACTCTTGTTTTTAATTACAATACTACGTTAGCTAACATCGATTGCATGTCATTTTTTTCCGTCCGGTCACCTAAGAAGCGTATCATCTAAGTTTTGCCACAAACTATTTCCTTCTGTTTAAAAATTAAATGACATTGAAAGCTATATTGTTTCTATGGTCGTTTGTTTTTACGTCTTTGTTGCACCTGTTCCACATCGCTGCTGGCCACTTTGTCCAAGTTAAATGCGCCGGTACAGCCGTTGGCCCTTATCGTCGCCGAGTCTATGTCTGCGAATCGCACAGCATAAAACGTATCCTCATTGTATTACTCGAGACAGCTTGGATTCCGTTCCACGTGAAACTAAATCCAATGACTTTGCAGCAAGCGCGGGGAATACATAGTGTAATGTTTACATATGATTTGTTCTTACGATGAACCGGAGTAGAGTACGGATGGGAAAAACCGACTGGTTAAAACCGGCACCGGTATTTTTGTTCGGAATAACGGGTATTCTTCGGCATTAGTTTGGTCTCGGTTACAAATAGCATTTTTTTATTTTTTACTAATAACCGAGTAAAAAAACCGAAATATAATCACAGCAGCAGTGTTAAAAATTTTTCGTTTTTAAATAAATCTTTCTGAAAAAGAGCAATTTTTTATTCGTAAATTTTTAGTTGTTTGAAATATTGCGTTATTACAGAAAATTGGAAAAGCGACGAATGCTATTTTAAGAATGATGCCGATAGAAACGAGCAACAACACTCATGGCATTTGGCCAACCATTCCTGAGACAATTAATGTGCTTGTTGCTGTGTGTCGCGGCTTAAGGTAAGTTCAGCGTAGAAGACACTCCATCACCTGATATTTACTGCAGTTTCTCGCTGTCCTCGGCGGCCATTCGCTGTATTTCAGAATGGCACCAACCCTGGTCTGGAAATTTCCGAACAGCTCAATTCCCGTCGCTCCGCAATCTTCCTCTCTCTTGACCTCGAACGCGCATATGACCGCGTATGGCATTCCGGTCTCCTCTTCAAGCTCCAAACCTTCGCCCTTCCCATTAACTACGTTCGTCTGATCGGTTCCTTTCTCTCCCGCCGTCCTTCCTATGTCACCATCCATAACACCGATTCCTACACATTTTTCCCCTCCGCCGGTGTGCCCCAAGGCTCCGTCCTCTCCCCCCTTCTGTACCTGTTGTACACGGCGGACATGCCGCCGCCGTCACCCCCCATCCACCTTCTCCAGTTTGCCGATGACACCGCCTTCCTCGCCCTTGCCCCCACCCTGCGACGCTCCCAACACCTTCTCCAATCCCATCTTGACCGGTTCACCGCTTGGTGCAACCAGTGGTTGCTCAAGGTCAATCCTTCCAAAACCCAGGCGATCATTGTAGGCAAAACCACTCCCTCCTTCCGCCTCCTTGATTTCTATCTCACCGTTTATGGCCGTCCCATCGCTCTCACCCCCACCCTTAAGTACCTTGGCGTCACCCTCGACCGTCGCCTCTCCTGGACTCCCCATCTCCAGACAATCCAAGCCAAGGCACGTTCCCGACTCCGTCTCCTCAAGCTCCTTTCCGGCCGAACGTGGGGTCTGGACCCCTCCACCATCCTCCACACCTATAAGTCCCTCATCCGCCCTATCCTCTGTTACGCCCATCCCGCCTGGATCTCCGCCCCCCCTTCCTTTTATAAATCCCTCCAACTCCTTGAACGCCATGCTCTCCGCCTTGCCTATCGCATCCGTCTCCCTTCCCCCACGCGGATCCTGTATGACCTTATCCCCTTCCCCCACCTCCTCCTCTTCCTCGAAAGGATACGAATCCTATACACCTCCCGTAAACTCGATCCTCCTCACCCGCTCGTCTCCCCGATCCTCTCCCACCCCCGCCCGCTGCCGCGCCTGTACTCCCACGTCCCACCTGGTCTCCATCTCTCCACCCTCCTTACCCTCTCCCAAGGTGGTTTCCGCCAGCTCCCCCTCCCTGATGATGTCCTCCTCCCCTGCATCTACCCCTCCTATCAACTTTGATCCTCCCCCCCCTCCTGTGTCCTTTCCTTCAGGCACCCTCCCTCCCCCCCTTTTCCCTTCCCTTCTCTTTCCTTTCCCCCCTCCCTCCTACCCTCTCCTCCGGGCTTCACTCCCCCTACCTCCCTCCCCCTCTCTCCTTTGCCCATGGCATCTCTGCTCTCCCCTCTCCCATTTCCCCTTCCTCCTCCTCCACCTCCTCTCTTGGCAGGTCCCCGGACTCGTACACGCTGAGTGGACATTCGCGCGCCGGAGATCGTCGCCATCAGTGTCTCGTGAGTGCCGTCGTGTTTCGTGTTCAGTGTTCCCGTCATACTCCTTCGTTCACCTGTGCCATCGCCATCTTCAGTGTTAGTGCGTCGTGACAACAGTTTGTAGTGAATTTTCGTCAAGTGTGAACGGCTCCGTGTTTGTCTTTATGTGTCTACTGTTTTATTACCCACCGTTATGTCACATTTGTGTATTCTTTCTGTTCTATCTTTATCTCCTCTACGGCTGAAGAGCGGCGTACCATGCTGCTGACAGCCTGCCTGTTTGTACGGGTTTGAAAATAACAATAAAGAAAAAAAAAAAAAAAAAAAAAAAACCTGGTCTGGAAATAGTTTTACGAAGTGACGTAAAAATGAAGTACTCGCGATTCATTTGCTTTAGAAGAGTAAATATTTTTGTGCCATTTCTATGAAATAATAAGGGAGGGGGGAAATTATGGGTCAGTAACAAATTAAAAACTTAACAGCAGTTCATTCACAGTACGCAATAAAAATATAGAAGGTAGATGATCTGCTGCCTGTGCCTACACAATATGCCTTTATCTGGTTGACGCTCTTGAAAACGGGCAAATTACCACCAAGATTACTTATTCAACCTTAGTTTTCACGCTTCAACATTGACTATTCGTAATGCCCACATACTGGTACGATTCCCTATTAAAACATGATTTTTGAGAAGTTTCATAGAAAAGCAACGAAGTGTAGACGGACTACGTTTTCTTTTATTTGCGTACTTAATTTAACATATTGATTATATGTATTTCGAAACTGAGAGCCAAAAATGTTCACTGTTTCTTCGATTTATCCGTTTATTATAGGAAGTAACTGGAATGAGACAACCCAAAACCAGTTAGATCAGAAGCGGTTAATTTGAGCGGTTTTAACAGTCAAGTAAAACTGGATTGGGGGAAACCGATATAACCGAAAACCGGTTTTTTCGGCGATAACCGCCATCCCTGTTTACTACGTGCACAAATTTATTGCACCGTGCTACCATTGATTGTAAATATCCATGGAGTGAGCATTCGGATGGCAGAACGAGAATACTGTCCTCAACATTTCCTCCAGCTCAAGTCACATCATTTTGGGTCGGCGCATTTTAGCCCGTATAGCCCTCAGCGTATTTTGAGCGTTATCGCTTCGTTGCTACAGACAGATCTCCTGCAGAATTACAGTGAAACTTCTTATACCGTTTTACAGATATCTTCAAAATTTCATACCATGAGCTGAAGGGGGAGGTTTACTATCGTTTGGTTCAAAAAATCGATTTTTTAAAAAATTGTATTTTTGGATCCATAAAAGTGTTTAAAATCCACCCCTGAAACTTTTTCCGAATACGGAACGGAAATGTTCGTTATTCGCGGTTGAACAAAAGAATGCACCTGCCGGAAATCGGTCTTTTTCGCGCACCAGGTTTTTTCTTTCGCAGGACGATTTGTTGTACCGGTGCTTGGAAGGAAACACACAAAAAGTTTGAACGCGTGTGTTTGGAAGTTAGCCCCCGAGCATTTGCATTCTGGTGCGAATACTGTGGAGATTGCGACTTTCCTGGCAGTGAGCAGCTTCAACGAAGGGCGTTTAGCAATTCTGAAGACCGTGACAACGATGGACGTCACCCTGGGACTCTATCCGACGCAGTTCGCCAAGCATTCGGACGACCACCGGATTCGAGCCGCCGAAACCCGGCCGTACGAGCGGCTCTGCAGCAGCGCAGGATGGCCCAGGTCGAGCAGAACGCCCTCTGTGAGGAAGAGGAAGAACTAGTTTATTGACCCGGAGTAGCAGACTGAACGTAAGTTGCATAATGCTGCATTTATATGTAGTCAAAACTTCAAAGGCGTTTTTCTCGAAATGACTTTTTTTTTATCGCGCGGTATGGTAACTTTAAATCCACTGAACGGATTGGCGTGATTCTTTGTTTCCGACGAAGCTAACTAAATTGTCTAGGAGCTGTACCACTTTTATTCCGATCCATCAACCATAAATATTTTTACTTGGCAGACGAATTCGAAAAATCGATGAAAAAGACCCTATTTTTCTTCAAATTTCCGCCATTTCGTTTCCTATGGTCCAAATAACATAAGCGAGGTACAGCTCCTGATGAGTCTTATATACTTCGCTAACGTCGACTCAGTTTTGATTTCAGACGAGCCGGCTGACCTGTGACATACCGCGCGTGGAGGTCTGCATCGAAATTTTGTTTCGTTCCGACGGCACTTCCGCCTTTGCTCTTCGACATTTCCGGTCGAAAAAATTCCAGTTTCTACAGGAAATATCAATAAACATTTTGACCAAATGTGACAATGATACATATAAAACATCCCGAGAAAAAGTCTCGGGCCAAAGATGGTAAACTTCCCCTTAAAGATGTATTAGAGCAATGGTATTGTGCTTTTTCACCACAGTATCGTAGCTTATAGTAACAGGATAAGAAGTGACAACCAATAATGTTTGTTTTTTTACGTTTACACTCTCGGAACCTCTTTTCTAGTTAACTTTGTTACAATGAGAATATGTTGTTGTTGTTGTTGTCTTCAGTCCAGAGACTGGTTTGATGCAGCTCTCCATGCTACTCTATCCTGTGCAAGCTTCTTCATCTCCCAGTACCTACTGCAACCTACATCCTTCTGAATCTGCTTACTGTATTCATCTCTTGGTCTCCCTGTACGATTTTTACCCTCCACGTTGACCTCCAATGCTAAATTTGTAATCCCTTGATGCCTCAGAACATGTCCTACCAACCGGTCCCTTCTTCTTGTCAAGTTGTGCCACAAACTCCTATTCTCCCCAATTCTATTCAATACGTCCTCATTAGTTATGTGATCTACCCATCTAATCTTCAGCATTCTTCTGTAGCACCACATTTGAAAAGCTTCTATTCTCTTCTTGTCCAAACTATTTATCATCCATATTTCACTTCCACACATGGCTACAATCCATACAAATACTTTCAGAAACGACTTCCTGACATTTAAATCTATACTCCACGTTAACAAATTTCTCCTCTTCAGAAACGCTTTCCTTGCCATTGCCAGTCTACATTTTATATCTTCTCTACTTCGACCATCATCAGTTATTTTGCTTCCCAAATAGCAAAACTCCTTTACTACTTTAAGTGTCTCATTTCCTAACCTAATTCCCTCAGCCTCGCCCGACTTAATTCGACTACATTCCATTATCCTCGTTTTGCTTTTGTTGATGTTCATCTTATACCCTCCTTTCAAGACACTGTCCATCCCGTTCAACTGCTCTTCCAAGTCCTTTGCTGTCTCTGACAGAATTACAATGTCATCGGCGAACCTCAACCTTTTTATTTCTTCTCCATGTACTTTAATACCTACTCCGAATTTTTCTTTTGTTTCCTTTACTGCTTGCTCAATATACAGATTGAATAACATCGGGGAGAGGCTACAACCCTGTCTCATTCCCTTCCCAACCGCTGCTTCCCTTTTCATGACCCTCGACTCTTATAACTGTCATCTGGTTTCTGTACAAATTGTAAATAGCCTTTCGCTTCCTGTATTTTACCCCTGCCACCTTTAGAATTTGAAAGAGAGTATTCCAGTCAACATTGTCAAAAGCTTTCTCGAGGTCTTCAAATGCTAGAAATGTAGGTTTGCCTTTCTTTAATCTATTTTCTAAGATAAGTCGTAGGGTCAGTATTGCCTCACGTGTTCCAATATTTATGCGGAATCCAAACTGGTCTTCGCCGAGGACGGCTTCTACCAGTTTTTCCATTCGTCTGTAAAGAATTTGCGTTAGTATTTTGCAGCTGTGACTTATTAACCTGATAGTTCGGTAATTTTCACATCTGTCAACACCTGCTTTCTTTGGGATTGGAATTATTATATTCTTGAAGTCTGAGGGGATTTCGCCTGTGTCACACATCTTGCTCACCAGATGATAGAGTTTTGTCAGGATTGGCTGTCCCAAGGCCGTCAGTAGTTCCAATGGAATGTTGTCTACTCCCGGGGCCTTGTTTCGACTCAGGTCTTTCAGTGCTAATGACAATATAGACGGCTTCTTTCAAGTGCCGCCAGAAAACAAAGCATTTGGAACTATGGAATTATTATAATAAACGCAGTAGGAGATTTGCACCATTTGCTTGTCCATTTTTCTTTACTTATCCTTCCGCTTTTTATTTATTTATTTATTTATTTGAGTCACCAGTCTTCTGACTGGTTTGATGCGGCCCGCCACGAATTCCTCTCCTGTGCCAACCTCTTCATCTCAGAGTAGCACTTGTTGCAACCTACGCCCTGAATGATTTGCTGGATGCATTCCAATCTCTGTCTTCCTCTACAGCTCCCTCTAGTACCATGGAAGTCATTCCCTGATGTCTTAACAGATGTTCTATCATCCTGTCCCTTCTCCTTGTCAGTGTTTCCCACATATTCCTGTCCCCTCCGATTCTGCACAGAACCTCCTCATTCCTTATCAGTCCATCTCATCTTCAACATTTGTTTGCAGCACCACATCTCAAATGCTTGGATTCTCTTCTGTTCGGTTTTCCCACAGCCCAAGTTTCACTACCATACAATACTGTGCTCCATACGAACTTTCTCAGAAATTTGTTCCTCAAATTAAGGCCTATGTTTGATACTAATGATACTCTTGGCCAGGAATGCCCTTTTAGCCATTGCTGGTCTGCTTTTCATGTCCTTCTTGGTCCGTCCGTCATTAGTTATTCTGCTGCCTAGGTAGTAGAATTTCTCAACTTCATCTACTTCGTGACTATCAATCCTCATGTTAAGTTTCTCGCCGTTCTTATTTCTGATACTTCTCATTACTTTCGTCTTTCTTCGATTTACTCTCAAACCATACTGTGTACTCATTAGACTGTTCATTCCGTTCAGCAGATCATTTAATTCTTCTTCACTTTCACTCAGGATAGCAATGTCATCAGCGAATCGTATCATTGATAGCCTTTCACCTTAAATTTTACGAGGGTCACTCCAAAAGAAATGCACACTATTTTTGTAAAAATACAGGTTTCATTCTGCAAGTGTGAAAGTTGTACAGTGTGTAGATACATCCTTCCCGCTTGTTTTCAAACTTAGTTCAACCTGTTCCCGTGAGTGGCGCCGTCACAGCATGTCTTTAAGATGGCTGCTACACTTGACGTTCGTCAGAAGCAACGTACTGTCATAGAATTCCTGTGCTGTGAAAACGAGGCAGTGGGAGACGTCCACAAGAGGTTGGAAAAGGTGTACGGAGATGCTGCTGTCGTTCGCAGTACAGTTAGTCGGTGCGCAAGCAGGTTACGTGATGAAAGCGGCCACGGCAATATTGAGGAGTGTTCCCGCAGCGGCAGGCCTCGTACTGCACACACTACAGACAATGTGCAGAGAGTTAACGAATTGGCGACTGCTGATAGACGCATCACAGTGAACGAATTGTCACGCTACGCTGGGATAGGGGAAGGAAGTGTTTGCAGAATACTGAAAGTGTTGGCGTTAAAAAAGGTTTGTGCCAGGTGGGTTCCCAGGATTTTGGAACGGTACGAGAATGGTGGAGATGAATTTATTGGAAGAATTGTGACAGGTGATGAAACATGGCTCCATCATTTTTCACCAGAGACGAAGAGGCAATCAATGGAGCAGCATCGTGCAAATTCACCCAAGAAATAAAAATTCAAAACCACACCTTCTGCTGGAAAAGTTACGGCTACGGTGTTTTTCGATTCCGAAGGACTCTTGCTTGTGGACATCGTGCCAAGTGAAACCACCATAAATTCTGATGCACATGTGACAACACTGAAGAAACTTGGAGCTCAACTGAGTCGTGTTCGACCACATCGGCAAAAGCAGGATGTTTTGCTGTTGCACGACAACACACGGCCACATGTCAGTCAAAAAACCGTGGAAGCGATCACAAAACTCGGATGGACAACACTGAAACAGCCACCTTACAGTCCTGACCTGGCTCCATGTGACTATCATCTCTTTGGGAAACTGAAAGACTCTCTTCGTGGAACAATGTTTGAAGATGATGACTCCCTTGTGCACACTACCAAACAGTGGCTCCAACAGGTTGGTCCAGAATTTTACCGTGCGGGTATACAGGCGCTGGTTCCAAGATGGCGTAAGGCAGTTGATAGGGATGGAAATTGTGTGGAGAAATGAAAATATTGCTCCTAAAGGATGTATCTACACACTGTAAAACTATCAAACATGTAGAATAAAAGAAGGATTAAAAAAAATAGTATGTATTTCTTTTGGAGTGACCCTCGTAATTCCACTCCTGAATCGTTCTTTTTATTCCATCATTGCTTCTTCGATGCACAGATTGAACAGTAGCGGCGAAAGACTACATCCCTGCCTTACACCCTTTTTAATCCATGCACTTACTTCTTGCTCGTCCACTGTTATTATTCCCTCTTGGCTGTTGTAAATAACGTGTATTACCCGCCTCTCCCTTACAGCTTACGCCTATTTTTCTCAGAATTTCGAACGTCTTGCTCCATTTTACATTGTCGAATGCTTTTTCCAGGTCGACAGATCCTATGAACGTGTCTTGATTTTCTTTAGCCTTGCTTCCATTATCAACTGCAAAGTCAGAATTGCTCCTCTGGTGCCTTTACATCTCCTAAAGCCGAACTAATCGTCGTCTTCATTTCTTCTTCTTTAGCTTATGCCATAGTCCCACAGCAATCGCAGGGTCGGTGTGGTTAGAACGGATTTGGTAAGGTTATTTTTAGGGGTGGCCGGATGCCCATCCTTCCGCCACCCCGTACACCCAGGGATGGAATCAGTGTACCCCAGCTCTCTGCGCCTAGTGTAAAGCGTGAAATAGTGCGAACGTGTTTCAAATGTCTGCGACACGTGTAACTGAGCCAGAACGTGGGGACCAGCCTGGTATTCACCTAGCAGGATGTGGAAAACCGCCTAAAAGCCACATCCAGGCTGTCCGGCACACTGGCCCTCGTCGTTAATCCGCCGGGCGGATTCGATCTGGGGCCGGCGCACCTACCAGAGTCCAAGAAGCAGCAGATTAGCGCTCTCGGCTGCCTTGGCGGGTCAATCGTCATCTTCACTGACCCCTACTATATCAAGATTGAGCCTCTGTAATTCCGTTTCCAGATTTTTCTAGCTTCTCTACCACGTTCAAGCTTCTGACATTCCACGCCCCAACCCGTAGAGCGTTATCCTTTCGTTGGTTATTCAAATTTTTTCTCACGGTCACCTCCCCCTTGGTAGTCCCCCCCCCCCCCCCTGAGATCCGAATACAGGACTATTCCGGAATTCCAGATTCGAATCTGCTCTAGTGAATTACGTTACAATGAGACTGCATAGGAAAATGTCTCATGTAGAAATTCTTAGATACACACAAGAATTTGAGAACCTGCACAAATCGGAGGAAATTAATCAGGCTGTCATAATTTGATCTGCGTATGAACGTAGCAGCAATATGTATACGCTGACTAGCAGTTTGCTCACACACACACACACACACTTGCAAACTTACCTAGCACTTGTCTAGACATAAAATCGCAGAAATTATCTCTACAATATGAGTCCTTATAATACCGTGTCTCGATATTTTTCAGCCGGCCGGAGTGGCCGTGCGGTTCTAGGCGCTACAGTCTGGAACCGCGTGACCGCTACGGTCGCAGGTTAGAATCCTGCCTCGGGCATGGATGTGTGTGATGTCCTTAGGTTAGTTAGGTTTAAGTAGTTCTAAGTTCTAGGGGACTGATGACCACAGTAGTTAAGTCCCATAGTGCTCAGAGCCATTTGAACCATTTGATATTTTTCAACATATAAAGGGCCTCATATCAATATGACAATTATAATTACACACTTGTTGTATTTACCTATGAAAAGCAACTGGTCCTCCTTTCATATACTTCTCTTTACATCAGTAGCAACGAAAATACTGCGCTACAGCTGTCGCTACAACTAAAAAGTGCAGAAACGTATACGAAACAAAACGAATACTTGTTCTAGTCAACTTTCGCTATTACCGCAAACTATAGACAAGCAGTGTCATACCAAAATCACGTGAGTAGAGTGGTGCTTTTATTTTTTAAAAAAATTGTATTTTGATTAAATTATTATTATCTTGTGAAAATTCAGATATCTGTTGTGAGTTTTGCACCACTTCTTGGCGGGAAGAGCAGAGACTTTTCAAAAACTTAACTACTGTATGTGATAGTTTATATGTCACCTCAAATCGTTTGCAGAAGGCGTAGCGTTCTCAAGTTTAACAACAGAATTCGCGTTGCCACTTAATTTATTTGTGTCGTGATCATGTTCTATCACGGACGGATATGAGACGTAGCAACTACGAACAGAGAAACCTATGGGACCAGACAGAGCTGGAAATTTTCTTTGCTATACTACACAACACGTTAAAAGAAATTGATTTAAATCACAAACAAGGTAAATAGCAATGAGCCTCCTGCCTTAACTACGACGTTTGCCGACATGCGGTCGGTCCCTGGTAGCAGTAGGAAAACTATAAAAACACCGTTATTTCTGTTGCCATTAATAGGAAATGGATAGCTTAGAAATACTTTAAGTACTAAGCAGGCACTACAGCATTTGAGAGCACAATAACCAAATTAATTACATTAGTCAGTATTGCTAACAATAGGCTCCGTACATTTCAATTTTATATCTTGCTGGCTGGTTCTTTAAATAAAGTCCTTTAGCATTTTCGACATTTCATCTTAGCTGCACACATAAATTCTTACATAGCATTGCACAATAGTAATATTTTATAATAACTAATTAGTGATTGCGGACCACGCCATATAAGTGTCCGCCGTCTTTAAAAAATATATCAGGACTGTGGTAACAGGAGAGGATTACAAATCTTCAGCTGTCAAAAAATAAGAAACACAAAATATCGCTATCGATACAATTTATGAACAATTTGTATTCTGCGCCGTGGCGCGTAGGATATTCTTTGAAATATCAGGTGGTCGCTGCTCAGCCACGATCTTAGAAATTTTTACACAAATTGTATGGCTTTTATGAGCCTGCATGGTTAGATTATCGAATGTGAGTTTATTTAAGCTATCGAAACAGATACTAATATTACAGTAACCCGGTTTCATACTGAGAACATGCGCAATACACTGTGCTCACTACACAGATACACACCGAAAAGCCAAAGAAGCTGGCACACCTGCCTAATATCATGTAGGGTCCCTGCGAGCACGCAGAAGTGCCGCAACACGACGTGGCATGGACTCTACTCAGGTCTGAAGTAGTGCTCGAGGGAACTGACACCATGAATCCTGCAGGGCTGTCCGTAAGTCCGTAAGAGTAGGAGCGGGTGGAGATGTCTTCTGAACAGCACGTTCCAGGGCATCCCAGACATGCTCACACTCCGTAGCAATTCTGGACGTGTGGGTTGTCGTATTGTCCTGCTGGAATTCCCAAGTCCGTCGGAATGCGCGATGGACATGAATGGATGCAGATGATCGGACAGAATGCTTACGTACATTTTATCTACCAGAGTCGTATCTATATGTATCAGGGGTCCCATATCACTCCAACTGCAGACGCCCCACACCATTACTGAGCCTCCAACAGTTTGAACCTCCCCCTGCTGACATGCAGGGTCCACGGAATCATGAGGTCTCCATACCCGTACACGTCCGTCCGCTCGTTGCAATTTGAAACGAGACTCGTCTACTGACTGGTTTGATGCGGCCCGCCACGAATTCCTTTCCTGTGCTAACCTCTTCATCTCAGCGTAGCACTTGCAACCTACGTCCTCAATTATTTGCTTGGCGTATTCCAATCTCTGTCTTCCTCTACAGTTTTTGCCCTCTACAGCTCCCTCTAGTACTATGGAAGTCATTCCCTCATGTCTTAGCAGATGTCCTATCATCCTGTCCCTTCTCCTTATCAGTGTTTTCCACATATTCCTTTCCTCTCCGATTCTGCGTAGAACCTCCTCATTCCTTACCTTATCACTCCACCTAATTTTCAACATTCGACTATAGCACCACATCTCAAATGCTTCGATTCTCTTCCGTTCCGGTTTTCCCACAGTCCATGTTTCACTACCATACAATGCTGTACTCCAGACGTACATCCTCAGAAATTTCTTCCTCAAATTAATGCCGGTATTTGATATTAGTAGACTTCTCTTGGCCAGAAATGCCTTTTTTGCCATAGCGAGTCTGCTTTTGATGTCCTCCTTGCTCCGTCCGTCATTGGTTATTTTACTGCCTAGGTAGCAGAATTCCTTAACTTCATTGACTTCGTGACCATCAATCCCGATGTTAAGTTTCTCGCTGTTCTCATTACCTTCGTCTTTCTCCGATTTACTCTCAAACCATACTGTGTACTCATTAGACTGTTCATTCCGCTCAGCAGATCATTTAATTCTTCTTCACTTTCACTCAGGATAGCACTGTCATCAGCGAATCGTATCATTGATATCCTTTCACCTTGTATTTTAATTCCACTCCTGAACCTTTCTTTTATTTCCATCATTGCTTCCTCGATGTACAGATTGAAGAGTAGGGGCAAAGGGCTACAGCCTTGTCTTACACCCTTCTTAATACGAGCACTTCGTTCTTGATCGTCCACTCTTATTATTCCCTCTTGGTTGTTGTACATATTGTATATGACCCGTCTCTCCCTATAGCTTACCCCTACTATTTTCAGAATCTCGAACAGCTTGCACCATTTTATATTGTCGAACGCTTTTTCCAGGTCGACAAATCCTATGAAAGTGTCTTGATTTTTCTTTAGCCTTGCTTCCATTATTAGCCGTAACGTCGGAATTGCCTCTCTCGTCCCTTTACTTTTCCTAAAGCCAAACTGATCGTCACCTAGCGCATTCTCGATTTTCTTTTCCATTCTTCTGTATATTATTCTTGTAAGCAGCTTCGATGCATGAGCTGTTAAGCTGATTGTGCGATAATACTCGCACTTGTCAGCTCTTGCCGTCTTCGGAATTGTGTGGATGATGCTTTTCCGAAAGTCAGATGGTATGTCGCTAGACTCATATATTCTACATACCAACGTGAATAGTCGTTTTGTTGCCACTTCCCCCAATGATTTTAGAAATTCTGATGGAATGTTATCTATCCCTTCTGCCTTATTTGACCGTAAGTCCTCCAAAGCTCTTTTAAATTCCGATTCTAATACTGGATCCCCTATCTCTTCTAAATCGACTCCTGTTTGTTCTTCTATCACATCAGACAAATCTTCACCCTCATAGAGGCTTTCAATGTATTCTTTCCACCTATCTGCTCTGTCCTCTGCATTTAACAGTGGAATTCCCATTGCACTCTTAATGTTACCACCGTTGCTTTTAATGTCACCGAAGGTTGTTTTGGCTTTCCTGTATGCTGAGTCTGTCCTTCCGACAATCATATCTTTTTCGATGTCTTCACATTTTTCCTGTCATAGTCAGTCGAATGTCGGTGTCGACGGGCCCGGGCGAGGCGAAAGCTTTGCGTCGTCCCGTCATCCAGAGTACACGAGTGGGCCTTCGGCTCCGAAAGCCCATATCGATTATGTTTCGTTGAATAGTTCGCAGCTGACACTTTTTGATGGCCCAGAATTGATATCTGCAATAATTTACGGAATGGTTGCACTTCTGTCACATTAAATGATTCTCTTCACCCGTCACTGTTGTAATGTTGTTGCATTAATCTGCTATGAAAGCGGTGCTGATAGACAATAAAAGTGGGTTAAAAGCTGTGAGCTGTCTGGGGAAGTCAACCTTGCATTACTGAGCAACTGTTTCACCAGGTATCCAGTCTAGCTTACCAAATTCCCAACCAGACTAACATTAATTATAATCTTTTAGTACTCATCTTACGATAACCGGTGATATACATACAAAAAGACAATTTAAATAAAAAGAAATAAATCAGTTTATAATTGGACATTTATTTTAACATTGATCATTGTTCCGTTAAAATTTCAGCATATCAAACTTGATTCATAACTAAACTGGTGCCTTATTTAGGATTGTGAAAATGTGAGTTTGTAATCTTACGGAACACATCAAATAGGGAGCCAAGATTGGGAGACTACATACAACACTGCATTCATAAAATAACACACGAAGAACGTTGAAACATATGCAAGAGGAAATTAGCCACAACCAACCGATTCAATTTTCACCCAAAGAAGTTACGTTCGTAGCGCAATCCTGTCCGTCATGAAAATACCACACACTGGTATACTAAATTCATACTAACTCTCTGTGAAATCTTCCCGAAAAGAATAGCTGAGGGCTACTTTGATGATTACACCACATGCTTCACGTGGTCAACTTGGTTTACACAAAGAGTGTAACTCCACAATAATTTTGATAATTAAAATAAATTACATCGAAACGCAATTTACAAAAAAAAAAGCTCGAACTGGTTACTGTCGTCTTACTGTTAACCTGATGGGTCAAACAATTGTACAGGGCTATTACAAATGATTGAAGCGATTTCGTAAATTCACTGTAGCTCCATTCATTGACATATGGTCACGACACACTACAGATACGTAGAAAAACTCATAAAGTTTTGTTCGGCTGAAGCCGCACTTCAGGTTTCTGCCGCAAGGGCGCTCGAGAGCGCAGTGAGACAAAATGGCGACAGGAGCCGAGAAAGCGTATGTCGTGCTTGAAATGCACTCACATCAGTCAGTCATAACAGTGCAACGACACTTCAGGACGAAGTTCAACAAAGATCCACCAACTGCTAACTGCATTCGGCGATGGTATGCGCAGTTTAAAGCTTCTGGATGCCTCTGTAAGGGGAAAACCGATGGATCGGTCGTGGTGGAGATCATGATCAGCAATTCATGTCACGGCCTCCACGCTCTCCCGACTTAACCCCATGCAATTTCTTTCTGTGGGGTTATGTGAAAGATTCAGTGTTTAAACATCCTCCACCAAGAAACGTGCCAGAACTGTGAGCTCGCATCAACGATGCTTTCGAATTCATTGATGGGGACATGCTGCGCCGAGTGTGGGAGGAACTTGATTATCGGCTTGATGTCTGCCGAATCACTAAAGGGGCACATATCGAACATTTGTGAATGCCTAAAAAAACTTTGAGTTTTTGCATGTGTGTGCAAAGCATTGTGAAAATATCTCAAATAATAAAGTTATTGTAGAGCTGTGAAATCGCTTCAATCATTTGTAATAACCCTGTATAAGCACGTGGTACTGGTCTCACAAAGTACACCCCACGTGCGTTGAACATAAAGAAAAGTTGCTATATTGAAAAATACAGGGTGATTCAAAAAGAATACCACAACTTTAACAATGTGTATTTAATGAAAGAAACATAATATAACCTTCTGTTATACATCATTACAAAGAGTAAAAAAGTTTTTTTTTCACTCAAAAACAAGTTCAGAGATGTTCAATATGGCCCCCTCCAGACACACGAGCAATATCAACCCGATACTCCAACTCATTCCACACTCTCTGTAGCACATCAGGCGTAACAGTTTGGATAGCTGCTGTTATTTCTCGTTTCAAATAATCAATGGTGGCTGGGAGAGGTGGCCGAAACACCAAATCCTTAACATACCCCCACAAGAAAAAATCGCAGGGGGTAAGATCAGGGCTTCTTGGAGGCCAGTGATGAAGTGCTCTGTCACGGGCTGCCTGGCGGCCGATCCATCGCCTCGGGTAGTTGACGTTCAGGCAGTTACGGACAGATAAGTGCCAATGTGGTGGCGCTCCATCCTGCTGAAATATGAATTGTTGTGCTTCTTGTTCGAGCTGAGGGAACAGCCAATTCTCTAACATCTCCAGATACTGTAGTCCAGTTACAATAGCACCTTCGAAGAAAAAGGGACCAAAAACTTTATTGGCTGAAATGGCACAGAAAACGTTCACCTTAGGCGAGTCACGTTCATACTGAGTTGTTTCCCGCGGATTCTCAGTGCCCCATATACAGACATTGTAGCGGTTGACTTTCCCGTTAGTGTGGAAAGTTGCTTCATCACTAAACACAATCTTTGAAACGAAAGATTCATCTGTTTCCATTTGAGCAAGGATAAAACAACAGAAATCGATTCTTTTAATCTTATCAGCTGCAGACAGTGCTTGAACCAATTTCAGACGATGAGGTTTCATAACTAACCTTTTTCGTAGGACTCTCCATACAGTTGACTGTGGATTTTGCAGCTCTCTGCTAGCTCTGCGAGTCGATTTTCATGGGCTGCGAACAAATGCTTGCTGGATGCGTGCTACATTTTCATCACTCGTTCTCGGCCGTCCAGAACTTTTCCCTTTGCACAAACACCCATTCTCTGTAAACCGTTTATACCAACGTTTAATACACCACCTATCAGGAGGTTTAACACCATACTTCGTTCGAAATGCACGCTGAACAACTGTCGTCGATTCACTTCTGCCGTACTCAATTAAACAAAAAGCTTTCTGTTGAGCGGTCGCCATCTTAGCATCAACTGACGCTGACGCCTAGTCAACAGCGCCTCAAGCGAACAAATGTACAACTAAATGAAACTTTATAGCTCCCTTAATTCGCCGACAGATAGTGCTTAGCTCTGCCTTTTGTCGTTGTAGAGTTTTAAATTCCTAAAGTTGAGGTATTCTTTTTGAATCACCCTGTCAAGACGAGACGTTATAATCTCACGCACATTCGCATTTAAGATTGATGATCTTAGTTAGAGTTACTGATCAACATGTGGTTCCACTTTACTCACAAAGTAGTGACAAAGCAACTACTGGAAGATATTCTGAACTTCACACTCGAATTACACTGCATTGCAATTTAAAATAACATTAGATATTTCAGATCTAAACCTGAAATAAAGGTGATTAAATTTTCAGTTAGGATGAACTTAAGAAATCCATTGTCCTACGGACTCAGCAGACACACGCTTAGCCGGAGATCTTACCACTTCAGACGTTCGCCACGGACAGACTGACCTGGGCTCCTACCGAGCGTGCTAACAGATACAAACGGAAGTGACCAGAGAGGCAGCTTCCTATACCAACATGACAAGGGACGGACAGGACCATACTAAGAATAGAAACCTCTCTGCTTTTAGAAAGCGTAGCTACCTGTTCCGACGTTGGTCCTACTGTTCTCTAGCAGACAGGCTTGTCTGCTACCCTCAAGCATCCAACTACAAATACATTTGCTTATTCATCCTCTCACACAGAAGGGAAGGGGGATGACAGTATCTTATCATAGACAGTATATAAAACAAAGCGGATGTAGGTTCCGTATGAGACGGTGTGACATGAATTACATATAAACTGTGTTCTAAAGTGTAGTAGTGTGACAGATCGTTCTTGTTTATGTGTAAAAGTAACACGTTCCACTACTCAGTCTCCTCCCAGATAGAGTCAGAAACACCACAGTAAATTTAGAAGAGGAATTTATGCCGTAAATGACAACAGATTTCAGAAATGAACATGAAAGGAATCCAACAGAGACCTTTCACTGTTCCCATTCTCGCAGGACCTTTTTCCCGGCCGCGCCGCGCGGGATTAGCCGAGCGGTCTAGGGCGCTGCCGTCACGGACTGAGCGGCTGATCCTGGCGGAGGTTCGCGTCCTTCCTCGGGCATGGGTGTGTGAGCTTGTCCTTAGGATAATTTTGGGTGAAGTTGTGTGTAAGCTTAGGGACTGATGACCTTAGCAGTTAAGTCCCATAAGATTTCACACACATTTGAATATTTCAATTTTTCCAGGCCGCAGCGATGTCGCTGATTTCGTGTTTTACCGTATTCCTGATATTCCCGGTGCACTCGTGAAATGGTCGTACGGGAAAAACCCACATCATCGCTACCTCGGAGATGCTGTGGCCCATGTGTGCGCCGACTATAACACCACTTTCAAACTCACTTAAATCTTGATAACCCGTCATTGTAGCGGCAGTAACCGATCTAACGACTGCGCCAGGCACTTGCCTTACACAAGCGTTGCCTACCCGTGGTCCGTATTCTGCCTGTTTACATATCTCTGTATTTGAATACGTATGCCTCCGCTGGCGCTTCGGTGTGCATACTCTGTGCATGCTGCGGAATACGACCGCCGTTTCCGTTGTCGGATGCGGCCCGCAGGACGCTGCGTGAAAAGTTTTCTAAGGCGTCACAACGTCTACAATGAAACTGGTGTTACAATTTGGCACTTCTAGCGATAGGATTACGCGAGAGCTATACCTGGGCCGCTGAAACATGTCACTTCAAGGTCACTCCCCAAGCGCCGTAGAGTTGGTAGTATAACTAACAAACAAGAGAGGAACGGGAGGTGCCGCGTCTTCTGAACCAATAAAAGCACCGAACAAAAGCCGGCGATACCACGCTGCCGGCTTCCGTGTGAACATTGCACGCGAGTGGGCCAACGCCTGCTGTTGTGTTGTGTCACCGCCTCGGCTACAGTTTTTGTTTGTTAGACAATGTCACCTGATCAATGTCGTTCACCGAGCGACAATCCGCTGCGCCGTGGAGTGCCACTAAAGAGTCAGGGTTTGGAATTGCTACGGATGACGCGGTACTATTACGAGCAAGATAAAGGATTTGTATCTGTTCATGGGCCTGCGTCAATTTCTGCCGATAAAGTTTTAGAGCGTACCTCGAAAACTCTAGGATTCAGTGAAAGGAAAGACAGTGAAGTAAACAGTGTGGAAAAAAGCCCTTGTGGAAGAAACAGTGCGTTTTTAAGTACTCCAGGCAATCCGATGCAATTCGTCGGCACATATACGGATACTATAAAAGGAAAGAATACCCCACAATAGCGAAGTTGCTAATTTCTTTAAAAGAAAGTGAACTTTTCTCAGGGGGAAAAACACCAATTAAGGTGATATACTGTTCTTGATATACATTAATGACTTACCATTCCACATTGATGAAGATGCAAAGTTAGTTCTTTTTGCTGATGATACAAGTATAGTAATAACATTCAAAAACCAAGAACTAAGTGATGTAATTCTACATCTATCTACATCTACATCCATACTCCGCAAGCCACCTGACGGTGTGCGGCGGAGGGTACCTAGAGTACCTCTATCGGTTCTCCCTTCTATTCCAGTCTCGTATTGTTCGTGGAAAGAAGGATTGTCGGTATGCTTCTGTGTGGGCTCTAATCTCTCTGATTCTATCCTCATGGTCTCTTCGCGAGATATACGTAGGAGGGAGCAATATACTGCTGGACTCCTCGGTGATGGTATGTTCTCGAAACTTTAACAAAAGCCCGTACCGAGCTACTGAGCGTCTCTCCTGCAGAGTCTTCACTGGAGTTTATCTATCATCTCCGTAACGCTCTCGCGATTACTAAATGATCCTGTAACGAAGCGCGCTGCTCTCCGTTGGATCTTCTCTGTCTCTTCTATCAACCCTATCTGGTACGGATCCCACACTGCTGAGCAGTATTCAAGCAGTGGGTGAACAAGCGTACTGCAACCTACTTCCTTTCTTTTCGGATTGCATTTCCTTACGATTCTTCCAATGAATCTGTCTGGCATCTGCTTTACCGACGATCAACTTTATATGATCATTCCATTTTAAATCACTCCTAATGCGTACTCCCAGATAATTTATGGAATTAACTGCTTCCAGTTGCTGATCTGCTATATTATAGCTAAATGATAAAGGATCTTTCTTTCTATGTATTCGCAGCACATTACACTTGTCTACATTGAGATTCAATTGCCATTCCCTGCACCATGCTTCAATTCGTTGCAGATCCTCCAGCATTTCAGTACAATTTTCCATTGTTACAACCTCTCGATACACCACAGCATCATCTGCAAAAAGCTTCAGTGAACTTCCGATGTCATCCACAAGGTCATTTATGTATATTGTGAATAGCAACGGTCTTATGACACTCCCCTGCGGCACACCTGAAATCACTCTTACTTCGGAAGACTTCTCTCCATTGAGAACGACATGCTGCGTTCTGTTACCTAGGAACTCTTCAATCCAATCACACAATTGGTCTGATAGTCCATATGCTCTTACTTTGTTCATTAAACGACTGTGGGGAACTGTATCGAACGCCTTGCGGAAGTCAAGAAACACGGCATCTACCTGTGAACCCGTGTCTATGGCCCTCTGAGTCCCGTGGACGAATAGCGCGAGCTGGGTTTCACACGACCGTCTTTTTCGAAACCCATGCTGATTCCTACAGAGTAGATTTCTAGTCTCCAGAAAAGTCATTATACTCGAACATATTGTAAATGATGTTTTTCACAAAATTATTCAGTGGTTCTCAGACACGGACTCTCTTTAAATTTTGATAAAACACAGTATATACAGTTCCGTACAGTAAATGGCACAACTCCAGTAATAAATATAGACTTTGAACAGAAGTCTGTAGCTAAGGTAGAATTTTCAAAATTTTTAGGTGTGTCCATTGACGAGAGGTTAAACTGGAAGCAACACATTGGTGGTCTGCTGGAACGTCTGAGTTCAGCTACGTATGCTATTAGGGTTGTTGCAAATTTTGGTGATAAGAATCTCAGTAAATTAGCTTACTATGCCTACTTTCATTCACTGCTTTCGTATGGCATCATATTCTGGGGTAATTCATCGTTGAGTAGAAAAGTATTCATTCTCAAAAACGTGTAATCAGAATAATTGCTGGAGCCCACCCACGGTCATCCTGCAGACATCTATTTAAGGATCTAGGGATCCTGACAGTAACCTCACAGTATATATAATCACTTATGAAATTTGTTGTTAATAATCCACCCCAGTTCAAAAGTAATAGCAGTGTGCATAGCTATAACACCAGGAGAAAGGATGATCTTCACTATGCAGGGTTAAATCTGACTTTGGCACAGAAAGGGGTAAATTATGCTGCCACAAAAGTCTTTGGTCACCTACCAAACAGCATCAAAAACCTGACAGATAGCCAACTAAAATTTAAAAATAAATTAAAAGAATTTCTAGATGACAATTCCTTCTACTCATTGACTGAATTTTTAGATATAAATTAAGGAAAAAAACAAAAAAAACAACTTAAACATTAGTGTCATGTAGTGTCATGTAATGTAATATCTTGTACAGACATCTTTCATTAAAATGACACGTTCCACATCATTACGAAATGTCGTATTCATGATCTATGGAACAAGTATTAATCTAATCTAATCTAAAAAGTATGGGCTTCCGTTTTAAAAAGTGAGATGGACGAAAACTAGTACTAGAAAAAGCTCAGGTCGTTGCAGCTCATACCATTTTCTTACACAAAATTGTAGGAAAGGACATTCATATGGTTAGACGAAACCTGGGTCAACGCTGGAGAATCAGTTGAGAAATGCTGGACACATGATACTCCGAATAGCAGAGGTCGTCAGCCAACAGGAAGAGGATCACGATTAATTGTGGCCCATGCAGGATCTTCAAACGGCTTTGTGCCTCAAGGACTTCTAGTTTTTCGATCGAAAAAAACCGGAGACTATCATGAGGATATGGACCACCCACGGTTTCTACAGTGGTTTAAAATTTTGTTGCACCAGTTTAGTGTTCCGACAGTTTTTGTGATGTACAGTGCACTGTACCATTCTGTGATTTTAGATAAAACTCCGACCACTAGCGACCGTAAAGAAACTACGGTGCAGTGGTTGCAGGCGAGAGACATGAGCATGACAAAGTTGCTGTTATAGTCGCTCGTGAAACAAAATAAGCCTGTGACGCCTAAATACATTGTAGATGAAATTGCAAGCGAACAGGATCACTTGGTAATTATGCTACCGCCTTGTCACTGCCATTTTAATCCAATTGGATTGGTTTGGAGTTAAGTCAAGGCGTACATTAGAAGTAACAACAAGACTTTTGCTATACAGAAGTGGAAAGCCTGCTGCGTGAAGATCTTGCTACTGTAGATGCTACCTCGTGGAGGAAAAAAGTAGACCATATTGCTAAACTAATAAGAGAAGCACAGACGATAGATGGCATTATAAATGAAAGCGAACAATTAATGATATCTCTTAATGATGATTATGATGACGAAGACAACGGTTTTGGCGCCGATTCCGATGACAGTAAAGGAGAACTGGATGGAATTCCGCCTATGACATCGTAAATTAGTGAGTGTAAATGTATACAGAATTAATTCTTTTTCTCTCTGCAATCGGGTAGGCTATGCATGTTTTGCTTTGTTTCTTTCTATGAGTGTGGATAGAGTGCTATTTGGTATGCTTAGGTTACGTTATTATACGACGTTGTACATGCAGCTATTACTGTAACAGTTTGGAACGACTTTTCGTAGATATTGTCATTAACTTCACGTGTTTTTATTTCCCGGTTTCATATACTACCATACGCTTAATCTCGCCGTCGTTCCCTCCATTGTTAGGAAAACGTACTTTGTTACACTTACGTATAAACGTTGATTGTACCTTACATTTACAGAACGTACGTCGGAGTTGTGGGCGTGTGTGGTGGCAGCTGTTGCAACCTCGCAATTGCAGTATAGCCAACCACACGCGAGCTGTCAAGTAACATGTTTCACGGCCGGGTGTACCTTCTGACACGTTTCCCTAATTCACAGAAAATTTTATGCTGTTGAAATAGAGAAATATTTAAGCTTAAAAATGTGGATGAACAATCACAACCAGGAGAAACTTCTCCTTTTGTGAGGTTACCGATTGCGGTCCGCTTCAGACATGCCACCAGGATGGTAGCCGGTGGTGGTGACCTCATAAAAAAGAATTTTCTTTTGGCTGTGACTGTTCATGTTCATTTTTAAAAAGAAACTGCTGTTTTTTCAAGTGAAATGTTCTGAAAAATTATTAAATATTTAAGCTTTTAAGACAAGTTGATTTTCCCCGCTGTTCAGTATACTCTGACGGAATAAAAAAAATCGCGACACTACGGAGGAATGGTGAGACGTACACACGAAATAATAAGCACCAGTTTGCTTTTGTTCTACAATATAACTTTTACTGTTAACCAGTTTTCGGCTTACAAGGCCATCTTCAGACATTTACTGACTATTATCACCAAAGAAGTTAAAACGTTTGCAAACAACATTTGAGGAGAAGTAACACATCTAGACTGAAGTAGAAACACACAATAACATCTTTGCAATGAAAAAGTAAATATTGAACAGTACATAAACAACAATGGAGTAGACATGAAAACCTTTAGCACAAAATAGGAATACCATGCCTATATAACAGTTTCTATTAATAATCAAAACTAATAATATAAAATAAAGTTAGTACTAGACAAGTCTACATCTGGAAGTATGAAACATGGCGAGTGGTACACAAACCAATTAAAAGAAGAGACAATTATCCATGTAACTACAGAATACATAAGGAACATAAGCAATATCAATAAGATAAACAGAAATAAATAAATGCAGGAAAATGGAGGTGTTTGAGGGAACCTACAGTTTGAAAGTGTGGTGGTACTGCATTTTAACATTAAATGTAATGAAAACTGAAATTTTTCCCAAGGGCATGCAGCTTTACTGTATGGCTAAATGATGATGGCGTCCTCTTGGGTAAAAATTCCAGAGGTAAAATAGTCCCCCATTCAGATAGTGAAGGGAGACGAAAATTTAATAGTCTTGGGTGACTGGAATTCGACTGTAGGAAAAGGAAGAGAAGGAAACGTAGTAGGTGAATATGGATTGGGGGAAGCCGCCTGGTAGAATTTTGCACAGAGAATAGCTTAATTATAGTTAACACTTGGTTCAAGAATCATGAAAGAAGGTTGTATACGTCGAAGAAGCCTGGAGACACTAAAAGCTATCAGATAGATTATATAATGGTATGACGGAGATTTAGAAACCAGGTTTTAAATTGTAAGACATTTCCAGGGGCAGATGTGGACTCTGACCACAATCTATTGGTTATGAACTGTAGATTAAAACTGAAAGAACTGCAAAAAAAGTGGGAATTTAAGGAGATGAGAGCTGGATAAACTGACTAAACCAGAGGTTGTACAGAGTTTCAGGGAGAGTATAAGTGAACAACTGACAGTAATGGGGGACAGAAATGCAGTAGAAGAAGAATGGGTAGCTTTGAGGGATGAAGTAGTGAAGGTGGCAGAGGATGAAGTAGGTAAAAAGATTATGACTAGTAGAAATCCGTGAGTAACAGAAGAAATATTGAGTTTAATTGATGAAAGGAGAAAATACAAAAATGCAGTAAATGAAGCAGGCAAAAAGGAATTCAAACGTCTCAAAAATGAGACCGACAGGAAGTGCAAAATGGCTAAGCAGGGATGGCTAGAGGACAAATGTAAGGATGTAGAGGCTTATCTCACTAGGGGAAGATAGATACTGCCTACAGGAAAATTAAAGAAACCTTTGTAGAAAAGAGAACCACTTGTATGAATATCAAGAGCTGACATGGAAACCCACTTCTAAGCAAAGAAGGGAAAGCAGAAAGGTGGAAGGAGTATATAGAGGGTCTATACAAGGGCGATGTACTTGAGGACAATATTATGGAAATGGAAGAGGATGTGGATGAAGATGAAATGGGAGATATCATACTGCATAAAGAGATTGACAGAGCACTGAAAGACCTAAGTTGAAACAAGGCCCCGGGAGTAGACAACATTTCATTAGAACTACTGACGGCCTTGGGAGAGCCAGTCCTGACAAAACTCTACCATCTGGTGAGCATGATGTATGAGACAGGCGAAATACCCTCAGAAATCAAGAAGAATATAATAATTCCAATCCCAAAGAAGGCAGGTGTTGACAGATGCAATAATTACCGAACTATCACTTTAATAAGTCGCGGTTGCAAAATACTAACGCGAATTCTTTACAGACGAATGGAAAAACTGGTAGAAGCCGACCTCATTGACAATCTTTAGATTTTGTAGAAATGTTGGAACACATGAGCCAATACTGACCCTACGACTTATCTTAGAAGATAGATTAAGGAAAGGCAAACCTACGTTTCTAGCATTTGTAGACTCAGAGAAAGCTTTTGACAATGTCGACTGGAATACTTTCTTTCAAATTCTGGAGGTGGCAGGGGTAAAACACAGGGAGCGAAAGGCTATTTACTGTTTGTACAGGAACCAGATGGCAGTTATAAGAGGGACATGAAAGGGAAGCAGTGGCTGGGAAGGGAGTGAGACAGGATTGTAGCCTCTCCCCGATGTTATTTAATCTGTATTTTGAGCAAGCAGTAAACGAAATAAAGGAAAAATTCGGAGTAGGTATTAAAATCCATGGAGAAGAAATGAAAACTTTGAGGTTCGCCGATGACATTGTAATTGTATCAGAGACAGCGAAGGACCTGGAAGAGTAGTCGAACGGAATGGACAGTGTCTTGAAAGGAGGATATAAGATGAACATCAACAAAAATAAAACTAGGATAATGGAATGTAGTCGAAATAAATCGGGGGATGCTGAGGGAATTAGGTTTAGCAATGAGACACTTAAAGTAGTAAAGGAGTTTTGCTATTTGAGGAGCAAAATAATTGATGATGGTCGAAGTAAAGAGGATATAAAACGTAGACTGGCAATGGCAGGGAAAGCGTTTCTGAAGAAGAGAAATTTGTTAACATCGAGTATAGATTTAAGTGTCAGGAAGTTATTTCTGAAAGTATTTGTATGGAGTGTAGCCATGTATGGAAGTGAAACATGGACGGTAAATAGTTTGGACAAGAAGAGAGTAGAAGCTTTTCAAATGTGGTGCTACAGAAGAATGCTGAAGATTAGATGGGTAGATCACATAACTAATGAGGAAGTATTGAATAGGATTGGGGAGAAGAGAAGTTTGTGGCACAACTTGACCAGAAGAAGGGATCGGTTGGTAGGACATGTTCTGAGGCATCAAGGGATCACCAATTTAGTATTGGAGGGCAGCGTGGAGGGTAAAAATCAAAGGGGGAGACCAAGAGATGAATACACTAAGCAGATTCAGAAGGATGTAGGTTGCAGTAGGTACTGGGAGATGAAGAAGCTTGCACAGGATAGAGTAGCATGGAGAGCTGCATCAAACCAGTCTCAGGACTGAAGACCACCACAACAACAACAACATCAACAATAAACAGATTCTATTGTTCACTTATAAACAAATATAAATTCTGTACTGATTATGAACATGTGGAAGAAGAACTAACGTATTTATTTGGCTCCATTCGAGAACATATTAGCAAAGCCAGCCCTTAATTAATTCCAAAATAATTGTAAAGCTTTGTCAAAAGCATTATTTGCACAACTATATCTGTGAGTTTCATTATTTAAGCAAATAAGTCGGCCTAACATTTGTGATAGAAGCAACTGTTAAAAAGGAGGAATCCTTCGATGTATTCAGCTAATTGAATGAGTTGTTTTTTAATTGTAATTTCTGTAAATTAAATATCGAACAATGTATAGTTTCAGTTCTTATTATTGTGAGGATATATAAACGCCCGATTATCGGTCACGAGACAGTCAGTCCACGGCCGATTTTCAGGCAGGAAGTCTGTATCAGAGTAACAACAATGGATTATCTTAACGGTGGAATTAGTGTAACAGAAACAGGCCGTGTGTTAAAACAATGACAGTGTCTGTTCAATTTATTTGAAAAATGGTGTCACATCAACCTTATTATTATGCAAGAGCTGTGAACTGTATGGTTAAGTATTTACTGCCCATAGATGGTCAACAGCAAACTGTTCTAGCAGTATGCTGATGTTAGCCTGCAAGCTATTTAATGCGGTTTATCATTTACCAATAGTGAACTGGCCACATAACTGTGTAATATGGGGGGAGGGGGTTGTGAGCAGTGAAAGTAAAGGAGTGTGAAACGCAACTGTGCAACTGTCGGCTACATCAGTTACGGTAGTCAGTGTTGAACTTCCACCCCCCATTTTTCAGCCCTTATAACAATACAATATGTCGATACCGAGGACTATCAACCAAGGGCGGTGGCTAAGGGGGTGGGGGAGGCCATGGGAGCTATAGCCCACCCCCTCTCCAATAGAGTATCATATTTCATTGGATAAAATGACATCAAAAATGAGAGAATATATTACACCAACAGATTCAATCATTTTTAAATAATTATGTAGCAACATAGGCGATATGTAATTCACATTTTAACAAACGAATAAGAGCGGCAGATAGCTTACTCTCTAAACCAATAAATATCATTAAACTTAAAATAGGCGTCTTATTATTTAATAATACACATTTTTACCCTGAACTCCAAAACAAACTGCTTCGAGAAACACCACATTTTACCAATTTGTCGGTGGACGACCCGAGCTCTCCTGTTGCTAAGCGATACTCCACTCCCCCAGACCCCCTTCCCTCCAATTAACCCCCCCCCCCCCCTTGACCAACTACTACAACCGCCCTGCTATCAACGACGAAGTAACGCAGGCGTATGTCACATACAGTGTGTCCAGCTCCATCTCCAGAGCACATGTGGGACATCACTGGACGACAACTCCAGCGTCATTCGCAAACAGCAGTAACCGTCCCTGTACTGACCGACAGGCATGGAACTCCAGCCCACAGGTTGACATCCGGCAATTGTACGACACAAGGCATACACATCTGTATGCTTGCATTTAACATTCTGGCGGTTTCATCGATTATTAATGTACCAGCATTTCACATTTGCAATGGCTTATCTTACGCTTACCCTGCGATATTGCAATGTTTCTTTTTTTTTTTTTATTGAGTTTCGATTCCCCCCTGAAGGGGACGGGCTGGCAGCAGTTTAGTATGCCGCTCTTCAATCTACAGAATTTGTTTTAAAAAGATGAAGATAATAACTAGTAAAATCAAGCGATAAAATCAGAGACTTACATGGTAACATGGAGGAAAAGCGTGGAACTTAAAACATAGAACAAAGGGTTTATGATGCTAATAAAATACATATGAAGCAGACAGGTAAAATAATAGACAGACAAATAAAAAACAGGGTGACAGTCTGGTTTCTGTTCGCAAGAGATATAAAATTCACACCCAGCGACAGCATGATTTCTGTTCACAACATTGAACATTCACGTGAACACTGCATGGGGGCTTAGCTAAATAAAATGCAAATAATTTTCGTAGCTGTATGTCCGGTTGGCCCTGAGTAGTATTAGTACGCAATCTGACTGCATAGAATAACAACAAAGGATGAAAGGAAATTTGCGTTAACACAATTGATTAATTAAGTCACCAGCAACTATAAAAGCTACGAAACAACAAAGCGCAAGTGTAGCTGTTCTGTGTGTAGAAGTGTGATTCAGCGTACACATCTGGCACAGTTCTTCCTCAATACGACAAGATATATTAAACACCATTTACAATGAAGTAATTAAAAAACCATAAATACTACAATTGCACATAGAAATATTGACGAAAAATACACTGTGATCATTACAACATCCCCAATCAAACAGCATCTGCTATCTCGCCCAACAGAACAACTGCACACGACATGCCCTCAACTAGTACTGCTATCGACATCCTCTCAACAAGCACTGCCCACGGCAACCTCTGAACTACTACTACAGTAGAGATGGCAGAATAATACTCTTTGGCGCAATCTCTGGCGCTGTGACTCAGTGTAGCCACCTTTCAACACTGCACTAAAAAGTTGGCACAAATATGGCATACCACAGCTGAGGGCAGATGGGAGGAACCTGGACAGATGACAGGAAAGAAAAGAGGGAAGGGGAGGAAAAACGAAGGGAAGGAGGGGGGAAAGGAGCCAATGGAGGTCAAGGACCCATAAGAGGGGATGGCTGGGCAGATGCAACAGGGAGTGGGGAAAGGGTGAGGAGGGGAACACAAAAGAACTCGGGGGGAAGGAAGGCAGGGAGAGGTTAGTTGGGGAGAAAAACAGGATGGAAGGGGGGGAGAGGCAGCCCAGGGAAAGAACAGAGGAAAGGCGGGGGGGGGGGGGGGGAAGGGGTGAGGATCAGAGTTGATAGGAGGGATAATTGGAGGGAGAGAGGGTATCAACTGGGAGGGAGAGTTGACAGAAGCCACATTGGGAAAGTAGGTGAAGGGTGTAGAGATGGAGGGTAGGGGGGACACAACAGTGAAGACATGGCAGAGGACAGGGATCAGAGAGGAGCAACCAGGGGGTGACGGGGATCAAGGTGGCGGGAGGTGTAGAGTATGTGGATATGTTTGAGGAATAGGAGCAGATGGGGTAAAAAATGAGGTCATAGAGGATCCATTTGGGGGACGGGAGGCATATACAGAAGGCGAGGCGGAGTGCGTGGTGCTCGAGGATCTGGAGGGACTTATAGAATTTTGGGGGGGGGGGCGGATATCCAGGCGGGACTGGCATAACAGAGGATGGGATGGATTAAGGATTTGTAGATGTGGAGCATGGCAGAGGGGTGCAACCCCCATGTCCGGCCAGTGAGGAGTCGGAGGCGGTTATGGGCTGTGGATTGGATGGAGCAGAGCTGAGGGATCCAGGTGAGGTGACGGTCAGTGGTGAGGCTGAGGTAAGTGAGGGTGGGGGAGAGGCAGACAGGGTGGGCACAGATGGTAAGGGAGAAATCCAGGAGCCGGAAGGAGCGAGTGGTATGACCTACGATGATTGCCTGGGTCTTGGAAGGATTGATTTTCAGGAGCCACTGGTAACACTATGCAGCAAAAAGGTGAAGGTGATTCTGGAGAAGGCGTTGGGACCGTTGGAGGGTAGGAGCGAGGGCAAGGAATGCGGTGTCATCGGCATACTGCAAGAGATGTACTGGAGAGAGGGTTTGGGGCATATCTGCCATGTACAGGAGGTAGAGGAGATGGGAGAGGACAGAGCCGTGGGGCACACCTGCAGAGGGGTAGAGGATGTGGGAATTGGCATTATGGATGGTAACATGGGAGGGCCGGCGGAAGAGAAGGAAGGCAAAAGCAACATTGGGTGTTGGGGAAGAGGTTGTTTCGGTGGAGGTGATGATGGATGCGCTGGATATGAATGGATTCCAAGAGCTTGCTGAACACTCAGGTGAGACATACAAGATGATAGGAAGAAGCATCAGATGGAGGCTTGTTGGGTTTGGAGAACATCAGGATACGGCAGGTTTTCGACAGGTCGGGGTAGAAGCCTGTGGCAAGGATGGCATTGCAGAGGGTGGCAAGGACTGCAAGGAAGGAGGGAGGGAGGGCAGTGTTTGAGGTGGCAGTTGGTAATGCGGTCGTGGCCGGGAGCAGTGTTGTGTTTAGTGCGGAGTGTGAGGCTGATGTCCTGTGTAGTGATGGGAGTGTTAAGTTCTGATGGTGGTGTGTGGCCCAAGTACTGGAAGCTAGGAGCAAGGGGAGGAAGAGAGGTATTAGTACGGTCGATGACATCAGGGAAGAGGGAATAATCAAATTGGGGATCATCTGGGATGGAAAAAACATTAGGTGAAATGCAAAGTGGTTGGCCTTACTAAGGTTGTCAGGAAAGGGACGGTCATCAAGGAGGAGAGGGTACTGGGGGGTGGTGCGGTTACAGTAACGCGGTGGAACGCAAACCAATACTTGGAAGAGTTTATTGGGAGTGTGGTGTTGAGTTGTGTACATGTCTGGCACCAGGCGCGGCGTTTCCTCACAGTAAGCTGGTTGTGGATGTGTCGTTGTAATTGCCGGTGGTGGGTAAATGTGTCCCGGTCACGAGTGTGGAGAAAAGAGCAGTATAGGGATCCTTGAAGGATAAGGATGGCCTGTGTTGACAGAGCTAGGTGGTGAGGGTGGATGGCTTTGGTGGGGATATGGGTGGCCACGGCGTCAGGAGCTTGGAGGGTAAGGTCGTGGCCTTCAACCTGGGTGTGAATGGAGTCCCGGTAGGCATCCCAGTTGGCACGGGAGTAATCATGGACAAGTTTAGGAGGGATGTCGGGGTGAGGAGCGTTGCGGGGATGGCGACCATTAGAGATAGTGAGGAGAACAGGAGCATGGTCACTGCCAATGAGGTCAAGGACATCTGCGGTGATGCGCCCAAGGAGGTTGGGAGAGGCAAGGACCACATTGGGAGTGGTGTTGAATTCGGGTCGGGTGTGCTGGGGGAGGGGAACCAGGTCTCCCTGGAGGGTGGTTATAAACCAATGCCACCACAGGAGGTTGGCAGGAGCACTGCTGTGGATATTGAGGTTGACAGCAAACACGTAGGTGGAGAAGGTGCGGTCAATGTGGGACAGGAAATCGTACGGGATGGGGATGCAAGGGCAGACATAAATGGTGGCAGAGGTGACGGTAAGCGTGGGGAAGAAGAGGCTGAGGGTGAGATGCTCGGCAGGATTATTAAGGAGAGGTTGGGGCTGAACAGCTTGAGGTGGCCTATAGTAACTCCACCACGCACAAGAGGGTACAGGTTATCGGTGCGGTGAAGGGTGTATGGAGCTATGGAGATGGAGATACTTTGTTGAAGGAAGGTTTCATTTAAGACGAAGGCACCCATGCGGTGCTGATGGAAGGTGTGGAGGAAGAGGAGTTTGTGGGTGGGTAGGGAGCGGATATTGTGGTACAGGATACTGTGGCAGGGGAGAGTTAGACAAGGGTGGTGAGGGGGTGAAGTGGGCTTGGTTGTGGGAGTAGGTGGCATAGGTGGTAAGGTGGAAGATGGAATGGGCAGCAGTGACTGGAGGAGGTTTCACTTTACACTTTGAGGAGTAGGTAGGATGTGGTTCATTACAGGTGTTGAAGGAGGGGGGGAGAGGTGAGGTTCGAGCAGTACTTGAGGAAGTGGGAAGCCTTGCAGTGGGGACAGGTAAGGGGGTTCTTGCAGGCAGAGGTAACTCGGTCATTGTACGTGAGGCGGCATTGGCAGTGGTATGATTGGACTGGGGAACAGCAGTGGTCCACTTTGTGATGGCAATTGTAATTGAGGGCTCGCTCAGTGAGGAGGCGGTCAATGGATGAGGAGGATTCAGTGAATATCCGCATTAGATAAGATGGCCCGGCATCATTAAAGATGCGACGGGCTGAGTGGATTTCGATGTCGGGACGGGAGTCGAGTTCCGTGAACACGTCAGCCTCTGTCGCCACTGGGCTAAGCTGTGTGATCACAGCAGACGTTGGGGGGTCGAGGCTTATGGGGAAATGATGGGGTGTGGTAGGGGGTGAGGGTGGCAGGTCGACCAAATTGGATACGTGGGATGCGGGAGAGGAGATCGGTTTGGAAGGACTGGGGGATTTAATGAGGACCGAGTCCTCGTGAGGAATAAGAAGGGAGACACGGGCATTGGGGTAATCTTTACGGACGGCCAGGGTGAGGGTGCAGGCATCTAGGAATTGAGGGTCAGGATTGGAGAGGATAAAGGTGTGGGCGACAGGTGCGGCAGGGGTGGGGGCCGGGGTCGCGTCCACATGGGGGTGGGTGGGTCACAAGGACTGGGGCTTTTCTTTGAGGAGATTGTGGGGGAAGGGTCGACGTTAGGGTGCTTGGAAGGTTTCACGGTCACGACACGGCGGAGAGAGGGTTGGGGGACGGTTTGCGAGGGGAGACGGCGGGGAGCAGTACCGCCCTGAGGAGCGGATGACGCAGGGGGAGGGGGCACGGGTGGCACAGAGACTGTGGAACGGCGAGCCGAAATCCGTGCCGGCTCGGAGGCCGTCGGAGGTGGTGCAGGCAGCGGCGGAAAGTCTGCAGATGTCGACGGGGCGACAGTGACGTGGGCGGGAGAGTTGGGGGTAGTTACAGACGAAAATGGTGCATGAGTGCGGTGGACAGGGAGGGAAGGAAGGAGGGGAATGGCGGTGGAGGATGAGCTCCATGAGACGGTGGTCAGAGCAGCGGAGGTGGTGGGTTGGTACATGGTGGCGGCTCACGAGAGTGGGGGGGGGGGGGCAAGATGGCGACAGAGGTGACAGTGACGGCTGCGGCGGCGCGAGGGGGCAGCAGCCCCTCTGGCAGGCGATGAAAGTGGGCCGGTGAATCTCTCCGGGGAAGCAGCTGGACGATGTCGGCACGAAGGTGGCGGCCCTGAATCCAGCAAACAGACAGGTGGACAATGGACGGACAGATGGGCAGACAGACAGAAGCTCCACCAGCAACAGCAACAAAGTTTCCAAAACGGAGATTCCATCCACCCTGAGGGTAGCCCAGGCTCTGCAGTGTGTCCTTTTCGAAGATGGGGATCCAACCCTCTAGATGTATTTTTTTTTCTTTATTGATTTTCAATTCCCCCCGAATAGGGCGGGCTGGCAGCAGCTTAGGACGCTGTGTACAGCCTACAGACTTTTTTTTAAGAAAAGGAAGAAGAAAGAAACAAGGAAAAACAGGCGATAAAATGGTGACTTAAAGTGTAAAATGGCGTAAAAATGCGGAAAGTTAAAACAGAAAGCAAAAGGGGTTGGCAATGTTGATTAAATACACAGGAATCAGACAAGTAACATAGTAGACACACAATTAAAAAACATGGCGACAGTCTGGTTTCTGTTCGCAAGAGATAAGAAAATCACACCCAGCGACAGTATGATGGCTGTTCGCTACACTTCCCTAAAGACACAACACAGAACACTCACTGGAAAAAAACACACTGTAAAACACTGCATGAAAATGGCGGCACAAATATGACACTCCCAAGCCAAAGGCAGATGGGGTGGAGGGACCTGGAGGAGGGGAAAAAACAAGGAGGAAGGAGAGGAAAAACGAAAAGGGAGGGGGAACCAAGGAGGGAGAGGACTCATAAAGGGGGGGTAGGGCAGACGCGAGAGGGAATGAGAAGAGGCAGAGGAGGGAAATGCAAAAGGACTTGGGGAGAGAGGGGGCAGAGAGGGGAGGTGGGGAAAAAAGAGGATGGAAGGGGGGAGAGGGAGCCCGGGAAAAGGACAGAGGAAAGGAGGGGGAGTGTGGATCAGAGTTGATAGGAGGGACAAATGGAGGGAGAGTGGGCATCATCCGGGAGGGGGAGTTGATGGAAGCCACCTTGGGAGAGGAGATGAAGGGTGTAGAGATGGAGGGTAGGGGGGACACAACGCTGAAGATGTGGTAGGGGGCGGGGATGGGAGAGGAGAGGAGCAACCAGGGGGTGAGGGGGTTCAAGGCGGCGGGAGGTGTAGAGGATGCGGATATGTCCGAGGAATAGGAGCAGATGGGGGAAAGGAATGAGGTCATAGAGGATCCGCGTGGGGGACGGGAGACGTATACGGAAGGTGAGGCGGAGTGCATGACGCTCAAGGATCTGGAGGGGCTTATAGAATTTGGGGGGGGGGGCAGATATCCAGGCAGGACTGGCATAACAGAGGATGGGACGGATTAAGGATTTGTAGGTGTGGAGGATGGTAGGGGGGGGCGACCCCCATGTCCGGCCAGAGAGGAGTTTGAGGAGTCGGAGGCGGTTGTGGGCTTTGGATTGGATGTAGCAGAGATGAAGGATCCAGGTGAGGTGACGGTCAATGGTCAGGCCAAGGTAGGTGAGGGTGGGGGAGAGGCGGACAGGACGGGCACAGACGGTAAGGGAGAAATCCCGGAGCCGGAAGGATAGGTGTATTGCAGTGAGAGTCAGTTACATATGCTACCTAGACAAATGTATTTCCGAAATTTCTTTACTCTACATTAATTACTTTTTGCGCTGCGCTTTGTATCACGGCACACCTCCGAAGCTGTGAGTCGCACAACGGTGCAGTTTTATAGTTGTCTTCAATAGTACAGGGTGGCCCAAAAAGGATGACCCGATTTTAACTTGTAATAATATTGATACAAATGTCACTAGGTAACTGAAACAGAAATCGGCAAGGTCTAGAGTTTCAGAAACATTCCGCTAGATGTCGCTACGAGCGCTGACCTGGAGCGTGCAGCCAGTCTCGCGCAATATGGCGTCCGCGCAACAGAAGGCGTATTGTGTTATTGAATTTAGTCGTACTCAGTCAGTGATCGCAGTTCAGCAGGCTTTTCATATTCGATTTCGTGCTAAATCTAAAAACCAGAATATCAGCTTCTACAGCTTCAGTGATAGCAGACACTTTAAGCTCAGTTTGGGATGAATTCGGCTATCGGCTAGATGTCGTCCGTGCAGCCAATGGAGGGCATGTTGAACATTTGTGATGGATTTTTACAAACTTCTGTCTTTTCTGAGTAATTTAGTATGCAATTTGTTGGTGTTAAGCCCTTCTTCCTAATAAATAATTCTGTTTAAAATCGGGTCATTCTTTTTGGGACACCCTATATATGTCGATAAGGTCTGCAAACTTTCCGGCCAATTGCCTTAGTAATAGTGAAGAATAAATTAAAATCTCACGTGTGATACAGAACTATTGTCAAACCAACACCCGAAATGTAGTAAGCGATAAATCACTTTTCTTTACATCTTTTTTATGAGATGAAAGCGAGAAAAAGCTTCAGAATGGTCTGAATTTATCTTTAGAGTTTGTTGGAAGTTGGTGGGTGCTACAGTTTCTTCTAGACGAGGGCAGTATTATGCAGTCCATTGTCGCGCCAGCGTCCTGAAGGCAACATTTTGCAACGACTGCGAAGGCGGAAGATGCAGCCAAGTGCTCGGTCTAAAAGACTGTTCATTTTCGCGCTCGAGGAAGATAGGTAAGAGGAAGAAAACTGTGTGTCGTTGGGAACAGTAATTAGGAAGTGCAAAGCAGGCAGAGAAATGTACTTACACCGTGAAGAAGAAGTAGCATAGAACATTTTAATAACAAAGTATTAGCTCGATGATACGGACAAGGCATTTTCCAAATCACACCCAACCAGATTCGTTGTACGCTTTTGTTAACCGAACACAGGCACGGATCTAGTGGTGGGATGGTTGTGGCGTGGGGGGCCAAACCTGGGTGTCTGCCCCGGGCGGCAATTTCAGAAGATTTGCTCCCTTTATTGCCTGTTAACCAATAATTTTTTCTGTGGTATAAAACAAAATAGAGGAAACATAAAACTAGTTAACGCAAGAGACAAGCAAGACAGTGCACATTTCATCAACTCTTAGGTCCCAGCATTTTCTTCCTCTCTAATCTCGCTACAGCTTTACAAGGTGTGCTTTCCTTTCTGCAAAAGCATCTATTACCTCATCAATGTACGTAAAACGTTTTGGTACATGAAAAATCAAAATGTCGTTGTTTAATACCGAAAAAGCTGTTAGTACGAAAAGTACCCGAGACTGGCATGGTTTCTATATTTGATTACGTCTATTTTGTCACTGTCTACTGCATAAAACGAAAAAACTCTTTCCAATGCTGCAGCAGTTGTAACACACGCCAAACAAGTGAGACTGTTTTGGCACAAATGGTCATTTTTATGAACTTCGTTTACATAAATAACATCACAAAAAGATGCCTATTATGCCTACTAAAAGCAAAAAGTTTTATATTACGAAGCAGCTTCACATTTAATTCTTACGTTCCAGTTTCGGAAGTTCTGAAGCATATCGAAAAGTAGTAGCACGAAATTTTTATATAAATTTGGAATCATCATATTCTTCCATATAATTTGTATGATGTCCCTGTTTCTTCTCCTTCTTCGTTCTAGCAAACAACCTTATCATCACTAATTCTGCCATTGTCAAAGCTTATTCTCCAGTGAACTTCACTAACTCTGCCAGAATCACCAGTCCACTTCATTCTCCGGTTACGCGTTGTGACATGTTGGTGGAAAGCGTTTTCCGCGCTATTCCGAGAATAGAACTTATAGCGGCTGCTGACGGGGGAGTGTTCAGCTGGCCCTTGGAACTATTGCCGACTGGCAAATATTTTCTGTGAAAATATCATATTCTTGGAATCATTCTCTCCTGTTATTCGTTTATATTCAGTCTGGTAGTCTGACACCACTGGAGGCGGGCTGCACGATGTTGGGGCGTGAGCGGAAGACGGCCTAACGGTGTGCGGGACCGTAGCCCAGCTTCATGGAGACGGTTGCGAATGGTCCTCGCCGATACCCCAGGATCAACAGTGTCCCTAATTTGCTGGGAAGTGGCGGTGCGGTCCCCTACGGCACTGCGTAGGATCCTACGGTCTTGGCGTGCATCCGTGTGTCGCTGCGGTCCGGTCCCAGGTCGACGGGCACGTGCACCTTCCGCCGACCACTGGCGACAACATCGATGTACTGTGGAGACCTCACGTCCCACGTGTTGAGCAATTCAGCGGTACGTCCACCCGGCCTCCCGCATGCCCACTATACGCCCTCGCTCAAAGTCCGTCAACTGCACATACGGTTCACGTCCACGCTGTCGCGGCATGCTACCAGTGTTAAAGACTGCGATGGAGCTCCGTATGCCACGGCAAACTGGCTGACACTGACGGCGGCGGTGCACAAATGCTGCGCAGCTAGCGCCATTCGACGGCCAACACCGCGGTTCCTGGTGTGTCCGCTGTGCCGTGCGTGTGATCATTGCTTGTACAGCCCTCTCGCAGTGTCCGGAGCAAGTATGGTGGGTCTGACACACCGGTGTAAATGTGTTCTTTTTTCCATTTCCAGGAGTGTATATATAAGTGATCTAGTAGAAAGCGTCGGATGCTCTTTAAGGCTATTCGCAGATGATGCAGTTGTCTGTACCAAAGTAGGAACGTCAGAAGATAGTAACGACCTGCAGAGAACTGATAGAATGGTGCACGCTCTCGCGGTTGATCCCGAACGAAAAGAAACGTAACATATTTGCGCATACATAGGAAAAGACATCCACTACTGTACAGCTACACTGTTGATGACAAACAGCTGGAGACAGCGTCTGCCATAAAATATCTAGGCGTAACTGTCCAGAGCGACCTCAATTGTAATGCTCACATAAAAGAGATAGTGGGAAAAGTAGACACCAAACTCAGATTCATCGGAAGAATCTTAAGGAAATGTAACTCACCCACGAAAGAAGCGCCTTAAGAGGGGCTTGTTGCCCCGGTTCTTGAGTACTGTTCATCTATCAGGGATGCCTATCAGGCAGGACTGATAGAGGAGATAGACAAGATCCAACGAAGAGCGGCGCGTTTTCGTCACGGGATCGCTTAGCTGACGAGAGAGCGTTACGGTGACGCTAAACAAACTACACTGGCAGGCGTTACAAGAGGGGCATTGTGCGTCACGGAGAGATTTACTATCGAAATTTCGAGACAGCACTTTTCAGGAGGTGTCAGACAACATATTACTCCCCCCCGCCCCCCTCACACATACATCTCGCGTATTGACCACTGTAAGAGGTATGCGCTGCCTGCAATAGGCAAGGCATAGGAGAGTCTCTGACCAGAGAGCAGTATGTCGCTTGTCGCTAGTCTGCAGTAGTCTGCGCTTGTCTGCAGTCTGCTCTGGTCGGGACTCTGGAGCATGAGTATTATTGTATAAGGTAAAGAAGCAGCCTTGCGCATATCTAGTAATGTATGTGAACTGTCATTCAATTTTTTTTTTTAAATGCCATAATAATAATTTTTATATTTCAGAAACCTTCTCAACTGTAAAGAACCAATTGAAAAAATGGATTTCAGCAACTCAACTTCAACAAGTCCTAACTCAGAACCACCCACCGTCGAGGAACTACAATCAATCATTTTGAATCTCAAAAACTATAAGGCTTCGGGAGAGAACCAAATTACAGCTGAACTGTGGAAAAATGTCAATAGAAATGCCATTGAATCTCTCCAAAACATATTTGAAGAAATATGGAAAACAGAAAGAATTCCGGATGAATGGAAGATGGCCCTCATTCACCCAATTCATAAGAGGGGATCCAGAACAGACCCCAACAATTACAGAGGGATTTCGCTCCTTGACGTAACATACAAAATACTGTCTAAAGCCCTTTTGAACAGAGCAGAACCCCAGCTAGATTGTCAACTTGGAGAATACCAGGCAGGCTTCAGGAAGGGAAGATCCTGCCCAGAACAAATTCTAAACCTCAAAAATCTTATGGCCTATCAAAAATCGAGAGCAAAAGCGTATGTCATCACATTCATTGACTTTCAAAAGGCGTACGACTCCATAGACAGGGAATCTCTAATCTCCATATTAAAAGAATTGAACCTAGACAATAAAACTACAAACCTAATTAGAGAAACCATCACCAACACATACACCAAAATTAAATTTATGGGAGAACTCTCAGACCTATTTGAGATAAAAACTGGAGTACGACAAGGTGATGGACTCTCTCCATTGTTATTTAACTGTACCCTAGAAAAAATAGTAAGAGAATGGAACAAGAAAATCAATAGTGGAATCCGACTAGGAACAAAAAACAAAGGCATCAAGGTTAATTGCCTAGCATTTGCAGATGATATGGCCCTACTAGCTGAAACATGGGAAGAAGCCAAAGAACAGATCCTCGAATTACAGAAACAAGCAGAGAAAATAGGCCTTAAAATTTCTTTTGAAAAAACCAAAATAATCACAAATATAAAAAAGCCAATGAAATATCTTAAAGTAAGAGACCAAAAGATCGAAATTGTTAAGGAATTCAAATATCTTGGTGAATGGATTAGCTGGAACGCCCTTGAGAAAAAAGCAATAGAATTAAGAAGAAACAAAGCTGAACTAGCCTTTCAGCTTACTAAAAATACTTATAATAAAAAGTCCCTCTCATGGAATTCAAAAATAAAACATTACAACACTGTCATTAAACCAGAAGCACTATATGCAGCTGAGACATTATCTATCACTAACCATGGCCCAATTGAAAGGCTAGAGATCAAAGAAAGAAAAATATTGAGAAAAATTTTAGGCCCCAAATTTCATAACGACAAACTAATTCATACCAAAAACGAAACACTCTACAAAACCACAGAAAAACTTTCGGATACAATGAGGAAAAGAAGAATTGAGTTTTATGGGCACATTCTCAGAATGAACCCAAATAGACTTACAAAAAGAATGTTTGACTACTTCAGGAATAAAAAATCCAAACCAAATTGGTTTATCCAAACAGAGAAAGACTTAAGAGAACTACACATCACAGAAAAAATGCTCACAGACAGGACCGCAAAAATGATAAGCAAAGACAGAAAAGAGGGATTCCAGCTCCAAAATAGAAAGAAAAGAACGATTGTCATCTCTGATGAGGAAAGAAAAGCAAGATCAGAAAGAATGAAGCAGTACTGGGCGAAAAGAAAGGCACAGAACACACAGAAGTGATTGATTCAACGTACCCCAAAGTTGGGTGAAACGAAGAAGAAGAAGAAGAATAATAATTTTTATAACATAAAGTAATTTTTTTAAAAAAAAGCATTCATTTCAATTTAAAGAATTGATCCAATGCATGATGATTCCTTTCACGAATCACAAAGTATAGGCCAGCATTGCACGGAGCTGTGCCGAAAATTTTTTAGGTAAGAGCAGATATATTCGCCGTTTTTATTGAGGTAAGAATTTTTGTTTTTTCATTCAGAATACAGGGCCGTGGCGCACCGCTGCTGTCGTCCTAAAATTTACCAGGTTACTGAATTTTCCTTTTTTATTTCGTGGTTTAGTAATTTTTCTGTTTCGAACTTAACATTAAATGAGAAAAGAATTTTGTGGGTACATCAAATGTGAATGCATTTCTGCACGGGGATTATAAATGGGAACCAATTTTGTTCAGAGGTTACATTAAATTAGAATCAAATTCATTTTATTATTTTTGTGGGGAGGTTACACCGCAAGAAGAAAATTCGAGAAATTAGAGCCAGATAGGAACCAGATAGTGGTGCCGAAAGTACTCTCCGCCACACACCACTAGGTGGCTTGCGGAGTATGATGTAGATGTAGATGTAGTGTGCACTGTTTATGTCTTCAGTTGCCCTTTTGCGTATTATTCCTCAGCTTCAATTTTTCAGTGGCCTTATAACACAGAACAATTTTCATAGGCCTATACAATGATGCATATATCACTTTCGGATGATGACGGAGGATTGTCTATGACACTGCTTACTTCATTAATTTGAACATATAGTATAAGTTGGTGAAGTATATAGCAATTCGCGAAAACGCATCCATTTCGAAAAATGCGTCATATGTCTGCTATGACTAGCAAGAAGTCTGCGAAATGAATGTTAGACTCACCAAATTATCCCAAGTAATAAAAAGAAATGTTTTACATTAATTTCGTGAACTCACGCTTCCAGCCAGACATCACCGTTTCTCGCGTTTCCATAGGATTAATTTCGTTTAATGATATTACAGAACTTAACTTCTAGCATTCGGATGAGCTGCCTGTCGCAGGAAATCTTGTCGAATGCGTCTGCCTCTCTGTTTAACGCATTTTACTTCTCTATTTTGTCCCGTATCGACATAAGTTGTCGCATGATGCAAGGGTCATCGGAAATTTTTTTTATGAAATCCTTCGGATCTGTGATTCTGATTTTGGTCAGTACATTAACATCGAAGCAATCGCTCCTTTTCTTCGGCGACTTTCGGAACCATTTCATCTTTTTGGTTGACTTCTGTTACTTGTAAGCAATGTCTAATACAACTGCAAAAAATGCTTCAAATGGCTCTGAGTACTATGGGACTTAACATCTGAGGTCATGAATCCCTTAGAACTTAGAACTACTTAAACCTAATTAACCTAAGGACATCACACACACATCCATGCCCGAGGCAGGATTCGAACCTGCGACCGTAGGGGTCGCTCGGTTCCAGACTGAAGCGCCTAGAACCGCACGGCCACACCGGCCGGCAATACAATTGCAGCACACGCTTTTTCTTTTGGGTGTTCGACATCTTAACCTTGTACAACAATGTTGTCAACTGACAATTTCTGTCAATATTATCGATGGTGAGTGGGCTCTTTGATGCATTGAAGGTTTGAGAACCCAGTATTCTCAATAAACATTGAACATCTGCAGGTCCCTTTAAGCCGAGTTTCCACAGGCAAAGTGCACACTGGCACCAACACTTGCGTAAGTCGACTTCCATGTGGAAAGGCCCAACTTTCACAGTCATGCCAACTTACTCGCAAGTTACGGAAGTTGAAAGCTGCTCTACCTTCTTGCACGGAGTCGCTTCCCCCCACCATGGCCTACGAGCTTCAGCAATTGCCGATAGATGGAACTGCTCTCGTCCTATTCTGCTCCCCTGCACTGCCCAAATTTAGAATAGTGCGTTTATTTACGTGCAAAGTCAGCGTCGTGCTAGAACGACGGGCTTAGCTTTCAACTAGGTCAATAAATACTTTTCAAAGCAACTGTTCTTAACCAGTGTGATAGCAACAACTTTTTAGCATTTAACAAGTCTTTATAATTATTTGTATATGGAACGCAGCATTGTTTAAAGCAGGCTCGCATGTTGGGGGAAGTGCGAAACCCGGGTGTCTTCCCTAGATGGCAATTTCAGGGGGCACCAAATTCATACTCCTGAAAAAATAAACCTTGTTTCACAAAACGCCTAGCATCCACAGCATGTTGCTCTATCGATTACTCACACGATTCTAAAATGCATCACAGTTCGTTTTTGAATATTTTTGAACACATTCTAAGTTGATTTCTGAAGGAAACGCAAGTTGTTTTTCGAATGCATGCATATTGTCCCTGCCAGGGAAATCCCCGTATTATCTAGAAATAAGAAACTTTCTCGCAAACAAAAGGGGACGGGGCTATACGAGCTGAGCCGAATAAACCCGAGTGGGTCAATGCCAGTTGCTGTTTGTTTATGTGCCTGACTGAGTGTGTGAATCATCAGCGTTGTTATAATTACTAGCGAAACATCGTGCAGCCCGCCTCCAGTGGTGTCGCGACAGGCGTGAATGGAGGGACGAATGGAGACGTGTCGTCTTCAGCGATGAGAGTCGCTTCTGCCTTGGTGCCAATGATGGTCGTATGCGTGTTTGGCGCCGTGCAGGTGAGCGCCACAATCAGGACTGCATACGACCGAGGCACACAGGGCCAACACCCGGCGTCATGGTGTGGGGAGCGATCTCCTACACTGGCCGTACACCACTGGTGATCGTCGAGGGGGCACTGAATAGTGCACGGTACATCCAAACCGTCATCGAACCCATCGTTCTACCATTCCTAGACCGGCAAGGGAACTTGCTGTTCCAACAGGACAATGCACGTCCGCATGTATCCCGTGCTACCCAACGTGCTCTAGAAGGTGTAAGTCAACTACCCTGGCCAGCAAGATCTCCGGATCTGTCCCCCATTGAGCATAATTGGGACTCGATGAAGCGTCGTCTCACGCGGTCTGCACGTCCAGCACGAACGCTGGTCCAACTGAGGCGCCAGGTGGAAATGGCATGGCAAGCCGTTCCACGGGACTACATCCAGCATCTCTACGATCGTCTCCATGGGAGAATAGCAGCCTGCATTGCTGCGAAAGGTGTATATACACTGTACTAGTGCCGACATTGTGCATGCTCTGTTGCCTGTGTCTATGTGCCTGTGGTTCTGTCAGTGTGATCATGTGATGTATCTGACCCCAGGAATGTGTCAATAAAGTTTCCCCTTCCTGGGACAATGAATTCACGGTGTTCTTATTTCAATTTCCAGGAGTGTATATATATTGTGAACAGCAACGGTCCTATCACACTTCCCTGCGGTACTCCGGATATAGCCTTTACATCTGTCAATTTTGTTCGGCAAGAGCGACGTGTTGAGTTGTATCTGCAAGAAATTCTTGAATCCAATCGCAGGCCTCCTCTGATTCTCCTTGTATTTTTTTTTTTTCATTAAACGACAGTGCAGGACGGTGTCAAATGCCAACTTTTCTTTTTAATAAACTTGCTTCGACTAGGGTGGGGGGGAGGTGGTAAGCAAGGGGCACAGGGCATGCTATTAATTGTCTGTTGACGGGCAGATGGAATATGCAGCAGGCGACTTCATGTCCACAGTCACAGCTCTACATGTGGTAACATCCAGACAGCTTTTCAGCAAGCCGCAACAGAGGATGTGGCGACACTCTAAAATAAAAAATTCTTTCTTAGATTTCCATTTTACTTTGTCTATTTTTGAACTCTGGAGGCCACAAGTTAAAAAGCGGTTCGCCTATGTCGTACTTTTTATTAATTTTTTAGTTATTGGAACACTAATTCAATTAACTAAATTATTAAAAAATAATAAAGTTCTTATTGCTCATATAGTGTACTAAACATTTATTTACCTTCACATGTTCCGCCTTCAGTGCTTTATAAATCGCTTCACACGTTTCAGGAATTATTTTGCTCCATGTGCAATGTGGTATTCGAATGCTGTGGGCACCTCTCTCCTATATCAGGAAATCGCAACTTGTCTGTCTTCTGTACATATAGCACTTCTTAAGAGAGTATTCTGTTTTGTAATATGAAGATCCACTTTACAGAGCAAATACTGAAGTTCACACTTATCCATTCGTAAGTAATTTATATATATTTTAAGACTTGACGTCCTCCACTTGCAGCTCTCGTAAAAATTTTGCTAAACGCTTTTATTATCTCGACGTAATACCTATGGCTCCATCCAAGTATGTTTCCTTTTGTTCCGTCGGTTTTCTTCTAAATACACACACACACACACACACACACACACACACACACAAATGGTTCAAATGGCTCCGAGCACTATGGGACTTAACTTCCTAGATCATCAGTCCCCTAGAAGTTAGAACTACTTAAACCTAACTAATCTAAGGACATCACACACATCCATGCCCGAGGCAGGATTCGAACCTGCGACCGTAGCGGTCGCGCGGTTCCAGACTGTAACGCCTAGAACCGCTCGGCCACCTCGGCCGGCACACTCACACGCACACACACACACACACACACACAATGGAATTGTGGTACTAGCAATTGCAGCGCATAATAATAAGTTATTGTCCGCCATCTTGAAAAATATGACGACAGTGTTCAAAAAATGGTTCTAATGGCTCTGAGCACTATGGGACTTGACACCAGAGGTCATCAGTCCCCTAGAACTTAGAACTAATTACAGCTAACTAACGTAAGGACATCACACAAATCCATGCCCAAGGCAGGATTCGAACCTGCGACCGTACCGGTCGCGCGGTTCGAGACTAAAGCGCCTTAGAACCGCTCGGCCACAGCGGCCGGCGACGACAGTGTAAACCCCTTTTCAACACTACGTCAAAGATCTTTGTCAAGTAAATTTCACGAATATTTGGTCATATTTCTTGTCAAAGAAAGCAGGGCATAGTTTAGTGGGTCAGAGGCTTTTGTGAGGTCGCAAAATACGGCCGCAACTTGAACTCCTATTGCCTATAAGCACGTGCGAGGGAACCACCTTTTGACACAACACTGGGTTATGCGTCAGCGCCCGCAAGGAAAGCGCGAGGAATGCACTGAAGGGGGGGGGGGGGTTAAGGGTGAGCCGCGAGCCAGGCGGGCGGTGGAAAGAGGGGGGGAGGGAGGGAAGGTGGTGTTCCAGCCAAGGTCAACCGCGCTACGGCGCGCGGGCCGTAGCAGGTGCGTTGTCCCAGGCGTAGGGATGGCCAAACTGCCGTCTACCGATCTCTGTGACTCCTATGAATGCTACTTTTCGGTAACTGCGATTTGTTGCAATTAAGAATACCAGTTACCTAGTTGACAACTGTATCCCTCGGCTGGCCACCAATGCTATTTTTGCTGCTTCTGCGATTTACGCGACTCGTGCGCTGTACGCGATTTAACGAATGGGAAAAATTCAACATGCCTCAGACCAGTGTTACCAACTTAGGGGTTTTCCCCCCCAAATTTAGGGGGAAGATAGATGGAAAGCGTTTTGCGTTGGGGCTTCGTTTTTACGGGGGATGTTTTGGGGGGACTATGAGAGAAAGACAGCAATCGCGCGCGAACGACAGCGGTTGAGATCGTGGAGACTAGAGCAAAGGAGTGCGAACAGCGCGCTGCAGCAGTGGACACGATGTCCGCACATCCTGTGGCGGCGCCGCGGTCGGCAACATCTGAGACGTATATATATATATATATATATATATATATATATGTGTGTGTGTGTGTGTGTGTGTGTGTGTGTGGACGGGGCTGTGATGGGAATGGTTCACACTTACAAGGGAACCTCCCCATCGCAGCCCCCTCAGATTTAGTTATAAGTTGGTACAGTGGATAGGCCTTGAAAAACAATAATAATAATAATGGCGTGTGACGAGGGCCTCCCGTCAAGTAGACCGCTCGCCTGGTGCAAGTCTTTGAACACAAATCAATCGAGAAAACAGGAAGAAGTTGTGTGGAACTATGAAAAAAATAAACAAAATATACAAACAGTAGTCCATGGGCAAGATAGGCAACATCAGGGATAGCGTGAGCTCAGGAGCGCCGTGGTGCCGTGGTTAGCGTGAGCAGAAAAATATAGAAACTGAGTAGTCCATGTGCAAGATAGGCAGCATATAGGGTACTGTGAGCTGAGGTGCACCGTGGTCCTGTGAGCAACTGCGGAACGAGAGGTCCTTGGTTCAAGTCTTCCCTCGAGTGAAAAGTTCAATTCTATTCTCAGACAATTACCAAAGTTCAGGCACTGACACATAATCAACTTCGCTCTCCAAAATTCCAGGACATGTTCAGATTTGTTTGGACATATGCAGGATTTGATGGTCTACACACGGAAAAATTTGAAAACGTTAAAAACATATGTTTTGACAGAGCACAGGGAAAACTGTGCGACTGTGAAACTATTGCATTCATTTGTTGCAGTTTATGTGACAAACTCTTATGTTTTCACCGCTTTTTTGGGAGTGATTATCACATCCACAAGAAAACCTAAATCGGGCAAGGTAGAACAATCTTTGTACCCATTCGCCAAGTGTACAAGTTACGTGGGTCGACAACATATTCCTGTCATGCCGTCACCAGTGTCGTATAGAATATATCAGACGTGTTTTCCTGTGGAGGAATCGGTTGACCTATGACCTTGCGATCAAATGTTCTCGGTTCCCATTGGAGAGGCACGTCCTTTCGTCTACTAATCGCACGGTTTTGCGGTGCGGTCGCAAAACACAGACACTAAACTTATTACAGTGAACAGAGACGTCAATGAACGAACGGACAGATCATAACTTTGCGAAAATAAAGATATTAAACTTTTCGCTCGAGGGAAAGCTTGAAGCAAGGACCTCTGGTTCCGCAGCTGCTCAAGCTAACCACGGGACCATGGCGCTTCTGAGTACACATTAGCCTGGTCTTCTTAAAACTTCAGCTAGAAAGTGTAACGCAACTCAATTTACTTTTCCAAAGTGACCACCTGCAACCTACCAGGTTGCTCGGAAGGTCTACTTTTGATGATCAAAAGTTTACTGCAAGAAGCTGTTGTACCATCGAGCCTCCAGAAAGTGAGTGACAGTGAATTATCGGATTTTGATTTCCAGTCCCTTCTAATGCATACATCTGCAATGTATTTTGGCTGTGAATTTCATTCCGTTGCACAAAATATCGACGAAAAAGACTTACCAGATGTCGAAGAACGGTGCAAGAAATTTCTCTGTACTCTGCGGCGAGAAATTCATAAAAGATTGCCAGATAATTTGCCTATTCTGAATTCGATGGCCACTCTTCACTCTAAAGTTGCACTGTCTCAAATAAAAACCGAGTGTGTCTGGCATTTTCACTAAAATTTACAGAACTCACTTATACGACGACAGTAATGAAATAGAATCGGAATGGAATCAATTGCAAAACAAGTCGTGGTCGAAACAACCAACTCCGTTGAATTTGATACCGGAGGTATTGTGATTCCGCTGGAGAAAAGCGTTTTGGAAATATAGCCAAATTTTCACTGGCACTGCTCACGCTACCGATATCAAGTCGAACGCGCTTTTTCGACGTACAGTGTAATTAAAAATAAAGTACACAATAATCTGTCTCTTGAAGTACTTCAAAGTATGATGATGGTAGGATTTACATTGCACAGGGACTGCGTCTCGTGTGTCAAATTCGTTCCATCCACTCGTATACTCGAATTATTCAACGTCAATATGTATGATCACAAACGCGCAGGCAACAGTAAAACGCAACATGAAACTCAAGCATTAGACGAAATATTCGATGTTTTGTAAGTCGCAATCGGAGCACATTTTTATCATTCTCGAAATATTTTAAATTATAAGAATTCGTATTTTTTTCATTATCATTATTGTCTTAACTTTCAGATTTACGAACCTCCAAGTTAGTTAACAAACAGCACTACTAAGTTTTTCAAATAATGAATCAAACATCCTTGCATAAAAAATGTCTATTTTTATATCAATATCATCACAACGCTTAAGAATTAGTCGAAAAAATTCGCCAGTGCCTGTTTATCATAATAAGGTATTTACATTGTAAGTTGCAGTGTATGAAAGACAACTATGTAAATAAAATCATCATTTCTTCCTACGCGAGTGTTTTTTATTAATAGTTCAATGTTTCTATCAAATACAGATACCTATTCGGAATTTTAGGGGGTTCGAAAGAAAATTTAGGGGGATTTCGAAATGACTGTTTTTCAGAAACTACACGAGTACGTTCCGAGTAAGGTTTTAAGGGATGGGAAAGATCCACCATGGTTCAATAGCCGTGTCACAAAAGAGCTACGTAAACAAAGAGCACTTCATCTCATATTCAAGAGAAGTAAAAACCTAGCTGACAAACAAAAGCTGAACGAAGCGAAAATGAGCGTTCAGTGACTTTGAAAGTGAGACGCTGTCAACCGGCCTGAGTAAAAACCCTAGGACATTTTGGTCGTATGTAAATCAGTAAGTGGGTCAAAATCATCTGTTCATTCTCTCAGCGACCACACCGGCACCGAAACGGAATATAACATGGAGAAGGCCGAAATACTGAATTCGGTCTTCCGAAGTTGTTTCACCACGGAAGATCGTAACATTGCGCGTCCTTTCAAACGTCGTACGGACGTCGAAATGGCGGATATTGAGATAACCGACCGGGGAACTGGAAAGCAGCTACAGTCGTTTAGTAGTGGAAAGGCGTCGGGACCAGATGAGGCACCTATAAGATTCTATACAGATTATACGAAAGGACTTGCGCCCCTTCTAACAGTAATTTACCGTAGATCACCTCAGAAACGAAACGCACCTAACGGCTGGAAAAAAGCGCAGGTCATCTCCGTTTTTAAAAAGGCCGTAAGACAGGACCACACAATTATAGACCTATATCGTTGACGTCAATCTGTTGTAGAATCACGGAACATGTTTTACGCTCAAGAGTTATGGCGTTTTTGGAAATGGAACACCTCCTCTATAAAAATAAACATGGATTTCGCAAACAGAGATCCTGCGAAACTCAGCTCGCTCTGTTCCTCCGTGAGATCCACAGCGCAGTGGGCAACGGCTCTCAGCCTCATGCCGTGTTCCCTGATTTCAGTGCGGCATTTGACACCGTCCCTGATTACTGTTTAAGGAAAAAAATACGAGCGTACGGAGTCTCGGAGCGGACCTGCGATTGGGTTCAAGACTTTCTTGCAGACAGAACTCAATACGCCGCTCTTAAACGAGCAAAATCGACAGTTGTAAGGCTAATATCCGGAGTACCACAGGGACGTGTGAGAGGACCGTTGCTGTTTACAATATACGGGGCGTTACAACAAGGTACGGCCAAACTTTCAGGAAACATTCCTCACACACAAAGAAAGAAAATATGTTATGTGGACATGTGTCCGGAAACGCTTACTTTCCATGTTAGAGCTGATTTTATTACTTCTCTTCAAATCACATTAATCGTGGAATGGAAACACACAGCAACAGAACGTACCAGCGTGACTTCAAACACTTTGTTACAGGAAATGTTCAAAATGTCCTCCGTTAGCGAGGATACGTGCATCCACCGTCCGTCGCAAGGAATCCCTGATGCGCTGATGCAGCCCTGGAGAATGGCGTATTGTATCACAGCCGTCCACAATACTAGCACGAAGGGTCTCTACATTTGGTACCGGGGTTGCGTAGACGAGAGCTTTCAAATGCCACCATAAATGAAAGTCGAGAGGGTCGAGGTCAGGAGAGCGTGAAGGCCATGGAATCGGTCCGCCCCTACCAATCCATCGGTCACCGAATCTCTTGTCGACAAGCGTACGAACACCTCGACTGAAATGTGCAGGAGTTCCATCGTGCACGAACCAAATGTTGTGTCGTACTTGTAAAGGCACATGTTCTAGCACCACAGGTAGAGTATCCCGTATGAAATCGTGATAACGTGCTCCATTGAGCGTAGGTGGAAGAACATGGGGCCCAATCAAGACATCACCAACAATGCCTGCCCAAACGTTCACAGAAAATGTGTTGATGACGTGATTGGACAATTGCGTGCGGATTCTCGTCAGCCCACACATGTTGATTGTGAAAATTTACAATTTGATCACGTTGGAATGAAGCCTCATCCGTAAAGAGAACATTTGCACTGAAATGAGGATTGACACATTGTCGGATGAACCATTCGCAGAAGTGTGCCCGTGGAGGCCAATCAGCTGCTGATAGTGCCTGCACACGCTGTACACGGTACGGAAACAACTGGTTCTCCCGTAGCACTCTGCGTACAGTGACGTGGTCAACGTTACCTTGTACAGCAGCAACTTCTCTGACGCTGACATTAGGGTTATCGTCGACTGGACGAAGAATTGCCTCGTCCATGGCAGGTGTCCTCGTCGTTCTAGGTCTTCCCCAGTCGCGAGTCATAGGCTGGAATGTACCGTGCTCCCTAAGACGCCGATCAATTGCTTCGAACGTCTTCCTGTCGGGACACCTTCGTTCTGGAAATCTGTCTCGATACAAACGTACCGCGCCACGGCTATTGCCCCGTGCTAATCCGTACATCAAATGGGCATCTGCCAACTCCGCATTTGTAAACATTGCACTGACTGCAAAACCACGTTCGTGATGATCACTAACCTGTTGATGCTACGTACTGATGTGCTTGATGCTAGTACTGTAGAGCAATGAGTCGCATGTCAACACAAGCACCGAAGTCAACATTACCTTCCTTCAATTGGGCCAACTGGCGGTGAATCGAGGAAGTACAGTACATAGTGACGAAACTAAAATGAGCTCTAACATGGAAATTAAGCGTTTCCGCACACATGTCCACATAACATCTCTTCTTTATTTGTGTGTGAGGAATGTTTTCTGAAAGTTCGGCCGTACCTTTTTGTAACACCCTGTATATAAGTGATGTAGTAGAAAGCGCCGGATGCTGTTTAGGGCTATTCGCAGACGATGCAGTTGCCTATACCAAAGCAGCAATGCCAGAAGATAGTAAGAATTTGCAGAACGACCTGCAGAGAACTGATGGAATGGTGCACGCTCTCGCGGTTGATCCCGAACGAAAAGAAACGTAACATATTTGCGCATACATAGGAAAAGACATCCACTACTGTACAGCTACACTGTTGATGACAAACAGCTGGAGACAGCGTCTGCCATAAAATATCTAGGCGTAACTGTCCAGAGCGACCTCAAGTGTAATGCTCACATAAAAGAGATAGTGGGAAAAGTAGACACCAAACTCAGATTCATCGGAAGAATCTTAAGGAAATGTAACTCACCCACGAAAGAAGCGCCTTAAGAGGGGCTTGTTGCCCCGGTTCTTGAGTACTGTTCATCTATCAGGGATGCCTATCAGGCAGGACTGATAGAGGAGATAGACAAGATCCAACGAAGAGCGGCGCGTTTTCGTCACGGGATCGCTTAGCTGACGAGAGAGCGTTACGGTGACGCTAAACAAACTACACTGGCAGGCGTTACAAGAGGGGCATTGTGCGTCACAGGGAGATTTACTATTGAAATTTCGGGACAGCAGTTTTCAGGAGGAGTCGGACAACATATTACTTCTCCCCACATACATCTCGCGTATTGACCACAAGGAGAAAATTCGAGAAATTAGAGCCAATACAGAGGCTTACCGACAATCATTCTTCCCGCGCACTATTCGCGAGTGGAAAAAGGCTGGAGGGATCAGATAGTGCTACCGAATGTACCCTCCGCCACACACCATTAGGTGGCTTGCGGAGTATGGTGTAGATGTAGATTTAGATTTATGGTCGCTGATGTTACGCTGTTATTAGTCGCAAGTAAGAAGTGAGCTGTGACAATGCGATCAAGAAATATGTTCTCGCCTCCATAGGTGATTACTTGACAGGACCTAATGTAACGCTTCAGTAACCCAACTGACAAAGAGTTATGTGAAATGATGTTATTAGTATTTCCAACGATTCTTCGTCATTTGTTAAATGACATGCGAGAGATACGCTTGCCCACAGACAAAATTTCATCGCAACAAAACAGTCAGTATTGAGTACGTTCCTATGTTCTTCCTTTGGCTTTAGTTTCATATTAACGGGACAAGTGTAAAAATATTGATAGTGTGATGCCGAGAATCTAAACAGAAATTACCACGCAGTAGCACCAGAGTTCACATTAAGAATACGGATTCTAACCGCGTCATTACGTTCACAGGTATCTAAACCATATTGTCAGTCATTCGATATAGCGATAATTCAAAATATCATTGACAGTACAACTGGAGAATTTGCCCCAGCGTCTTTACACCCTCTTCGTCAGAAGTTAAGGTTAGTTTCTAAGTTTGTGAATGAACTTAGTGACATCGTTTTTGCAAAGTGTGAGACGTCCCCCCACTCAATTGGTTCCATTACCAGAAATATTTCCATTTGCATCATGTGAATTATATAGCTAGTAATTAGTAGCAGTATGAAAATTTAATAATCTTCGTGATTTTCTAGACGCAGTTCCCATTTCGATTACTGGCTGCTCTACGTACCCATCCACATCTGGAAGAGATGAAGATTCAAAACGACTCTTGAAGAATTCGCAGCGTAAAGTAGCCATAATTGATAACACAAGTGCGCAAAATGAGACTTGGTACAGTGTGTCATTGAAGTCATTACGTGATTTGAAAGGGACGATACATAAATGTGGACTACATGCATTATGTAATGAATGCTAATACTTTTTTAATTTTAGTAGCTGACTGTCCGGTTACGCAGTCTCGTAACCGGTTGGCCCTGTCTGGTATAGCACGCAATCTGACTGCATAGAATAACAACAAAGAACGAAAGAAAACTTCCGTTAACACAATTAATTAATTAAGTCCCCAGCAACTATAAAACCTACGAAACAACAAGGCACGAGTGTTGCTGTTCTGTATGTGGAAGTGTGATTCAACGTACACATCTGGCACGGTTCTTCCTCAATAAGACCAGATATTTTAAACACCATTTATACTGAAGTAATTAAAAAAAACCAGAAATACTATAATTGCACATAGAAACCAGAAATGCAGTCTAATACAAGAACACGACCCAGATGCTTTGTTGACTGAACCTGTGACCAAGAGGCATTATTGTTTAAGACATTCGAATAAATAAAAAAAAAGGAATTTTTTTACCTTCATATATATTGACGAAAAGCACATTACAGCATCCCTAATCCAACAACATCTGGTGTCTAGCCCATCAAAACAATACTACAAGTTCTGAACAGGCACTCTCCATGGGAACCTCTCAACAACGACTCACCACTGCTACATCTCAACAAGCACTCTCCACCACGACTTCTCGATAAGAACAGCCAGTGAAGGCGGCGGAATAAAACTCTTTGGCGCAATCTCTGGCGCTGTGGCTCAGTGTAGCCACCTTTCATACACTGTGAGTGAATTATGGAAATTCCATTCTCACCTTGTTTAAGTCATCCCATAACCCCCATACCGTGTGGTTAGTCATAAAGATTTGTTACAGTGATCCATCCATCACTCCCGCCTTCAAATGTTGGATGTGATGACTGACTGACCCGTAGCGTAGCCCAAGGTCTAGGTTAGGTTGAACGGTTACATGTTTTAAGGTTGATGATGTGCAAGTGAAAACAGTGATTTTACAGTTAAAACTTGACGTTGGGAATAGTATTAACGCAATATTTGAAAATATTAAAGTTTAACTGCCTATTCTACTGCCGGAAAAGATATCCGTCTTACGAACATAGTTGTCAACCATTTGATAAAACCTACATAGTACACACCAGTGTGCATTTTTACTAGTTTATGTACGATATATTTGCGTAATAAGCATCAAAATTCTCATCGGAGCCTTATCCATTACCTGTTTTCGGAAATTACCCTGCAATTTTAGCTTTTATAATGAAAAGTGTGTTTAAATATGTCACGAAAATTGCAGACTACACTATAGGTCTGTGTATTAGCACAACCTTTATTCGGTCCTCTCATTCCGCGGCTGCACCAATTCCCAACCTAATTTTTCTAAGAGCAAATTGGCTTCTTGGCTCATTTCTTCGACGATAGGAGTGTAATACATCACATATCGTGAGACACAAGGCCCTTAGAACGAAGCACGGACGTACGTCAACAGATGGAATACGGCGTCTAATGTTAACTACGCTTTTTGGTTGCTACTTGCGACTTGTGCTTGCAACTTACTGAAATCGCACCTAGACGAAAATGTTCACAGGAACAAGTACGAAATTTGGTCGACAGATGGGACACGGCGCTGAGTGTTAAATGCTACTAGCGACTCCTAGTTGTGAATGAAATAGCGGCCAGATTCTGTAAAGTTGTTATTTGATATCTGTGACTTCTAACAAGGGAACCTCCCCATCGCACCCCCCTCAGATTTAGTTATAAGTTGGCACAGTGGATAGCCTTAAAAAACTGAACACAGGTCAATCGAGAAGACAGGAAGAAGTTGTGTGCAACTATGAAAAAAATAAGCAAAATATACAAACTGAGTAGTCCATGGGCAAGATAGGCAACATCAAGACTAATGTGTACTCAGGAGCGCCGTGGTCCCCTGGTTAGCTTGAGCAGCTGCGGAACGAGAGGTCCTTGGTTCAAGTCTTCCCTCGAGCGAAAAGATCAATATCTTTGTTTTCGCTATGATCTGTCCGTTCTTTCATTGACGTCTCTGTTCAATGTAATAAGTTTAGTGTCTGTGTTTTGCGACCGCACCGCAAAACCGTGCGGTTAGTAGACGAAAGGACGTGTCTCTCCAATGGGAACCAAAAACATTTGATCGCAAGGTCATAGGTCAACCGATTCCTCCACAGGAAAACGCGTCTGATATATTCTATACGACACTGTTGACGGCATGTGCGTCACATGACAGGAATATGTTGTCGACCCACGTAACTTGTACACTTGGCGAGTGGGCAAAAAGATTCTTCTACCTTGCCCGATTTAAGTTTTCTTGTGGATGTGATAATCACTCCCAAAAAAGTGATGAAAACATAAGAGTTTGTCACATAAACTGCAACAAATGAATGCAATAGTTTCACAGTCGCGCAGTTTTCCCTGTGCTCTGTGACAACAAATGTTTTTAACGTTTTCAAATTTTACCGTGTGTAGACCGTCAAATCCTGCATATGTCCAAACAAATCTGAACATGTCCTGGAATTTTGGAGAGCGAAGTTGATTATGTGTCAGTGCCTGAACTTTGGTAATTGTCTGAGAATAGAATTAAACTTTTCACTCGAGGGAAGACTTGAACCAAGGACCTCTCGCTCCGCAGCTGCTCACGCTAGCCACGGGACCACGGCGCTCCTGGGTTCACATTATCGTTGATGTTGCCTACCTTGCGCATGGACTACTCAGTTTGTATATTTTGCTTATTTTTTTCATAGTTCCACACAACTTCTTCCTGTTTTCTCGATTGATCTGTGTTCAGTTTTTCAAGGCCTATCCACTGTGCCAACTTATAACTAAATCTGAGGGGGGTGCGATGGGGAGGTTCCCTTGTAAGTCACTGTAATTTTATAACAGATACGTTATTTCTTACTAGTTAGGTACTTTACTACAAGAAGACAATAATAACACGGTGATATTATCGTGGCTTCTCAACTCGGTGCGGAAGAAGAAGAAGTTTAATAGTATTTTTGCGGCACATGAAGGTGAAGGTTGTTATAACATTTTGATTAACAGGCACCTTGCAAACGAGGACACCAAACTCAGGCTTTATTTTCGGCTAGTCTGCGCATATTTTGCACCTTACCAAAAAAAGTGCAACCTCTTCAAGAAAACCATCAATCCAGCTGAATAATAATAATTTTGGCTAAAATTATTAAAATAATATTTCTCTTTGTCACAGTTCTAAAAATGTAACCAGGGCCATAGCTACCGCCGTATCAGCGGTATCAATGATACGGGGCCCACGTGCTGCAGCGACCCTGACAAGCATTAGCAAAAATTCGTAAAATTTTTTCCACAATCTCACTCTGGGTGAACGCTTAAGTCTTAGGCCGTACCGTAAACGCTTAACTAACCGGGCGTCCAAATGTTGGCATCACTGAACGCCTCAGATTTCCTGCAGCGCACGTCAGCAAACAACAATGATTGGTATGGGTGGAGGTTATACTCAACAGCCGAACCAAGTTAATAGTTGGCTCCTTCTACCGACCCCCAGACTCCGATGATATAGTTGCTGAACAGTTCAGAGAAAATTTGAGTCTCGTAACAAATAAATACCCCACTCATACGGTTATAGTTGGTGGGGACTTCAACTTTCCCTCGATATGTTGGCAAAAATACTTGTTCAAAACCGGTGGTAGGCAGAAAACATCTTCCGAGATTGTCCTAAATGCTTTCTCCGAAAATTATTTCGAGCAGTTAGTTCAAAATGGCTCTGAGCACTATGGGACTCAACTGCTGAGGTCATTAGTCCCCTAGAACTTAGAACTAGTTAAACCTAACTAACCTAAGGACATCACAAACATCCATGCCCGAGGCAGGATTCGAACCTGCGACTGTAGCGGTCTCGCGGTTCCAGACTGCAGCGCCTTTAACCGCACGGCCACTTCGGCCGGCTCGAGCAGTTAGTCCACGAACCCACGCGAATTGTAAATGGTTGCGAAAACACACTTGACCTCTTAGCCAGAAACAATCCAGAGCTGATAGAGAGCATCATGACTGATACAGGGATTAGTGATCACAAGGTCGTTGTAGCTAGGCTCAATACCGTTTCTCCCAAATCCACCAGAAACAAACGCAAATTAATTTTATTTTAAAAAGCGGATAAAGTGTCACTAGAAGCCTTCCTAAGAGACAATCTCCATTCCTTCCGAACTGACTATGCAAATGTAGACGAGATGTGGCTCAAATTCAAAGATATAGTAGCAACAGCAATTGAGAGATTCATACCTCATAAATTGGTAAGAGATGGGACTGATCCCCCATGGTACACAAAACAGGTCCGAACGCTGTTGCAGAGGCAACGGAAAAAGCATGCGAAGTTCAGAAGAACGCGAAATCCTGAAGATTGGCTAAAATTTACGGACGCGCGAAATTTGGCACGGACTTCAATGCGAGATGCCTTTAATAGGTTCCACAACGAAACATTGTCTCGAAATTTGGTAGAAAATCCGAAGAAATTCTGGTCGTATGTAAAGTACACAAGCGGCAAGACGCAGTCAATACCTTCGCTGCGCAGTGCCGATGGTACTGTTAACCGACGACTGTGCCGCTAAAGCGGAGTTATTGAACGCAGTTTTCCGAAATTCCTTCACCAGGGAAGACGAATGGAATATTCCAGAATTTGAAACACGAACAACTGCTGGCATGAGTTTCTTAGAAGTAGAGACCTTAGGGGTTGCGAAGCAACTCAAACCGCTTGATACGGGCAAGTCTTCAGGTCCAGATTGAATACCGACTAGGTTCCTTTCGGATTACGCTGATACAATAGCTCCCTACTTAGCAATCATATACAACCGCTCGCTCACCGATAGATCTGTACCTACAGGTTGGAAAATTGCTATATTTCCGGAAAGCTTTTGACACCGTTCCTCACAAGCGACTTCTAATCAAGTTGCGGGCCTATGGGGTATCGTCTCAGTTGTGCGACTGGATTCGTGTTTTCCTGTGAGGAAGGTCGCAGTTCGTAGTAATAGACGACAAATCATCGAGTAAAACTGAAGTGATATCAGGTGTTCCCCAGGGAAGCGTCCTGGGACCTCAGCTGTTCCTGATCTATATAAATGACCTGGGTAACAATCTGAGCAGTTCTCTTAGGTTGCTCGCAGATGATGCTGTAATTTACCGTCTAGTAAGGTCATCCGAAGACCAGTATCAGTTGCAAAGCGATTTAGAAAAGATTGCTGTATGTTGTGGCAGGTGGCAGTTGACGCTAAATAACGAAAAGTGTGAGGTGATCCACACGAGTTCCAAAAGAAATCCGTTGGAATTCGATTACTCGATAAATAGTACAATTCTCGAGGTTGTCAATTCAAGTAAGTTCCTCGGTGTTAAAATTACGAACAACTTCAGTTGGAAAGACCACATAGATAATATTGCGGGGACGGCGAGCCAAAGGTTGCGTTTCATTGGCAGGACACTTGGAAGATGCAACAAGTCCACTAAAGAGACAGCTTACACTACACTCGTTCGTCCTCTGTTAGAATATTGCTGCGCGGTGTGGGAGCCTTACCAGGTGGGATTGGCGGAGGACATCGAAAGGGTGCAAAAAAGGGCAGCTCCTTTTGTATTATCACGTAATAGGGGAGAGAGTGTGGCAGATACGATACGCGAGTTTGGATGGAAGTCATGAAAGCAAAGATGTTTTTCCTCGCGGCGAGATCTATTGACGAAATTTCAGTCACCAACTTTCTCTTCCGAATGCGAAAATATTTTGTTGAGCCCAGCCTACATAGGTAGGAATGATCATCAAAATAAAATAAGAGAAATCAGAGCTCGAACAGAAAGGTTTAGCTGTTCGTTTTTCCCGCGCGCTGTTCGGGAGTGGAATGGTAGAGAGATAGTATGATTGTGGTTCGATGAACCCTCTGCCAAGCACTTAAATGTGAATTGCAGAGTAATCATGTAGATGTAGATTTAGATTTCTCCTTTCCAATTGAATGAGAACGATCCATACGCATTTATTTCAATCCGTACAAGCGGTTCATGACATTCAAACGTTGTAGATGTAGTGATTATTTGTTCATTAATAAGTTTCTCTGTGAAAGAAATGAGTGAAAGAAAGAGAGATTACCCCGTGGAGCTATGGAAAGAAGAAATATACAGAAGAAGGAAGACGTTCTACAGAGTAAGATGGCGCAAGTTAGGCCTATTAATTCCATTCCTCCCACAGCACTGTTGTTCGTCCACCTTCTGCGCCTCGTACCCCCACACCTCAGCGATCTTGAGACTGAACAGCCTGTAAAATGTGACCCGCTTTTACACTGCAAGTCATCAAGGAGGCCCGTGAAACAAATTAGGTTAGCTGCGCCTGATTGAAAGATTAATTAAATTTTTAATCCTACAGTTTCGAATAATTTCCAAAAATTCTCAGCATTAATTTTTACTCCATTTTATTTTTAGATTCATCTGCCAGTGTCTCGGGACGTAGGAGAATCCCATAGCGAATTCTTAATAAGTCTGAAGAATTTTATAGTATATCTTCGTGTCTCTCTCTCTCTCTTCACAGCGATCACAGGCCCTGTAGACCACGTGCTGCATCAACGCTCTGCTTGCACCGCCTTCTTCCTCTCGCAGCCCTCTCCACCCTGCGGAAATTCCTAATGCTGCCATGTCCTTCTCCATGTCATCTTTCCACCTTGTACGAGGTCTTGTTGCCTGGAGAGTTCCTTCAAATGCTTTCTTGGCGATTCTGTTGTTTTCCATTCTGGCCACATGTCCAGCGCATTGCAGTCTCCTACTTTTAAATATCTGGATGATAGTGGGTTGCTTCATTAACTGATAAATTTCATTGTTCTTTCGAATTCTCCATACGCCATTCTCCAACATAGGTCCCCAGATTTTTCTCGTTACTTTTCTTTCAAAAACATCTTCGTCAGATAGAGGAAATTTTGGTGACAGCCCTACTGAACGCGAACGAAAAATAATTTTGAAACTGGGCCCATTTAAACCACAAGGAGTGTTTCCAAGGAATCCAGAAACAAAATGATGCTTTTCAGCCTATCATTACTCATATTTCAATAAGGCTAGTATAAAAATTTCAAAGCCATGGCTATGTCATTAATATTTTATACAAAGCGTATTGTCACTTCTGTTGGTTGTTTGCAGATGGTCAGACCAAATCATACTCCTCCGCATGGGCTAACGGTGTTTCAGTTAGAAGTAATTTTACACAACGTATGTCTGGCATGAAAATACACAGCAGCGTATTAACGTGGCTCCATCTTTTATTAATGGGTTATAAGGTAATACCATCGATACTTTACTGCTAAGTGAAGTCAGTAGTAAAAAACATCGTGTTATTTATGTCGTAATTACCTTAGCTCCGGACCTTTGGCTTTTCTCACTCTGGAAACATCCCCCAGGCTGTGGCTAAGCCATGTCTCTGCTATATCCTTTCTTTCAGGAGTGCTAGTTCTGCAAGGATCGCAGGAGAGCTTCTGTAAAGTTTGGAAGGTAGGAGACGAGGTACTGGCGGAATTGAAGCTGTGAGGACGGGTCGTGAGTCGTGCTTGGGTAGCTCAGATGGTAGAGCACTTGCCCGCGAAAGGTGAAGGTCCCGAGTTGGAGTCTCGGTCCGGTACACAGTTTTAATCTGCCAGGAAAGTTTCATAACAACGCACACTCCGCTGCAGAGTGGAAATTCTCATTCTGAAAACCCATCATAATCTATAGTAGAGATGGGTCGTTTGCAAACTAACGGGTCCAAAGGAACGGTTCACCAAGATGAACGGAAGGAGTGAGGAACGAATTCTAAGGAACGGCCTTTCATAGTTCAATTCGGTCGCGGCTTTCTGCTTATAGTTCCCGGGAACGGGAAGCGGTCCGTCTCGTTCCAGCCTCGGTCCGATTCCCGTCTCTGTCTCGGTCTGTTCAAATGTTCAAAAGTGTGTGAAATCTCATGGGACTTAACTGCTAAGGTCATCAGTCCCTAAGGTTACACACTACTTAACGTAAATTATCCTAAGGACAAACACACACACTGATGCCGGAGGGAGGACTCGAACCTCCGCCGGGACCAGCCGCACAGTACAGATGGGCAAACTCGTTCATCCTTGGGAACTAGTTCACTGCTGATCGTTCTTTTTTGGGAACCGTTCTTTTTTACTCGTTCACCGTTCATTTGTGCTTGGTATATGGTTCCTATGAAAAACTGAAAACTAGTAGTGTAGGTGACTGAAGGATGGAGGGCACTTGCCTCCCCCCTGGAGTACAGAGTTTTTATTCATTACAGAATTCTTACACACTTTTAGAAGTAATTTCTGTGATTCTGCAGAACCTCTCGTTTAGCCAACCGTAGCGTTGTGTGGCTAATGGCAGGGAAATAATTCAGGGTGGCGCACGGAAAACCGGCCCCGAGTACAGACCTGCTCGCCAATTACGGACGATGTGTTGCCCGTTACGAGCAGATACAACAAACAGACAAACATGTAATAATTAGGCAGCGAAGAAATAACAAGCTAATGCAAGCAACAACTGCGAAACAATCGATGACGATGTGTAGAGAGCTGGAGAAGAGAACATGAAAATCTCGCGCGACGCGCATGGGCTATAGCTCATGTAGTCTTGTAAAGCTGTTGGTGGCTGTTTCCCAACTTAATAGACCACAAGTGTCTTGTATAAAATTCTTCGTTTCGACTTCCACTACATAGCTATGCTACGTTGTAAACAATAATCGTTTACACCCTATATATATTTCACGTTGTCTGTGAGTTCGTAGGCGAAGTAGAGACTTCATGGAAGCATAAAATAAAATGTGGTTTTCTCATACTTGCGTCACACCCTTAGTAAAAATTAGGTTTTTATATTGCATTATTAAAGTTAATGCAAGAATAATAATAATTAAGTTCGGAGTAATAAAGAGTTTGGTTTGAAAACTCCTTCTGAACAGATGTTTTTGCGATAATAAGTAAATACGATTTTATGGCAATCTATGTCTTTTCAAATGGAGAGGCACCGCTTTTCCTACTGAGCCAAAATGACCCACAACCCACTTTTTTTTTTTTCAAAGAAACCAAACTAGCAGGTAATGCAAATTGGAAACAACCAAACTTAAAAATAATTAGAGCCTTCCTAAATGTAATCTTTTATATATGAAAGATACACGAAAATCGTTTTATATGAGTTTTCTAACACTAAAAATTAAGCAAATTATTGAAAGTTAGCTGCTAAATCAAGTCGATGAAACCAAAAAATATATGAATAACAAAAAAAATAAAATAAACTTGCCTTGTTATAAGTATGTCTTCTGCTGTTCATCGATATAATGAACTGAGCTGATATGCCCTTTTGTTACCTGAAAAGACGTACCAATTACATACAACGTAATTTTTATGTAATTTACGTAACTATGAAATACTTTTTCATTACCGGTCGTGGACGCTGAATAGCCAGAACCAAGTGCAAGAACAATTTGGAACACATGTAAAATAGGCGAGCGCAGTGAACGAAACGTGCAACTGCATGCTGAACTAACTAGGAGCAGTCGGCAGTGGAACTGAGACAGGTGGTCACGCGAAGAACGTCGAGTGCGGCCGAGGGAGGCCGAGACTGAGGCGAGCACGCGACCGAGGCTGGAACGAGAACTGCCCAAGTGACCGCCGCGACCGAAGTGAACTGGTGAACAGATCGTTCCTTGGAATTCGTTCCTCGGTCCTTTGGTTCATCTTGGTGAACCGTTCCTTTGCACCCGTTCGTTCGCGAACTGCCCATCTCTACCGCGCAGCCCATGACTGCAGCGCCCGCCTCGGCCAATCCCGCGCGGCGACTGCCTCGGTCTCCCTCGGCCGGACACGTCCATCTTCGCGCGGCCACTTGTCACAGTTCCACTGCTGCTCAGTTTAGTTTCGAGTTGTTCGTTTCGTTCGCTGCGCATGCCCATTCTAGATCTGCTTCAAACCTTTCTTGAACTCAGAACTTCTGCTTCTTTTCGTATTCTATTCAGCGTCCACGATCGGCAATTACATAAATTACAAAAAAGTTACGTTCTATGTAATACATACATCTTTTCAGGCAACAATAGTGCATATTTCGATAAACAGTGGAAGATATAGTGTCGTGTACATAGTTCCGCGTAGTCAGCGCGTACACAACTTTGCCACTAGAGCGCGCCCCGCTAAGCACAACAGCGCAGGCGCAGCGCTCGTCCGTCTCCGCACTACGAGATGGCGCTGTTTTAGAGACGAACCAAATTCTGCTTCCGCCCATCCGCGTATTAATATGTAATGCAGCCAATGAGATTGCTGCTAACGTAGAATCTTTTCTCCTCGCGGATCACACTCGTGCAGTGATACCTGAACACTCGAGGTATTATAATGAGTGTACAGACCTCCGATTAGTCAGTCTGCATTTATCTGCACCTGTCTGTACCAGTCTGCATTAGTCTGTACCAGTCTATAGTCAAGTTTCAGTCTGCACCTAATAAGATTATCATATTCTTGTACATAGCCATGAAGATAAATGTATAGACACTTTTGTGAAGTATCAGAGAGATATGTGAGAATAAGATTAACGTACCAAGACCAAAGGAACTTGAGATTGTCAACTGTAAACAGCATCCAGAATCAAGTTACGTAATGTCTATGATTATTATTACACTCTTGGAAATTGAAATAAGAACACCGTGAATTCATTGTCCCAGGAAGGGGAAACTTTATTGACACATTCCTGGGGTCAGATACATCACATGATCACACTGACAGAACCACAGGCACATAGACACAGGCAACAGAGCATGCACAATGTCAGCACTAGTACAGTGTATATCCACCTTTCGCAACAATGCAGGCTGCTATTCTCCCAGGGAGACGATCGTAGAGATGCTGGATGTAGTCCTGCGGAACGGCTTGCCATGCCATTTCCACCTGGCGCCTCAGTTGGACCAGCGTTCGTGCTGGACGTGCAGACCGCGTGAGACGACTCTTCATCCAGTCCCAAACATGCTCAGTGGGGGACAGATCCGGAGATCTTGCTGGCCAGGGTAGTTGACTTACACCTTCTAGAGCACGTTGGGTGGCACGGGATACATGCGGACGTGCATTGTCCTGTTGGAACAGCAAGTTCCCTTGCCGGTCTAGGAATGCTAGAACGATGGGTTCGATGACGGTTTGGATGTACCGTGCACTATTCAGTGTCCCCTCGACGATCACCAGTGGTGTACGGCCAGTGTAGGAGATCGCTCCCCACACCATTATGCCGGGTGTTGGCCCTGTGTGCCTCGGTCGTATGCAGTCCTGATTGTGGCGCTCACTTGCACGGCGCCAAACACGCATACGACCATCATTGGCACCAAGGCAGAAGCGACTCTCATCGCTGAAGACGACACGTCTCCATTCGTCCCTCCATTCACGCCTGTCGCGACACCACTGGAGGCGGGCTGCACGATGTTGGGGCGTGAGCGGAAGACGGCCTAACGGTGTGCGGGACCGTAGCCCAGCTTCATGGAGACGGTTGCGAATGGTCCTCGCCGATACCCCAGGAGCAACAGTGTCCCTAATTTGCTGGGAAGTGGCGGTGCGGTCCCCTACGGCACTGCGTAGGATCCTACGGTCCTGGCGTGCATCCGTGCGTCGCTGCGGTCCGGTCCCAGGTCGACGGGCACGTGCACCTTCCGCCGACCACTGGCGACAACATCGATGTACTGTGGAGACCTCACGCCCCACGTGTTGAGCAATTCGGCGGTACGTCCACCTGGCCTCCCGCATGCCCACTATACGCCCTCGCTCAAAGTCCGTCAACTGCACATACGGTTCACGTCCACGCTGTCGCGGCATGCTACCAGTGTTAAAGACTGCGATGGAGCTCCGTATGCCACGGCAAACTGGCTGACACTGACGGCGGCGGTGCACAAATGCTGCGCAGCTAGCGCCATTCGACGGCCAACACCGCGGTTCCCGGTGTGTCCGCTGTGCCGTGCGTGTGATCATTGCTTGTACAGCCCTCTCGCAGTGTCCGGAGCAAGTATGGTGGGTGTGACACACCGGTGTCAATGTGTTCTTTTTTCCATTTCCAGGAGTGTATTTTAATAAATGTGTGTGAAAATTAATCAAGCTCTGTTTAAAGTTGGTCACCGTCAATGTGCTACTCTAAGCGTGCAAGTGGCATTTTCTATCGTCCGACCTAACGGCAGAAGATAAACACGCCACGATAAGACCACGAGACATATTGCTGACGCTCGCCTACTTCGTTAGAGCGACAAGTCAAATAATCTGATGGTGTGTGTACCGAAGGTCTTACAGTACGCACATTACACATAGTTATGAAGAGGCAACTTTTTTTGTTATTACAAACGCAAAGGAAATCGTCACAGCACACACGAGTGGCTATTTTCCGTCCTTTTTGATCCGAGATTAAACAGCATGTTCATTGTTATGGGAGACAGACCGACGTACAACCGAATGAAGCCCGCGCTCCGTAATCGAGTGTCTGCTCTCATATTTTGTAAGGAGACAATATTAACTCGGTGTCCGACGAAAAATCGTTGCGCGACTACTAGATTGTTCATTGTCGCCCGCCAGTCGGCATCTATTGTTTCGAAGTTGTTGTTTGCATTAGCTTATTTGTTATTTCTTTACTGCCTAATTACTACACGTTTATCTATTCTGCCCGTACCGGTCAACAAATAGTGCGCAGTTGACGAGCAGTATGTACTCGGAGCCGGTTTTTCATGCGCTTATATTATTTCACTGCGATCAGGAACATAACGGTGCAGTTGGCTAAACGAGAGGTTGTACCAGAATCACGGAGATTACTTCTACAAGTGTGTGTGAGTTCTGCAATGAATAAAAAGCGGGGAGGCGCCTTCCATCCTTCAGTCACCTGTGCTACCAGTTTTCAATTGTCCGTCTCGATAGCTGAGTGGTCAGCGCGGCAGAAAGCCCCGGTTCGGTTCCCACCGGATCAGAGATTTTCTCCGCTCGGGGACTGGGTGTAGTGTTGTGTTGTCTTCATCATCATCATGTCATCCCCACCGACGCGCAAGTCGCCGAAGTGGCGTCAACTAAAAAGACTTGCACCAGCCCACTGGCCACTGGCCTACCTATCCCACACGGCATTTCATATCAATTTTCACTTTTTGATAAGAACCATATACCATACACAAATGAACGCTGAACGAGTAAAAATGAGTGGTTCCAAAAAAGAGCAATCACCACTGATCTACTCCCCAAGGATGGACGAGTTTGCACGTCTGTGCTCAGCTCCACGGATGTAAACAAAGCTTGCGCTACGCCGAGCGCGTCCGAGCCGCGGCGATGCCGAAGGTCGACTGTACGAACGTTCACTGCTTCTGTTTTGCTTCTTTTTTTTCCACAGTCCAGTACACTTCAAACCTGTTTTCATGCTTGATCCGTGTTCAGTTTTTGACGGTCTGCCCATTGGGGCCTCTTACCACTAAATCAGAGTGGGGTGTGGCATGGAAGTTTCCCCTGTCAGTATCTGACATTTGACGTAACGTGTTATCGTGTTATAATTCCGTTTTCACACGAAAACAAAGTGATTTACAGCAGTGCGAGTTTTTATTTGTAACTAGCTATTGTGTACAGAACGATGCCGTAATTACGAGGGTTTCCCAGAAAGTAAGCATTTTTTTTTCTTCAACAATTCTTTATTCAACATAATGAGAATGACACACACAAAATAATGGTGTTCTATCTAGATACCCTATTTTTCGACGTAATATCCATCCCGTTCTATGGCCTTCCTACGGCGCCAAACAAGGGCGTTTGTGCCCTGTCGGTACCAATCCTTGTCCTGCTGGCGGAGAGGCATACACATACACATACACTCAAAACTAAAACTAAAAACATACGAAACTAACATAGTTCGACATAGGAGGTAATAAAGAACGCGTAAAACAAACTCACCACCATTCCGTAGTTTTCAAGTACATCGATCGGCTGTAGTTTACTGGCGACAAGCGGCTCTTCATTTCTTACATGATTTAGATGCCGCCCACATGAGATTCTTCCTTGTGTCTCTCTTCTTTCTTGCTTCTACTAGTCTTTCTTTATTTGAATGCCTGATACGTATAAAATTCGCGTTCTAACATACAAACTACACTACTGGCCATTAAAATTGCTACACCAAGAAGAAATGCAGATTATAAACGGGTAATCATTGGACAAATATATTATACTAAAAATCACATTACATTTTCAAGCAGCTTGAGTGCATAGAACCTGAGAAATCAGTACCCAGAACAACCACCTCTGGCCGTAATAATGCCCTTGTAACGCCTGGCCATTGAGTCAAACAGAGCTCGGATGGCGTGTGCAGGTACAGCTGCCCATGCAGCTTCAACACGATACCACAGTTCATCAAGAGTAGTGACTGGCGTATTGTGACGAGCCAGTTGCTCGGCCACCATTGACCAGACGTTTTCGGTTGTGAGAGATCTGGAGAATGTGCTGGCCATGGCAGCAGTCGAACATTTTCTGTACCCAGGAAAGCCCGTACAGGACCTGCAACATGCGGTCGTGCATTATCCTGCTGAAATGTAGTGTTTCGGAGGGATCGAATGAAGCGTAGAGCCACGGTTGTAACACATCTGAAATGTAACATCCAGTGTTCAAAGTGCCATCAGTGCGAACAAGAGGTGACCGAGACGTGTAACCAATGGCATCCCATACCATAGCGCCGGGTGATACGCCAGTATGGCGATGATGAATACAGGCTTCCAATGTGCGTTCACCGCGATGTCGCCAAACACAGATGCGACCATCACGATGCTGTAAACATAACCTGGATTCATCCGAAAAAATGACGTTTTACCATTCGTGCACCCAGGTTCGTTGTTGAGTACACCATCGTAGGCGCTCCTGTCAAGTGTAACTGCAGCCACGGTCTCCGAGCTGATAGTCCACGTCGTCGAACTGTTCGTGCAGATGGTTGTTGTCTTGGTAACGTCCCCATCTGTTGACTCGGGGATCGAGACGTGGCTGCACGATGCGTTACAGCCATGTGGTTGAGATGCCTGTCATCTCGACTGCTAGTGACACGAGGCGTTGGGATCCAGCACAGTGTTCCATATTACCCTCCTGAACCCACCGATTCCACATCCCGCTAACAGTCACTGGATCTCGACCAACACGAGTAGCAATGTCCCGATACGATGAACCACAATCGCGATAGGCTACAATCTGACCTTTATCAAAGTCGGAAACGTGATGGTACGCATTTCTCCACCTTACACGAGGCATCACAACAACGTTTTATCAGGCAACGCCGGTCAACTGCTGTTTGAGTATGAGAAGTCGTTTGGAAACTTTCCTCATGTCCGCACGTTGTAGGTGTCGCCACCGGCGCCAACCTTGTGTCAATGCTCTGAAAAACCAATCATTTGCATAACACAGCATCTTCTTGCTGTCGGTTAAATTTCACGTCTGTATCACGTCATCTTCGAGGTGTACCAATTTTAATGGCTAGTGGTGTACATGAGGAAACTTTGTTTTCATAATCGAAGTTAAACTTTTAATTGCGTTGTTACATTTCGAAATTGTTTATCCATGGAAATCTGAAAATATAACTTCGAACTGTTTCACGGTATTCACCCAGTCTGTCGTTGGTGTTAGAAGACCCCCACGAGAAACAGTATTTATCCATCATTGAGAACTTGTTCCAGGAATCGATCACATTCCAGTGCGTGCTCCCAAGGTTTTATCGATAGAACGACTTTTAAATGCGAGATTGCCAGCCAAGTATTGAACAGAGTCGGGAGTGGCATCTTCTATATCAGCACTGTTTTGATCTATTTCGTGTACAGTTCTCAGGAACTCTTCTTCGACAATACCTAAGATGTCACGGCTATCCGCACCTGTCGTTCGCCCGTTATCTCAGTGCAGAGTTCACTTGTGATGAACTTCAAGATGTCGTCATCGCGTGTTGCAGTACCAGTATCTGCAGAAACGGCACTGACTCTCTCTTCAGCAACTGCTGAACTGCCTGGTGAAGAAGGTATGTCGTCTGCATTTCCAGTTAAAAGAAGAAGCCGAATACTGTATTTGACCTCTACTGCTGTGGGATTATTGTAGAACGCACCAAGTCCTCGAATTCAGGAAAAATAATTTTCCAAGCACTCCTGATTTAGACTTGATGTTAAGACAAACTTCACGTTATCTTTCTTTACCTCTTCGAGTAACCCTAGAATGGATGTGATTGAGACTATTAACGCCTTCTGAAATGGCAACAAACCCTTCCTGTTTCCACAGTGCATGTCATGGCAAACATTGCAAAACTGTTTTTATAGTATTCTCTCGACTTTTAAAATTGAGATTAAGTCCGAAATGTAAAGGCGTGACATCGTCAACGAGAGTTCTAGAATTTAAAACGTCGAAAACATCGTTTACTAAATCAAAGAACATGCTTTCCCGTTCTTTTCCCAAAACATACAAGAGAGCATTAGCCGTGCGATGTGAAAATAAGTGGGCTGCCATCCTAACATTTTGTCGTGTAACACTGATGTGCGCTTCTTAAATGTGATGGACTGCATTCAGACCGCCTCTCTGGCTGTCTAACAAATTCTCAATTTCATTCTTGGTTATCACAGTTCCATCAGGAAGAGATAACCCTTGTTCTAAAAAGTGATTCCTAAGGAGCTTCAATAAATGTGGCACATCGTAAAAAACCCAGATTTTCCTTTCATTGTACGCTGCATTTTTTGAAAAAGTCCTGTCCTGTGGATTTCTTGTATTGGTTAAAATCTTTTGGTGTGCTCGCACCCATCACTATAGTCAGGTACTGAAATCGTACGAACCTGGTATATGCAAGCAGTATTGTTCTAATCAATCCTATGTTGGCCGAGTAAACTTTAAAAATTTTGGGGCTTGTTGAGCTCAGAACGTTGATGTGAGTTTGTCATGTTAGTCATATTTTATGAATCACTATTTTATGAACATTGTATTAATTAATGAAAAGTTGGCCGAGTAGGCCGAGGAAACCTTAAAATTTTGGTGTTTGTTGAACTCTGAACTTTTAACTGGGATAATTATGTTAGTCATATTTTACGAGCATGCTTTTATGAATATTGTGTTTGAATTATGAAAAGTTGGCCAAGGAAGCCTTAAAAATTACTGTCTGTTGAACACTGGGTTGGTTATCTCAGTCATGTTTAACTATATGACATAGGGGTTTCTCCTTGCTACAGCTATATGAGACTTAAGCCTATGAGGGTCTCTTCTCACACAGAAAGAAAAGCGCTCCGCTCGCTCCTTCCCCCCCCCCCCCCCCCCCCTATCACTGGGCCCATCTTTTATATCGTTTGGGGCCACTTGTAAATCCAAATACCATTTTTGGAATAGTTAGTGGAGTTCACAGCTGAGCGACCACCCATATTTACGACGAATTCTTCGATGTATTTACTTAAAAATCTCCACTCTTGTCGTGACTCGTATGTAGACAAGTATGTGGGAATCATGGTAGACAGTTGGGCTCGGGTTATGGGTGTTAAGTGTTTATGGTGACGTCACAGCCCAGGAGAAACGCCGCGGCGCGTACGTCACAGCACGTGACTCTGCAGGTCTTTAACGAGTGCGAGCAGCCGAGTTTAGCATTTCTTGACTGCGTGTTTAAGTGCATGCGTGCACTTGACCCAACAATGTTCCAGTGCCTTGGTCCCATCTCGGAAATGAGTTTCCTACAGGCTCGCAACTCTTCGTTTGCAATTCTTCCTTTGCAGTGAATCTACCACGGAAAGAACGAACACCTATATCCTTCCATACGAGCTCAGATTTCCCTTATTTTATCGCGGTGATCGTTCCTCCGTATGTAAGTCGGTGTCAACAAAATATTTTCGCATTCGGAGCAGCAAGTTGGTGATTGGAATTTCGTGAGAAGATTCCATCGCAGCGAAAAACGCCTTTGTTTTAATGATGTCCAGCCGAAACCTTGTATCATTTCAGTGACTCTCTCTCCCATATTTCGCGATAATACAAAACGTGCTGCCCTTCTTTGAACTTTTTCGATGTACTCCGTCAATCCTATCTGGTAAGGATCCCACATCGTGGAGCAGTATTCTAAAAGACGACGGACAAGCGTAGTGTAGGCAGTCTCCTTAGTAGACCTGTTCCATTTTCTGAGTGTCCCGCCAATAAAACGCAGTCTTTGGTTAGCCTTGCCCACAACATTTTCCGTGTGTTCCTTCTAGTTTAAGTTGTCTGTAATTGTAATTCCTAGGTATTTACTTGAATTTACGACCTTTAGATGTGGCTGATTTATCGTGTAACCGCCGGCCGGTGTGGCCGAGCGGTTCTAGGTGCTTCAATCTGGAACCGCACGACCGCTACGGTCGCAGGTTCGAATCCTGCCTCGGGAATGGATGTGTGTGATGTCCTTAGGTTAGTTAGGTTTAAGTAGTTCTAAGTTCTAGGGGACTGATGACCACAGATGTTAAGTCCCATAGTGCTCAGAACCATTTGAGCTAGACTTGGCCACTGTTTCTATGTTTCGATACAGTGGCACAGGTACTGAAACACAACGTAACACTTCATGAAACACTTTCAACAGTGTCTAAATGTTTTTCACAAGCAATAGCATGAAGCTTACGATATCCGAAAAAAAAGCTTCGTTTCTAGCTGACTGTCCTATTACCAAATGGCGTAACATCTGCTTTATAAACACTAACCAAACAGTACAACAACGCATACTATTCACATTCAAAATAATAAATATATGAAAATCATTCAATTAAATTACACTTTTTTATAACATACGCTTCTCTTTTCATGTAAAGTACTCATATTAAGAAACGCAAGTAAACCTACATCACTTTGAATTAAAAAAGGCGTAGAGTGACAGTTATTAGACATATACATAAATTTGATGTAGGTATAATTGCAAGCTATCTGTCTGACATATCACTGATAGTGTAATGGTGACCGGGAAGGGCTGGGAACCATGGTGAATTTATAGTAACGGTTCAAAACACCTTGAAAGACAAAATTTTTTCTGTTATATTTTATTATTTATTCGAATTATTTGGCGTTATTTGTGAGTCTATAGTCACTGTGCCTATTATCCACAATGATTCCCTTTGTGTGCTTGGAAATTAGCAGGATGGGTATATTACCCGTACTAACGGAATGTGGGAATCCCAGTAGCATATCCGTTGTTTCTGCAGTTTGCTCCCACCTCCAGTTCCGTTCGTGGTGGTTCTTCTGTCTTCAGCTATGGCTGACCTCAGCCAATTGAAAAGTATGAAAGTCACACGACACGAATGCAGCGCATTTGCTGCAGGAAATACGAAACTGCCAAGTCGCCCAAGTGATAGGTTCACACTTTCTGCGATATGATTAGCGCTCTCGCACCTCATTTGTGTTTATACGGACATACTTATACAGTCGAAACAGCGTATCGAAACATTACATTGTACTGTTGCATTTGTTTCGAAACAGTTACGTGTTTCAGTTTGCCCATCTCTAATTTGAACCATATATCGTGTAACCGAAGTTCAACGGATTCTTTTTAGCACTCATGTGGATGACCTCACACTTTTCGTTATTTACGGTCAACTGGCAATTCTCAGATATCTTTCCTAAACCGTTTTGCAATTTGTTTTGATTTTCTGATTTTTTTATTAGTCGATTAACGACAGCATCATCCGCACACAACAATCGCAGACCCTCTCCCTACTAAAGACTGTGGAATACTAAACTATGCAGGTAAACGGCCTATCGGCGCATGCTGTGGAACTCTACTGTAGACCTTGACGAAAACGTAGGGGCTGTCTATAATAAATTAGATTAATACCCAGAGATTCAAAAACCTAACTACCGAAACACTCAGGTGAAACTGAATAATTCGCTTCTGTTTAGGAGCTTGTAATATGTGACAAAGTCTGTTTACTTTCCGACGCAAACGAAAACGCCAGAACTGTGGCTATTATAAATTAAATTAACACGCAGAAACTCAAGACACTAAACTGTGATATTATAAAATTTCGCTCCTGGTTAGGAACTCGTAAAAGTTACAAAATCTGTTACTTCCCTGTTGCTGCGTCTGTCTCGGCCGGGCTGCTGCTGCCTGATATTTTCCAAAAAAAAAGTAGATGACACTTAAAGTCGTTTTGAATTAGCTGCGTATTTCGAGAACGGATTGTTCCTGCTGTTGAGAAAAACAAAAAGGGTCAAGAAAGAGAACCACAAAAAAAGGCGTCAGAAGCACGTGCAGGTGTGAGCGTCCCCTGCCGCGTGCCATGGAAGCGAGACATGAACGGGACTCTGTTTTCATACTGAAGTGGTCCGAAGCGCTGTGTTAAAGCTACTGCAGCAAAGAACATCGCGGTCAGGAAAAGCCTTGCCCAGCTGCCAAACAACAGTGAGTACGTGGGCTGGCAGATATCGGTTTTAACCCATTACTGGCCATTGTCCCTTTTTTGGGACACGTATATTTTACTTACTTCTACGTAAGCAATGGAGCTTTTAGCCTTTATTGTTGCACCTGTAGGTTCAACTAACTGCTATAGTGCCTGTAAATGTAAAATAAATAACTTTTTTCTAAGTACTTCATGTCAGGGAAATTGTAAACTTGCCGATTTTTTGCTCTCGCACTTGGCAGCACTGTACGTCTGCTGGTAGTTCCTGGACGACAATGAGCTGTGATTTAATTGTCTGGGCGTGTTTGTCATGGACATACGGATGTCCGTGAAAGATTAAGTATACTTCAGATTTTTTCAAGTAAGTGAAATATCGATATATTTTATGCGTCCCAATAATGGGACAATGGCATGTTAACACTATCATTTATTGTTGATGTGCCCATATGGGTAGCGTAGAGCTACTGGACAAGCAGATATCACTTTGTAGGACGAGGATAAGGTCAAAGAAATGGTGGTGGCCATTATCCACACAGATGATAGATATCTGCGTAGTAAACACATGGCGTGCATACCAAATTGCTAACTCTAAGGAGAAGCTCTCACTTTTGGATGTCCGACACAGAATAGTGATGTTTTACCTATCCAAGAAAACTGGATCGGTACCAAAACGCAGAGGACCACAAGGAAGGAAATTGATGGGAGGACGGTTGAGCACAGATGTATGACTAGATCTTGGAAGTCATTTCATTATGCCAAGTAAAACACAGAAGAGATGTGCTTACTGCAAGAAAAAAACTACAAAAATTTGTGATAGGTGAAATGTTGGTGTACACGACAAGTGTTTTGCTTCATTTCACACTGAATAGACTTTCAATAATATTAAAACATTCTTTATTGTTTGTGTTGTTTCTTAAAATATTATGCATGGAGAATAAGGTTGTGAATTTGGATAGCGCATTTGGCCAATGTCCCAAAAATGGGACGGTCTGTAGTTTTTGTTCTAATAAACTGAAAATTTTCAAAACAACTTGTTATTCAATTAATCACTCAATGTAACGTATTTGTGTATAAAAGTTTGCAAAAAATGATCCGATAGAGTTTTGCCAGTGATGGGTTAAGTTCGGAAAAGTTAGAATGGACGAAAATTTCTTATGGAACGAAGCGGTATTTCCGGCTCGAGGGCTACATTTTTTCGGACTACTAATTTGCTTATTTGGACAAAAGCTATTTGGCATGACTCCAAGGAAACGGCGCCCTTATGCTACCTGGAAGAACTTCTGTACGCCGTATGTCGGTGCTTCGGGTGATACGCGCCGTCATCTGTAAACAGCTGCAGACAGGCTGGCGGTATTGCTGTTAAGGCGAGCCGTCGGTACCAGAATCTTCCAAGGCTCTCGCAAATAAATGCTTCTCGTAGGTGACACCATCGGAGAGCAAAGGAACGTGTCGAAAATGCTGACACGGTGGAGGGACAGGTTGATAGGACATCTGTTAAGACGTCAGGGAATGACTTCCACGGTCCTACAGGGCAAAAACCGGAGAGGAAGGCAGAGATTGGAATATACCCAGGAATTAATTGAGGACGTAAGTTGCGACAAAACGGGGTGGTTTCGGACGGTTTTGTCGTTATTTTGATTACAACTTTCTTATATATTGTTAGATTAAATTGGTTGTTATGGAAGTGGTAGGGTATATGTGTAACGAATAAAATATCCCAGAACCAGAAAGTGTGTGTGCAGGTATATTTATCTGAGGCAGTTAAATAAAGTGTCCGAAGTCACCCCATGGGTTGGGGTGATTTCGGACACATGTGTTTTTTAAATCTCTGTCCGAAGTTACAGTATATAGAGGGCGAATTCGGACAGTTACTACCTTTTTTTTAAAAAAAAATTCTACATGCTTTTTATTTCATCATCTGACATGTTGGTTTCATCATATTTCATCATGTTCCTAGGTGGGAGATTTTCGCCGGCCGTAGTGGCGCTTCAGTCTGGAACCGCGCGACCGCGACGTCTCAGGTTCGAATCCTGCCTCGGGCATGGATGTGTGTGATGTCCTTAGGTTATTTAGGTTTAAGTAGTTCTAAGTCTAGGGGACTGATGACCTCAGAGGTTAAGTCCCAGAGTGCTCAGAGCCATTTGAACCATTTTTGGGAGATTTTCCAGCTTTGCCTTGATATTGGAGAAATACATCTTAACAGTCTCTTTGTTCATTTCCGCACGAGCTCGTTTAATATTTTCGCTTAAGGGAACGGAAAGATCTTCTGACTGTCGATTGAGGAATAAATGCACCCATTCTTCTCCTGGCAAATTATAACGAAATCTCTTCTCTTTTCGGGCACATTTATCAAAGTAGTCTTTAACTAAATATCTAATATCCAATTTAGTGAAGGGAAATCCCCAATGTGTAGCCCTCAACGTACCTTGCTTCAACATTTCTTCTTCTTCTTCTTTATTTAGCACTGGCTGTCCTCCCACTTTTTTCGAATGTGCTTCTTGCACTTTATTTTGTAGGGTTGATTTAGGTATACCATACAAATCACACGCTTTTCTGCACGATAGTTCACCACTCAGAATGTCAGGAACAGCTTTATCTAAAAGTTCCAGGTCATAATTACACCGTACTGTGGCACCTCTCCCGCTCTTATACGTTCTTGGCATTGTCCGAAATCACCCCACACAATACACAGTTTTACATAAACCGTCCTTATTTTATAATCTTGCGCGAGAAACTCGTCAAACTTGTACAGAAATTGCCTCAATGCTGTTAGCTACGGAGCGCGTCGACAATTACGGTTACAGTAACTTCCCGCTCGGCGCAACAATAGAAACTTTCCACTTTACGGTAATGCATGGATTCTTAACACTGAGACTGTTCGTCAATCATTCACCTAGGGAAACAATTGACGCAAAATAAAAGTTGTGGAAAGCGATAAATGCAATCTTGTGCTTAAAATAACTGGCGCACGGACGTTAAAATAAGTAACTCTTTGTTTCTATGCAGTGGCAAAGAGCAAATAAGGCATACTGTCCGAATTCGCCCCGGTGTCCGAAGTAACCCCGTTTGACAGGCGCCACTCTGAGATGAAGAGATTGGCAGAGGAAAGAAGTTCGTGGCGGGCCGCATCAAACCAGACAGAAAAAAGAAAAAGGTGACACGATACTGTTATGACGTATAGCACAAGACTTAATTTCCTGCTTTCCTTAACAACATTGTCGTTGTAAAATTGTACGCAGTCCGAGAAACGTGAATTCAACCAGTGACACATTTCTTGTTTACATAGGTGAAACTACCTCTTATGGTATATTATTTTTTATCTTATCACGATAAAATATTATTGTATGCATCTACAAATGTTCAGAATGTTCATGCGTTTATGTCTGACCAAATACTCCGGATTTTTTTCCACAGCCTGAGGTAAAAATACATTTACAAGATGAGCACCAACAAAAGCGAAACAAGGATAATGGAGAGCGGTCGAACTAAACTAGGTGATTCTGAGGGAATTGGGTTACGAAAGGAGAACCTTGAAGTAGTAGATGAGTTTTCAGTTTGGGAGGCAAACAAAAAAAAAAAAAAAAACAAAAAACGATAGGCTAAGTAGAGAGGATATAAAATATAGACCGGCAATGGCAAGAAAAGCCTTTCTGGATAAAAGAAAATGGTTAATATCGAATATAGATTTAAGTGTCAGGAAATATTTTCTGAAACTATTTGCACGGAGTGTAGGTAGCCATATATGGAAGTGAAACGTGGACGGTAATCAGTTTAGACGATAAGAGATTAGAGACTTTCGAAATGTGGTGCTCGAGATTAGACGGATAGATCACGTACCTGATGACGAGGTACTGAATGGAATTGACGAGAAGAGAAGTTTGTGGCACAGCTTGACTAGAAGAAGGGATCGGTTGGTAGGACACGTTCTGAGACATGAAGGGATCACCAGTTCAGTACTGAAGGGCGCCGTGGAGGGTAAAAATCGTAGAGGGAGACCAAGAGATCAATACACTAAGCAGATTCAGAAGGATGTAGGGTGCAGTAGGCACTGGGAGATGAAGAAGCTTGCACAGGATAGAGTAGCATGGAGAGCTGCATCAAAACCAGTCTCTGGACTAGACCACAACAACAACAATAGTCCATAATCTTTAGTAATGCTTCAATTATGTTACACCCACCGACCAAATTACAAAATTTTCTGAATCTGCGTCAGTTTTACGGTGGCAGGCTTTGGCAGGTGTGCCAGATGACGCCCGGTGGCCCCGACGCTGCCCCGCGAGCAGACATCGATCGCTGCAATCTGCGGTCCGCTGGCCACACGCACACACACGCACGCCCACGCCATCCAGGGACACATGGCAACGGACAGCTGCAACCCCTCGCTCATGACCGCGTGCGCTGCGCCCACGGCAATCCGGAAAAAAAATCTAAAAGTTATAATTATACCCTGAGGGAATTATATTAGGAAATGAGACACTTAAAGTAATAAAGGAGTTTTGCTATTTGGGTAGCAGAATAACTGATGATGGTCGAAGTAGAGAGGATATAAAATATTGACTGGCAATGGCAAGGAAAGCATTTCTGAAGAAGAGAAATTTGTTAACATCGAGTATAGATTTAAGTGTCAGGAAGTCGTTTCTGAAAGTATTTGTATGGAGTGTAGCCATGTACGGAAGTGAAACATGGACGATGAATAGTTTGGACCAGAAGAGAATAGAAGCTTTCGAAATGTGGTGCTACAGAAGAATGCTGAAGATTAGATGGGTAGATCACATAACTAATGAGGAGGTATTGAATAGAATTGGGGAGAAGAGGAGTTTGTGGCACAACTTGACTAGAAGAAGGGACCGGTTGGTAGGACATGTTCTGAGCCATCAAGGGATCACAAATTTAGCGTTGGAGGGCAGCGTGGAATGTAAAAATCGTAGAGGGAGACCAAGAGATGAATACACTAAGCAGATTCAGAAGGATGTAGGTTGCAGTAGGTACTGGGAGATGAACAAGCTTGCACAGGATAGAGTAGCATGGAGAGCTGCATCAAACCAGTCTCAGGACTGAAGACAACAACAACCCTCTAACTTCTCTGGTTGGTTGGTTGTTTTGGGGGAGGAGACCAGACAGCGAGGTCATCGGTCTCATCGGATTAGGGAAGGAAGTCGGCCGTGCCCTTTCAGAGGAACCATCCCGGCATTTGCCTGGAGTGATTTAGGGAAATCACGGAAAACCTAAATCAGGATGGCCGGACGCGGGATTGAACCGTCGTCCTCCCGAATGCGAGTCCAGTGTCTTACCACTGCGCTACCTCGCTCGGTCTAACTTCTCTCACGAAATGAGTTAGTTGCCGTCCTACTGCCAGTGGAAATATTTTTCCTAGCTGTGACAGCACGCAATCATACGGCAGTCGACGTAATACATGAATTCAAAAAAAAAATGTGACAGAAGAAAATTTCATTACAAGCAAATATTACGAAACTTCTTTTTATTTAAACATTGAGTTAAGGGGAGATTGTACCCTCGTAGGGGGCAAACCATAAAAAAAATTTTTTTGCTCATTAACATTCCTTGAAGTGTATTTTACTAGAGAAATATGTTTTCTGAGGGCATTTTAGCCATTAAAGGCTTTAAATATTCATTTACCTTAAGGGTAGGACATGTTGCCATGCCCCCTTTTGCCTTCTGTCAACTTCTCGAACTCCAAAAACCTAATTTGCCGATTTGCGAAAATATTTCGTGCTTACAGTTGGCTGCCCTATTCGTGCGCTACATGGACTAGTTCCTTGTCCTTCCAGAATCATTTAACATTGTCATATGGTCTAGAAGTATTTGTAGGTAAAGATACATTGAATATGGGTGTCCATCCTGCTGTTCTTTAATGATGGCAATGTGGGGAGAGTTAGGCTGCTTCAAAAGTTAGGCATACAATCTGGGGAAAATATGGCGATGGCATGTTCCAAATTGGATGCTGTCCGTGCGAAGAAAGCAGATTACTAAGTGACTATGATAGCTAGTAAGGCAAGAATGCACTCAAGGAACGCTTAGAGAGCCAGGGAGGATGAAGAAAATGGAGATAACCCAGGATATCGTGCAGGGATGTTCTAAGGTCATCTTTAAAGCCAGATTCCTGAGATTTTATGTTTTTAATCATTAGGTACATTTTTTTCAGGAACTAACCATCATAGAACAGTGACACTCAACTTACAGGGCTGAACATCAATGATGCATTTTTAAAAGGAGTTCACTTTAGTATTAAAGAAATTATGAATTAATAAATCTTAAATATGTGGGAATTTGAGGAGATGGGAACTGGATAAACTGAAAGTACCAGAAGTTGCAGAGAGCTTCGGGGAGAGCATAAGGGAACGATTGACGAGAATGGGGGAAAGAAATACAGTAGAAGAAGAATGGGTAGCTTTGAGAGATGAAATAGTGAAGGTAGCAGAGGATCAAGTAGGTAAAAAGACGAGCGCATGGGTAACAGAAGAGATATTGAATTTAATTGATGAAAGGAGAAAATACAAAAATGCAGTAAATAAAGCAGGCAAAAAGGAATACAAACATCTCAAAAATGAAATCGACAGGAAGTGCAAAATGGCTAAGCAGGGATGGCTAGAGGACAAATGTAAGGATGTAGAGGCTAATCTCACTAGGGGTAAGATAGATACTTGTTGTGGCGTAACAAGACAGCTACGCCACACTGAAGTAGCCGAAAGGCACGCGTTAATATCACGTAGGCTAGATAGAGGTCTGAAACAGGATACGTAATGAATGGTAGCAAGAAAAGTACGTAGCTGCTAATATACTTAACTTTTAATCCATTATTTGTGTACAGCATTCCTTGATGATACAAGTGAGACTCTGTCTTAAAATGGTTAATGGCGCCTTGCTAGGTCGTAGCCATTGACTTAGCTGAAGGCTATTCTAACTGTCTCTCGGCAAATGAGAGAAAGGCTTCGTCAGTGTAGTCGCTAGCAAAGTCGTCGTACAACTGGGGCGAGTGCTATCCCGTATCTCGAGACCTGCCTTGTGGTGGCGCTCGGTCTGCGATCACACAGTGGCGACACGCGGGTCCGACATGTACTAAATGGACCGCGGCCGATTTAAAGCTACCACCTAGCAAGTGTGGTGTCTGGCGGTGACACCACAATACTGCCTACAGGAAAATTAAAGAGACCTTTGGAGAAAAGAGAATCACTTGTATGAATATCAAGAGCTCAGTTCTAAGCAAAGAAGGGAAAGCAGAAAGGTGGAAGGAGTATATAGAGGGTCAATACAAGGGCGATGTTCTTGAGTACAATATTATAGAAATGGAAGAGAATGTAGACGAAGATGAAATAGGAGATATGATACTGCGCGAAGAGTTTGACAGAGCACTGAAAGACCTGAGTCGAAACAAGGCCCCGGGAGTAGACAAGATTCCATTAGAACTACTGACAGCCTTGTTAGAGCCAGGCCTAACAAAACTCTACCATCTAGTGAGCAAGATGTATGAGACAGGCGAAATAACCTCAGAATTCAAGAAGAATATAATAATCCTAATTCCAAAGAAAGCAGGTGTCGACAGATGTAAAAATTACCGAACTATCAGTTTAATAAGTCACGGTTACAAAATACTAACGCGAATTCTTTACAGACGAATGGAAAAACTGGTAGAAGCAGACCTCGAGTATGATCAGTTTGGATTCCGTAGAAATATGGGAAGACGTGAGGCAATAGTGACCCTACGACTTATCTTAGAAGAAAGATTAAGGAAACGCAAACCTACGTGTCTAGCATTTGGAGAAAGCTTTTGACAATGTTGACTGGAATACTCTCTTTCAAATTCTGAAGGTGGCAGGGGTAAAATACAGGGAGCGAAAGACTATTTACAATTTGTACAGAAACCAGATGGCCGTTATAAGAGTTGAGGGATATGAAAGGGAAGCAGTGGTTGGGAAGGGAGTGAGACAGGGTTGTAGCCTGTCCCCGATGTTATTCAATCTCTATATTGAGCAAGCAGTAAAGGAAACAAAAGAAAAATTCGGAGTATTAATTAAAATCCATGGAGAAGAAATAAAATCTTTGAGGTTCGCCGAAGACATTGTAATTCTGTCAGAGACAGCAAAGGACCTGGAAGAGCAGCTGAACGGGATGGATAGTGTCTTGAAAGGAGGGTATAAGATGGACTTCAACAAAAGCAAAACGAGGATAATGGAATGTAGTCGAATTAAGTCGGGTGATGCTGAGGGAATTAGATTAGGAAATGAGATGCTTAAAGTAGTAAAGGAGTTTTTCTATTTGGGGAGCAAAGTAACTGATGACGGTCGAAGTAGAGAGGATATAAAATGTAGGCTGGCAATGGGAAGGAAAGCGTTTCTGAAGAAGAGAAATTTGTTAACATCGAGTATAGATTTAAGTGTCAGGAAGTCGTTTCTGAAAGTATTTGTATGGAGTGTAGCCATGTATGGAAGTGAAACGTGGACGATAAATAGTTTGGACAAGAAGAGAATAGAAGCTTTCGAAATGTGGTGCTACAGAAGAATGCTGAAGATTGGATGGGTAGATCACATAACTAACGTGGAGGTATTGAATTCAATTGGAGAGAAGAGAAATTTGCGGCACAACTTGACTAGAAGAAGGGATCGGTTGGTAGAGCATGTTCTGAGACATCAAGGGATCACCAATTTAGTACTGGAGGACAGCGTGGAGGGTAAAAATCGTAGAGGGAGACCAAGAGATCAATACACTAGGCAGATTCAGAAGGATGTAGGCTGCAGTAGGTACTGGGAGTTGAAGAAGCTTGCACGGGATAGAGTAGCATGGAGAGCTGCATGAAACCAGTCGCTGGACTGGAGACCACAACAACAACAAATATGTGGGAAAAATTTTACAACTTGCAAAAGATGTCTAAAAAATAAATTGTGCAAGCGAATTACGTACGAAAATAGGTCAATGGAGAGATACTCTTTCTGCGATAACCATTAAAATTTTATAACATTATCATGAACCTTTCACGAGATAAATGTGCCTAAAATTGACAAATTTAACATTGTAAGTATGTGAGGTACAATCTCTCCTTTAACAGAGTTAATAGTTCGTCATGTAGTTCATTAGCTCATTGTGTCGTATGCAGGGTGACTGTAACAGGCACAAATTAGGGATGGCGGTTATCGTCGAAACAACCGGTATTCGGTTATATTCGGTTTTTTCCACACCAGTTTAATCTGACCGCTAAAACCGCTCAACGTAACCGGTTTCTGAAATAACCAATTTTCATTTTTTTATTCGTATTATGTACTGTAATAAACGTAGAAATCGAACAGAGACTGAAAAATTTTGATTCTCTTAGTTTCAAGACACACAGAATCAAAATATTAAATAAAACAGGCAAATAAAAGAAAACTTCCGTGCACCGTTGGCTGCTTTTCTTGAAAAGTGCTAAGTCGTTGAATACGACAAATATCACTGGTATTCTCATATCGATTCTAATGCTTTTAATATTCTGCTCAAAAATGAAGTTTTAGTCGGGGATAATACCACTATTTGTCCGCAACTCGTGGTCGTGCGGGAGCGTTCTCGCTTCCAGCGCCCGGGTCCCCGGGTTCGATTCCCGGCGGGGTCAGGGATTTTCTCTGCCTCGTGATGGCTGGGTGCTGTGTGATGTCCTTTGGTTAGTTAGGTTTATGTAGTTCTAAGTTCTAGGGGACTGATGACCATAGATGTTAAGTCCCATAGTGCTCAGAGCCATTTGAACCATTTTTGAACCATTATTTGGACAAAAGGAGTAGTGAGTGCTAAAGCTTGCGAACTGAGGTAGAAGGACTCTGTTCGTCGTGTTAATCTGTCCGTTTTCAAGGGCTCCAAGCAGATAAAGGCATACAGTGTACACACAGGCGGCAGGTCAGCTAGTCTCTACACTCATCAAAAAAAGTTTTGCATCACCTTGGTCCCGGGAGTTCCGGAACCTGTACAGAAAATTGGGCTGGAGATCAACATAAACATCATTTCCGCCCTTTTTATAGCTCATGAAAACCACACGGTGCATGTTGTACCACCGTACAGCGACACCTTCAGAGGTTGCGGTCCAGATTGCTGTACACACTGGTACCTCTAACACCCGGCAGCACGTCTTCTTGCATTGATGCATGCCTGTATTCGTTGTGGCATACTATCCACAAGTTCATCAAGGCACTGTCGGTCCAGATTGTCCCACTCCTCAACGGTGATGAGGCGTAGATCCCTCAGAGTAGTTGGTGGATCACGTCGTCCATAAAGAGCCCTTTTCCATCTATCCTAGGCATTGTCGATAGGGTTCATGTCTGGACAACTGGTGGGCACTCTAGTCGAGCGATGTCGTTATCATGAAGGAAGTCATTTACAAGATGTGCACGATTTGAGGGGGGTGGGGGGTGGGGGGAATTGTCGTCCATGAAGACGAATGCCTCGCCAATATGCTGCCGATACGGTTACACTGCCGATCGGAGGACGACACTCACGTATGGTACAGCCGTCACGGCGCCTTCCGTGACCAGAAGCGGCGTTCGTCGGCCCCAAGTAATGCCACCCCAAAACAGCAGGGAACCCCCACCTTGCTGCACTCGCTGCACAGTGTGTCTGAGGCGTTCACCCTGACCGGGTTGCGTGCAAACACATCTCCGACGATTGTCTGGTTGAAGGCATATGCGACACTCTATGGTGGAGAGAACGTGATGCCAATCCAGAGCGGTCCATTCGTCATGTTGTTGGGCCCATCTGTACCGCGCTGCATGGTGTCGTGGTTGCAAAGATGGACCTCGCCACGGACGTCGGTAGTGAAGTTGCGCATCATGCAGTCTACTGCGCACAGTTTGAGACGTAACACGACGTCCTGTGGCTGCACGAAAAGTATTATTCAACATGGTGGCTTTGCTGTCAGGGTTCCTCCGAGCCATAATCCGTAGGTAGCGGTCATCCACTGCAGCAGTAGCCCTGTCTCTCTGTATCTCCTCCATGTCCGAACAACATCGCCCTGGTTCACTCCGAGACGCCTGGACACTTGCCTTGTTGAGAGACCTTCCTGGCACAAGGTAGCAATGCGGACGCGATCGAACAGCTGTATTGAGCGTCTAGGCACGGTTGAAGTACAGACAACACGAGCCGTGTACCCCCTTGCAGGTGGAATGACTGACAGGATGTCGGAACCCCTCCGTCTAATAGGCGCTGCTCATGCATAGCTGTTCACATCTTTGGATGGGTTTAGTGACATCTGTGAGCAGTCAAAGGCACTGTGTCTGTGACACAATATCCACAGTCAAGGACTATCTTCAGGAGTTCTGGGAACCGGGGTGATGGAAAACATTTTTTTAATGTGTGTACAAAGTGTGGTACGTGAGACTGGTTCTGCGCTCGCAGTTGGGGATCGGTTTGCCGGCGGCTGGCGGCTGGCGGCGCAGCGCCTCATACCGCCACACAGCGCGCACACATCCAGTGATAAACATCGCTCTCCGGAAAGTCCGTGTCACGCCGTACGGTCACAGCGGTTGCAGTGTCTTACAACCACAAGAGTGACCTTCGAAACAAACCTACGTTTTCTGTTATGTGTTTATACTGGGCTGAATAAAAGTTACTTCAGAAAGACCACAAGAACTTCTCCGTGGCCGATTGAAAAATTCTGCAACTTGAGGATTCCACTACTAATACAGGGTGTTACAAAAAGGTAAGGCCAAACTTTCAGGAAACATTCCTCACACACAAATAAAGAAAAGATGTTATGTGGACACGTGTCCGGAAACGCTTAACTTCCATGTTAGAGCGCATTTCAGTTTCGTCAGTGTGTACTGTACTTCCTCGATTCACCGCCAGTTGGCCCAATTGAAGGAAGGTAATGTTGACTTCGGTGCTTGTGTTGACATGCGACTCATTGCTCTACAGTACTAGCATCAAGCACATCAGTACGTAGCATCAACAGGTTAGTGATCATCACGAACGTGGTTTTGCAGTCAGTGCACTGTTTACAAATGCGGAGTTGGCAGATGCCCATTTGATGTGCGGATTACCACGGGGCAATAGCTGTGGCGCGGTACGTTTGTATCGAGACAGATTTCCAGAACGGAGGTGTCCCGACAGGAAGACGTTCGAAGCAATTGATCGGCGTCTTAGGGAGCACGGTACATTCCAGCCTATGACTCGCGACTGGGGAAGACCTAGAACGACGAGGACACCTGCAATGGACGAGGCAATTCTTCGTGCAGTTGACGATAACCCTAATGTCAGCGTCAGAGAAGTTGCTGCTGTACAAGGTAACGTTGACCACGTCACTGTACGCAGAGTGCTACGGGAGAACCAGTTGTTTCCGTACCGTGTACAGTGTGTGCAGGCACTGTCAGCAGCTGATTGGCCTCCACGGGTACACTTCTGCGAATGGTTCATCCGACAATGTGTCAATCCTCATTTCAGCGCAAATGTTCTCTTTACGGATGAGGCTTCATTCCAACGTGATCAAATTGTAAATTTTCACAATCAACATGTGTCGGCTGACGAGAATCCGCACGCAATTGTCCAATCACGTCATCGACACAGATTTTCTGTGAACGTTTGGGCAGGCATTGTTGGTGATGTCTCGATTGGGCCCCATGTTATTCCACCTACGCTCAATGGAGCGCGTTATCAAGATTTCATACGGGATACTCTACCTGTGCTGCTAGAACATGTGCCTTTACAAGTACGACACAACATGTGGTTCGTGCACGATGGAGCTCCTGCACATTTCAGCCGAAGTGTTCGTACGCTTCTCGACAACAGATTCGGTGACCGATGGATTGGTAGAGGCGGACCAATTCCGTGGCCTCCACGCTCTCCTGACCTCAACCCTCTCGACTTTCATTTATGGGGGCATTTGAAAGCTCTTGTCTACGCAACCCCGGTACCAAATGTAGAGACTCTTTGTGCTCGTATTGTGGACGGCTGTGATACAATACGCCATTCTCCAGGGCTGCATCAACGCATCAGGGATTCCATGCGCCGGCCGCGGTGACCGTGCGGTTCTGGCGCTGCAGTCCGGAACCGCGGGACTGTTACGGTCGCAGGTTCGAATCCTGCCTCGGGCATGGCTGTGTGTGCTGTCCTTAGGTTAGTTAGGTAGTTCTAAGTTCTAGGGGACTTATGACCTAAGATGTTGAGTCCCATAGTGCTCACAGCCATTTGAATTTTTGATTCCGTGCGACGGAGGGTGGATGCATGTATCCTCGCTAACGGAGGACATTTTGAACATTTCCTGTAACAAAGTGTTTGAAGTCACGCTGGTACGTTCTGTTGCTGTGTGTTTCCATTCCATGATTAATGTGATTTGAAGAGAAGTAATAAAATGAGTTCTAACATGGAAAGCAAGCGTTTCCGGACAGATGTCCACATAACATATTTTCTTTCTTTGTGTGTGAGGAATGTTTCCTGAAAGTTTGGCCGTACCTTTTTGTAACACCCTATATATAGCGCTATCTTAAAATTATAATCCTTCCCGATTAATGTTTAAAGCCTACGACCTTGCCGCAGTGCTAACATCAGTTCCCGTCAGATCACCGGAGTTAAGCGCTGTCGGGCTGGGCCAGCACTTGGATGGGTGACCGTCCAGTCTGCCGAGCGCTGTTGGCAAGCGGAGTGCGCTCAGCACTTGTGAGTCAAACCGAGGAGCCACTTGCCCGAAAAGTCACGAAAACCGTCAACGGGCGGGAGACCGGTGTGCTGACCACATGCCCCTATCGGTGACGCCTGTCGGCAAAGGGTGACGCGGCGGTCGGCCAGTACCATTCGGACTTCCGACGCCTGTTCGGACGGAGCAGAACCGTATTGTTTAAAAGATGAACTCATATTTGTACTTCGTCTTCAGAATTTTGTCATTAATCCAATGCCATCCGCATGAAGGGTAAGTATTAATGCATATTGTTGTTTATATGTATCGCTTCTGGAACCCTTTCTTTCCATATTCGGAAGGTGTCGCCTACAAAAACAACCTTGTCTCTCACTTCGGTTTATAAAAATCTTTGTAATCCGTTATACAATTATGTTCTAGAGAGCTGCCAATTTACCGCCCCTCTCAAGTAAAAAAATAGTCCGTCATTATTTTGTTTACATTTGTTGAAATTCCTCAACGTATCTGCGCAGCTGCCTGTACTTGTTCACGCCCACTCAGCGATAATGTATGTCCAGTTTCATAAGCGTCTTTCTCAAACGTAGCAGTTATGCAAAACAACACCGGCCTTTAAATGTTGTTGTTGCTGTGGTCTTCAGTCCTGAGACTGATTTGATGCAGCTCTCCCTGCTACTCTATCCTGTGCAAGCTTCTTCATCTCCCAGTACCTACAGCAGCCTACATCCTTCTGAATCTGCTTAGTGTATTCATCTCTTGGTCTCCCTCTACGATTTTTACCCTCCACGCTGCCCTCCAGTACTAAATTGGTGATCCCTTCATGCCTCAGAACATGCCCTACCAACCGATCCCTTCTTCTTGTCAAGTTGTGCCACAAACTTCTCTTCTCCCCAATTCCATTGATTACGTCCTCATTAGTTATCTGATCTACCCACCTTATCTTCAGCATTCTTCTGTAGCACCACATTTCGAAAGCTTCTATTCTCTTCTTGTCCAAACAATTTATCGTCCATGTTTGACTTTCATACGTGGCTACGCTCCATACAAATACTTTCAGAAACGACTTCCTGACACTTAAATCTGTACTCGATGTTAACAAATTTTTCTTCTTCAGAAACGCTTTCCTTGCCATTGCCAGTCTACATTTTATATTTTCTCTACTTCGACCATCATCAGTTATTTTGCTCCCCAAATAGAAAAACACATTTACTACTTTAAGTGTCTCATTTCCTAATGTAATTCCCGCAGCATCACCCTATTTAATTCGACTACATTCCATTACCCTCGTTTTGCTTTCGTTGATGTTCATCTTATACCCTCCTTTCGAGACACTGCCAATTCCGTTCAACTGCTCTTACAGGTCCTTTGCCATCAGACAGAATTACAATGTCATCGGCGAACCTCAAAGTTTTAATTTCTTCTCCATGGATTTTAATGCCTACTCGGAACGTTTCTTTTGTTTCCTTTACTGCTTGCTCAATATACAGATTCAATAGCATCGGGGAGAGGCTACAACCCTGTCTCACTCCCTTCCCAACCACTGCTTCCATGTCCCTCGACTCATATAACTGCCATCTGGTTTCTGTACAAATCGTAAATAGCCTTTCGCTCCCTGTATATTACCCCTGCCACCTTCAGAATTTGAAAGAGAGTATTCCAGTCGACATTGTCAAAAGCTTTCTCTAAGTCTACGAATGCTAGAAACGTAGGTTTGCCTTTCTTTAATCTTTCTTCTAAGATAAGTCGTAGGGTCAGTATTGCCTCACGTATTCCAAGATTTCTGCTGAATCCAAACTGATCTTCCCCGAGGTCGGCTTCTACCAGTTTTTCGATTCGTCTGTAAAGAATTCGCGTTAGTATTTTGCAGCTGTGACTTATTAAACTGATAGTTGTGTAATTTTCGCATCTGTCAACACCTGCTTTCTTTGGGATTGGAATTATTATATTCTTCTTGAAGTCTGAGGGAATTTCGTCTGTCTTATACATCTTGCTCACCAGATGGTAGAGTTTTGTCAGGACTGGCTCTCCCAACGCCGTCAGTAGTTGCAAGGGAATGTTCTCTGGGACTGTGCTGAGAGGTGGCGGTCGAATGAAACTGAATGCAGCTCACTGCGGCAGTGGCATAAAACAAATGTGGCACGGGACACCGTTTAGACTGCTGCTGCACGTGGCCTGCACCCAGCTACAAACTCCACGTGGAACACACGCCACCAGTCCAATGGGGCAGCGAATACAAGTCTGACGTGACGTCACCGCGTCTTCTGGCGTTCCACCTCGCTGACAAACGAATGTGCTGCACTGTGGCACGCCGCACGCTTGCGCTACACACCGGACGGTTTACGTTGACTTTCTGCCTGTGTGCGATTTGCAGGGGCGGTTGGGGAGTGGGGGATTTATGCATCCCAACCTGGGATGTTTATTTCCCACGCACTGGAGTAAAACTTTATATAATTTAAATTTGTGGACCCGAAAACTGAAGATTTTTGATAAGTCTTACTATAAATACTATTAATATGTTTCAGTTTTCTATCATCTGAATAAGTACAGCTTTTCACAAATGTGCCTCTACTTTTAGAATTCCCCTCGTATTCCTGTATGTAGATGATTTTATAAATAAGCTTTACCTATAATGGTCTTTTAAAGATGTAACAAGGGATGGCTTTTCTGATAGTGCATAGGCGTGAATAGTGAGTTTCGGCATTAACATATATTTATAAATAGCTGTTTAACCATGCATAACACCACGGTCCAAGCTAGTAACATACATAATTCTACTAACCCCCTAAGACATCCCCCCCCCCCCCCCCACTGGTTAAAGCATAAATCGTACCCTGCTTTCTCCTTTTGCTTTGCGGTTGTCTCTGTATCCAGGAGAGTAAAGTACAATCGTGATTTCAATACTGATTCTGCTGGTCTTGTGGCATATATACACTATGTGAATAAAAGTATCCGGACACCCCCAGAAACATACGTTTTTCATATTAGGAGCACTGTGCTGCCACCTACTGCCAGGTACTCCATATCAGAGACCTCAGTAGTCATTAGACATCGTGAGAGAGCAGAATGGGGCGCTCCGTGGAACTCACGGACTTCGAACGTGGTCAGGTGATTGGGTGCCACTTGTGTCATACGTCTGTACGCGAGATTTCCACACTCCTAAACATCCCTAGCTCCACTGTTTCCGATGTGATACTGAAGTGGAAACGTGAAGGGAGACGTACAGCTCAAAACCGTACAGGCCGACCTCTTCTGTAGGCTGACAGAGATGCTGACAGTTGAAGAGGGTCGTAATGTGTAATGGGCAGACATCTATACAGACCATCACACAGGAACTCCAAACTGCTTCAGGATCCACTGCATGTACTAGCAAAGTTAGGCGGGAGGTGAGAAAACTTGGATTTATGGTCGAGCCATAAGCCACGCAGCACGCCGGTAAATCCCTGAACGACACCTCGCGTGGTGTAAGGAGCGTAAACATTGGACGATTGACCACTGGAAAAACGCTGTGTGGAGTGACGAATCACGGTACACAATGTGGCGATTCGATGGCAGGGTGCGGGTATGGCGAACGCCCGGTGAACGTCATCTGCCTGCGTGTGTAGCGGCAACAGTAAAATTCTGAGGCGGTGGTGTTATGGTGTGGTCGTGTTTTTCATGGAGCCCCCTTGTTTTTTTGCGTGGCACTATCACAGCACAAGCATGCATTGATGTTTTAAGCATCTTCTTGCTTCCCACTGTCGAAGAGCAATTCGGATATGGCGATTGCATCTTTCAACACAATCGCGCACCTGTTCATAATGCACGGTCTGTGTCGGAGTGGTTACACGACAATAACATCCCTGTAATGGACTGGCCTGCAAAGAGTCCTGATACGAATCCTGTAGAACACTTTTGGGACGTTTTGGAACGCCGACTTCGTGCCAGGCTTCACCGACCGACATCGATACCTCTCCTCAGTGCAGCACTCCGTCAAGAATGGGCTACCATTCCCCAAGAAACCTTACAGCAACTGATTGGACATATGCCTGCGAGAGTGTAAGCTGTCATCTGCGCTAAGGGTGGGCCAACACCATATTGAATCCCAGCATTGCAAATGGAGGGCGCCACGAACTTGTAAGTCATTTTCAGCGAGGTGTCCGGATACTTTTGATACACGGTGTATTTACCACATCAGTGCTGAAGAGAGAGACGGGAGCGAAGAACTCACAGAGTGAGAAATAACAGCAAAACGGTTGAAATGGCCCTGAGCACTATGGGAGTCAACTTCTGAGGTCATCAGTCCCCTAGGACTTAGAACTACTTAAACCTAACTAACCTAAGGACATGACACACACCCATGCCCGAGGCAGGATTCGAACCTGCTACCGTAGCGGTCGCGCTGTTCCAGACTGCAGCGCCAGAACCGCTCGGCCACACCGGCTGGCAAAATGACTGCAAGTGACATCTCAAGAGACAGAAGCAGTAACAGAAATTAACTTATAGAATTCGTGGAAAAGAAAGGAGAGACGGAACTAAAAACTAATATGTAATCAGTGCACAGCTTATATTTCAACTATTAATTTTATACAAGAACTGATGTATATGGATAAGCGAAACGAATGTGTACCCATGGTGTAATGGTGATATTGGTTGTTAGACTTTCCGCCGTCCCAATGAGTAGTGATTAAGCATGTCACTGAGTGTAATTAACCTAATCAACCTCTGAGTAGATCATTTTTACGATACGAGTGCTATACGCTGTATATTTTACTGTATATCTTCGTTCTAGTAAGAGTTTACTAGAGGAACAGCAAATATTTTACAGGCGTGACGCATTGTTTCGACTGTCAGTACGTAGTTACTTGTCGTTGGAATATTGCTACGAACTTGATCGTTCTATTGACCATGTAAGCATACTAGAATTACACTACTTGTGGCCAATGTTACTGTTGTCGATGAGACAAAGACGTTGAAATAAGGTTTCTTACCGACATGTTAACTTACATTTTTATTCGAATGAGTAGGTTTTAGATTGATCAGTATGTATTCTACACTACAAACCACCTTTCATTAACTAGGTCCCATGCTCGTTTTCCGGTTTCTTATTGTTCGTTTTGGGACGTTATGATGGACGTTGTTTCAGTAGCTTGCTTCACTGTCACTTTAGTATGATGACAATGCAGTGTTATGCAAATATAACTCTGTTTCCACCTTACCTCCCTTTACTATTCTCTAATAGTGGATCTTACCCTATATATGTCTGATTAGCAATGCATGTTCTCTTTAGCACTGTTTATTATCCGGAAGCGTAACGGCTTGTTTTTTATATATATAATACCATTTCATTTACTGCTTGACATTGATCTCTAATAAAAACGATCATGTATGTATAATTTCATTTGTACTTATTGGTACCACATAAATTGTTGATTTCCAGAATGATTGCATTTAATGAAAACGGACAAAATGTAATTAATTTTATTGAATTCGTCCATTATGTAATATGTCTATAATATATTTATTTACATAATAACTCATTGATTACTGATGTCACATTATTTGGTTTCACATTATTTGGTTGTCGCATGTATGGTATATTTCATAAGGCCTGAAGATAACGTTGAAACTAGTTGCCAAAATAAAATCTAGCTGGAGGAATTTCTTCATTTTTAATATAGATTTATACCAGGTGACGTCCCACTGTCCTCCATTTCAACTATGGATGTACGAAGATTATGTAAATTGGTTTCCTATGAAACAACGCGGAACGACGGCACAACCATATCAAAGGAACATTCTATTTACACACATCTTTTCCCTGAAACTAAACTCCGCCCGAACAGGCCTTGGGAAGAGATATTGAATTTAACGTTGCCGACCGGTCGCCGTGTCATCCTCACACCACAGGCGTCACTGGATGCGGATATGGAGGGGCATGTGGTGAGCACACCGCTCTCCCGGCCGTATCTCAAGTTTCCGAGACTTCTCATCGGAGTAGCTCCTCAGTTTGCTTCACAAGGGCTGAGTGCACCCCACTTGCCCACAGCGCTCGGCAGTCTGGATGGTCACCCATCCAAGTGCTAGCCCAACCCGACAGCGCTTAACTTTGGTGATGTGACGGGCCTCCTTTCCCTAGCTAATACATTCCGTCGATTGATTGTCAATGAGAATCTGATGTCATTATGTATTTGGTGAGAGCAAAAGCTTTCCGCGCAGCAAAATAACAAGCAAATTTGTAGTCTTGTTGCAGCAGAGACGTACTGCAGTGGTTACTGAACTGGGGGTACTTACCCCTGAGGGGCAAAATGAAATTTTGTGAGGGGTAAAACCTAAGTGATTCGATTCCGTTTCAGTCACGAAACTAAATTATTTTCAAAAGATCATTACTATTACCAGACTTTTGTAAGACTCTAATGTTGATTATAACAGTTACTTTTTCTCAATTAGTAGTATCAATGCGGTGGAGGTTACAGGTTCCTCTCAATGAAAAATGTCTCAAGAAAATGTTTTCTCCAAGTTGTAGATAGTACCTAAAGTGTTCCAGAAATTGTTTCATTGCTCGCTTCGAAACAGGTGAATGAATTAACTGACAGCACAACACAGCAGTAACTAAATGAGTGCTAATATAGGCATGTACACAGTGTTATTATTACTGTTGCTGTTGTTGTTGTTATTAGAGTGATTAAACAGAAAGCATTAACAGTCTGGAGTCTTCAAATTTCTGCCAGTGCAGAGTTAAGGAGTTGCAGCAATCGAGTGATTTACGAGCAGTAAGTATAGTGCACACATTGTAACATCACCGTCAGTGTTCTGCCAAAAGGCAGGTTTCCACATGGTAGTTCTCCAGGCTGTCCGGTCTTCTGCCGTCCTCTTCAGGTCTGCATCATTTCCTCTTCCCTTTATGTCACCTATCACCTTGTATCTCCTTCTCCCTCTCAGTCTTCTCCCACAAACCAATCCTTCCAAAGCATCTACTAGCAAGCACTCCCTTCTCAATCAATGTCCCAACCGGTTCTTTTTCCTTTCTCTTACAACCTTCTCTCACCAACCCTTTCCAATACTCTTTCATTACTCACTCTTTCCATCCAGCTTATTCTCCACATTCTCCTCCACATCCACGTCTCAAATGCTTCTAATCTTTTTTTCATCCTCTCGTCTCAGCGTCCATGTTTCTGCCCCATATAGGGCAACGCTCCAGACATAAGATTTGCCAAGCCTTTTCCTTAGTCCTTTACCTAATTTGCCACATAAGAGTCTCCTCTTTCTGTTGGATGCCTCCTTCGCTATGGCAATTCGAGTTTTCACCTCCTGGTGACATCTCAAGTCTTCAGTTATTGTGCTTCCGAGATGTATAAATTCACTTACTTGGCTAATGGTAGATTGTCCTATTTTAATACTGGACAGTCTGCGTCTTGTACTGATGACCATACTCTCTGTTTTTGCTGTGTTTATTTGCATCCCATATTCCACACAAGATTCATTCAGATCTTTCAGCATGTTATTCACTGTTCGCTCACTTTCTGCCACTAATACCGTGTCATCAGCAAATCTTATACATTCTATTGTCTTTCCACCAATACATATTCCTCTTTTCCCATCTAAGCTTTTCGCAATAATCTCTTCAAGGTATACGTTAAACTACAGTGGGGAAAGGCAACAACCTTGTCTGACACCTCGTCCAATGCTGCTTCATTCTGACATTTCATTTCCAATCCTTATCCTTACTTTCTGGTGTAAGTATAGATTCTCTACCAGTCGTCTCTGTTTCCAATCTACTTCTCTCCTCTTCAAAATATCCATCAGCTTGTTCCACTGAACTCTGTCGAAAGCCTTTTCTAAATTTATAAAAACAGCAAAGATTTCTCTATATATCTTTCCCCTATAGTTCTTAACAGGCCAATAGCATCTCTTGTTCCTTTTCCTCTTCTAAATGCGAACTGCTCCTCTGCAATCCCTCTATCCAGCTTGCCATATAGCCTTCTATTCAACACTCAGCGAGACTTTAGCTGCATGAGAAATTAGACTGATGGTCCGATGCTCTTCACATTTTCTAGTGTTTCTCCTTTTGTCTATTTTTTGGTATCATAACTGTTTCAACGAAGTCCTCAGGCCATTCCCTTTTGTAACCTGGTTGTTTTTAAATGGGGCTGCAGTGTGCAGGTGAAGCAAGTGCCACAGTAGAGAGGAGCAATGCAAGGGAAGCGTGTCTTGTAACAAGTCTCTACCCTCACTGTGGACAGTTGGCTGTATTACCTGAGAGGTAATACCTGGGACGCACCACCATTTCCTTCGTCGTTCAATCTAACACACAATCTACATTTCATTCATCCTTCATTCTACAGTTTAGTTAGGTGCTGAAGTTGATTATAATGTGGGGGAGGCGGGGAACAGATGGCTGGGGGAGGTTGTGGGGGGGGGGGGAGGAGGGGTACTAGCTAATGTCTAATTGCACTCAGAGGCAGCGGCCAAAGAGAGGCTGCGAGCGACTGGCGTGGGGTCCCCAGGCGGGACTTCGCCTCTGCACAACTCTTCACCAAAACACCTTAACCGGTATGGAGAACATGACGCACCTCGTGGTTCTAGGCGCTTCAGTGTGGGACCGCGTGACCGCTACGGTCGCAGGTTCGAATCCTGCCTTGGGCATGGATGCGTGTGATGTCCTTACGTTAGTTAGGTTTAACCTATTACTGGCCAAAACTCTATCGGATCATTTTTTGCAAACTTTTATACATAAATACGTTACGTTGAGTGATTAATTGAATAAAAAGTTGTTTTGAAAATTTTCAGCTTATTAGAACAAAAACTACAGACCGTCCCATTTTTGGGACATTGGCCAAAATGCGCTATCAAAATTCACAACCTTATTCTCCATGCATAATATTGTAAGAAACAGCATAAACAATAAATAATGTGTTAATATTATTGAATGTCTATTCAGTATGAAATAAAGCAAAATACTTGTCGTGTACATCAAGAAATGTACCACTTTCTGCTCCATCTCCTAACGCTTTCCTTCTTTTGGCTTCTGGAGGTACAACTGCAGCATTAGCGTCATCTCGGCTGGTTATGAGCTCTAAAGTACCGGCTACATCTTGTACAGCAGACTCATTGTTCAGTACATTATCGTTAATGTCTTCTTCATCTGTTATTACATCTGCATCGGGTGGAATAATCGCCAATTCTACGTCATCGTCTTCATCATCACTCTCTTCTCTAGTTCTGCCAGAATTTCTTCAAATGGAAGTCAAAGCGGCATGTTTTTATCCTGTTGGAATCGTAAAATTCGAATAGAATATGGAAAAAAGCAGATATAAAGAACGTAAAATGCAGTTCTTCTCTGTATAATACGTGTATACAAGAATAGGGCACATCAACAATAAATGATGGTGTAAGATGACATTGTCCCATTATTGGGACGCATAAAATATATCGATACTGCACTTACTTGAAAAAATCTGAAGTATACTTAATCTTACACGGACATCCATATGTTCATAACAAACACGCCCAGACAACTAAATCACAGCTCATTGTCGTCCAGGAACTACCAGCAGATGTACAGTGCTGCCAAGTGCGAGAGCAAAAAATCGGCAAGTTTACAATTTTCCTGACGTGAAGCACTTAGAAAAAAGTTATTTATTTTACAGTTATAGGCATTATAGCAGTTAGTTGAACCTACAGGTGCAACAATAAAGGCTAAAAGCTCCATTGCTTACGTAGAAATAAGTAAAATATACGCGTCCCAAAGAAGGGACAATGGCCAGTAATGGGTTAAGTAGTTCTAAGTTCTAGGGGACTGATGACCGCAGATGTTAAGTCCCATAGTGCTCAGAGCCATTTGAACCATTTTTTTGACGCACCATTTGTCCACACGTCTGCCGTATTTAATTTGAAAGCACATAATGTTTCGGAAAGAGACGATTTCATTGTCATTATAGCAGTTTTAAGCACTTGACAATCGACGTAATGTCTTTCCAAAACTTTTTTTAAAATTAAATAAAGCACACATCTGAACAACTGGAGCGGCATACACTGAAGCGTCAAAGAAACTGCTACAGACATGCGTATTCAAATATAGAGATACGTAAACAGGCAGAATACAGGGCTGCGGTCGGCAACGCCTGTGTAAGACAACAAGTGTCTGGCGCAGTTGTTAGATCGGTTACTGCTGCTACAACGGCAGCCTATGAAGGTTTAAGTGAGTTTGAACGTGGTGTTATAGTCGGCGAACGAGCGATGGGACACTGTATCTCCGAGGTAGCGATGCAGTGGCGATTTTCCCGTACGACCATTTCACGAGTTTAGCGTGAATGTCAGGAATCCGGTAAAACATCAAATCTCCGACATTTCTGCGGTCGGAAAAAGATCCTGCGGCAACGGGACCAACGACGACTGAAGAGAATCGTTCAACGTGACACAAGTGCAACCCTTCCGCAAATTGCTAATGCTGGGTCACCAACAAGTGTCAGCGTGCGAACCATTCAACGAAACGTCATCGATATGGGCTTTCGGAGCCGCAGGCACACTCGCGTGCACTCGGTGACGGCACGCTACAAAGTTTTACGCCTCGCCTGGATCCGTGAACACCGACATTGGACTGTTGATGACTGGAAACATGTTGCCTGCTCGGACGAGTCTCGTTTCATATTGTATAGTGCGGATGGACGTGTACGGTTACGGAGACAACCCCAAGAATCCATGGACCCTGTATGTCAGCAGGTGGAGGCTCTGTAATGGTGTGGGGCGTGTGCAGTTGCAGAGATATGGGACCCCTGTTACGTCTAGATACGACTCTGCCAGCTGACATATACGGAAGCATCCTGCCTGATCACCTGCATCCATTCATGACCATTTTGCATTCCGACGGACTTGGGCAATTCCAGCAGGGCAACGCGACACCCCACAAGTCCAGAATTGCTACAGAGATGCTCCAGGAACATTCTTCTGAGTTGGAACACTTCTGCTGGTCACCAAACTCCCCAGACATGAACATTATTGAGCATACCAGGGATGCCTTGCAACGTGCTGTTCAGAAGAGATCTCCACCCCCTGGCACTCTTACGGATTTGTGGACAGCCCTGGGGGTTGATGGTGTCACTTCCCTCCAGCACTACTTCACACATTAGTCGACTCTATGCCATGTCGTGTTGCGGTACTTCTGCGTTCTTACAGGGGCAATTCATTATATTCTACATCTACATCTACATTTATACTCCGCAAGCCACCCAACGGTGTGTGGCGGAGGGCACTTTACGTGCCACTGTCATTACCTCCCTTTTCTGTTCGAGTCGCGTACGGTTCGCGGGAAGAACGACTGTCTGAAAGCCTCCGTGCGCGCTCCAATCTCTCTAATTTTACATTGGTGATCTCCTCGGGAGGTATAAGTAGGGGGAAGCAATATATTCGATACCTCATCCAGAAACGCACCCTCTCGAAACCTGGACAGCAAGCTACACCGCGAAGCAGAGCGCCTCTCTTGCAGAGTCTGCCACTCGAGTTTGCTAAACATCTCCGTAACGCTATCACGGTTACCAAATAACCCTGTGACGAAATGCGCCGCTCTTCTTTGGATCTTCTCTATCTCCTCTGTCAACCCGATCTGGTACGGATCCCACACTGATGAGCAATACTCGAGTATAGGTCGAACGAGTGTTTTATAAGCCACCTCCTTTGTTGATCGACTACATTTTCTAAGGACTCTCAGAAGTAACTGCTACCAGTGTTTGCTCCGCTATCATATAATGATACAATAAAGGATCCTTCTTTCTATGTATTCGCAATATATTACATTTGTCTACGTTAGGGGTCAGTTGCCACTCCCTGCACCAAGTGCCTATCCGCTGCAGATCTTCCTGCATTCCGCTGCAATTTCCTAATGCTGCAACTTCTCTGTATACTACAGCGTCATCCGCGAAAAGCCGCATGGAACTTCCGACACTATCTACTAGGTCATTTATATATATTGTGAAAAGCAATGGTCCCATAGCACTCCCCTGTGGCACGCCAGAGGTTACTTTGACGTCTGTAGACGTCTCTCGATTGATAACAACATGCTGTGTTCTGTTTGCTAAAAACTCTTCAATCCAGCCACACAGCTGGTCTGATATTCCGTAGGCTTTTACTTTGTTTATCAGGCGACAGTGCGGAACTGTATCGAACGCCTTCCGGAAGTCAAGAAAAATAGCATCTACCTGGGAGCCTGTGTCTAATATTTTCTGGGTCTCACGAACAAATAAAGCGAGTTGGGTCTCACACGATCGCTGTTTCCGGAATCCGTGTTGGTTCCTACAGAGTAGATTCTGGGTTTCCAGAAACGACATGATACTCGAGCAAAAAACATGTCCTAAAATTCTACAACAGATCGACGTCGGAGATATAGGTCTATAGTTTTGCTCATCTGCTCGACGACCCTTCTTGAAGACTGGGACTACCTGTGCTCTTTTCCAATCATTTGGAACCTTCCGTTCCTCTAGAGACTTGCGGTACACGGCTGTTAGAAGGGGGGCAAGTTCTTTCGTGTACTGTGTGTAGAATCGAATTGGTATCCCTTCAGGTCCAGTGGACTTTTCTCTGTTGAGTGATTCTAGTTGCTTTTCTATTCCTTGATGAATGTAGATGTAGATGTAGATGTACATTATATTCACGGTACACTCGTGAAACGGTCGTTCGGGAAAATCCCCACTTCATCGCTATCTTGGAGATACTGTGTCCCATAGTTCGTGTGGCCGACTATTAACACCAAACTCACTTAAATCTTGATATCCTTCCATTATAGTAGCCGATCTAACACCTGCGCCAGACACTTATCTTATATAGGCGTCGCCGACCGAAACGCCGTATTTGCCTGTTTAAATTGTCTGCAACTGAAAACGCATGTTTATACCAATTTCTTCGGCACTTCAGTGTAGAATGAATGGCGAAGCAGTTCGTGGTGCATCGCTAGTGCTACCCCCACAACTGCTCCTCAGATATCGAAGTGAACCACCCACAGTCAGGGCAGACACTAGTCACAGAACAAACTTCCCCTGTATTACTCCTCTCTTGACCAGCACACTGCAAACCCATTCAAAATCAACCAAGTTAAAATGTGCGCCCTGTACTTACTGATCGTAAATGGCTTGATTGCTGCAACTCCTTAACGCTGAACTGGCAGAAATTTGAAGAGTTCAGGCTGTTGATGCTTTCTGACCGACCACAGCCATTAACAGTATTAGTGATAACAATAATACTGTGCACGGAAGTATAGTAGCCCTTATCTACAGGGTGTCCGAAAAGTCTTTCCCTGATTACATAAATTGATAACTCAGGCTAGAAGTAAGATACAAATATGAAACTTGTGTCAAATTGTTTACAACTACCAAAGTTTTTTTTATGTTTTACGCGAGGTCATGGAGTGCACCAGAGGTGAATGTTTGGTGCGCACTATTGCACGATCGAATTACCGGGCCATTCATCTTTGCTGAGGCTACTGTCACACCTGCAGTGTATCTGGAGATGTTCCGACTGTATGCTGTTCCTCAGCTGCTTCAGTGTCACCCCGATGTCTTGTTTCAGCAAGACGGTGCACCACCTAATTGGGGTTTGGACGTCCGTGCCAATCTCGATATCACCATTCCTGGGCTGTGGATTGGTCGTGATGGGCCAACGGTTTGGCCTCCACGCTCTCCTGACATAACCCCATTAGGCTTCTTTTTATGGGGTTATGTCAAGGACGAGGTATACCGAACACGTGTACCACATCTTGAAACCCTGCGGCAATGGATAACCACAGTCGTTGAATCGATCCCTCCAGTGATGTTGGCTAATGTGCGGACGGAAACTGAATATCGCCTAGATGTGCTACGTGCTACCAACGGTGCTCATGTGCAAGTTTACTCATGTGTGGAAAAAACTTTGGTAGTTTGTAAACAATTTGACACCAGTATCTTACTTCTATCCTGAGTTATCAATTTATGTAATCAGGGAAACACTTTTCGGACACCCTGTATTTACTTCTGTGTAGTGCTGTCAATTACTTCATTTATCTGTTTCGATGCGAGCGATGAAGCAATTTCTGGACGATGGCAGGTATTATCTACAACTTGGGGAAGACATTTTCTTCAGGTATTTACCATTTGTTACATATACGTCTTAATTTTATCATCAGCGGTGTACGAGACCTAGTACAACATATGTGTGTAGTGGGTCGACTATGTGAGGAACCCGTAACGTCCACTGCATTAATGTTACTAACTGAGAGAAATAATTATTGTAATACAAAGTTAGTATTAGTGTCTTACAGATATGCGACACTAGTAATGCTCTTTTGAAGATAATTAAGTTTCGTGACTGAAACAGAATCGAACTGCTTAGGTTTTACCCCCAGAAAACTTCATTGTGCCCCTCAGAGCGTAATTACGCCACTGGCCTCGAGCAAGGACTGCAAGAGAAGAGACCCGCAGTTTCGAAAGTTGTCTCGTACACTTCTGTTCTCCCTGTTCTTCAGGGCATGTTTTTACAGAATGAACTGCTTTCCAACATTCTCCAGAAGAAAAGGCCAGTGATGCATAGTTTTGCGGCGATTCTATATCGAAGTGCATAGCTCCCACGAGAAACTTAAGAAATGAAGGTAGATTGATAGACTCTATTACCAGAAGCTATAGCGAGGGATGGCAAAACAGGCCGGTTAAAACAGGTACCGGTATTTCAGTTCTGAAGAACCGGTATTTTCCGGAATTTGTTTGGTATCGGTAATAACAGATGTCTTTTTATTTTTCACTAATAACCGAGTAATGAACCGAAATATCAATTAGTCATAGGAGCAGTGCTAACATTATACGTTTCTTAAATACACTTTTTCTCAGAAGGGGATAATTTGTATTCGTAAAATTAGCATTGGTTTGAAATATGAATATGGGAAAAGCGATCTGTGCCATTTTATTAACAATGCCGACAAAAACGAGCAACAAACACGTGGCACAAGAATTATTGGTAGACCATTTGTGAGACAGTGATGTTCATGGTGCCTTGTGTGGCGGCTTAATGCGCACGTGGACGTGCCGCATGCAACACTGGTCTACAACAAAATACAGGGTGGAGAACTACTTTTAATCCTGGATAGCCGGTGCCAGTAGGAATCATAGTTACTAACGTTGTGTGGTTCGACAACGCACAATTTTTAAACTGCGGAAACTTAACGCCACGCGCTCTGATTGGCTGCGGGATTCCCCTGTTACCGTTTGTCGGTTGTCGGCTCACACATACAAACGTCCCTCGCCCCGTCACTGACCCAACGAGATACGCACACGTGTCGAGCACCCTGTGTATACCTAAATATCAGGAATCCATCGATACTTAAAAGATTTCTTCGGACTACGATACGAGGTGTATTCAAGTTCTAAGGCCTCCGATTTTTTTTCTAATTAACTACTCACCCGAAATCGATGAAACTGGCGTTACTTCTCGACGTAATCGCCTTGCAGACGTACACATTTTTCACAACGCTCACGCCATGATTCCATGGTAGCGGCGAAGGCTTCTTTATGAGTCTGTTTTGACCACTGGAAAATCGCTGAGGCAATAGCAGCACGGCTGGTGAATGTGCGGCCACGGAGAGTGTCTTTCATTGTTGGAAAAAGCCAAAAGTCACTAGGAGCCAGGTCAGGTGAGTAGGGAGCACGAGGAATCACTTCAAAGTTGTTATCACGAAGAAACTGTTGTGTAACGTTAGCTAGATGAGCGGGTGCATTGTCTTGGTGAAACAGCACACGCGCAGCCCTTCCCGGACGTTTTTGTTGCAGTGCAGGAAGGAATTTGTTCTTCAAAACATTTTCGTAGGATGCACCTGTTACCGTAGTGCTCTTTGGAACGCAATGGGTAAGGATTACGCCCTCGCTGTCCCAGAACATGGACTCCATCATTTTTTCAGCACTGGCAGTTACCCGAAATTTTTTTGGTGGCAGTGAATCTGTGTGCTTCCATTGAGCTGACTGGCGCTTTGTTTCTGGATTGAAAAATGGCATCCACGTCTCATCCACTGTCACAACCGACGAAAAGAAAGTCCCATTCGTGCTGTCATTGCGCATCAACATTGCTCGGCAACATGCCACACGGGCAGCCGTGTGGTCGTCCGTCAGCATTCGTGGCACCCACCTGGATGGCACTTTTCGCATTTTCAGGTCGTCATGCAGGATTGTGTGCACAGAACCCACAGAAATGCCACCTCTGGAGGCGATCTATTCAACAGTCTTTCGGTGATCTCCCAAAACAATTCTCTCCACTTTCTCGATCGTGTCGTCAGACCTGCTTTTGCGAGCCTGAGGTTGTTTCAGTTTGTTGTCACACGACGTTCTGCCTTCATTAAACTGTCGCACCCACGAACGCACTTTCGACACATCCACAACTCCATCACCACATCTCTCCTTCAACTGTCGATGAATTTCAATTGGTTTCACACCACGCAAATTCAGAAAACGAATAATTGCACGCTGTTCAAGTAAGGAAAACGTCGCCATTTTAAGTATTTAAAACAGTTCTCATTCTCGCCGCTGGCGGTAAAATTCCATCTGCCTTACGGTGCTGCCATCTCTGGGACATATTGACAATGAACGCGGCCTCATTTTAAAACAATGCGCATGTTTCTATCTCTTTCCAGTCCGGAAAAAAAAAATCAGAGGCCTTAGAACTTGAATGCACCTCGTATATCGAGGAAACAGTACCGATATTTCGGCGAGAAAAGTATCGACTTACCTGCCTATAAAAATATCGGCTGCATATTGTAAATATGCTACCCATTTTAAAGCTGTATACTTAAGTAGTTATTTACATATTCTGTACATCAACAAGGTAGGAGCCTGCCTATCCTCTTTAGAGCAAGAACTCAAAGGACATGCCTGCACTTTCACGCTTGGTGGTAACCACTTTGCTAATAATGGTAACTGCGTGTAAGTGGCACAACAAAAGGTGTCCATCGGTTTCGGCACATATCGGAGCTGTCCGGAACACTTCATGTCGATTTCCCCGTTTCCTCATTTCTGCGACCTAGCAGCTGTAGTGTTCGGCAGCTGAACGTTGTAGTTTCTGCTGGCAGCGCCGAGCGCCGATTACGTCAGCATTTCCCCCTCACGCGTGTCTGCCAACCGCAAAGACCAGTCTTCTCATTTACATTTTTGTTCATCATTTCCAGCAACTGCTTTTTAAGAATGCTGGTATGAAGAAATAGCACACTAGTATCGCTAAAAATTGTTATTTAACGCAGATGGTGTGCTATTTGTTCACATCGGAAACCGTGTTATTCCATTCACACCGCCAGCCAGCCCCCTTACAATCGGACTTATTCTTTTGTGCCACCTATACTTGCTTCAAACCTTCAGAGAGAAAGTAGCAAGATCTCTTTCACACAGTGAAAGCAAAATTATGTTCTACTGCAATTTCAAAAGAACAACCTCTATTATTTACCGAAAATTGAGAAAAAAATTTAAAATAAAAATATCGGCACTTAACATGGCCATTATGATATCGATGTATCGCCGATAAAGCATCGAAGGTGTACCTCGATATTTTTCTACACAATATTGGTGTATCGATACTTTATCAACGGTCCTAGTGAGTATTGGGAAAAGTATTTTCTGGAATACTCTGCACTGTTGCCAGATGTATCCTAGATGGCGGCGATGACGTCATCAAAGATGATGGCGTGGAGACTTGGCTACAGCGCATGACGTCATCCAATATGGCGGCTACGAAGTCAGCTGGTGACGCAACTACCGTTATCCAAGATGGTCGCTTTCGGCAGGAAGTGCCACGCCACCCTCCCCCAGAAAAATGGCAGGAAGTTCAAATTCCAACAGGATAGTGCATCACACCACGGTTATCTCTACTAACGTAAGAAAATTGAGCGAACATAGGTCACTTTGGCTACCCACACCAAACTAAGTCACCCGACCGCCGCTAGTTCCTATGAACTGGCGCCAAGTTTGAATTTTGGTGGTAATAAGCTAAGAAAATGGCGCAAAAGAAATGACACTTGTACTAACCTCAGTCACCTGACCGCCACCTCCTCCTAAGGATTCGTAGGGAAAGGACTTGGACATTACTCTTTATTTAAACAAATCCGTGCAGTACGACCATCCAGTGTGTTCACCACCAGGTCCGGACTCCAACTGACTTAATACACAGCGTCACCACCAGAGGGCACTCTCATCTGTGACGTAATCCAAGATGGCGGCAAACAGTGCGTTCACCACGAGGTCCGGACTCCGACTTAATACACAGCATCACCACCAGCGGGCGCTCTCATTTGTGACGTAATCCAAGATGGCGGCAAACAGTGCGTTCACCACGAGGTCCGGACTCTGACTTAGTACACAGCACCACCACCAGAGGGCACTACCGTGACGTCAGCTGATGACGCGAGTACCGTAATCTGAGATGTGGCACACAGTGCATTCACCACGAGGTCTGAACCTAGTACCCAGTACTGGCACCAAAGAGCGCTATTGTTCATTCTGTGACATAAACCGAGATGACGTTCTGGGGTGGGGGAAGTCGCGGGAACCAATAGGAAACCTTAATCCACTCACGTGTTCGACTTCAGCCAGTAGGATGGAAGTATCTGGCGACGTCATAGTAGGAGATATAGTTGAGGCTCAGCAGCTCCAGGGCCTCAGTCTTGTTCAGTCAGTCAGCAGAAGAAGAAGAAATAGTACCATGAAGCGTCAACAGCAGTCGCACTCCAGCACAGTCATGCAGAACGGGATTAACTGTAAAGTAAGTATCCCATATCACATCATTCTCTCTGGTTAACCTTGTTACTACTATTATTATTCATAGTTTTCACGTCTTGATCCATATCTTCGTTCAGCAGGGTCTAAAGCCAACATGCCTAGCTGTGCTGACACGTCCGAACCTGTAGCCACCTCGCCTGCCATCTCGTCGAGAGAACTGCCTCCAGCGGGTCTGAACCAGTAGCCGCCTCGTGGGATCCTGCAGCACACACAGCCCACTTGCTGGAGCAGGACAAGGAGTTGCTGCTGTCCATCCCACTCATTGATTTGTGTGATGAGGACACGCGAACTGCCCCCGACACATCGAATGCTGTCACTGGCGGTGTTAAACAACAAGATGGAGGTCAGTACTGGTCGCCAACATACGACCCATCCCAGCAGAATATCCCTGTGATAGCGCACCCAAAGAGTGCAGATACCATGGATAAGAAGGCTTCGAGTGCACCTACACTTTTCACCTCCACATACAGTTTAGCTCCCAGTGGATCGAAACCTGTGAACATTCCTATAGAAGTTCATCATGTCTGTGGGTTGCATGCGAGAATGGAGATTGAAAATGTATCAAAACGTGTTAAAGTGCCAATTTCCGAGTTCGACTGAGATGAAATATATCTTGCAGAGAGCTACATCAATCAGCAGATGACTACAGAGTATTATCCAACTCGTCCTCCCCCAGACACTTTCTATTACAATAGTGTATGATGACTGACTGTCGAGGGGCATGAAAGGGAAGCAGTGGTTGGGAAGGGAGTGAGACAGGTTTGTAGCCTATGCTCGATGGTACTCAATCTGTATATTGAGCAAGCAGTAAAGGAAATAAAAGAAAAATTCGGAGTAGGAATTAAAATCCACGGAGAAGAAATAAAAACTTTGAGGTTTGCCGATGATATTGTAATTCTGTCAGAGACAGCAAAGGACCTGGAAGAGCAGCTGAACGGAATGGACAGTGTCTCGAAAGGAGGATATAAGATGAACATCAACAAAAGCAAAACGAGAATAATGGAATGTAGTCGAATTAAATCGGGTGATGTTGCGGGAATTAGATTGGGAAATGAGACGCTTAAAGTAGTAAATGAGTTTTGTTTTTTGGGGAGCAAAATAACTGATGATGGTTGAAGTAGAGAGGATATAAAATGTACACTGGCAATGAAGAAGAGTAATTTGTCAACATCGAGTGTAGATTTAAGTGTCAGGAAGTCGTTTCTGAAAGTATTTCTATGGAGTGTAGCCCTGTATGGAAGTGAAATATGGACGATAAATAGTTTGGACAAGAAGAGAATAGAAGTTTTCGAAATGTGGTGCTACAGAAGAACGCTGAAGATTAGATTGGTAGATCACATAACTAATGAGGAGGTATTGAATAGAATTGGAGAGAAGAGAAATTTGTGGCGCATCTTGACTAGAAGAAGGGATCGGTTGGTAGGGCATATTCTGACGCATCGAGGGATGAGGAATTTAGTATTGGAGGGCAGCGTAGAGCGTAAAAATCGAAGAGGGAGGCCAAGAGATGAATACACTAAGCAGATTCAGAAGGATGTAGGTTACAGTAGGTACTGGGAGATGAAGAAGCTTGCACTGGATAGATTAGCATGGAGAGCTGCTTCAAACCAGTCTCAGGACTGAAGACCACAACAACAACATGATGACTGTGCATTATGTATGAAATCGGGTGACAACTGTGTTTATCTAAGACATGCCTCAATTATGAAGTTATGCGATCTGGACACTGCCATACGTCTTGCACTGGACAGACTGAATCGAAGGTTGCCTAGCATAGACTCTGCCTACAATTATGTTGTAAACTCCCTACGTGTGCATAGTAGACGTGTTGATGATCTTAAGCAACACCTTTGTTCGCACATAAACGCTATACCTAAAGAGAAACAGATTAAATGTGTGTGTGAAAAACTTGAGTACTGTGAGTCATCTATTGGCATGAGTGAGATATGCGCTGAATTTATTCCTTGTCAAAAAGCTTTATTTGGTAAATACTGTACAGGTGCAAAGAAGAAAATGCATAGAGACTTTAATGATATTCCTGAAATATGTATGATATTTAAATAAATAATTTACGTATAGTCTCAAACCGTCTTTGTGTTTTATTTCATACCTCTCTCATTATAATCAAAGTATTACAATTTTTTTTTTCGATGCTATATGAGTTACTGAGATGATCATTGAACAAGTTACTCTTCATGGGTAAAATTTATAGCAGTTTTCTCTGTTTAGTCAATATAGCTCAGTTGGTTAAGTGATGGAACTATAGTGGCTACTCATACTATTATTATCCTTTCAAGGGTATTTTTCTATATACGTCAACTACTTGTCTGTACCTGGTGCAGTTATTATCGTGGCAGACTGGGTGAGGCACCCTCGCCACAAGGACTTTGTTGTCGCTGACTGGTCCTGCGAAGATGCAAATGAAGAACCGAAGAAGAACAAGAAGAACGGGATTCTTCTTCCTCATAATATATGAGCAATTATGATTGGTCCATCCAATCAATTGTGGAAAGACTAATGTCGTCATGACTCTACTGACACATGTAGATGGGGTCCGATTTGAACACGTTTGTGTATTCTCAAAAACACTGTTTCAACCCAAATATCAGCTATTGCAGGTGATATTGCGCGGTGTAGATGGTGTTACCTGCATGACATTCGGTGAAGGCAGTGATATCCCTCCACCCGAAAAGCAAAGTGATCATATTTGACGATGTTGCTGTGGAAAACCAAGACCAAATTCGAAAATATTTCTGTGTCGGGCGTCATATGGGCGCTGATGCATTTTATCTAAATCAAACATATTCCAGAACCCCCAAACAGTTGGTTAGGAATAACGCAAACCTCGTTATAGTATTCAAACAAGGTAATCTGAATTTAAAACACATTTACCAGGCACATGTCGGAACAGACATGTCGTTCAATGATTTTGAAAAGATATGTGCACAATGCATATATAACCACAACGGAGGGGTATCTGTTGAGAGGCCAGACAAACGTGTGGTTCCTGAAGAGGGGCAGCAGCCTTTTCAGCAGTTGCAGGGGCAACAGTCTGGATGATTGACTGATCCGGCCCTGTCACACTTGAAACGTCCCCTTTGAACAATTATACAAGACTGTGCTTAAACTGACACACAATATTTTTAGCACAACGCAATCTGACTTTCAAAAATCCCTACAAAAGAATGGCCCTGACTAACATTAACCTATACCTTTCACAAATCACTTACCTCACAAAAATCTTCGTTACTCGAACTACTGCAATACAGCGAGCGCCACTACTGCCAGCTAAATAAAAGATTCAAACTACAGAAGGCACTAACTACTGATAGGCATAGTTAGCAAATGAAAGATTTTAATAGAGACCAAACAATGTATTTACCTTAATAGTCATAATATATATAGCAGTTCATGACAAATTTCAAAACTCCGCCATCTCTCTCCCCACATCCACCACTGCTGGCGGCTCACCTCCAACTGCGCAACGCTACGCGCTGTTCACATCCAGCTGCCGCTGCCCAACACTACAATGGCGAGTATTACAACAATGCAAAGCAGCCACAGACTGCACACAGCACAGCCAGTGATTTTCATACAGAGGTGGCGTTACCAATAAAAAAACCTAAACAGCCTACTTACATAGCCCCCATTCTCCCCACAAAAAATTTTACAAATTGTTTTGGGGAGTGGCCAATAATGATTTGATAAAATTTTTCATAATTACAATAACAAAGATATCAAATGCACACACTTATTGACACAATGTTGGTCAAAAGCTAAACTTTCTCACAGTCCATAAAGACAGTCCTAATCGTTCATCACAGTAAAATAGCAGTGTTTTTCTCAAAGTCTGAGCAGTAAAAGAAAATGCACACGTAAGTAGTGGATTTCCATGCAGTCTTGAAGAAGTAGTGTTGTCCTTCCAACGGAAAGACAGTGCTGACTCTCGACATGCAGACAAGTAATGGGTCACAACAGAGCAAACCCACAGCAGAGTCATTCGAAGTTTTGAAGAATATTGGTAGGTAGGTCATCACAGAGCAGACCCACTATAGTCTTGGTAGAGATTACGGTATTGGTGGGCCACCAGAGGTGCAGACCCACTGCAGTCCTTGTAGAAATAATGGTATTGGTGGGTCATCACCATTGAAGAGTCTTGCAGATAATGTAGTAAGTCCATAAACCACCACTTGTCCACTCACAAAAAATTTGTTTGAAATGTCCTTAGAACCAGCAATGCTGTTATCCAGTCCCTTGCTGAATTATCAACACATGTGCAAACTCTAACAGTCCCTACTTCTCACATATTGCCCATATACTATGACCAACAGAAATGTGAGCAGTGAAATGTAACTTACAAGTTACTTAATTTGATGAATTGGTGTCAATTACAATTTTATAACATAAGAATACAATTACAAAGATACAAAATACATCATTAAAGAACATAACAATACAGATAACATTTGTAGTAATACAGGCTTTACAAAAGAATCGAAATAACATATATATATCAGTGTTACAGGAATTATGACATAAGTACATACATAAAAGATCAGAACAACTTTTGAAACATCAACTTCACACATGAACATTAAAACAGAACAGAATAAATAATGTCTAAGCATCTTTACAAAGTAAATAGCATATTATCAGAGAATTCTACAACGTAAATCTTATTAGCTAGACACATAAAGACAGGAAAAAGACAAATACACAAGGGTACACAAACACATAGTGGGATAACACAAGGAAAGGACAGGGTTTGTCTTACTGCAGTATTTTGCAAACAAAACTTTCTTTATTTCTTGGAGATCTCCCTTCATTCATCATTATTCCCAAAAAGTCCTATCTATACCTCCTTCCTGTATTCTATTCATATTTCTTTCAAAATAATTATTTCTCAGTGCACAACACTCATTTTTGCCAAATCTGTTTCTTATAGCTTCTCAATGCATTTCTTCCAATTCGTCACAACTCGTTCTCTTATATAGCCTACCCCATTTTAAGCTAACTTAAATCTACTGAGCTCAGATGCTAAACTAAGGAACGAGGCAATGCAGCAGCACAAAACAAGTAACACAAACATCAATGATAAAAAATACAAAAAGCAAAGCAAGCAGCATAAATTACAACTAATATAAGGCAATGAGCAGCAAATAAGAAAAATAAATCAGTAGTAAACTAGCTTAACAGAGTAATGCAAAGTGAAATTTAGTAGCACTACACCTGGCAAACAGCAGCATCTAAACATGACAAAGCTCAAGCAGAAAAAATATTACACTAAAAGTGGCCATGTCTAATACCTATGTCACATCTTAACACTAGAGTGATGCATCACAATTTATTCTAGAAAAGAAATTACCAAGTCATTAAAAATAGTATTTATGCAAGTCCTGTGAAGGGAAATGTTTATTTGTGCTCTCTTTTCTAAGAAAGTTTATCAGAAACATATTCTTTACTGGGTCTGTAGACAGAAAATAGTGATATTAGTACATCTATAAAATTTTATTTTAACCAATGCTACAGTGCAGTTAGAAACTAGATATTAAAATGAGCAAATATGTACAAAGGAAGGCATGAAACATCAGTCATTAGCCATATAGCACTTCATAAGTTAGTGGAAATTCTCTCAATTCTCGTAGAAAGACACTTGTCATAATCAGGTGTGCAAATGTACGAATATTTCCCATCAGCTCATAAGCATTTCAGTAAGTAGCACAAAGTACAAGTAATCGTATGTTTTCATGTAATGAGCGTCTCATATTTGCGATGCTTTCTACAAAGGAACGTCAATAGCGAGGATAATGGCCTCCTTTTTTTCTCCACCTAATGGCTTTCTTTTGTCAGACAACTACCTCTCAGCTGGGCGCCAAAAACGCATTACGTCAAGGTCACTTACCTTTCTTAACGAAATATTTACGACAGCAGTTTCCGCTACAGTGAGAGTCTCATATAAAAAATTTCAGAGGTCGAGAATTTGCGTTGCAAATCTGTAGAAACAAAATCGTGTAAATATAACAGAGTCCAAAAATTTTCAGTGGCATTGTAATACATTCACGCTTGTACACACATTTCATAATTCTTAAAGTATGATTCTTGGTTTCCAACATCCTTTTTCACAAGTCAGAGTCCCTAACCACTATTCATTATTCCTTACCTTATTACACATATACATATTCGTCGACACTTCAATTTTACATAGTAATAAATACATAGCATAATCAGATTCCTCATATAACATCATCTCATTGATCATGAACATACCTCAAAAGCATAATACACATCGTCGTCGTAATAATAACATCATAACATCTCAGTCTAATCACAAAAACGTCATAGCTTTCTGCAGTAATTTCAAAACCTAAAGAAAATTCTCTGCTCATTTCAATAGTGTCATCTACCTCAAATGTACTTTAAAAATCATGATCCCATACCAAATACATCATTCAAAGCTCTCATAGTATCACAATGATTCCGAAAAAATATGAACAGTTTACAAAGTACAGACAAAATACAGTTTCATAAGTGTGAAGTTATCCAACTGTGTAATTGTGTAAACATGTGTCACTGATGTAGTAAAAAAAATGTTTGTTTCTCTGTCAAATAATCAGATAGCTGTGTAATTCTGTGTTAGAGAAATATGGTACCGATGTGTAAAGTTGTATAAGCAAATACCATATTAGCTAGGGCTCCTTGTGCTTGCCAAACACATGGTACACAAAGTAGGCGTGTACCCCCATGAGGATTAATGTAATTATACCCTCAGGTGTTACAAATTACAGCAATGGAATGAAATGTATCACGGAAAACTTTCTTTGTAATTCAAAAATCTTGAAAAATAAATGGTTTAAGTACAAAATTAATCACTCAAATGCGTTTCCTGTAGCGCTAAATGTGCGTCTTGCTGTAAGATAATTCTGTGGAACTGTCGTAGTTATCGTCCTCTGTAAGCAAAGTTCTGCTGAAGTCAATGTACTTACCTCATGATAAACAAAAGTGAAATGCTTTGCGTATAGATATCTTAGTTATTATGCTTATTGCCGTGATGAAGAAAGTACTGTGCTGTAACGTATTGTTGTGCTACGGAAAAGGAAGTTTCATTGTAGCTATACCACAAAAGTTGCTACTAAAACATGTTTTACTTTCCAGAATAATGTAGAAAAACTGTGCAGATATAAAACAGAAACACCGCAAAAGCAACATTGTAAATTGTCACTCATTAGTAGCGTCGTGATAAAACCATGTAGTTGTCACATAAACTAACCACTGTGTTGTCTGGTATCTCACAGAAAGTACTTTAAATCCAGAATGTATTTTCAAGTAAACCAAAATGTTGCATTAGAATCTCATTAGCAGTACCAGTATGTGTCCTAAGTATGTGAGCCTTTTAGTCGTTACGTAATCGTGCAACTAACAAGCAAGAATGTACAACTAACAACACTGTGTCGTCTGTTCATTATAACAATGCATTCGTAATTTCTGTTTAAATAAGTTCTCCTGGTTCTTGACTGGATATTTAACTTCAAACATTGTTGCATGGTAACAGTTTCTAAAGCGTACTAGTAACGTGAAGTGAAACGTTTTATGGCAAAGACAAAGTTAAAAAGCAGATTATCTTTCAATAAACGGTTTTACATGTGAAATGTGGTGTAAACCTTTACTCTTCCTAGTACCAGAGTTAAACTTCAACGCAATTATCATATGGTATACGTCGGATTCTGTAAGGTCCATTGTAAACTAGAAAGAATTTGTGACTCAAGTGTTTCTTCTTATGTGACAATCAATGAGCTTTAATGAGAACTTTCTGATCAATATACAATTTCTTTGCATTTGCTTTACCGTGTAGTTTTCTCCTTTTGTCTGCTGCAGATTTTATATTTTTAAGAGCCAAATCAATTATGTCTTTGTGTCGAAGTTTACGTGTATTCGGGAAAGGTACAAGCTCTCTGATTCTGTTCGGGGGTCTTCATTCTTCAGTACAAGAGTAGGTGGTAAAGCAGTGGAATCATGAGGCATTTCATTCAGCACGTTTTGAAATAAGTGTAAATATCTGTCCCAATGCTGATGCTTTCTGTGACAATAAAGTCTGCAAAGCTTATTGATTTCTTTCATAATCCTTTCGGAGGGGTTACAATGTGGTGAGTACAATGAAATAAAAACAGGTTTGATTTTATGGTTGCGAAGCATGCGTGACCAAACAGCAGATCTGAATTGCGGTCCGTTATCTGAAATGACTTTACTAACGTGTCCAACTTCACGTAAGAAATTTTTAACAAAGGCGTCCAGTGGCTTTACGTAACGGAGAGAAAGAAACAAATTTTGAAGTAAGTTCAACAGCGACTAGAACGTACGAAAATCCATTCGATGTTCTGACAAGGGGTCCCAAGAGATCAACAGCAGCAAATTCTTTTAATTCAGAAGGAATAATAGGAAACAACGGAACATGATGTGAGATAGTAGATGGTTTCGCCTTTTGACAAAGTTTACAAATAGACAAGACTCTTCGAATTCGCTTTTCCATATTGTTAAAATAACAAGTCGTTCGAAGAATATGATAACATTTTCGTGGGCCAAAATGTGCGTAGCTGAAATGAATGTACCAAATGAGCTTATTAACAAAATCGTCTGGAATGCAAAGTACCCATAGCTTGTCATCAACAGTGCAGCGTTTGAAGAGTATGTTGTTTCTAACCAGATAACAATGCTGAATCTGAGTGTGTGTCTTTTCGTGCCATTTACTTTTGATGTCTTTCCAAATCGGATCTTTATCTTGTTCATGAGCAATGTCCTTTAAAGATGTGGTGATGAAGTTTTCAAAGGCGACTTTCTGAATGTAAGGAATACTGAAATTTTTCTCAATGTTGCCTTCTGTGTTACTTTTCTCAAGCCCAGCCTGTGGGCGTCACAGAGCGTCCGCAACAATGTTCTCCTTGCCGGGAATGTAGACTATTGTGAAGCGGAATTCTTGCAGAAACAATGCCCAACGTTTTAACCTGTCATGATTTAATTTTGAAGACATAAGAAATTGTAATGCACGATGATCACTGTATACTTTTACGTGCTTACCAGAATAATTTTTTTCAGATTTTGTTAGCACTCGGCTAGCAAAAGCAATGGTTTTCTGAACAGTAATGTCATTTTCTGTGGCTTCTTGAAATAAATGGGCACCAAGACCGACTTTAGAAGAATCCGTGCTAAGGCAGAAATTTTGTGACAGATCTGGATGAGCTAGTATTGGCGCGTTAAGTAGCGATTCTTTCAAAGAATTGAATTCCAACTGTGCTTGTTCGTCCCAGTTCCAAATAGTATTTTTTCCAGTGAGAGAACAAAGTTTTGGTGTAACAAGAATTTGCATTTTCAGAAAACGACGGTAAAAATTTACGAGACCTAGAAAACTGCGGACTTGTTTTTTTGTGGATGGAACTGGAATGGCTCTGATTGCTTCTAACTTTTCAGGATCTGGCTGAATGCCTTCAGAAGAAATAATATGTCCCAAAAACCTCACCTTTGACCTACCGAATTCAGACTTTTCCAAGTTAACTGTAATTCCAGATTCTGCAAAAATACGTAACAAACTGTTGAGGATGCGATTGTGTTGTTCCCATGAGGCTTCTGCTATCAGAATATCGTCCACATATAAGGTGATGTGACGTTTTAAGAACTCAGCTAATATAGAATTTAGCCCGCGAATAAATGCTGCCGAAGAAATGTTCAAACCAAAAGGAAGTTTCCGAAACTGATAGCAAACGCCGAAACAAAGGAAAGCTGTGTATTTTCTACATTCTGGATGAAGTTAGATCTGATAAAAGCTGGATCTGATATCAATGGAAGACAACACTTTTACACCATTAAAATTTTGAAGAAGTTCTTCCAACGTCTGCAGCCTGTCTGTTTCAGGAATAATGATAGTATTGATTTGTCTCGAATCTAACACAAGCCTGATTGATCCATTTTTCTTCTCAACAACATGTAATGGATTGTTGTATGAGCTTACTGCAGGCTCAATAATGCCCTCGTCAAGCATAGATTGTATTTCTGTTCTAACACGGTCCCTATAATGTGCTGGAATTACATATGGTCTAACACAAAATTTAGTATGCTCACGAACACAAAATTGGTATTGAAATCCCTTGATTGTTCCTGTTTTATGAGTAAAAACTGTGGAATGTGCTTGTAAAATCTCAAAAAGGTCCTGCCTATCAGTGTCATTACAATTCTCAATTGTTTGAATTTTATTCTGAATTAACTCATTAATTTCAAATATGCCGTCGATATCATCCCTGTCAGTACTTGCAGAGTGATTGTTAGTGTCTAGTTCGTTGGAAAATTCCGAACTGTTGTCTAACAGAAGGTAAAGTCGATTAATTTCCTCATCATGGTTTGAGAGCCAATCTTCAAATTTCAAAGCTATTGACTTACCTTCCTTCTCTAAACTTATTTCCGCATCATGAAAGTTTAAGATTGCTTTGTATTCATTCAAAAAGTCTACTCCCAATATAATTTCCGTCGACAATAATGGAACAATAAGAAAGTTCATAGAGAAGCTGTGGCTTTGGCAAAAGAATTCTAAATTGGTTTGTTGGCGTACATCTACACTTTTTCCAAAGATTGCACCTTGTAATTTAATCTTACGTAACGGAAATGTGGGGCAATCGTTCGATTTGTTGCATTTGCTAAAAGCTGTTTCACTAATTACTGAAATGGGACTGCCAGAGTCAAGTACTGCCGTAAATTTTACGTCATTTACAGTAATGTTGAAAGGGTACAGTACCACCCGACATTGAAAATAGGTACAACATACTTCATTATTTTTCTCAGAAGAACACATTTTTTTGTACAATAACTCAATTTCAATTAATACAGCGAAGCCGGATACCAGTGTGGGAAAGAATGACAATTTATTTATTTAATTGATCACATGTGCACTCCCACAAAGTAAATCCCTACATCCAGTTTAGTGAGATCTGTGAAATGAATGAATGTATGGTCGTCTGCTAGCCGCAGATAGTGAATGTGAATATATGATCATCTTTGAGTCGATCCTTTGGCCACCTTTGGTGGGACCAAAGAGATGAAAGTTACCAGAGCTTTGAGCGTCTGAAATGTGGCTGACCAATAGGATAGCAAGGTGCTTCCCCCACCTCGACACAGGTGCGAGAGGACCTAGAGAACGGCCATGTTTCGACACTCTGCCGCTGGATCTTGTGCCGTTAAGACCTGTTTTAGTTGTGCTTCGTAATGATGAAAGAGTGGAGACATGGTATGCATGTGGAATATTTAAGAGTAGTTTGAAATATTAATTTCTCTATTTCAGGAACTTTTGTGGGGAGAATTAAATGTCAGGCAGGTAATATTAATGGGATTGTAGGAATCTTTGGGAGTGACCAACGGTCCCAATGAAACCACGTGTAGCATTAAGTTGAAATACTTCCGTGTGCTTAAGTTAAGCTGAATTACTAGCGTGTGTACAATAAGTTGAAATATTTAAGAAATAGCGTGTGTACCATAAGTTGAAATATTTAAGAAATGGCGTGTGCAGGACTTGAAATTAGAGACGAGTGCTTCCACGTGGTGAGTACTGTGTGAGTCTCAAACTGTGTATGAGACAAAAGATAAAGAGAAGTACTCGTCCATGGTATCAGTTGAGGACTCGCGTGTGTGCTTAATATTAAACTACATGATATGATTCCGTATGACGCTAGATTTAAACTCTGAGAGAGAATCAAGGTGAGTCGGCCGTCTATCCAGCAACGCCACTTGGCTTGCATTGCACAGGAAGACGTACATTTATCTCCAGAGTTCACGGTAGGAAAGTAGAATTACAAAGTGGGGCAGTGTCGTGTGAAACTGGGATAAATATTGATTGAAGTGGGAAAGCTGAAAGTGATAATGTTGTAACCATTCTTTGTGTAGTATTTCATATTGTTGTGTGGGGTATGTCATGTAATTTGGGTATGTGTGGTTTGCATGGGGGAGTAGCAAGGTAGTTTCAAAAGATTTGTGGGTTATGCTTGTTCCTTCTGTATCGCTCGATCTGGAGGAAAGTTTCGTGATGATGATTGTGAGAGTCGAAGTGTGAGGTATAATAAAAGATCCACCATCCTATCCAGAAAGTGCACTGTAGCCTTAAATAAATTACGAGACCATAATATAGAGATTCACCATTGTAAAGCCATGCCCACTGGGCGGAATTTCTCATGTGATATTGTTGTAGGTTGTAGAATTTCTGTGTTTAGGAATAAATCAGATAGTGAAAAGAAAGAGATTGGTGGCCTTTTTTCATTGAATTGTATGTTGTCATAATGTCCCGAATTTATAATGTGTGTGCCATTCGTATTCAGTGGGATGGCCACGTGTTAACAAAAGCCGTTAAATAAAAGACAAAAAGTAAATGTGGTATTGCCAGTGCGTAGTGTACAGTCAGAGTTCTATAAATCACTGATAGTCAGATGCGTGTTTCCGTTGCGTATTATTCATACAGGAGAGTAATTTGTAACTAAATAGTAAGATACGAGAATTCATGTTACTCGATAAATTAAGGAAGAATCCACTCGCTTGGCAAACCACTCATCTTGCAGGCCTGACTGCTTGATGCCACAGTATGAGCAAGGCAAGTGGGTGCCTCTCAATGTGAATCACAGGATATGCAATGTTGTTATTTTTTACGTCGTGTTCCTGGAGTAAGATGTCCCTAATGTCTTCCATTTTTACGAAATTACTAGCTACGGCAGCTGCGTCGTTAGTTTCATACGTACGTTTTGTGGCTGCCAGCGGTATGAGTCATTGCCTATTGTCTCTTTGTTGGCGCGCGTCGTTATTGGGGTTTGGAGACATAACTTCTACAAATTCACCTCCTCGAGAGGGCCCTGCTCTGTTTGAATCCCGCCAGTTCTGATGCAATTCAGGTCTGTCGTTACGATCATATCGTCTGTCGTCATGTCAGTAGATTCCATAGTTTCTTTCTTGTCGGTCACGTGGTGGAGAATTTCTCCCTGAATCGTAACTGCGGGCTGGACCGTTGCGTCTAAAGTTATTCTGCCTCCCTTGATAATAATTATTTTGGTTCCCAAATTGTCTGTTTCTCTGATTGTCTCTGTGATAGTCACTACCGCGGAGAGGTGATCTTTCCCTGTAATTATTACTACTCTGCCAGTGTTTGTCATACGGGTGGTGTCTGTTTTGGTCACGATATGTGTTGTGAGAATAGCCTTGTCGTGTCCAGTTATTATTTCTTTCATCGCGGAATTGTGACAGATGTGACCTGTAATTGTTGTGCTCCTGTTTTCGCGTTTCGCGATTGTCAGTGTCAATTTCCAGTTCTTGTAACAGTCCCTAAAAAGCTTCAATGTCGTATTTGCAACGTCCTGCTAAAATAATATGTCGTAAATGTTCAGGCAATTTGAGTAAGCAAATGCGGATGAGTTCTCAGGGGCTGTATGGGTTTGACAGGTACTGATTCTTATGCAACATTTCTTCAAAATATGTCACAAGACTGGAAAATTCAGATTGTTCAAAGCGTTTCATCATCATGATGCTATGTTTTACTCGGTCTTGTGTAGCTTGAGACCAATATCCTGAGAGGAAGGCATGGTAAAATTCTCCTTCACTGTGACAATCGTGAATGACCGATCGCATTCTTACAGCTGCTTCATTCTCTAAATAGCCACACATACATTCTAATCTGTGTTCTAACGACCAGTTGGGAGGAAAACAATGAGAGAATTGATGGAGCCACGCTTGTGGATGAATGTCGTTGCCAGAATTCTCAAAAGTTTTGAATTTACGTGTAGTGATGAACAGCTTATAGTCAAAATCATCATGTCGGCGAGTCGCATATCGGTCATTGTTACGTCGTTTCGGCGGTTCCATTTCAAAATTCGGTGCACCTTGCCAATTTCTTTCATAATTTCCGAAATGCGCTGTGTTATTATTTTGTGGCTGTTCCGTATTTCTATGTCCCTCTTCCCGTATTGGGGCGCGAGTGTCCTCTGAAATTTGTAATTTTTGTATTACTTGTGCCAACTGATCTTGTACTTCCCGTATTTCTCTTTTGTACTGTATATTGATTTGATTTTGATTGAATTTCCTAATTTGTTCGCACTCTTCTGTGTCATTAAAAACTACCGGTTTTGTGTCATTCAGATTCATCTACCTTCGTAGATAAATTAGTGAACTGATCCGAAAGTTCGGCTACTTTCTCCGATAGTGTACTTATTTCCTCAGTGTTTTTTTCTGAACCAAGTTTCAGAGTATCTACTGTGTCCTTTAAGTTTTCCTGAGTTTTTGCAAGTTGTGTAACCGAATCGGTAGATGCAACTGAGTCAATTTTAGCTTGCAGGGTCTCATGATTTTGATGAACAATAGTTTGCAGTTCTTTTATGGCTGCTTCATGATTCTGTAATGCATTTTCATGCCACGAAAAAATAGGTTGAAAATGCTCACAAATTTGAGTTTTTAGGTCATTACAGACTTTTTGACATTTCGATTCGATGTTATGTAACTCAGTAGTTAAATCTTCACGTGTTTGTTCAAGAGTTTGTTCCAATGAGTCTAACTTTTGAAGATTTTGTTCCATTGTGTCTAACTTTTTAAGATTTTGTTCCACTGTGTCTAACTTTTGAAGATTTTGTTCCATTGTGTCTAACTTTTGAAGCTTTTGCTGTGTTTGTCTCTGGTGTTGTTCCATTTGTTGCATTAGCTGTAATAACAATGCATTAGTGTCTGGAATCTGTTCCTCTACGCTTTTCGGCAGTGCATTTGCACCGGCAGCATTCACATTTTGACAAGCAGAAAATGTGTCTTGACTTATTTGAGAAAACGGTGAGGACGCAAAACCTGAATCTACAGTATTTCCAAAATTGTGTCCTGTCATTTCGGATTCCTGAGGTGAGCTGTTGCCAAGCGATCGATCGATAACGCTTCCCTGTTCACTAACTGTTTCACTGCCTACGCCATTGTTTGCCGCCCCCTCCATTTCCCTATGCGCAATTACCAAGTTACTATGTTGAACATTAGTTAATTCATTACATGGTGGCGCTAACACACTGCTTTCGTCTTCACTGTCATTTCTCAGTTTACTTTGGGGCCTAGTATTACGTTTTTCACACGCCATTATTGTCACAATATTTCACACGACAACACAGAAAAACACAATTTGAAGAGCAAAAATAAGAGAACACATTAACATAGCACTGAAAATAATATCTAGTTAATTGCAAGCGCAGCTGCGAAATACTTGCTGCAAATCTACATGCATGCCACAACTGTTTTACTGCGCAACAATGAAAAACTACAACTACAAAGGAAATTCTCTCTATAATTACGCGCTAGCAATAAACAAAGGCTACACTAATTACACAAACTACAAGAAAAAAATCAGAAGATTCCAGTGAGGTATCCTCGGCTAAGGGTCGACATATGAAACGTCCCCTTTGAACAATTATACAAGACTGTGCTTAAACTGACACACAATATTTTTAGCACAACGCAATCTGACTTTCAAAAATCCCTACAAAAAAATGGCCCTGACTAACATTAACCTATACCTTTCACAAATCACTTACCTCACAAAAATCTTCGTTACTCGAACTACTGCAATACAGCGAGCGCCACTACTGCCAGCTAAATAAATGATTCAAACTACGGAAGGCACTAACTACTGATAGGCATAGATAGCAAATGAAAGATTTTAATAGAGAACAAACAATGTATTTACCTTGATATCATATATAAATATAGCAGTTCATGACAAATTTCAAAACTCCGCCATCTCTCTCCCCACATCCACCACTGCTGGCGGCTCACCTCCAACAGCCCAACGCTACGCGCTGTTCACATCCAGCTGCCGCTGCCCAACACTACAATGGCAGACAACAATGCAAACTAGCCACAGACTGCACACAGCACAGCCAGTGATTTTTCATATAGAGCGCTACGTGGCAGTGACTGTATTTCGTTATCGGTATTGGGAGTTGCATTGCCCAATCAATTCGTGTAAAGTTTTGCTAACAATAACTCGGAGTAAACACACCACTTGCACTTACAACACGCAACACAACTCGAGTTCAGTACTCAGTCCACAGATGAGACATCCATTCAGCGTAATCGTAAAGTTTATTATTTCATTTTATTAAGTTGTTTATATTGCAGTACGCATGCAAAACTTTTCGACGAAAAATCTGGAGAACAAAACTGTGCAGGCTGTCGAAGGCAGCATATCCAGCTCGGGCACATCGGGTTTTCTCGCCACGCAGAGAGAGGAAACTGCTCTCCGGGAACAATTGGAGTTTCAAGAAGGGTTGATGTACGGTCCTGGAATTGCAGACTAAAAGTAGGCTACGAAAACGCTGTTTTTGGTCAAAATTGATCTCAACATAATTTCTGGTCCTCCACACGGGATTAGCCATTTTGAATTTTGGAAATCTAACTTGAGATTTGTGTTCAACGACATCAAAAGTATATATAATATCATGTAGTTTTTACGCAAATTGAACTAATAATACATAAAAAAGTTTTCGCCAAACAGATTTTTCTCTAAAACCGATTTGTTAAAACCGCGTGCGGTATAAAATAAAAACGGTTCAACCTGTGAAATTCTACCTTCGATCCGCGAAAAGTAAGCACTTTCCTTAGGAGCTTATACCTACACTACTGGCCATTAAAATTGCTGCACCACGTAGGTGATGTGCTACAGACGCGAAATTTAACCGACAGGAAGAAGATGCTGTGATATGCAAATGATTAGCTTTTCAGAGCATTCACACAAGGCTGGCGCCGGTGGTAACACCTACAAGGTGCTGACATGAGGAAAGTTTCCAACCGATTTCTCATACACAAACAGCAGTTGACCGTCGTTGCCTGGTGAAACGTCGTTGTGATGCGTCGTGTAAGGAGGAGAAATGCGTACCATCACGTTTCCGACTTTGATAAAGGTCGGATTGTAGCATATCACGATTGCGGTTTATCGTATCGCGACATTGCTGCTCGCGTTGGTCGAGATCCAATGACTGTTTGCAGAATATGGAATCGGTGGGTTCAGGAGGGTAATACGGAACGCCGTGCTGGATCCCAACGGGCTCGTATCACTAGCAGTCGAGATGACAGGCATCTTATCCGCACGGCTGTAACTGATCGTGCAGCCACGTTTCGATCGCCGAGTCGACAGATGGGGACGTTTGCAAGACAACAACCATCTGCACGAACAGTTCCACGACGTTTGCAGCAGCACGGACTATCAGCTCGGAGACCGTGGCTGCGGTTACCCTTGATGCTGCATCACAGACAGGAGCGTCTGCGATGGTGTACTCGACGACGAACCTGGGTGCACGAATGGCAAAACGTCATTTTTTCGGATGAATCCAGGTTCTGTTTACAGCATCACGATGGTCGCATCCGTGTTTGGCGACATCACGTTGAACGCATATTGGAAGCGTGTATTCGTAATCACCATACTGGCGTATCACCTGGCGTGATGGTATGGGGTGCCATGGGTTAACCGTCTCGGTCACCTCTTGTTCGCATTGACAGCACTTTGAACAATGGACTTTACATTTCAGATGTGTTACGACCCGTGGCTCTATCCTTCATTCGATCCCTGCGAAAACCTACATGTCAGCAAGATAATGCACGACCGCATATTGCATGTCCTGTAAGGGCCTTTCTGGATACAGGATACGTTCGACTCGTGCCCTGGCCAGCACATTCTCCAGATCTCTCACTAATTGAAAACGTCTGGTCAATGGTGGCCGAGCAACTGGCTCGTCACAATACGCCAGTCACTACTCTTGATGAAGTGTGGTATCGTGTTGAAGCTGCATGGGCAGCTGTACCTGTAGGCGCCATCCAAGCTCTGTTTGACTCAATGCCCAGGCGTATCGAGGCCGTTATTACGGCCAGAGGTGGTTGTTCTGGGTACTGATTTCTCAGGATCTATGCACCCAAACTGCGTGAAAACGTAATCACATGTCAGTTCTAGTATAATATATTTGTCCAATGAATACCCGTTTATAATCTGCATTTCTTCTTGGTGTAGCAATTTCAATGACTAGTAGTGTATAATATATGAAATTTGTTAATGTTAATTATTTTTAGTAAAGCTATCAAAAGAGAAACAAATACTCAAGAAATCGAACTCAAAATTCCGAGTTAGCACCATATCGTTAAATCTAAGGTTAGTTCCTGGTGGTTAGGTACTAACTTCCATAAATTTAGTGCAGTATCGACTGATGTTATCCATTGTCGATTTCAGACGACTCCTGAGGGCTACACAAATGTTCAGATTTGTGCGAATTCCTAAGGGACCAAACTGCTGAGGTCATCGGTCCCTAGACTTGCACACTACTTAAACTGACTTCTGCTAGGAACAACACACACACACCCGTGCCCGAGCGAGTATTCGAACCTCCGGCAGGAGCGGCCGTGCAGTCCGTGACATGGGCCCTCTAACCGCGCCCCCCCGGCTAGAATACACTCCGCAGTCTCTGTACTTCAACCTCACAGGCCCTTGATCAAACCGTAATTACCGGCACAATTTTTTTGTATTAAAAATTTGAAATAAAGTTCAAAGTATGATCAATCCAAAGTATGATCAATCGTAATCCCCAAACAGGTCCTTTGTGTGTAAATCTTTTCATTGTCTTGACTGCACCTCGGTTGAGAAACCGGTGCTGCCAATACTCGAAAGTCGAGACACTCGGTACGCAGATGTCATCGAAACATGCGGGTAGGAGAAGGATCGCCGTGTCAACTTGTTTCACAGGCAACAACGCTCCACCGCCCAATCTCGCAGTTCGTTTGTAAATAAAACTAAGCGGCATGGTTATTATTAGCAATAGCAGTGCATAGTATTAGTAGCAGCAGTGGTGGCTGTCGTTAGGAACGCTAGATGTGCATACATTAAAAGGGAAGGAAAGGGGATTTTCCAAAACGTTTCTGGGCCTCCCCAGAATCTAGACCCATGATCCTCCACTGGCTCTCCACTACTGGATGAACAAGGCCCAAATACTCGAGCGACATCAGTTACGTTGTGCGCAGACAAACACACAGTTTCTAACTATAATTCTCTTTTTACGAGGCTCAGTCAGTAATTAAAGACACAAATTGGTCTGGAGGAACAAGCGTTTATTTTTACAAAGCAATACTTTTTCTACTTTTCAACATAATCCCGATGAATATTTACGCACTTGTTCCAACGGGCTAGAAGCTCTTTTATTCCGGCTGCAAAGAGCTCTTTGTTTTGATGTTTAAACCAATTTCCCACAATCTTACTCGAGTCCTCGTTATCCTGGAATCTCTTCCCACGTAATGCCTCCTTCAGTGCTCGAGACAAATGGAAATCACTAGATGCTAAATCAGGACTGTAAGGGAGACGAGGCTGCCTATTTTGTCGATGGTTTCACGGGTTAGTTGAGCTATATGAAGACGTGCATTGTCTTCCTGGAGAATCATACCTCTCCTCTCAGATCCACGATGTCTCTCTCTCATGGCTGGCCTCACCTTGTTTAAAAGCAAATCCCAGTAGTATTGGCTGTTCATTGTACGCTGCTCTTCGAGATAATCACAGAAAACTGGGTCTTCAGCATCCCAAAACACCGTCAACACGGCGTTTTCTGCTGATGCTTGGCTTTTGAATTTTTTCTTGACATGTGAGTTGGTGTGCTTCCACTCCATGTTTTGTCTTTTTGATTCTCGCTCATAATAGTATCACAAGTCTCATCACAAGTTAAAATTTTGTTGAGGAAGTGCTCACCAAATCTTTCATAACGTTCCTTTAGCTGTGTGCACTCTCTCAACCTTGTTTCATCGTGTAGCCTTCTCAACTCTTTAGGGACCCATCGTGCACATATTTTGCGGTACTTCAGCTTGTTACAGATAATGTTATGAACTGTACCAGTACTAACTTGAACCTTATCAACTATCATTTCCACAGCCACACAGCAGTCGGCACGAATAGCGTCATCAATTAGACTTTCGAGTGAGGGAGTTGAAACTGCAACTGGTCGGCCAGAACGGTGTTCGTCAGTCATTGAGTCGCGACCATTTTTGAACTGCTCTACCCACCTGTAAAAATTTGCACGATGTATACAGCCTTCACCATAAACGTTAGACATCCTATAGAATATATTCACTGATTTCTTGCCTTCAGCAAGTGAAAAACGAATAACAGCACTTCTTTGACTAATGTGGACGTTTCAAGTGGACTCGCCATCTTGAAATGTACTTTTGAGGTTATAAACAAAACAATGTTGATACATCAGCTGATCAGGGATCATCCCAATGATGCCAACTTAAAGCCATAAAAGTACCAAACTTGCCCTACTAACAGTTTTTTTTCCCCAGACCAATTTGTCTTTTTAATTACTGAATGACCGTCGTATAAACGAAAAGCGCTAGCTTGCTTTTATTCTACAGTGTCAACCGGTTTTCGGCTTGGAAGGCTATCTACTGGCATTCACTGACTACTGTCACCAAAGAAGTTACAATGTTTGTAAATGACACTGGGAAAGACGTAACACATCTAGATTGAAGAAGAAATGTACAGTAAATAACGTCTTTGTCAGTGTGGTGATAATGCAATGTAAAAAGTAAAAAGTTGGACAGTGAATAAGTATGAATATAGTAAACAGCAAAAAACTTTAACACAAAACTGCAAAAGCAATCCTGCATAACAGTTCATATTAATAAAGAAAACCAAGAAAATAAAATAAAATTAGTGCTTCACAAGGCTACATCAGGAAACATAAAAGATGGAGAGTGATGTACAAACCAATTAAAAGAAAAAAGAATTATCAGTGAAACTACAGAATATATAAGCAATATGAATAAGATAAACAGAAATGGAGAAATGCAGAAAAATGGAGGAGTCTGAGGGAACATATAGTTAATACCATCTTTGAGAGTGTTTTAAAAAGAAAAAGTTGAAGTATATACGAATATAAAATGAGCAAGGGGAGAAACATTAACACTGTACTCAAAACTGTGCCTATGTAACAGTTTGCATTAAATAAATGAACCAAGTAAAACAAAAACAGTACTTCGTGAGACGCCTACAAGTGGTATTAAACATGCAAAGTAATAAAAGTGCCAGTTAAAAAAAAACCTTGACAATTGAAACTACAGTCTCTATGGATTACATACACATTTTCAACAAAATAAAAGAACTCGATGCATACAGGAAAAGGGGGAATATGTAGGAACAGACAGTTTGGTAAGTAATGAAAAACAGAGAGGATTATGTGAAGTTAAGGAGACGGGAAGTGTTAAGCTTTTATTTTAACTTTATACCTCTTAACGAGTAGATTGGCATAGCATTTAAAAATTTTAAATTCGGTCAATAATTACGCGAAATATTGAAAATATTGCTCCTGAAACCGAGGGTGTTTACACAATAGTCTGTAAGGGAGGCGGAGAGGAAACAGAACTGAGGGTATTGTCTAGTTTAATACTTTGGTTGCAGAATGACGACTTGTAAGGAGCCGGAAGAATGTTCCAGTTCGGACCCTTTTAAAGACCTCCATGATACCGCCTTTTAAATCATTTTATTAAATGAAAAACACCTGGCCACACTACACTTGGTAACAAAGATTGCGTGAGAGAAGGAGTTTCGAACGACGACAGAGTACGAACGCCAATAAACGGACAGCAGAAGACGTTCGATGCTGGATTTAGTTGCTACTTGCGAGTGCTACTGGTAACTGAAGCTGCAGCTGTCATAGTGAAAGCTGCCATTGTAACACCCCACCCGTCACTTATCTGGTTTTGGCACATGTTCGCCCCAGCTAATTGACTACCAGATCAACAGAGAGTGCAAAACTGCCACAATATCTTATAACGCAAAAAAGTAATAAGGACTTGTGACTCCTGATTGAACTGCGGTGGCAGTGTTGACATTAATTGATTCAGTATTGATCACTTTTAATTAAGAAGGGGTGCACATTGATGTTATATTCAGCTATTGAACACCAGATGCAAATGTTGAACATAAAATTAATTAAGAAAGTGATTTGGGGTTTCAACTACTTGATTGAAAACAGATGCAGTCGATTAGCACAAATTTATTTTAACTTCCGACCTTCAATCATCACATTACAAAACTCTCCTATCAGGCAGTGGTAATAAATTGCGTTTACGTGGAGTAAAGCATGATAAATCAAAAGTAATTCCTATCGACTGACCGAGGCGTAATGCGAAGTGCGACAAGAATTCTACACTACATGCCCATGAAACACTCGTGGAAACTTTGCCGACGTGATCCAACAAATTAATCAGTGGTCGGAGCTGGCGCAATATCACCGAATTCAGCGTGGCGGGGCGTCGTGGTTGTGCGGACGTCGGCCGACCTCGTGGTGCTGCAAGGCTGCGCTCGTCTATTCACTCCTAGCTATCTTGCTCAGTACATAGCTGAATGCAAACTTTCTATCTCCAAGCTCAATCCTTCCGTTTGCTAAGTCCTACACTGCCGAGATGCTCACTCTCTCTCAGGCAAGCTGAGTAAAGAACGCCACGTCCGCACTCTAGGCAAGCTGGGAACGGAAGACCTCTACGGAGACTTCTCCCAGTCTGCTCTTCGCCTCGGTTTCCCCTCCAGCAAAATCACTTACCCCAATTGCAGCGCAAGTCGCGTTAATTATGCGTCGCTTCCCAGTGCCGACCAATGCCTGCTCTGGGAAGTGAACAAATTCCCACAACATTTCCCTTCCTCTCAACTTCTGTTATTTAGCACCTCCCAGGCCACCCACCAAGGTTAGCGTCTGCACAAAACACCAAGTTTTCCAGAATTCTGACTCCCAGGAGAGTACTTCAAATTCCTCGGTCCTATGTTCCCGTCAGAGGCCGGTGTATTTCATTCTGTCACTCTTCACCTGATTTACTTCAGACTCTGCGGACCGTGAATTCAGCGTGAAGTTGCTATAGCCACGAACACGCATATTTCGGCCTCTGTTGACCGCTCCACCATAACCTTCTCGCACGTTTCCCTGAAAACGGAACGACGGACATTTATCAACAGGCGTACAAGTTCTCCATCTGTTTCCCGGTACACCAGCATGGGGTCAGCCACCCACTCACTGTCACTCATCTTAAGACGGCTGGAGGCCGCGCCCCGTTACCGCTTTCTCAGAGCTCGAGCCGCCCTAAGCTGCCTATTGTCGCTTCCCTTTGCCGCTCCCCACCCGCGCACGTTCAACTCTGAATACTTCCCTGGGATAAACTAGCCTCCAGTAAATCGACGCTTTTCCACAAAGTTTTCACGTCGTGTGAATTACTTTATAACCATCACCCAACATTAATTATTCCAATACGTCCGTACTATACCTTCTACGAGATGCATTGTGCCTTGTCAGTCATTTTGTTCAGCCCTACTGTTCGCTCAACGTGAGTTAGGTGATCTTTAATGACTTCGTGTAAGGGGCATAGTTCTTGCCATCTTACACCATTTCTCAGTTACTGTGATTTTCTGGCCACCCCAAGAGATGAACTTTGTTTGCCATGTTCGCTTGTGTTCGCTCTGCAGGTTGAGATGTGGCGCACCCACACTCCAACACGACAGTCGCCACACTCCGTCTGTTTTTTGTTACCTAGTGCGATAGCGGCGCTCCTAGTGGCCAGCAAGCTACACTTCTGAATACCATCTCGCATGGATGCTAATACTATCGTTTGTATCCATTTGTAACATAGCTTGTACAATAGGGAATGAATGTAGAGCAATAGCAATCGACAATATATGAAAATGACAGCACGTTACCACTCTTATGTTTCCTGAGGACCCTGAGAGGTATGAAACGTCGTTTCGATTTTGTTGGAATTTACACATATTTACGGAAGAATTCCGTTCTCCTTTAATAACAAAATATTGCTAGCAAACACCCAAAGACCTGTTATTTTTGTAGAAAGACGTCATATATTTACCCAACAACGCGAAGTTTTGTTTGCTACACATTAATCCAAATCTGTGACTGCGGAACGAAGGAAATATGTTACAAATGTAATACCGACATTATTTGACGAGCAAAATAAGCCACCACGCACGTAACTGAAGAGACCACACAGGCGTGTTAATAAAACGTCGAAGGAAATAACTATTTCAGTGTTATTTTATCAGTTTTGGATCTTGTTAACCCCTTCGTGACAATTGGTGGATGACGCAACCAGCCACAAATACTTTTTAAATGTCTTTTTCAGTGGCATAACCGGTTTCGCGCTGCTACGCCCATCTTCAGACGGCTAATATTTGTCGAAACACAGATGTTTTCATCAACAGCATGTCGACTGCTCCACGCTGCGCATGAATATTTGAGTATTTAGTGCCACTTTATCAGTTGTTTCATTAATAAAAATACGCTAAAATGCTTGCATTTTATATACACGGTGAGTCACCTAACGTTACCGCTGGGTATATTTCGTAAACCACATCAAATACTGACGAATCGATTCCACAGACCGAACGTGAGGAGAGGGGCTAGTGTAATTGTTTAATACAAACCATAAAAAAATGCACGGAAGTATGTTTTTTAACACAAACCTACGTTTTTTTAAATGGAACCCCGATAGTTTTGTTAGCACATCTGAACATATAAACAAGTACGTAATCAGTGCCGTTTGTTGCATTGTAAAATGTTAATTACATCCGGAGATATTGTAACCTAAAGTTGACGCTTAAGTACCACTCCTCCGCTGTTCGATCGTGTGTATCGGAGAGCACCGAATTGCGTAGGGATCCAAAGGGAACGGTGATGGACCTTAGGTACAGAAGAGACTGGAACACCACATTACTTCCACATGCTAACACCTTTTTATTGGTCTTCTTCACTGACGCACATGTACATTACCATGAGGGGTGAGGTACACGTACACACGTGGTTTCCATTTTCAATTACGGAGTGGAATAGTGTGTGTCCCGACATGTCAGGCCAATAGATGTTCAATGTGGTGGCCATCATTTGCTGCACACAATTGCAATCTCTGGCGTAATGAATGTCGTACACGCCGCAGTACATCTGGTGTAATGTCGCCGCAGGCTGCCACAATACGTTGTTTCATATCCTCTGGGGTTGTAGGCACATCACCGAACACATTCTCCTTTAACGTACCCCACAGATAGAAGTCCAGAGGTGTATGATCAGGAGAACGGGCTGGCCAATTTATGCGTCCTCCACGTCCTATGAAACGCTCGTCGAACATCCCGTCAAGGGTCAGCCTAGTGTTAATTGCGGAATGTGCAGGTGCACCATCATGCTGATACCACATACGTCGACGCGTTTCCAGTGGGACATTTTCGAGCAACGTTGACAGATCATTCTGTAGAAACGCGATGTATGTTGCAGCTGTTTGGGCCCCTGCAATGAAGTGAGGACCAATGAGGTGGTCGCCAATGATTCCGCACCATACATTTACAGTCGACGGTCTCTGTCTCTCTCTCCTTGTCTGAGCCAGCGAGGATTGTCCACGGACCAGTAATGCATGTTCCGTAGATTCACTGCCCCGTGGTTTGTGAAACCCGCTTCATCGGTAAACAGGTAGAACTGCAACGCATTCTCTGTTAATGCCCATTGACAGAATTGCACCCGATGATTAAAGTCATCACCATGTAATTGCTGATGTAGCGATACATGAAACGGGTGAAAGCGGTGACGATGCAGTATGCGCATGACACTACTTTGACTCAGTCCACCGGCTCTCGCAATGTCCCGTGTACTCATGTGTGGGTTCATGGCAACAGCAGCTAACACACCAATTGCACCCCCTTCTCCTGTGACGGGCCTGTTACGGACCCGTTTGCGTGCTACGACCATACCCGTTGCATACAGTTGGCGGTAGAATTTTTGCAATGTGCGGCACGTTGGATGCTCTCTGTCCGGGTACCGTTCTGCATACACCCTGCAGGCTTCAGCTGCGTTTCGTCGACACTCGCCATACATGAGTATCATCTCCGGCTTTTCAGAGTTCGAATACACCATGGTCACAGTTCCTACAACACTACACTATCACAGACGTCTGGTAACACGGTGTACTACAGTTGGTCTGCGCGCGGAGACGAATGCAGAATAACAGTAGCAGCAAGCGCTATATGCGGACACTGCGACAGCTTGACCAAACCACAACAGTGCACTACAGCCACACTCGTAAACACGGTCGTCATCGTAAACATGTCCCTGCAGATGCTGCTCGCCGACCGTGGCCCGTGTTTGTTACAACACGCAACTGAACGTCGGAGGTTTCAAGTGTCAACTTTAGGTTACAATATCTCCGGATGTAATTAACATTTTACAATGCAACAAACGGCACTGATTACGTATTTGTTTATATGTTAAGATGTGCTACCAAAACTAACGTGGTTCTGTTTAAAAAATGTAGGTTTGTATTAAAAAAACATACTTCCGTGCATTTTTGTGTGGTTTGTATTAAACAGTTACACTGGCCCCTCTCCTCACGTTCGGTCTGTGGAATCGGTTCGTCAGTATTTGATGTGGTTTACGAAATATATCCAGCGGTAACGTTAGGTGACTCACCCTGTATATATATATGATGCAAAATAGTTGTGTTCACTAACATACGTCCCAGTGGCTCAAAAATGACTCTGAGCACTATGGGACTCAACTGCTGAGGTCATTAGTCTCCTAGAACTTAGAACTAGTTAAACCTAACTAACCTAAGGACATCACAAACATCCATGCCCGAGGCAGGATTCGAACCTGCGACCGTAGTGGTCTTGCGGTTCCAGACTGCAGCGCCTTTAACCGCACGGCCACTTCGGCCGGCTTACGTCCCAGTACAACATTATAAATCGAACTAGAAAACTATATGGATCGCAACAAAACAAATCGCCATCTGCTAGAACGTATGAGAGTGAACACAACTATTTTGCGTCATATAGGCTATTAAAAACGCAAGCACTTCAGCGTATTTTTATTAATGAAACAGCTGATAAAACGGCACTGAATACTTAAATATTCTTTGGCAGCGTGGAGGAGACGACATGCCGTTGATCGAAACATCTTTTTAACGAAAAATATCAGCCATCTGAAGATAGGCATGTATACTCGAAACCGGTTACGGCACTAAAATAAAACATTTAAAAAGTATTTGCGGCCTGTTGCGTCATTCACCAATTATAAAACTATTTCCCTGGACGGAATAAACCAATTTCACAGTAGTTGCTACATCTCAACCACAAACGGCAAGAATCTACAACATATTCGTATTTGAAGCACAAGTAGAAGTTTCTACGCCTCGAAGGGAAGTCTCTATCGTAAGGACACCACACAACAGAAACTTAGTGCTTTCAAGCATGGAATATGTGTTTACTTTCCCTTTCTTTCAGTGGGGCAAGCTGCAATTATACAGATATTCAGAAGTATTTCATCATGAGTAAAATGTAGTTTGTCATCAATCAGTGAGATTTGACTGTTTTTACATTTATTTCACGATAATTGACGTCTCTTGGTAATTTACTAATGCTTGGAACGTAAAAAATTTCCTTAATGAAGTAGAGAAATAATTGAAAACAAACACCTTCGCTACGGTCTGTAAATGCTTTCTCACCGCTTGGAATGCTAGTGTGATCCAGCAGCCAAAAGGTAACAACTTTCGCAACAGTGTCGCGACTTTAAATATTAAGACTGTGATGCAGCCGCGGGAAGGCAGTGTGAAACGCCCCATTTGATTGCATTACGAGGCGCGGCTAAAACCGTTTTGCTGACGTCACCGTGGATGCGGCGCGCGAACTTGTGGAAGGACAGCTACGTGGCGTAGATCGCCGAAGCGTGAGTCGGGAGCTCTCGTCGCACTGCTGCGACAATTGAAGGTCTGCGCGCAGCCTTGTCAAGGTCGCGTGACGTCACGCGCCGCACCTCTAGCAGCTAGCGCAGCCGCTTTCGACAGGCCCTGCCTTTCACTTTCCACGCGCGCGACCTCGCAGCTCCGGGTGCACGAGGCGTGTGGCGGCGGGTGGGGGCTCTGCTTCTCAATAATACGTCGCTTATTTTCTCCGTGTTGCGTACAACAGCCGTATGTTTGTTAAGGGGCTCCGGAACGCCCTATACTTGCAATGTTAAAATAACGCTTATAAATTACATCTTTCCTCACAAAGTATTTGTGGTAGGAAGTTGAACTTTTTACAGATTATTTATTGGAATATGGGCTACAACTTAACACAGGGATTTTACAAAATTTTAGTTCAGATTTTTTCAATTGTAATGAAAATTCACAACATTTTTTTGCAATTTTTTATTTATATATTCAAAAATATACAGTTTTTTGGAAAAAGGCTGTGTTAAATTATGCAGAAGGTACTGTGTAACATTTACTGAAAGTTTGAAACAAATATGTTTGGAAGATCCTTAAAAACATGTAATTAGTATGAGAAAATAAAAGTTTTAGGAATCGAGCGACAAAGATTGGATTAACTTTTTAGTGCATTCCAGGTCCATAGGATGGATTATCTTCATCCTCTGCAAACTCCTCCTCCAGCTTCCTCTTGTTCCTCCTCCTGTTTACTCTTGCTTGTATTTCTAGACTCTTTACAGCCCTGTCTGCAGCCCGAAGGCGTTCCTTGTCTAAAGCAAGCATCGCTCGTTGTTGTGTTCGTAGATTTTGCTACCATTTTCTTCAGTTGCAGTTACTGCAACACTGTTCCAAAAGGTGGTCATGTATGAACACTTATCACATTTCAGTTGTATTTCACTAGCAAGTCCTACGTGCTTTATTATGGAGAGTTCCAGACCAACTTCACTACAATGAATACATCTTACACAGTTTGAAAAAATTCCTTTGAGAACCGACATATCAAATATTTCATTCACATCCGATTCGCCCATAAAACATTCATAGTTTTCACTCATTGAACCAAGCTTCTTCTGTGAAGTATTTTCTTTCCCACTTTGACTGCTATGGGCAGGTGTACTTGAGAGGTTAGGTTCACTCACTTGGTTATCGTCTTTATTGTTTACAGTAGTAACACATACCTTTGGCTTTCCTACATTTCTCCTTTTCTTAAAAGCCTTCAGAGGATTTCTAATAACTTTACTTTTACTCATTATTATACTTCAACAAAACAGAGACTCAAGAAACAGAATTAATTACGAATATTTTCGAGATAACGACAGAGTAAATAAACATGAAACAATCGACAATCACACCAGCGATATATATTGAACCATCACAGGTTAGCCACAACACATACTTTATCTCACATCACTAAAATGTACCTGATGAACACGGACGTTAATAATAACAGCATTTGACACCAGTTTAACTGCGCCACAGTGGGTCACGCCCATGTAGAACACATTTTAAAAAAATTTAAAAATAGTTATAGTCTTCGGAATTGAATAAATTATATAGCTATTAAAAGGTAATAGTCTGCAGATTCAGAAAACGTAAAAAAGTAAAAATTGAACTTTTCATGATTTTGAACCTTTCCGGAGCCCCTTAAAGGACATTCTGAAGTTCTCTACATCGGTTGTTTGATACAAGTATTCATTTTTTAAATCTCGCACGACTGGCCAATTAACGAACAGTGTTACCATCAAGTTATCACTTCGCGCCAGGTGGATCCAAATCTTTAAGATCGAACCACTGCAGACTTTCCTGCCAGGAAGGTCGCAGTTCGTAGTAATAGACGGCAAATCATCGAGTAAAACTGAAGTGATATCAGGTGTTCCCCAAGGAAGTGTCCTGGGACCTCTGCTGTTCCTGATCTTTATAAATGACCTGGGTGACAATCTGAGCAGTTCTCTTAGGTTGTTCGCAGATGATGCTGTAATTTACCGTCTAGTAAGGTCATCCGAAGACCAGTATCAGTTGCAAAGTGATTTAGAAAAGATTGCTGTACGGTGTGGCAGGTGGCAGTTGACGCTAAATAACGAAAAGTGTGAGGTGATCCACACGAGTTCCAAAAGAAATTCCGTCGGAATTCGATTACTTGATAAATAGTACAATTCTCGAGGCTGTCAATTCAACTAAGTACCTAGGTGTTAAAATCACGAACAACTTCAGTTGGAAAGACCACATAGATAATATTGCGGGGAAGGCGAGCCAAAGGTTGCGTTTCATTGGCAGGACACTTAGAACCTGCAACAAGTCCACTAAAGAGACAGCTTACACTACACTCGTTCGTCCACTGTTGGAATATTGCTGCGCGGTGTGGGATCCTTACCAGGTGGGATTGACGGAGGACATCGAAAGGGTGCAAAAAAGGGCAGCTCCTTTTGTATTATCACGTAATAGGGGAGAGAGTGTGGCAGGTATGATACGCGAGTTGGGATGGAAGTCATTAAAGCAAAGACGTTTTTCGTCGCGGCGAGATCTATTTACGAAATTTCATTCGCCAACTTTCTCTTCCGAATGCGAAACTATTTTGTTGAGTCCAACCTACATAGGTAGGAATGATCATCAAACTAAAATAAGATAAATCAGAGCTCGAACAGAAAGGTTTAGGTGTTGGTTTTTCCCGCGCGCTGTTCGGGAGTGGAATGGTAGAGAGATAGTATGATTGTGGTTCGATGAACCCTCTGCCGAGCACTTAAATGTGAATTGCAGAGTAGTCATGTAGATGTGGATGTAGATGTAGACTTTCAGCTTTGGAAAACAGTGCGCTTGGAAATGATCTGCAAGGTCAAAGTTCCTCCCACGCAAAAGGTCCGCCTTGTAGCGAAAGATTATAACTGCGGGGCTAGGCTTCGAGGACGTTGGCCGGCAGATGGCAGCACCTGACTTGTAATGTAGATCAGAGATGTAAATAACAAGACGTGATAAGAATATCCGCCGATACAAACACTACGTATCTGATGATACGTAAATTAATCGTGGGGGGAGGGGGGGAGGGGGGGAAGAAAGGAAAGACTGTTGTCAGCTGCATCGGAATATTACACGGAACCAGCGGCGGCGAGTGAAAATGTGTGCCGCACTGGGGTTCGAACCCGGGATCTCCTGCTTTCTAGACAGGTACGTTAGCCAGTTCGCTGATTCCGTGTAATGTCCCGATGCAGCTTCAGTTTACACATGGTGTGTCACAGTTGCGTATTCTGCGTTGTGTCTGTTCTTCCGAACATGTCCGAAATAACAGTCACCATGCATTCATTTAAACTGCATATCAGCTTCACATCTTTCGTAAGACGAAAACCGAATTTCTGAAACCTTTTTCGATGTTGTGTTCACATGTTGAAGTCTGAAGTGGGTTTTCTAGCCCAGTTAAATATATTGTCTGGGAAACAGCTGTTGCAGTATCTCATTCAGAGATCACAGTCGCAGTATCTATTCACTTAAATATTAGAGGCGTGCAGTGTCATGCTCCGTCTAATCTTCCCGCTTCTGCATTTCACAATAGGTCACTCCGTCCAAACAAGACGTAACCTGATAGCCCAAGCATGTTTCAAAAACTATTGTGCGTTTACTTGGGAGCGGAAATCGATTATGGGAGTGCAGTACCTGCAGCTAGAAACGGATTTCCAGAATCGCTTTTGGAGTGTTTACGTAACCAGCCGGAATCGTTATACGTAAATCGGTTTGCGGTATCCGACTTTTCGGAGCGCATGTAAACATAGTAAAAGAGTAATGTTCTAGCAGACTTTAATCTTTGAAAGAAAACAGTTCTAATCAATCAACAGACAGATCTTCTGGCCGGATTGTTAATGTAGGAGGAACATTTTGTGTAAAAATGTTTAGTTTTGTTTCGGTCTCTTCCTTTTGATGTTAATAAACGAGGTATTTGATTAAACTAATTGTACTTTTTAAAGACAAATGTGATATGACGGAATAGAGTTTTTTAAAATAAAATGTTCTTCTTCTGTATAATATTTCTTATACTACATTAATTTAAAATGAAGTAAGCAAAGTCGGAATGCTGTTCTTGAATTTATTTTCTGAAATGGTCTTGCAGATATCATTGAAAGAATTGAATAGTGATATAAATAAATTTAAAGCGAAAAAGTAAATAAAGCTAAAATTCCTTTTTGTCTGAACTATTGCAGATATGACGCCCTGGTCTGGGGTGAAGCAACAAATGTGATATTCCTGACTGCGAACGAGCAGTACTATTAAAAGGCATTTTTCCACTAAAACACCAAGGAAGAGGATTTTTGTGATATGGACACTGCTTTTGCGACTGTTCAAAAACGCACTCGTAACGTTCGCACTTGTTTGTTGGATGTATGAGGAGTGCGAGAGAAGGGAGCGATCCGGCAACACTGTGTTCTTCTGCTTATGTAGACAGGTTTGTTCAGGCCTTCCGGATGCTAAGTTCCAGCACCGTCTGCACAAACATCCAGTAACTTTTGAGAGCACCGTCAGTGAAGTTATGTTTTTGTACCCTGGAACGAAAATTATAAGGCAACGTTATGCGATCAAATTTTGTGTTAAACTTGGGGAATTCACAACTGTGACATTTAAAATTTGGAACAAGCCTATGGGGAACCCGCCTTATCAAGAGCACAAATCATTTTCCGATGGCCGAGAATACGTCGAGGATGAACCTCGCTGAGGGAGGCCTTCAGTTTCAAAAACTGACGATAACATGGAACGTGTGCGTGCTCTTGTGAGGTCAGACCGACGTTCAACAACAGCGATCATGGGTGGCCTGTTAAACTTGAATAGTTTCGCTGTATATCAAGTTCTGACCGATGTTTTGCACATGCGAAAGGTTTGTGCTAAATTGGTGGCGAAAAATCTGACCACTAAGCAGAAGGAAGAAATCTACATGTACAAGGATACCCTGTAAATTATATTTAAGTGCCTGGCAGAGGGTTCATCGAACCACCTTCGTAACAAGTCCCTATTATTGTAATCTCGAATAGCGCGCGGGAAGAAACAAACACCTATATCTTTCAGTGCGAGCTGTGATTTCCCCTTGTAGGTAGGCAGCAACAAAATATTTTCGCATTCGGAGGAGAAAGTTGGTGATTGAAATTTTGTAAGAAGATTCCAACGCAACGAAAAACACCTTTGTTTTAATGATGTCCACCCAAAATCCTCTATTATTTCAGTGACACTCTCTCCCATATTTCGCGTTAATACAAAACGTGCCGCCTTTCTTTGAACTTTCTCGACGTACTCCGTCGATCCTATCTGGTAAGGATCCCACACCGCGCAGCAGTATTCTGAAAGAGGACAGACGATTGTAGTGTAGGCAGTCTCCTTAGTAGGTCTGTCACATTTTCTAAGTGTCCCGCCAATAAAACGCAGTCTTTGGTTTGCCTTCCACACAACAGTTTAAGTTATTCGTAATTGTAATACCTAGGTATTTAAGTGAATTTAAGGCTTTTAGATTAGACTGATTTATCGTGTAACCGAAGTTTGACGAGTTCCTTTTAGCAATCATGTGGTTTAGCTCACACTTTTCGTTATTTAGGGTCAACTGCCACTTTTCGCACCATTCAGATATTTTTTTCTAAATCGTTTTGCAGTTTGTTTTGATCTTCTGATGGCTTTACCAAAGTGCGCGTCATTTATGACGACGGCCGGGTTTGGGTTCGTTCTGCGCATCTGACGTCACAAAACACAGTCAGCCAATGAACAGAGAAAGACGTTGCCAGAGCTCGAATGCAGTGCAGAGCAGTCATAAATAAAGTAATTGAACAAAAGCAATGTCTTGATAGCAGACTTTCTTTTATAGAAAGTTTGGAAAAAGCATTCTTTATACCAGTTGCTTCATATTCTATTAATTAATTAAACCAAACATGCAATAAGCCTTCTAATTCAGGCGATAGCAAGGAAAGGTGTTTGTATCATTCTCACTAACCGCTTTTTCGCAATAAAGAACAGCGGTAATTGTTTATTTACTATTGTACTTCGACGAAACGTGAGTAATTCATAATCATACCAACAGTGTTTGTCGGTATTTTGCGTGGTACTTTAAAGTCCTCGAGGTAACATGTTGAATGACGAGCTGCGTTAGCGTATTGGCAGCCGGCACGGTAGTTCAGCGTGTTCGGTCAGAGGGTCAGCTGCCCTCTGTAGTAAAAAAACTGAGTGAACGGATCAACGACGAACTTAAAAGGGTGTCTTTGGACATCCGCTCCGATCAGATTCAACGAACAAAACGAGATTAAAAAAAAAAAAAAGAAAGAAAAAGAAGAAAAGGTTCAAGCGTATGGCTGCTATGCGAAATGTTTTGAGTTCAAACCTTGGTCGGTATTTAATATTTTTTTTAAATTTAAAAACAATATCGTAGTGTCTTACTTTATGAATTTTATTCGTTTGAATGTAATTTTTTGAAATTTCTATTGGCAACTAAAATCGACCATATGGAAAGTATACGCTATGGACTTTAACCTCTGCAAACTCTTCAAAATTTCGTGCAATGGTTTACTACATCTAATGCTGCACAATAACTGCGTTGAACATCGAAACAAAATTAAGTCATTTATGGGGGGAAGGTATCAGTCAAGAAGATGTGTAAAAATCAAATTTTTGGGCCAAATAGTTGTTGTGAAATCGAATGATAAGTGTGTCAAAGCAGTCGAAACACCGTGTGTCAGCACAGGCGAGCAGTGCAGTGATGACAAAATCGCGCACAGCGCGGAATGCGGGGAGCACCACGTCTCTGTAGCAGCGAAAGGGTTAATGCGGCCGTGGTGGCTTTACTTCATAAACTGCGCGCTCCCCCCTAAACGTAAGTTTGCGAACTATACTATACTATGGCGCTGCTTCTCTTGGCGCGGACAACTGGCAACGCAGCAATCTCCCACGTCTGGACGGGCATGCGTGAGCCGCCAAGATAAAAGAATTTTATAGTCGATAAACGACAGCATCACCTGCAGACAACCAAAGACGGCTGCTCAGATTGTCTCCTAAATCGTTTATATACATAAGGAACAGCAAAGGGTCTTCAACACTGCCTTAGGAAACGCCAGAAATCACTTCTGCTTTAGTCGATGACTTTCCATCAGTTACTACGAACTGTGACCTCTCTGACTGGAAGTCACAAATCCGGTCACAAAACTGAGACGATATTCCATAAGCACGCAATTCCATAAAAGCTGCTTGTGTGTACAGCGTCAAAAGCCTTCCGGAAATCCAGAAATACGGAATCGATCTGAAATCCCTTGTCAATAGCACTCAGCACTTCATGTGAATAAAGAGCTAGTTGTGTTTCACAAGAAAGATGTTTTCCAAATCCATGTTCACTGTGTGTCAATAGACCGTTTTCTTCAAGGTAATTCATAATGTTCGAACACAATTTATGTTCCAGAATCCTGCTGCATATCGACGTTAACGATATGGGCCTGTAATTTAGTGGATTACTCCTACTACCTTTCTCGAATATTGGTGTGGCCTGTGCAACTTTCCATTCTTTGGGTACGGGTCTTTCTTCGAGCGAACGGTTGTATATGATCGTTAAGTATGGAGGTAATGCATCAGCATACTCCGAAAGGAACCTAATTGGTATACAGTCTGGACCAGAAGACTTGCTTTTATTAAGTGATATGAGTTGCTTCACTACTCCGAGGATATTTACTTCTACGTTGCTTATATTAGCAGCTGTTCTCGATTCTAATTGTGAAATATTTACTTCGTCTTCTTTCGTGATGGCATTTCGGAAGACTCTGTTTAGTAACTCTGCTTTGGCAGCACTGTCTTCGTATTATCTTCATTGCTATCGCGTAGAGAAGGCATCGATTGTTTTTTTCCGCTAAAATAATTCACATACGACTAGAATCTCTTTGGATTTTCTTCCAGGTTTCGAGAGAAAGTTTCGTTGTGGAAACTGTTATAAGCATCTCGCATCGAAGTCCGCGCTAAATTTCGAGCTTCTGTAAAAGATCGCCAATCTTGGAGATTTTACGCCCGTTTAAATTTGGCATGTTTGTTTCATTGTTTCTGCAACAGTGTTCTAACCCGTTTTGTGTACGAAGGAGGATCAGCTCCGTCGTTTGTTAATTTATTTGGTACAAACCTCTCAATTGCTGCAGATACTACTTGTCTGAATTCAAGCCACAACTGGTCAGTATTTTTATTATCGACGTGGAAGGAGTGGAGATTGTCTCTCAGGAAGGCATCAAGTGAGTTTTTATATGCTTTTCTGAACGATTATATTTTTCGTTTATTTTTGGAGGACTTGTTGGTTACAATATTCAATTTCGCTACGACAAACCTGTGTTAACTAAACCCTGTATCCGTTTTGATGCTCGTTATTAGCTCAGGGTTATTTGTTGCTTAAAGAGGTCAAGTGTGTTTCACAACTTTTCGCGTGGGCTCATGAGCTAACTGCTCGAAACAATTTTCAGAGAATGCATTTCGCACAATTTCGGATGATGTTTTATGCGTACCTCTGGAATTAAATATGTATTTTCGCTAGCATATCGGGGATAAATTAAAGTCACCACCAATTATACCCGTATGGGTCGGGTACGTGTTTGAAATCGAAGTTTTCTTTGAACCTTTCAGTAATTGTATCATCTGAATTGGGAGGTCGGCAAAACGATCCAATTATTATTTTATTGCGGTTGCCAACAATGACGTCTGCCCGCACTCACAGGAAGTATCTACTTCAATTTACGATGATTACGTTTGAGCGTTAGTCGAACCGTCACTTGTTTTTTTGTTGATCTCATTTTGTCCGTTTCTGTTGGTTGTATTTGTTGCGGGTGGCCGTCACATGATAGCCGTTCAAGGTCATCGTAGATCCTTCCGCTCGGCATTTTTATTACAGAGTACAGCGTTCTCCATGAGCTCTTAGCATCTTCGCACAGATACGTAATAGACGCGTAAAACTTATCTTGCGATTTTCTCGGATCTGCCCGAGTAGTGCACCTCTCTATGTTGCTTTAACGGCCTACTACTTTAACGGTGTTAGAGTATGAAGTAAATCCGTGGTCCCAACGTCGTGGCAACGCCTCGTCAGTTTTGCTTCTTCCGACAACTGGAGAGTTCGCTCAGGAGCAGTTGCTTGTAAAAAGCTCTGCATAAAGGGAAGTATAGCCATCCCTTTCCCATGCGTTTGCCGCCGTCCGCAGTTCAGGATTGGCTGAAACCGCGTCACGTGACACTGTGGACCCAAGCGTTACGTGTGAAGCATAGGAAGTGCTGTGTATCTTGGAAGTTTTAAGTAGAGTAATGCCTCAGTGCTGTGCTTTTGGCTGTTCGTTTCGAGGCGAAAAGGGAGGAAAACTGTACAGAATTTCTGCCGATGGCCTATGGCACAGATATTTCGTTGTTGTTGTTGTGGTCTTCAGTCCTGAGACTGGTTTGATGCAGCTCTCCATACTACTCTCTATCTTGTGCAAGCTTCTTCATCTCCCAGTACCTACTGCAACCTACATCCTTCTGAATCTGCTTAGTGTATTCATCTCTTGGTCTCCCTCTACGATTTTTACCCTCCACGCTGCCCTCCAATGCTACATTTCTGATCCCTTGATGCCTCAGGACATGTTCTACCAACCGATCCCTTCTTCTAGTCAAGTTGTGCCACAAACTCCTCTTCTCCCCAATTCTATTCAATACGTCCTCATTAGTTACGTGATCTACCCACCTAATCCTCAACATTCTTCTGTAGCACCACATTTCGAAAGCTTCTATTCTCTTCTTGTCCAAACTATTTATTGTCCATGTTTCACTTCCATATATGGCTACACTCCATACAAATACTTTCAGAAACGACTTCCTCACACTTAAATCTATACTCGATGTTAACAAATTTCTCTTCTTCAGAAACGCTTTCCTTGGCATTGCCAGTCTACATCCGTAGAAATACTGGAACACGTGAGGCAATACTGAGCTTACGACTTATCTTAGAAGAAAGATTAAGGAAAGGCAAACCTACGTTTCTAGCATTTGTAGACTTAGATAAAGCTTTTGACAATGTTGACTGGAATACACTCTTTCAAATTCTTAAGGTGGCAGTGGTAAAATACAGGGAGCGAAAGGCTATTTACAATTTGTGCAGAAACCAGATGACAGTTATATGAGTCGAGGGGCATGAAAGGGAAGCTGTGGTTGGGAAGGGAGTGAGACAGGGTTGTAGCCTCTCCCCGATGTTATTCAATCTGTATATTGAGCAAGCAGTAAAGGAAACAAAAGAAAAATTTGGAGTAGGAATTAAAATCCAGGGAGAAGAAATAAAAACTTTGAGGTTCGCCGATGACATTGTAACTCTGTCAGAGACAGATGCACCAAGAAGGAGAATATTGGTCGCAATGGGAAAGGTTGCAGGAACACACAATACAATGCATAAAAAAAACAGTAGGTAAGTACCGAACCTACGACCTTCGATACAGATGCCAGTAACGTTACCACGAAACTATTATAACAGTTGGAATATAGATGTTAATCTACAGTATATTAATACAAATACAGTTTTTACTGTTTCCTACAGCCTACTTTGGATCGTAGGCCTAGTTTTATTCGAACACATTTTAAAAACATTCTCTTGTACTTTAGTAATCATTCTCCTAATGACATAGTACAATTCGCAGACAAAAGTTTATGGAACAGATCTGAGAAAAATATAGAGCATGCGTAATCACATTAGGCACGTTTATCAATTCTATTTACTAAGGTACTTGGCATATATATTTGAGTCAAATGTTTTATTTCGTATAACAAGAGACATTGGGCGAAATTTCTTAATACCGACTAGCAGGAACAAGTGGTAAGTCGATATAGAGCTTTAAATTAGCGATGGATTTTTCTTTGTACCTGCGAACTAGTATTGGTTCCATTTTGTGCTGCTGGCTATTGTGTACAACCAATTTAACGCTAACTACGAAACCAGGTGTTCAAACTCGATACCGCAACAAGAAATGCGAATGCTACTTTCGCTGTTTATAAAGGATAGCAGGGGGAAAAAAAATGTGTTTCATGCTCGCCTCAACAAACGCTTTTCGACTCATTTGGCTTAAATTTTTTGAGATTTTTTATTGCTAAATATCCGACATGTTCCGTTTGGAGTCGTTGATCAGTTTTAGCAGCGCATTAGACGGTTAAGTGCACTTCTTTAATACAGGGTACGTCAAAAAATGTATACACACTTTGAACGGTCATAGACTTATTTATTTCCCTTTCTACAAGGTTAAATATCTGTGAGAAAGTAATGTTATGTTTCTTCAACAGGTGGGAGCAGTGGCAAGGAAGTAACTGCAACATGGCGGACGTGCGTTTGAGCTTTGAAGCGCGGAAGCAGGTAATTAAGTGGTACTGGAAGTTTGAGAATGTAGCTGCGGTTCGAAGATAGTGGAGAAGTGAGTATGGTACAGAACCACCTTCAAGGTTAACTATTACATGTCTACGAGACAACTTAGAAATTCGGGGAACAGTGTGTGATGTGCATAAAGGTCGATCAGGGCGACCTCGTACAGCTACAAGTGATGATTCCACAACTGCGGTCTTGGAACTGTTTCAGCGTTCGCCTCAAAAATCGTCAAGGCAAGCGGGACGTGAAAGTAATGTAAGTGCTAGTACGTAGTGTGCTACGCATTCTGGAGAAAGGCAAGTTTCGTGTGTACATTCCGAGGCTGGTGCAACGGCCAAGTGACGATGATCCAGATCGAAGGTTAGAATTTTGTGAATGGGTTCAGGAGATGGTGAGACGTGAACCGGGATTTATGGGTAGTATAATTTGGTCGGATGAAGCCCAACTCAAACTCAATAGAACTGTCAATAGGCACAATTGTGTGTACTGGGCTGAAGATAATCGTCACATTACAGTTGAAAAGGCTGTGAATTTGCCTGGTGTAAATGTGTGGTGTGGTTTGTCTGCAAGCGGACTCATTGGGCCTTTCCGCTTTGAAGGTACTGTTGCTGGAGAAACGTACCTAACAATGCTTGCTGACTCCATATTCGCTGCCATTCGTGCCTTATACGGTAATGATGAGTTTTATTTCCAACAAGATGGCGCCCCGCCGCACTATCATAGGGACGTACGAGCATCCCTGGATCACAATGTACCAGGCCAGTGGATAGGACGCAGGGGACCAATCCACTTTCCTGCACGCTCTCCAGACCTCACGCCGCTGGATTTCTTCTTATGGGCCACAGTAAAAGATGAGGTGTACAAACGTAAACCACGTAACCTGGATACACTTTGGAATGAGATTCAGGCGGTGTGTGCAGAGATCTCATTGGACACTTTGGTACGATGTACGGAATCAGTGGTGACTCGTACTCACAAATGTATTTTTGCTGGAGGCCACCAGTCTGAATATTAATCACATTTGCACAGTACATTTATTTTTCCAATTGGACTTTAAGCTTTCTATTTCCAGAAATTTAACATTGTAGAATGGGACATATTTTTTCTATGACGCTTCAAAGTGTGTATACATTTTTTGACGCACCCTGTATACACGACTAAATATGCTCCATAAGTCCATGTATAACCAGCGATGCAGTGGGCCCAAAATGGCGACCGCTGGCAAGTTGGCCATACTTTCCCTGTACAGAGCTTTACTTGCTTTGCAAATCTTAGCACCGTGGATTTCTACTTTTGGGGCCTTCTGAAGGTGCTCGTGTGTGTTGTTGCAATTGAGAACGTAGCATAACTACAGCAGCGAAATGAAGATGGCTGTGCGACCGTGCAGAATGAGATGAATGGAGGTCACGGCTGCAGCTGACAGCTGTAATAAGTCGAACAGGTCACAGGCTTCGTCCACACAGACATATTTTGAACATCTCCTGGGGTAAACGCAGAGCACGTGGATGTGCTGAATTTTTGGTCCCTGTGTGTGGTTGCTTTCTGAAAAAAATTAATTCAGCATTGTTTGTGTTGCACTTGTGATCCCTACTGTACTGTGTGTCTGGGGAATGTAGCAGTTTCAGACAAAACATTTGTAAAATTATGTGTGTCCTTTCAATGTCAGATCTGGAAGATGGAGACATCCAGGGAGATTGAATAACAGCCCCTTACCGTTTTTTCCACCAACCTGTCGTCTCTTAAAGTTTTTAAAGGCACATTTGTGTGCTGAGCTTTTATTAGCAGAAAACGTAACTATAAATACTAAAATAAAGAAACAATCTGAGCTATAGACATAGTCCACGGCTGTAGAAATACTGTCTGCTACCACTGGAAACATTTGAAGATTTTTGATCGTCATATTATCGGCGAAAGTGGAAGAGTCACCTTTTGTTTTTTAGGTCTTGTCCAGATCGGACGTATTGAGATGCAGCGCCATTAATACTATATTATTTCATTATTTTATTCACGAGCTGCAACCAAACGGCACTCGTAATCGCGTAACCCAAGTCACAATGTGAGTGTCACAATTTGAGTTGTGAATGGTGGGCTCCATGTGGTTCGCAAGTCGTGCAGCGACCGTAAACCATAAAATTACCAAATATGCAGCAACCAGTCGCAAAATCGTGTTTACTAATTTGTACAATCGCTTTTCGGCGTATATGACTGTACTATGTGGATGACAAAATCTTTGTAAAGATATCCATTTCATGTCAATATTTTAGAATTATATCATTATATTTTACCTCACTTTGTATGTCATATCTCTTTCTTCTTCTTCTCATTCTTATTTTCGCATAGAGGGCGGCTTTGCTTTGCAGCGCCCCCTTATGGTTTCTCGTTGTCATAGTCAATTCTCGATGTACCACTTTATGTTTCGACCTCTGCTTAAGACAGTATTACTACTCTGGGCACATATTGGTTGAAAGGTAAATTTGTATGTTCATTTTAAATGGTTTAATGCGTCTATATACATTTAATTGGTTTACGATGTACATTTATTCATTTGGTCACTGTTATTAATTATTTTTATTGTTGTATTTGTAGCACTGATGATGGCTGTTAATCAGTTGAAATCGCTTTGCAAAAGTGAATAAATAAAACACGATTTTGCCACTGGTTGCTGTATATTATAACTTAGAATTAGTTGGGTGTCGAGGATTACTAATCAAGATGTCCTAAGAAGAATGGGAAAGGAAAAAGAATTAATTAAAACTATTAAAGTAAGGAAGCTACAATATTTAGGCCATGTTATTAGGGGAGTAAATTACAAAATATTGCAAATAATACTAGAAGGGAAAATTTGTGGGAAGAGAACGAGGGGTAGAAGACGGACATCCTGGATTGAGAATTTAAAAAATTGGTACAACTGTTCAACGTCAGAACTCCTTAGATCAGCCAAATCAAGATCAGAAATTGCCATGATGACAGCCAACCTTCTTAGAGGAGACGGCACATGAAGAAGAAGAAGCTGTATATTTGGTAATTTTTATTTAAATTGCGTTATTATTTCAGAATATAGTTATTACTAACCTATGTATGTTTAATTTTTTGTCTTTAGTCATTGTAAGATTGTTGGGTGAATGGTTCAAATGGCTCTGAGCACCATGGGACTTAACATCTGAAGTCATCAGTCCCATAGAACTAATTAAACGTAACTAACCTAAGGACATCACACACATCCATGCCCGAGGCAGGATTCGAACCTGCGACCGTAGCGGTCGCTCGGCTCCGGACTGGAGCGCCTAGAACCGCACGGCCACACCGGCCGGCTATGGGATGCCACTTGGCCAGGTTAGGCTCTGTATCTACAGAGGGCAAGATCTTCTCATTAATGTGTCCTGTTTGATTATTATTTAAGTAATCACACATATTACACTGTCTTTTACAACACTCGACGTAGCTTTCTTAATTATACGGTAACTTTTCTATCCACTAACGATATAGGGTGCGACATGTCCGTCCCTGCAGAACGCACGAAACATAGTGAGTAGCGCAGCCGAAGTACATCGCTTCCCAGGCGCGCCAGAGCACCCCGAAGGCACTTAGGTTCGAATATCATTACTGTCATGTTTCTCAAAAATAGTGAAATTTAATAAACAAAAACGAAACACTCGTAGGGATTGTAATACTGAAAACTGCGTTAAATACAGTGAAAAGTATTTAAGTAATTAATAGGAGGTGTTAGGTGTTTTGGCGCGTAGCACCCGAATGTGGCGACCAATCAGAAACAAGTTCAGTACGATTGGCGGACTCTGCCACGGGACTGGCACATAGCCTACTGTACCATCTGCCGCCTGTACCTCACCCCACTTTCGTGGCGTATGCTGCTTCACGTGTATCGAGCTGCATCGAGGCGAGCTTCTAGCAAGATAAAATACTGGCGGCCACAGCCAGGAACATCGCACATTACTTAACATTTTACGCTTGTTTTGATGCAGGCGTGTTACACTGACGAAGTGTGTACATTTACTTTCGAATCGGCCGGTACAGTGTTGTATCCCGGGTGACGGCTATTAGCACAGTATAAATAGCGCAGCGTTCACAGGCTGTGTTCGTCATCTCGTGGTCTCTTGCGTTCCCTCCGGTTTGAACGCTTGTTCACAGATACGTGAAGACGAGTGAAGTGTCTGCGAATGCGCGTTCGCTTCGATTTTCTCCGACGCGGTCCGGGGTTGAGAAGACGGTCCGCAGTAGGCGGGCAGCGAAGGGAGGAAGCGGCGCTTCTTCTCCCTCTCCCCCCCTCCCGCCCCCAGCCCTTCATCTCCCGGTGCTGTTGCTCCTTGCCCAGACCACGTAGGCCGGGTATTGCGTCATCGTGGTGGGGCCTGCGCTATTAGCCGTCCGGAAAACACAGTGTGGCCACAAAGTCCCCCTACGCAGTAAGTAAACGCTTTTAACGGCGTGGCCCGACATTCACGATGCGAACCTCCCATGCTGACTGTGCGCTGCTCTGGTGAATTGCGACGGCGCTGCCCGGGGAGGAGAACCAAGTCTCCGCCCGTAGACCACTCTACTTACCTCCCTCTCTGTCTGTACGTCCATCCTTTTTAGGGATGGTTGTGGGACTCGGCTGTTCGACAGAGGACGTCGAGTTGAACGCCTTTCAGCAACCTTATTTTATTTGGCAACCAGATTTTACTTGCAGATGGCGCAGTATAACGCCGAAACTGGTTGCTAAATAAAATAAGGCTGGTGACGGCAGAAAGGTCTTTAATTCGACATTCTACTTACCATTCGCCGTATTGCACCGTAAAAAATCTTTGATAAAGGTCTTCTACAAAAGCCCTTTCGTCAAATGTATAAAATCCACGTTTGACCACCAGTTTCTTTTATTTTCATTTAAACTCCCAAATATCGAGCAGTTTCAGTGACAGATCTTCTTCACAGATTCTATCCCAAGATACAAAAATATACGAGGGTAATCCCAAAAGCAAGGCCTCCTATTTTTTTTATAAGTTCATAGACCTGTTTATTTCTACAATGGTTTGTTTTTTTTTTTGGTCATCAGTCTACTGACTGGTTCGATGCGGCCCGCCACGAATTCCTTTCCTGTGCTAACCTCTTCATCTCAGCGTAGCACTTGCAACCTACGTCCTCAATTATTTGCTTGGCGTATTCCAATCTCTGTCTTCCTCTACAGTTTTTGCCCTCTACAGCTCCCTCTAGTACCATGGAAGTCATTCCCTCATGTCTTAGCAGATGTCCTATCATCCTGTCCCTTCTCCTTATCAGTGTTTTCCACATATTCCTTTCCTCTCCGATTCTGCGTAGAACCTCCTCATTCCTTACCTTATCAGTCCACCTAATTTTCAACATTCGTCTATAGCACCACATCTCAAATGCTTCGATTCTCTTCAGTTACGGTTTTCCCACAGTCCATGTTTCACTACCATATAATGCTGTACTCCAGACGTACATCCGCAGAAATTTCTTCCTCAAATTAAGGCCGGTATTTGACATTAGTAGACTTCTCTTGGCCAGAAATGCCTTTTTTGCCATAGCGAGTCTGCTTTTAATGTCCTCCTTGCTCCGTCCATCATTGGTTATTTTACTGCCTAGGTAGCAGAATTCCTTAACTTCATTGACTTTGTGACCATCAATCCTGATGTTAAGTTTCTCGCTGTTCTCATTTCTACTACATCTCATTACCTTCGTCTTTCTCCGATTTACTCTCAAACCGTACTGTGTACTCATTAGACCGTTCATTCCGTTCAGCAGATCATTTAATTCTTCTTCACTTTCACTCAGGATAGCAATGTCATCAGCGAATCGTATCATTGATACCCTTTCACCTTGTATTTTAATTCCACTCCTGAACCTTTCTTTTATTTCCATCATTGCTTCCTCGATGTACAGATTGAAGAGTAGGGGCGAAAGGCTACAGCCTTGTCTTACACCCTTCTTAATACGAGCACTTCGTTCTTGAACGTCCACTCTTATTATTCGCTCTTGTTTGTTGTACATATTGTATATGACCCGTCTCTCCCTATAGCTTACCTCTACTTTTTTCGGAATATCGAACAGCTTGCACCATTTTATATTGTCGAACGCTTTTTCCAGGTCGACAAATCTTATGAAAGTGTCTTGATTTTTCTTTAGCCTTGCTCCCATTATTAGCCGTAACGTCAGAATTGCCTCTCTCGTCCCTTTACTTTTCCTAAAGCCAAAGTGATCGTCACCTAGCACATTCTCAATTTTCTTTTCCATTCTTCTGTATATTATTCTTGTAAGCAGCTTCGATGCATGAGCTGTTAAGCTGATTGTGCGATAATTCTCGCACTTGTCAGCTCTTGCCGTCTTCGGAATTGTGTGGATGATGCTTTTCCGAAAGTCAGATGGTATGTCGCCAGACTCATATATTCTACACACCAACGTGAATATTCGTTTTGTTTCCACTTCCCCCAATAATTTTAGAAATTCTGATGGAATGTTATCTATCCCTTCTGCCTTATTTGACCGTAAGTCCTCCAAAGCTCTTTTAAATTCCGATTCTAACAATGGTTTACATCAGTTTAAAGCTTGAACATTTAGCTATTTTTCGACATAATCACCATTTCTGCCGATGCATTTTTGTAGACGCTGTAGCAGTTTTTGTATGCCTGTTACAGTGAAACACCGAAATCTGGAGAATGTCGACTTTCAGTGGTGAATGTCAACATTCACATAGTCGCTTAGTGTATACCCGAAATATTTGCTAAATACCCTTATTTCTGACTTACATAGGTAAATGTTGACATTTACTAATGGTGAATGTTGAACATGTTGGAGATTTGTTTTTTCTTCTCCGTAATTCAGTCCCTACAAAACGTCACAAGGATGACGTAACTTCCTGAAAGGAATGACCAAGAATTTAAAATACACAGTACATTCTACAAGAGAAACGAAAATAATAGTTTTAAAAAAATTACTTACTTATGTGGATAAATCTTATTTATTGCGACAACTTAAACTATTATGACACTTTGAATTGCACAAGCGCCCCTTGCTTTTACAACTGCATTTATTTGTGGAACACTTCCTTTTCCAATGACAGCGTGTATAGCTTTGTCCCCCGCTTCTGTATAGAAAGTAACTTTTCTTTACAAGTTACGAACTGATTACGCGTGTAAAGATGATTGAGGGTACCATTTTTATTTTCCAGTTTATAGAAGTCGGAGTCTTCTATTCGAACAACAACCGCTAACACATTTCGGCTATCAGTACGACCACGGTCGACATCAGGAACTTGTATTCGTACATTATCTCGAATTTGAGCAGGAGGAAATTGTTTTTATGAGGTTCGTACATCTTTGTTGCTTGCAGTAGAAGATTTTCTTTCGCGGCTGCTCTTTTTGTAGAAATCAACTCGTGTTTTTCAGACAGAATTTGATGTGAAGACGTTGTAGGTTGTAGGTCCTCTTCAATATTTTTCTTTGGAATATGGTTTTCGGTATGACCACCTGTCAATTTTTTTATAAGCATTAACAGTTTCTTCAAGTTGTTCTTCGGTTTCAGAAGTATTGGCAATTTCTTCAAGTTGTTCTTCAGTTTCAATATTTGCGATTTGTTCACCAGGCAAAAAAGACGATGCTATACCTCTTTTTGCTTTAACGCCAAACATGGCTTCATAAGGACTTTGGCGTATTCGTTCGTGGTATGTAGTGTTGTTGGCAAATTGAACAAAGGATAAACCATCTGAGTATTTATTTGTATGGTTATCGTTCATCCATGCAGTTAGCATATTCTGTATATCCTGATTGGTCCTTTCAACTGAGCCCTGTGTTTGACTGTGACGAGGCTTTCCATCAACTATTTTAACATCTTTCCACATAGCGCATATTTCGGATGTGACTTGATTACTAAATTCTCTACCATTATCTGATTGCAATATTACTGGTGCACCAAATGTTAAAAATATTGAAAAAACGTGATGCGCTATTTCTTCAGCTCTTTTAGTTTTCAAGGTCGTCGCTGGACAAACTTAGTTAAATGGTCTTCATACACCATTGTGAACTTATATTCGCCTTCTCTGTTTGACTGCAGATGTATCAGATCAGCCTGACATCTTGAGTTTCATTCAGAACTAACCATTGGCTTCACAACAGCACCTTTCTTAGGTGCACTGTGTTTCATTTGACACAGTTTACATAAATTTAAATGCAACATTACAACTTCATATGTAATATTTTTGTATTTAACTTGCAACTCTTTAACCATACGTGTTTTCCCTTCGTGGCCTACTCTGATGTCAGTTTTATATAGTATACTGTACAATTCTTCATTGGTAACATAATACTGTATGTTCGTTTCCCCTGGTTTTATAGGTACAATTAACTTCTCTTCATCATTAATTTTTAAAACATCAAAACGTTTTAATCGTCTGCAATCCAAAGGTGTGTTGCATTTAATTTTAGCAGAAAGTATTTTAGAATACTTTTCTTGAGAAAAATAAAAACAATTGTCTTCCCGTTTACCCGCAATTAATGCATTTAACTTTTCATGAAAAAGATCACGATTTACTGCAGTATCCATTTAGTATAAATTAGGATACCGGAAAAAAATTAAGAAAACGTTGTTCGTGTTATCAAAGCTTGCAGAAGACTGACAAAGCTGACTGACTCCGAGCAGGACAAAGGGTTTGGCGGGAGACAGCCAGTCGCTTGTTTTTTGACTCTTCTGTTTTGGACCTCCACCAGAGCATATCTGTGATTGGCGACACACACCGGAGAGGGTCCGGATGTACAACAATGTAATGAAATATTCGATCTTTCACCGACGTGTTTGGTATCTGTTGACATTCGCCGGTGAAAGTCGACATTCACCAATTTCTGTCATTCACGGTAACATGCCCATGTCATACCAGCTCGCCGCCATGCTGTTCAGAAACTTATGAACCTCTTCTTTCACCTCGTCGTCGGAGCTGAATCGCTTTCCGGCCAAATGTTCTTTTAACCTAGGGAACAGGTGACAGTCACTGCTGGGCGCCAAGTCAGGACTGTAGGGTGGGTGGGCGATTGTGTTCCACTGAAACTGTTGCAGGAGAGCAACGGTTTGCCGAGCGATGTGTGGGCGAGCGTTGTCATGGTGAATGTGTACGCCCTTGCTCAACATTCCTCTTCTACGGTTCTGAATTGCCCGTTTCAGTTTTTTCACAGTCTCACAGTACCTGTCACTGTTAGTTGTGGTCCCAGCTATCCAGCTCCGACGACGAGGTGAAAGAAGAGGTTCGTAACTTTCAAAACTTTCTTTGCGAAAGCAAGGAGAGCTTCACTACAAGTTTAAACGCAGCCAAAACCTCTCAGACAAACAGAAGCTAAACGATGTCAAAGTTAGCGTAAGGAGGGCTATGCGTGAAGCGTTCAGTGAATTCGAAAGTAAAATTCTATGTACCGACTTGACAGAAAATCCTAGGAAGTTCTGGTCTTACGTTAAATCAGTAAGTGGCTCGAAACAGCATATCCAGACACTCTGGGATGATAATGGCATTGAAACGGAGGATGACACGCGTAAAGCTGAAATACTAAACACCTTTTTCTAAAGCTGTTTCACTGAGGAAGACCGCACTGCAGTTCCTTCTCTAAATCCTTGCACAAACGAAAAAATGGCTGACATCGAAATAAGTGCCCAAGGAATAGAAAAGCAACTGGAATCACTCAACAGAGGAAAGTCCACTGGACGTGACGAGATACCCATTCGATTCTACACAGAGTGCGCGAAAGAACTTGCCCCCCTTCTAACAGCCGTGTACCGCAAGTCTCTAGAGGAACGGAGGATTCCAAATGATTGGAAAAGAGCACAGGTAGTCCCAGTCTTCAAGAAGGGTCGTCGAGCAGATGAGCAAAACTATAGACCTATATCTCTGACGTCAATCTGTTGTAGAATTTTAGAACATGTTTTTTGCTCGCGTATCATGTCGCTTCTGGAAACCCAGAATCTACTCTGTAGGAATCAACATGGATTCCGGAAACAACGATCGTGTGAGACCCAACTCGCTTTATTTGTTCATGAGACCCAGAAAATATTAGATACAGGCTCCCAGGTAGATGCCATTTTCCTTGACTTCCGGAAGGCGTTCGATACAGTTCCGCACTGTCGCCTGATAAACAAAGTAAGAGCCTACGGAATATCAGACCAGCTGTGTGGCTGGATTGAAGAGTTTTTAGCAAACAGAACACAGCAGGTTGTTATCAATGGAGAGACGTCTACAGACGTTAAAGTAACCTCTGGTGTGCCACGGGGGAGTGTTATGGGACCATTGCTTTTCACAATATATATAAATGACCTAGTAGATAGTGTCGGAAGTTCCGTGGGACTTTTCGCGGATGATGCTGTAGTGTACAGAGAAGTTGCAGCATTAGAAAGTTGTAGCGAAGATCTGCAGCGGATAGGCACTTGGTGCAGGGAGTGGCAACTGACCCTTAACACAGACAAATGTAATGTATTGCGAATACATAGAAAGAAGGATCCTTTATTGTATGATTATATGATAGCGGAAGAAAGACTGGTAGCAGTTACTTCTGTAAAATATCTGGGAGTATGCGTGCGGAATGATTTGAAGTGGAATGATCATATAAAATTAATTGTTGGTAAGGCGGGTACCAGGTTGAGATTCATTGTGAGAGTCCTTAGAAAATGTAGTCCATCAACAAAGGAGGTGGCTTATAAAACACTCGTTCGACCTGTACTTGAGTATTGCTTATCAGTGTGGGATGCGTACCAGGTCGGGTTGAAGGAGGAGATAGAGAAGATCCAAAGAAGAGCGGCGCGTTTCGTCACAGGGTTATTTGGTAAGCGTGATAGCGTTACGGAGATGTTTAACAAACTCGACTGGCAGACTCTGCAAGAGAGGCGCTCTGCATCGCGGTGTAGCTTGCTCGCCAGGTCTTGAGAGGGTGCGTTTCTGGATGAGGTATCGAATATATTGCTTCCCCCTACTTATACCTCCCGAGGAGATCACGAATGTAAAATTAGAGAGATTCGAGCGCGCACAGAGGCTTTCCGGCAGTCGTTCTTCCCGCGAACCGTACGCGACTGGAACAGGAAAGGGAGGTAATGACAGTGGCACGTAAAGTGCCCTCCGCCACACACCGTTGGACGGCTTGCGGAGTATAAATGTAGAATGTAGATGTAGAACAGCATGGCGGCGAGCTGGTATGACATGGGCATACAAAAACTGCCACAGCGTCTACAAAAACGCATCGACAGAAATGGTGATTATGTCGAAAAATAGCTAAATGTTCAAGCTGTAAAATGATGTAAACCATTGTAGAAATAAACGGGTCTATGTACTTATAAAAAAATGGGAGACCTTACTTTTGGGATTACCGTCGTACATGTTGTGTACAGGAGATGTTACAAATTCTTTTCGAAATAAGTGCGAAATATACATGAATGCTTACAGGGTTAAAGCAGTTGAAGCCACAACTGCACATCTGTCATTGCGTAAATAATGGGCACGTCTGATACGTAGGGGATGCCATAAATTCCAGTACTGGAAGGCAACGATACTAATGACATGCATAAAGAGAGCAGTACTGAAGAGAAGATCAGAGGTATAAATGCTACAACTCTACAAAATACTGAGGAGTTGTTCAAAGGTCTTTACGAAGTATTTTCGTCGTATGATACAAAAATATCTCGATGATAAGTTTCTTGCTAATGGCAGAGCACTGGACTATCTTTGGCGAACATCTTTGGTATAGTTTCACATCTAAACAGAAAAACGAAGTTGCTATCCCCAAACATATACGTCCTCGTTTAGAATACTGCTGCGTGATGTGGGATCCTTACCAGATGGGATTGACGGAGTACATCGAAAAAGTTCAAAGAAGGGCAGCACGTTTTGTATTGTCGCGAAATATGGGACATAGTGTCACTGAAATGATACAGGATTCAGGCTGGACATCATTAAAAGAAAGGCGTGTTTCGTTGCGACGGACTCTTCTCACGCAGTTCCAATCACCAGATTTCTCGTTCGAATGCAAAAATATTTTGTTGACACCGACGAAACGATCACCACGATAAAATAAGGAGAAGCACGGAGTGGCCGCGCGGTTTGAGGCGCCATGTCACGGACTGCGTGCCCTCGGGCATGGGTGTGTGTGTTGTTCTTACCATAAGTTAGTTTAAGTAGTGTGTAACTCCAGGGACCGATGACCTCAGCAGGAATGGCCCTTAGGAATTCAACACATTTGAACATTTTTTGGAAATTAGGGAAATCAGGGCTCGCACGGAAAGATACACGTGTTCGTTCTTTCCGCGCGCTATACAACATTGGAATAATAGAGAATTGTGAAGGTAGTTCGATGAACCCTCTGCCATAGAAATCATTATAAAAACTTAATGTTCAAAAGTGGTTCAAATGGCTCTGAGCACTATGGGACTTAACATCTGAGGTCATCAGTCCCCTAGAACTTAGAACTACTTAAACCTAACTAACCTAAGGACATCACACACATCCATGCCCGAGGCGGGATTAGCGCGGTTCCAGACTGAAGCGCCTAGAACCGCTCGGTCACACCGGCCGGTAAAACCTAATGTTAAACAGTAGGTTTATCTTTACATGTAAACAAACGTCAATTATTTCACTTTTATAAAATTCTTTCACCTCATCCAGGCAAGTATTACTAAACAAACATGTAGTTGCCTGTGTAAAGACTTAAAAACTTTAAACGGAATGTAGATCTCGGACTGCAGATGACGTACCTAGCACTTAAATACATGAAGGTTATGCACGTGACAGAATTCGAAAATAACAGTTTTAATAAAACAAAGATACATATGAGCCATTGATTTCGTCAAATCATTGACACTCTGCTAGGCATGCTTTTGTAAAAGACTAATAAACCCCCATTCTTTAAAGGCTCGAACTCCCATTTACAAAACAGCACCAAATGTTTGGTTACTTTACAAATGATTTAATGCGGTAAATATTTGATTTTAAGCATGTACGCTAGGAGGAATTTTCTAAAGGTTTGAAACTATGCGCGGAGTTTCTTGGGTGTCGCATGACTGCTCTCATTACGAAACACTGCACGGATGTAGCTTGTCTAATTGGCGCCCTATTGTAAGTGAAAGCTAGTCTACCAAGCATCTTGACCTTTACGACGTCGTATGTCTTGAACTGCGCCGATGGGGGGAAAAAACTCACAACGCCAAGATGCCGTATTGTGACAGCAGCGGAAAGGATGCAAATGTTGCAAACTCAGTGAAGAGTCGGGAATGGCGTCTTTCTCGGTTTCAAGGCATTCTCTCCCACCACGTCCAATCTCGAACCTACATCTACATATATACTCCGCTAGCCATCAAGCGGTGTGTGGCGGAGGGCACTATTCGCGCCAAAGTCATATCCCCCCCCCCCCCTCCCTTCCCTCTGTTTCACTCGCGAATCGCACGAGGGAAAAACGACTGTCTGAACGCCTCAGAACGAGCTCTGATTTCCCTTATCTTTGAATGGTGATCATTGCAAGTAGGTGGTAGTCTAATAATATATGCTCTACATCGTCGGCGAAGATCGGATTTTGGAATTTAGTGAGCAGCCCCTTCCGTTTAGCGCGGCGTCTACCTGCAAGTATTTCCCACTTCGAACTTTCTACGAGATTTGTAACGCTGTTGCGGAGGCTAAATGTACCAGTCACGAATCTTGCCGCTCTTCTTTGGAAATTTGTGGTAAGGTCTTACGGGACCAACTGCTGAGGTCCTCGGTCGTTAAGCTTACACACTGTTTAATCTAACTTAAAGTAACTTACGCTAAGGACGATACGCACACCCAAGCCCGATGGAGGACTGGAACGTCCACGGTGGGAGCCGCTTGGCCACCTCGCACGGCGTTCTTCTTGAACCAGACGCAACTGGTAAAGGTCCCATATGGACGAACAGTACTCTAAGAGTAGACGAACTAACGCATTGTAAGCTACACTACTGGCCATTAAAATTGCTACACCACGAAGATGACGTGCTACAGACGCGAAATTTAACCGACAGGAAGAAGATGCTGAGATATGCAAATGCTTAGCTCTTCAGAGCGTTCACACAAGGTTGGCGCCGGTGGCGGCACCTACAACGTGCTGACATGAGGAAAGTTTCCAACCGATTTCTCATGCACAAACAACAGTTGACCGGCGTTGCCTGGTGAAACGCTGTTGTGATGCCTCGTGTAAGGTGGAGAAATGCGTACCATCACGTTTCCGACTTTGATAAAGGTCGGATTGTAGCGTATCGCGATTGCGGTTTATCGTATCGCGACATTGCTGCTCGCGTTGGTCGAGATCCAATGACTGTTAGCAGAATATGGAATCGGTGGGTTCAGGAGGGTAATACGGAACGCCGTGCTGGATCCCAACGGTCTCGTCTCACTAGCAGTCAAGATGGCAGCCATCTTATTGGCACGGCTGTAACGGATCGTGCAGGCACGTCTCGATGTCTGAGTCAACATATGGGGACGTTTGCAAGACAACAACCATCTGCACGAACATTTCGACGACGTTTGCAGCAGCACGGACTATCAGCTCGGAGACGGTGGCTGCGGTTACCCTTGACGCTGCATCACAGACAGGAGCGCTTGCAGTGGTGTACTCGACGACGAACCTGGGTGCACGAATGGCAAAACGTCATTTTTTGGGATGGATCCAGCTTCTGTTTACAGCATCGTGATGGTCGCAACCGTGTTTGGCGACATCGCAGTGAACGCACATTTGAAGCGTGTATTCGTCATCGCCATACTGGCGTATCACCCGGCGTGATGGTATGGGGTGCCATTGGTTACACGTCTCGGTCACCTGTTGTTCAGATTGACGGCACTTTGAACAGTGGACGTTACATTTCAGATGTGTTACGACCCGTGGCTCTAGCCTCCATTCGATCCCTACGGAACGCTACATTTCAGAAGGATAATGCACGACCGCATGTTGCAGGTCCTGTACAGGCCTTTCTGGATACAGAAAATTTTCGAGCGCTGCCCTGGCCAGCATATTCTCCATATGTCTCACGAATTGAAAGCGTCTGGTCAATAGTGGCCGAGCAACTGGCTCGTCACAATACGCCAGTCACTACTCTCGATGAACTGTGGTATCGTGTTGAAGCTGCATGGGCAGCTGTACCTGTACACGCCATGCGAGCTCTGTTTGACTCAATGCGCAGGCGTACCGAGGCCGTTATTACGGCCAGAGGTGGTTGTTCTGGGTACTGATTTCTCAGGATCTATGCACCCAAATTGCGTGAAAATGTAATCTCATGTCAGTTGTAGTATAATATATTTGTCCAATGAATACCCGTTTATCATCTGCATTTCTTCTTGGTGTAGCAATTTTAATGGCCAGTAGTGTAGAAAAACCTGGATGCTAATTTCGTATGTCGTACGATATTGTTTTTTTGTTACATCGCAAAACACTACTTTTGGTCCTTAGCATGTTTAGGATGTTAGGTCTTCAGTCGTAGTCCAGTGACGTGGCGAATTCCCAGCCAAAAAAAAAAATTGCATTGCTGTTTGCGACTTGAGGTCCACGAATGGTTTGCAAATGTCCCCCCTGAAGCACCTGGTCCACTTGGAACAGAGGAGCTAGAGCATTTCACGTGAAGACAGCCCACGCCATTATGGGGCCAGTGAGAGGTCGGGCAGTGGCACGGTTTCGTGGGGTGTGTGCGCCACGCTCGAACCCTACCCCCGGCTCATACCAGCTGAAGTCTGGACTCGTCTGACCGGGTCGCGGTCTTCCGGTCGCCTAGGGTCCAGCCGCTACTGTCGCGAGTCCAGCAGAGGCGCTGCAGGCGGTGTCGAGCTGTCGGCGGAGGCACTCGCGTCGGTCGTCTGGCGCACAGGGTGGAAAACATGAAAAACGAAAGAAAAGCAACGGAAAAGGTCATAAAAATTAGAAAAATTTGTACGGAAATCGTTAATACGAGGTAATGAATGAGTGGGTGATCTATATTGATCAGAAAAAAGATATACGGTAAAAACCGATGTGGAAAGTCGTCAAAACTGACGAAATTTTAGAGCCTGGATAAACAGAAAGCGAAAGTTATGGAAGAAAATGTAAACTATCTAACACTCTGCGTGGTGTCTGTTCGTTCTATGTCGTGTCTCCCTACCACTTTCGCGCAACGACGCTCTGAGCGTGTTTTTTTAGGGAATTGACTAGTTTGAAGCTGGGACCTGTTGCTGGTAAGGAGACGCCAGACCACACGTGACATGTAGAGTTCAGAAGAGTTCAGTGAGACTAGCGATGATATAATCAAATACTTAATGATTTCAGCGTCAGCTCCACTGCACTCCCTGTAAAAGAATCTTAATACTGGCTAAATTTAGTGGAAGGGGATCAAGGCTTTCCTATTTCTAGTTAGCTGGTAAAATAACGTCGAAAAAGCAGTTAAGTTTACCATTGGAAATTTTATTCTACTCACAAAACATCGTTTATAAATTGCACTATTGATAAAAGGAAATGTTTTAATACAGGATGGTAAAAACCGACTGCGTTCAACAAAAATGTGAACGAATATTCCCTGAATGGGTTTCCAAGTTCTACAATGGATCGAAGGATGACCTATGCCATATCACATCTATAATCTAGGTTTAAGTTAAGTTTCATAAAAGAGAAAACTATCAAAATGGTCTACAGTGACCCTCAATTAACTTTACTTATTTAACTTGTCGTAAATTACAGTGGCTGATGTGGCTTCTCAATAATTATATAATAGAAAAATCATCGCGTTTCAGATTTTAACTTAGGTAGCAAATGTGAATACCATGAGCTTCAATTGACAATCGACACTAGTATTACGCAAAACGGGATGTAACAGATGAGACTTCTGCAGTTCTGAGTGAAGCTTTATGCGCTCTCATGCGTCATCGCGTGCGTTCATTACCTTGTCGGTGTTCGTCAGGGGGCGGCGGACGGCACAGCTCCACTCACCTCGCCGTCTCGGAAGCAACTCTCTCTATCTTCTCCTTACTACAATTTTTCTGAAGTTGGTTTAAAAAAAGCTGTCTGGCTGTGTTTTCAACTGACCAATCAGGATCTCAATGTAAACCTTAAGCTCCGCCTACAAAATTCTGTCTATCCAATACTTTTAGTGGTGGGACAATGTTTTTAACGTTTGCAACGTAACAGAGACGCGAAAAAGTCTCACGCTAAAACTTGCAGCTGGTGTGGCCCTTTTAGTGTTATCGTAAGATCTATACTGTTCTTCTGGAGGGCTCTATCTTTTAACATGGGCTGGGGGTGGTCCTGGTGGTTGGCTGGCGACGTGGGTGTCCGTCCCTTATCGTAGGGCCTCCTAGCCTACACGATTCTGTTCTCCGCTTCTGTTCTCGTTTCTCCCCTCGAAACTGCGTATGTTTCACGGTGGGAAGGTATGACATGCATTTAGGCATTCTTGCGTTAGTCTGTAGTATTCCATTTGCTCACTCATTACTCGTATTACTTTGGTTAATTTAATGTCACGATTTATTAGGAGCTATGTGACATACTGCCGGATTTGCTATCATGTCAGAGTTTTCATGGAAGGTATTGGATTTGCCTGACACCTTACAACTACTTGACTTGACAAAGTCGATTAGAGCCTTTTGCCGAAAAAACAAACGCGCAAAAACGTGAGAGAATTACGTATAAACAAGATAAGCCGATAGTGGAAAAGCAAATAGCTCTCAAATTTCCGAAGAAATCGGTGAAAGACGATCGGGATACGGCCATGCAGTATAATGAACCGTAAATTGTTGAATACAAATTCGTAAATAACAATGGAATTGTTATATACAAATAAAATTGAAAGTGAAAATGGACCCGTCTACTGGCACGAAAATCGGTATTAGAAAAGACGTCAGGACAGGATATTTTTTCGCAGCAATATAGATCGCCCACCCATTGTCTCTTATTAACCATTTCCGTACGAATTTTTCTAATTTTTCCGACTTTTTTCGTTGCTTTTCTTCGGTTTTTCTATATTTCCCACCCTATGCTTTTTTTTTTACGACTCTCACGATTTTTAACTCTCCAAACTGTCCTCTCATGCCACGATGAATCGCATCTATTAAAGACTCAGTCTTTCCTTCTCATCCCGTACGACAAGTCTCCCTTGACCCGCAGTTCTGGGTGACTTCCTCAAAATCTACCCTTTTGCTAGACCTCTCCAGGGGCCCCATTCTGTATCGTTCATACCGATCTGTGTAGTAGGTTAGTCTCGGTAGTGACGTCATTTTCGGTTCTTTATCGAAATATCCAATTCAGTTAAGCTTCTGAGACTTGTTACCGAGCAGTCCTCCCGCCGATTTTACGACAATTGGACCGAGAGGTTTTGGATTTCGGTCTGGCCCTGTCGACCTGTGATTTATGTACACCTATAATTTGTTATTTTAAACATATTTAGCGGTTTTAGCTTTGGATGTAGTGATTGTGTTGCTAAAGAATCACCAGAGGACGCATCCAGTTGGAAAGTGAGTTCATAATAGACTATTTTGCATTGTTAGAAACATGGTTAGTTTAGGTTGTTACTGTGAATACGTCACAAAAAAAGTTTTCGGTCAATATTCTCTCAAAATACGTGTTATTTTTATGCAAATAAGTGTTTAAAGATCATTAAATATCAAAACATCGTCTCTGCTTACGTATATTACATGAGTGTGAATTGACGTTACTAGTGACTTTGTGTACTTTTTCCCACAAATGGTTTAGTTAGTAACTATCGAAACGTGTTTACAACATTCAAGCAACAATGGAAAGCAATTATGTGAAGCATGGTATTGGAAAACTTCGAAACTATCACGCACTTATGACTTTCGCAGCACCGTTTGGAAACGAAGTCAGACTACGTTCCTCGACGCAATACTAAGAGATTTGAGTACGTTCTGTTTGTTGGTTGGCGTGGCCAAGTGGTTGGCGCGTCGGAGATGCGGTGCGAAAGGGCGCAGGTTCGCGCACGGATGGGTATATAAATATTTTTTTTTTTCCTCTTCATATATGCAACACATTCTGAGACAATGTTATTCGTGTAAGTTAAGATTTAACTGCAATATTCGTTATTCCTTACATGTAAGAGCTCACTTCCTCCGTAATGATTTCGTGATTTCTGTGAGTTTAAAAAACGAAATATGGAATTGCTGGAGAAGAAATTGCTGTGAATGAAACAACCGACAGAGACCTTTATATTTTTTCTTGTCAGGTATAATTCACCATTTTTTCCGAATATGTAGCGATTTCCGAGTATGCGGCTAGACAGGAATCTAAGAGCACAAGTATTTATCTGCGATCGAATCCTCGACCACAGTAGACACAGATGAAAGATCTCTGCCGTAATATTTTTAGACCGTAGCACCAGATACGAAACATTTCCATTCATGAGATGCATGTTATACACTTCGACGAACTGCAAGAGCTCTCGAAAATGTGTTTCTTTTTTTAAAATTTTGTTTTTAAGACCCAAATCGTTGACGTATCGTATAGGGAAGTGGGCTACTTAATCATCTGGATGTCTAGGAGTGAGTTATAACCACATTCTGTTTATCTTCTTACTCTTTGAAACTCTCAGAATCAATTTTTCGCGTGTTTTTATAGATGTATTAGTGTGGTACTACACACTATACCTAACTCGTTTTCCGAAACGTGACATCCAAAACACGATGTCAGTGTGAATGAGAGTAAGATGACATAATGCGGCATTTACGACAATCTGCAGAACACAGTCAAATACGCTGTCGTTATTATGCATGCATGGAAACATGCGGTCAGAGAAACTGTAAAAATTTTTATGCATTTCAGCTGAGAATCATGGAAACGGATATACTGCTCGTGATACTGTTAAGGAGGAGGCAAGAGCGATGAAGGCGGACACGTCAGCTCGATGGAATGCGGCGTCATGCGTTGTGGCAACGTAAACGCAATTTTCGGTACGTGGAAGAATAGCGCGCCTGTGTCTTCTGCTAGCCGCCTTGTGTTCCTGGCGCTGTGTGCGCTGCAGTGCGCATGCGCGGATCTGCGGCCGCTCGCTTTTGATTGGCTTGCGCAACACGAACCGACAACAGCGCTTCGGTTCTCTAGACCCGAACGGTATCGCTACCGAAATGCGTACTGAATAATGCAGGGACTCTAATTCGAGTACTAGACCATTCGGTGCTCTTGAGTACCGAAACGATCGACGAATTGGCGGAAAGGTACAGAATAGGCACCCTGCTGCCGCAGCACACTAACGCCAGATTTCGCCGCGCTGCCCTAATGTACACGTTCGTCGCACGTCCCGCACTGATTTCTGCAGTATTTCACGCAATACTGCTTGTCTGTCAGCACTGACAACTCCGTGCGTATCTCGCCGTTCTCGGTAATTAAGACTAGGGCGTCGGCCATTGCGTTGTCCGTGGTGAGGGGCGATGCCTGAAATTCGGTATACTCGCTACACTCTTGAAACTGTGGGTCCCACAGTACTGAATTACGACAGCTGTTCAATAAACAATAATCATATTTTTTATGGCTATAATTTCTCGGGCTAAAATGTAATTTTATGATCTTCTGTTAGCTTCAAAAATGGTTCAAATGGCTCTGAGCACTATGGGACTTAACTTCTGAGGTCATCAGTCCCCTAGAACTTAGAACTACCCAAACCTAACTAAACTAAGGACATCACACACATCCATGCCCGAGGCAGGATTCGAATCTGCGACCGTATCCGTCGCGCGGTTCCATACTATAGTGACTAGATCCGCTCGGCCACCCTGGCCGGCCTCTGTTAGCTTAATGTGCGATAAAGACGCCGTAGTAGTTTCGCTCTTGGGACTCCTGGTTCCCTCCTGTGAGAGGCAGGCGAGGTCAGACGTGTTCAGTGCCGCCTACCGCTGCAATGCAGGTAAGACGCGAGGAACAATATGCGGCTCTGAAATTCTGCTTTCGTCTCAACAAATCTTCAGCTCACGCCTGTACAATGTTACGGGAGGCCTATGGAGAGTCTGTTCTTCCCTACAGCAAACATGGAAGGTCGTTTAAAATGTTTAAAGAGCGCAGACAATCAATTTCAGAGGAAGGTGGATCCGGTGCTCCAGTTACTGCTCTTACGGAAGAAAACATCAACACTGCTGCCGCCATTGCGAGAGAGCATCAACGAATTATCTTAAGATCACTTTCTGAAATACTGAACATTTCATTGGTACCACCCACATTTACATCTACATCTATATTTATACTCCGCAAGCCACCCAACGGTGTGTGGCGGAGGGGTTTGGAGCATATATTGTATTCAAACATTATGAATCACCTCGACGGGAACGATCTATTGATACCTAATCAGCACGGTTTCAGAAAACATCGTTCTTGTGCAACGCAGCTAGCTCTTTATTCGCACGAAGTAATGGCCGCTGTCGACAGGGGATCTCAAGTTGATTCCGTATTTCTAGATTTCCGGAAAGCTTTTGACATCGTTCCTCACAAGCGACTTCTAAACAAGCTGCGGGCCTATGGGGTATCGTCTCAGTTGTGCGACTGGATTCGTGATTTCCTGTCAGGAAGGTCGCAGTTCGTAGTAATAGACGGCAAATCGTCGAGTAAAACTGAAGTGATATCAGGTGTTCCCCAGGGAAGCGTCCTGGGACCTCTGCTGTTCCTGATCTATATCAATGACCTGGGTGACAATCTGAGCAGTTCTCTTAGGTTGTTCGCAGATGATACTGTAATTTACCGTCTAGTAAGGTGATCCGAAGACCAGTATCAGTTGCAAAGCGATTTAGAAAAGATTGCTGTACGGTGTGGCAGGTGGCAGTTGACACTAAATAACGAAAAGTGTGAGGTGACCCACACGAGTTCCAAAAGAAATCCGTCGGAATTCGATTACTCGATAAATAGTACAATTCTCGAGGCTGGCAATTCAACTAAGTACCTGGGTGTTAAAATTACGGACAACTTCAGTGGAAAGACCACACAGATAATATTGTGGGGAAGGCGAGCCAAAGGTTGCGTTTCATTGGCAGGACACTTGGAAGATGCAACAAGTCCACTAAAGAGACAGCTTACACTACACTCGTTCGTCCTCTGTTAGAATATTGCTGCGCGGTGTGGGAGCCTTACCAGGTGGGATTGGCGGAGGACATCGAAAGGGTGCAAAAAAGGGCAGCTCGTTTTGTATTATCACGTAATAGGGGAGAGTGTGGCAGATATGATACGCGAGTTGGGATGGAAGTCGTTAAAGCAAAGACGTTTTTTGTCGCGGCGAGATCTATTTACGAAATTTCGGTCACCAACTTTCTCTTCCGAATGCGAAAATATTTTGTTGAGCCCAGCCTACATAGGTAGGAATGATCATCAAAATAAAATAAGATAAATCAGAGCTCGAACAGAAAGGTTTAGGTGTTGGTTTTTCCCGCGCGCTGTTCGGGAGTGGAATGGTAGAGAGATAGTATGATTGTGGTTCGATGAACCCTCTGCCAGGCACATAAATGTGAATTGCAGAGTAGTCATGTAGATGTAGATGTAGATGTAGAAAATTGTGAGGATGAGTAAAAGTACGCTGTGAAAAATAAATTATGATCATTCTGTATTCAACAGGCGTCGTAGTTAGTTTTCAGTGGTGCTATTGGTTGTGGGTATTGTGCATAATGAGCACCAGTAGTTGTTGTGGTCTTCAGTCCACAGACTGGTTTGATGCAGCTCTCCATGCTACTCTACCCTGTGCAAGTTTCTTCATCTCCCAGTACCTACTGCAATCTACATCCTTCTGAATCTGCTTAGTGCATTCATCTCTTGGTCTCCCTCCACGCTGCCCTCCAGTACTAAATTGGTGATCCCTTGATGCCTCAGAACATGTCCTACCAACCGATCCCTTCTTCTAGTCAAGTTGTGCCACAAACTCCTCTTCTCCCTAATCCTACTCAATACCTCCTCATTAGTTATGTGATCTACCCATCTAATCTCCAGCATTCTTCTGTAGCACCACATTTAGAAAACTTCTATTCTCTTTATGTCTAAACTATTTATCGTCCACGTTTCACTTCCATACATGGCTACACTCCATACAAATACTTTCAGAAACGACTTCCTGACATTTAAATCTATACTCGATGTTAACAAATTTCTCTTCTTCAGAAACGCTTTCCTTGCCATTGCCAGTCTACATTTTATATTCTCTCTACTTCGACCATCATAAGTTATTTTGCTCCCCAAATAGCAAAACTCCTTTACTACTTTAAGTGTCTCATTTCCTTATAGGCACCTTTCAAGACACTATCGATTCCCTTCAACTGCTCTTCCAAGTCCTTTGCTGTCTCTGACAGAATTACAATGTCATCGGCGAACCTCAAAGTTTTTGTTCCTTCTCAATGGATTTTAATACCTACCTCGAGTTTTTCTTTTGTTTCCTTCACTGCTTGCTCAATATACAGATTGAATAACTTCGGGGAGAGGCTACAACCTTGTCCTACTCCCTTCCCAACCACTGCTTCCCTTTCATGCCCCTCAACTCTTATAACTGCCATTTGGTTTCTATACAAATTGTAAATAGCCTTTCGCTCCCTATACAATTTTACCCCTGGCACCTTCAGAATTTGAAACAGAGTATTCCAGTCAACATTGTCAAAAGCTTTCTCTAAGTCTATAAATACTAGACACGTAGGGTTGCCTTTCCTTAATCTAGTTTCTAAGATAAGTCGTAGGGTCAGTATTGCCTCATGTGTTCCAATATTGCTACGGAATCCAAACTGATCTTCCCCTAGGTCGGCTTCTACTAGTTTTTCCATTCGTCTGTAAAGAATTCGCGTTAGTATTTTGCAGCCGTGACTTATTAAACTGATAGTTCGGTAATTTTCACATCTGTCAACAACTGCTTTCTTTGGGAGAGGAATTATTATATTTTTTCTTGAAGTCTGGGGGTATTTCGCCTGCCTCATTCATCTTGCTCACCAGATGGTAGAGTTTTTTCAGGACTGGCTCTCCCAAGGTTATCTATCAGTAGTTCTAATGGAATGTTGTCTACTCCTGGGACCTTGTTTCGACTCAGGTCTTTCAGTGCGCTGTCAAACTCTTCACGCAGTATCATATCTCCCATTTCATCTTCATCTACATCCTCTTCCATTTCCATAATATTGTCCTCAAGTACATCGCCCTTGTATTGACCCTCTATATACTCCTTCCACCTCTCTGCTTTCCCTTCTTTGCTTAGAACTGCGTTTCCATCTGAGCTCCTAATATTCGTGCAAGTGGTTCTCTTTTCTCCATACAAGTGGTTCTCTTTAATTTTAATAACCAGTAGTATAGTAGTTGTTAGTTGTTCTAGTCGAGTTAAACATCTTTTGGAATTAAATAAGGTGGTAGATGATCGTTGTTTATTGAACAGCCCTCGTACGTAACGGTTTCCGAAATGGAATGTCCCATGCTCCTTGCTGCAAATACCATTCCGCGTCCAGTGTAATTAATTTTCTTTGTTGGAGACCTTTACACACGAACTTCCTGATTACAAGTGACAGCTTGGCTAACGCACTGCCCTCTTACACCTCGTGCACGCCATAGCAGTGCCGTCTGTGTGTCAGCGTATCGCTGCCCCGTGACTTGTTACCTCAGTGCACTTACCGTGCTGTGTCACGCCATTAAAATGAAGCGATACGTCCTAACGAGCATATTATCGGAACGTTTTAAGTGTCACATTCCGTCAGTGGTCGTACGAAATACTGAAAGTGAAATTTTTGTTCCCCCCGAAAGCAGCCTGCAACGTATGCGGCGGACAGAGCACCGTGAAGCCGTCCGGCCGTCCAGTAGTCATACTGCCCAGCTGCTCGTCCCGCTGCATCTCGCCGGCGCGCGCGAGGCTGAGAGCGCCGCTTTTGGAGCGGCCGTCTTACATTCTGGTCACGCTTTCCTGCCGCACTGAGCTCTCGAGGCCAGCCAGTTTTGCTGTCAGCTGCGGGCAGAACACGTGTGGCCGGCGGCGGCTCACGTTCCGGTGCAAGCAGACAGCGGACAAAACCGTAGCGCGTAGTAATTTTCCTAAACTTTTACAGTTCTTTTGTAGGCATTCACGAGGAGTCCATATACAGGTTGGTCCATTGATAATGACCGGGCCAAATATAATCACGAAATAAGCATCAAACGAAAAAACTGCAAAGAACGAAACTCGCCTAGATTGAAGGGGGAAACCAGATGGCGCTATGGTTGTCCCGCTAGATGCCGCTGCCATAGGTCAAACGGATATCAACTGCGTTTTTTTATATAGCAACCCCAACTTTTTACGAGGTGCATTCAAGTTCTAAGGCCTCCAATTTTTTTTCTCCGGACTGGAAAGAAATAGAAACATGCGCATTGTTTTAAAATGAGGCCGCGTTCATTGTCAATACGTCCCAGAGATGGCAGCACCGTACGGCAGATGGAATTTTACCGCCAGTGGCGAGAATGAGAACTGTTTTAAATACTTAAACTGGCGACGTTTTCCTTACTTGAACAGCGTGCAATCATTCGTTTTCTGAATTTGCGTGGTGTGAAACCAATTGAAATTCATCGACAGTTGAAAGAGACATGTGGTGATGGAGTTACGGATGTGTCGAATGTGCGTTCGTGGGTGCGACAGTTTAATGAAGGCAGAACATCGTGTGACAACAAACCAAAAAAACCTCGGGCTCGCACGAGCCGGTCTGACGACATGATCGAGAAAGTGGAGAGAATTGTTTTGGGGGATCGCCGAATGACTGTTGAACAGATCGCCTCCAGAGGTGGCATTTCTGTGGGTTCCGTGCACACAATCCTGCATGACGACCTGAAAATGCGAGAAGTGTCATCCAGGTGGGTGCCACGAATGCTGACGGACGACCAGACGGCTGCCCGTGTGGCACGTTGCCGAGCAATGTTGACGCGCAACGACAGCACGAATGGGACTTTCTTTTCGTCGGTTGTGACAGTGGATGAGACGTGGATGCCATTTTTCAATCAGAAACAAAGCGCCAGTCAGCTCAATGGAAGCACACAGATTCACTGCCACCAAAAAAATTTCGGGTAACCGCCAGTGCTGAAAAAATGATGGAGTCCATGTTCTGGGACAGCGAGGGCGTAATCCTTACAAATTGCGTTCCAAAGGGCACTACGGTAACAGGTGCATCCTACGAAAATGTTTTGAAGAACAAATTCCTTCCTGCACTGCAACAAAAACGCCCGGGAAGGGCTGCGCGTGTGCTGTTTCACCAAGACAACGCACCCGCACATCGAGCTAACGTTACGCAACAGTTTCTTCGTGATAACAACTTTGAAGTGATTCCTCATGCTCCCTACTCACCTGACCTGGCTCCTAGTGACTTTTGGCTTTTTCCAACAACGAAAGACACTCTCCGTGGCCGCACATTCACCAGCCGTGCTGCTATTGCCTCAGCGATTTTCCAGTGGTCAAAACAGACTCCTAAAGAAGCCTTCGCCGCTGCCATGGAATCGTGGCGTCAGCGTTGTGAAAAATGTGTGCGTCTGCAGGGCGATTACGTCGAGAAGTAACGCCAGTTTCATCGATTTCGGGTGAGTAGTTAATTAGAAAAAAAATCGGAGGCCTTAGAACTTGAAAGCACCTCATATTACATATTCGTGTAGTACGTAAAGAAATATGAATGTTTTAGTTGGACCACTTTTTTCGCTTTGTGATAGATGGCGCTGTAATAGTCACAAACATGTGGCTCACAGTTTTAGACGAACAGTTGGTAACAGGTAGGTTTTTTAAATTAAAATACAGAACATAGGTACGCTTGGACATTTTATTTCGGTTGTTCTAATCTGATACATGTAGCTTCGTGAACTTATCATTTCTGAGAACGCATGCTGTTACGGCGTGATTACCTGTAAATAATGCAATAATTGCTCAGAATGATGTTCGTCAACCTAATTGCATTTGGCAATACCTGTAACGACATTCCTATCATCAGCGAGTAGTGCGCCTTCCGTAATGTTCGCACCCCCATTGACAATGCGCTGACACATATTGTCAGGCGTTGTCGGTGGATCACGATACCAAATATCCTTCACTTTCCCCACAGAAAGAAGTCAGGGGACGCCACATCCGGTGAACGTGCGGGCCACGGTATGGTGCTTCGACGACCAATCCACCTGTCATAAAATATGCTATTCAATACCGCTTCAACCGAACGCGAGCTATGTGCCGGACATCCATTGTGTTGGAAGTACATCGCCATTCTGTCATGCAGTGAAACATCTTGTAGTAACATCGGTAGAACATTACGTAGGAAATCCGCATACGCTGTACCATTTAGATTGCCATCGATAAAATGGGGGCCAATTATCCTTCCTCCCATAATGGCGCACCATACATTAACCCGCCAAGGTCGCTGATGTTCCACTTGTCGCAGCCATCGTGGATTTTCCGTTGCGCCATAGTGCATATTATGCCCATTTAAATTACCGCTGTTGATGAATGACGCTTCATCGCTAAATAGAACGCGTGCAAAAAATCTATTATCGTCCCGTAATTTCTCTTGTGCCCAGTGGCGGAACTGTACACGACGTTCCAAGTCATTGCCATGCAATTCCTGGTGCATAGAAATATGGTACGGGTGCAATCGATGTTGATGTAGCATTCTCAACACCAACGTTTCTGAGATTGCCGATTCTCGCGCAATTTGTCTGCTACTGAAGTGCGGATTAGCCGCGACAGCAGCTAAAACACCTGCTCGGGAATCATCATTTGTTGCAGGTCGTGGTTGACGTTTCACATGTGGCTGAACACTTCCCGTTTCCTTAAATAACGTAACTATCCGGCGAACGGTCCAGACACTTGGATGATCTCCAAGATACCGAGCAGCATACATAGCACACGCCCGTTGGGCATTTTGATCACAATAGCCATACATCCACACAATATCGACCTTTTCCGCAATTGGTAAACGGTCCATTTTAACACGAGTAATGTATCACTAAGCAAATACCGTCCGCACTGGCGGAATGTTACGTGATACCACGTACTTATACATTTGTGACTATTACAGCACCATCTATTACAAACCAAGAAAAGTGGTCCAACTAAAACATTCATATTTCTTTACGTACTACACGAATAGGTAATAAAAAATAGGGGATCCTATTTAAAAAAAGGCAGTCGATATCCGTTTGACCTATGGCAGCGCCATCTAGCGAGCCAACCATAGCGCCATCTGGTTTCCCCCTTCAAGCTAGACGAGTTTCGTTCTTTGTAATTTATTCGTTTGACGCTTATTTCGTGAGATATTTGTCCCGGTCACTATCAATGGACCAACCTGTATATCACAGAAATATACGTACGGGGTGACAATTATTGAACGATACGAAATGACTTCTGAACAGTTTACGTCAGAACGTTCAAGCAGCGCGGTTGCCGCGGGTCATGATGGTTTGGTTTGGCCACGAAGCCCACTTTCTTTTGGATGCGTTCGTACAGTAAGCTAAACTGGCGCAATCGGGGCACTGAGAATCCGCATTTCGCGATCGAGAAGTCTCTTCACCCTCAACGGGCAACTGTGTGGTGTGCTGTGTCCGGCCACGGAATAATCGGTGCGATATTTCTCGATGGCTCGGTGGCTCCCGCACGGTCCGTGACGGTTTAGGAAGAGGATTTCGTCCCCAACATCCAAAGTGACGCTGATTTCGACGAGATGTGTGTCGACCTCATTGAAGCAGGCCAGTGTTCGATGTCCTGGAGGAGCACTTTGGGGACCGGATTCTGGCTCTGGGGTACCCAGGGGCCAATGACATGCCGTTGGCCGCCGTAATCTCCAGATCTGAACACGTGCGACTCCTTTTTGTGTGGCTGTATTAAAGACAAGGTGTACAGCAATAACCCCAAAACCATTGCTGAGCTGAAAACAGCCGTTCAGGAGGTCATCGGCGCCATCCACGTTCCGACACGTCAGCGAGCCATGCAGAATGTCGCTATTCTGCGGCGCATCATCGCCAATGGTGGCAGCCATATCGAACATGTCATAACCTAAATCCCAGTATCTGTAGCGATGTTTAACTGTCGAATAAAGTGTGTGCACGTTGCAGTTTGTAACTAATTTACGTTTTTTCCTTTTAGTTCAGTAATTGCTACCCTGTACATATGTATGTTGTAACCTCCCCACACGAAATAATTAAATGAATTTAAATATGAATAATGAAAGTGATTCTAATTCAGTGTAACCTCAGAACAAAATCGCTTCCCATTTATAATCTCCGTACAGAAATGCATTCACATTTAATGTACCCACAAAATTCTTTTCTCATTTAATGTAAGCACCAAACAGAAAAATTCTTAAACCTCATAATAAAAAAAATAAATTCAGTAACCTGGTAAAATTTAGGACGACAGCAGTGGTGCGTCATTGCCCTGTAAGCAAAAATTCTTACCTCAATAAAAACGGCGAATATATCTGCTCTTACTCAACATTTTTCCGGCACAGCTCCGTGCAATGCTGGCCTATACATTTGTGATTTGTGAAAGGAAGCAACTGATTTTTTTGAAATGAATGCTTTTTTTGAAAAAAAATTACTTTATATTACAAAAATTATTATTAGGACATTTTTTTTAAAACATTTGGATGACAGTTCAGATACATTACTAGACATGCGCGAGGCTGCTTTTTACCTTATACAATAATACTCAGGCTCCGGACTCCCGACCAGAGCAGACTGCAGGCAAGCGCAGACAACCTCAGACTAGCGACTACCAACAACTAACTGCTGCAGTTACACAGTTCGTACTCAGTCAACACTGCTCTCTGGTCAGCGATTCTCTTATCCCTTGCATATCGCAGGCAGCCCATACCTCTTACAATGTTCCCCATCTCCACCTAAGATACTGCGCCAATTTCAACCACACTCTGCGCGCATATCCCTTACAGTCACGCAGCAATCGCTGTCGGAGTAAGAACCAAGAACCCCTTGTAGTTCAGGGTATATAAGCAATGGTAAGACAGAGATCTAGGAACCAGGTTTTAAATTGTAAGACATTTCCAGGGGCAGATGTGGACTCTGACCACAATCTATTGGTTGTGAGCTGTATATTAAAACTGAAGAAACAGCAAAAAAGGCGGGAATTTAGGGAGATGGGACCTGGATAAGCTGAAAGAACCAGAGGTTGTACAGAGTTTCAGGGAGAGCATAAGGAAACGTTTGACAGGAATGGGGGAAAGAAATACAGTAGAAGACGAATGGGTAGCTCTGAGGGATGAAGTAGTGAAGGCAGCAGAGGATCAAGCAGGTAAAAAGACGACGGCTAGTAGAAATCCTTCGGTAACGGAAGAAATACTGAATTTAATTGATGATAGGAGAAAATATAAAAATGCAGTAAAAGAAGCAGGCAAAAAGGAATACAAACGTCTCAAAAATGAGATCGACATGAAGTGCAAAATGGCTAAGCAGGGATGGCTAGCGGACAATTTAAGGATGTAGAGGCGCATATCACTAGGAGTACGATAGATACTGCCTACAGGAAAAATAAAGACACCTTTGCACAAAAGAGAACCACTTGCATGAATATCAAGAGCTCAGATGGAAACCCAGTTCTAAGCAAAGAAGGGAAAGCAGAAAGGTGGAAGGAGTATATAGAGGGTCTATACAAGGGCGATGTGCTTGAGGACAATATTATGGAAATGGAAGAGAATGTAGAATGTAGACAACATTCCATTAGAACTGCTGACACCCTTGGGAGAGTCAGGTCAAACAAAATTCTACCATCTAGTGATCAAGATGTATGAGACAGGGAAAATACCCTCAGACTTCAAGAAGAATATAATAATTCCTCTCTCAAAGAAAGCAAGTGTTGACAGATGTGAAAATTACCGAACTATCAGTTTCATAAGCCACGGATGCTAAATACTAACGCGAATTCTTTGCAGACGAATGGAAAAAATAGCAGAAGCCGACCTAGGGGAAGATCAGTTTGGATTCCGTAGAAATGTTGGAACACGTGAGGCAATACTGACCCTACGACTTATCTTAGAAAATAGATTAAGGAAAGGCAAACCTACGTTTCTAGTATTTGTAGACCTAGAGAAAGCTTTTGACAATGTTGACTGGAATACTCTCTTTCAAATTCCGAAGATGGCAGGGGTAAAATACAGAGAGCGAAAGACTATTCACAATTTGTACAGAAACCAGATGGCAGTTATAAGAAGCGAGGGGCATGAAAGGCAAGAAGTGGTTGGGAAGGGAGTGAGACAGGGTTGTAGCCTCTGCCTGATGTTATTCAATCTGTATATTGAGCAAGCAGTAAAGGAAACAAAAGAAAAATTCGGAGTAGGTATTAAAACCCATGGAGAAGAAATAAAAACTTTGAGGTTCGCCGATGACATTGTAATTCTATCAGAGACAGCAAAGGACCCGGAAGAGCAGCTGAACGGGGTGGACAGTGTATTGAAAGGAAGATGTAAGATGAACATCAATAAAAGCAAAACGAGGAGAATAAGTCGGGTGAAGCTGAGGGACTTAGATTAGTAAATGATACACTTAAAGTAGTAAAGGAGTTTTGCTATTTGGGGAGCAAAATAACTGATGATGGTTGAAGTAGAGAGGATATAAAATGTAGACTGGCAATGGCAAGGAAAGCGTGTCTGAAGAAGAGAAATTTGTTAACATCGAGTATAGATTTAAGTGTCAGGAAGTCGTTTCTGAAAGTATTTGTATGGAATGTAGCCATGTATGGAAGTGAAACGTGGACGATAAATAGTTTGGACAAGAAGAGAATAGAAGCTTTCGAAATGTGGTGCTACAGAAGAATGCTGAAGTTTATATGGGTAGATCACATAACTAATGAGGAGGTATTGAATAGGATTGGGGAGAAGAGGAGTTTGTGGCACAACTTGACAAGAAGAAGGGACCGGTTGGTAGGACATGTTCTGAGGCATCAAGGGATCACCGATTTAGTGTTGGAGAGGAGCGTAGAGGGTAAAAATCGTAGAGGGAGACCAAGAGATGAATACACAAGCAGATTGAGAAGGATGTAGGTTGCAGTAAGTACTGGGAGATGAAGAAGCTTGGACAGGATAGAGTAGCATGGAGAGCTGCATCAGACAAGTCTCTTGACTGAAGACCACAACAACAGGCAATGCGATGCGTCAAAAACAGCCGTATCATGGATAACGTTAAAATTTATTGTTATTGTTATTCGCAATAAATTTCACTAACAGTGAATGTACTTATAAAATTATACGACGGCCATTAAATAATTAAAGAGGCAAATTGGTCTGGAGAAAAAAGCGTTCATTTTTACAAAACAATACGTTTTCTACTTTTCAGCATAATCCCGTTGAATATTTACGCACTTGTTCCAACGGGCTAGAAGCTCTTTTATTCCGGCTGCAAAGAACTCTTTATCTTGATGTTTAAACCAATTTTCCACAATCTTATTCGAGTCTTCGTTGTCCTGGAATCTCTTTCCACGCAATGCCTCCTTCAGTACACCAGACAAATGTAAATCACTAGGAGCTAAATCAGGGCTGTAAGGGGTATGAAGCAGTACTTGTCAGCCATTTTGTCGATGGTTTGACGGGTTAGTTGAGCAATATGAGGACGTGCGTTGTATTGCTGGAGAATCACACCTCTCCTCTCAGATCCACGATGTCTCTCTCTCATGGCTGGCCTCACCTTGTTTAAAAGCAAATCCAAGTTGTATTGGCTGTTCACTGCACGCTGCTCTTCGAGATAGACACAGAAAACTGGACCTTCAGCATCCCAAAACACCGTCAACACGGCTTTTCCTGCTGATGCTTGGGTTTGGAATTTTTACTTGACAGGTGAGTTGGAGTGCTTCCACTCCATGCTTTGTCTTTTTGATTCTCGCTCATAATAGTGAACCCAAGTTTCATCACAAGATAAAATTTTGTTTAGAAATTGCTCACCTTCTCTTTCATAACGTTCTTCTAGCTCTGTGCACACTCTCACCCTAGTTTCATCGTGTAGCCTTGTCAACTCTTTAGGGACCCATCATGCACGTATTTTGCGGTACTTCGGCTTGTTACTGATAATGTTATGAACTGTACCAGTACTAACTTGAATCTTATCAACTATCATTTCCACAGTCACACGGCGGTCGGCACGAATAGCGTCATCAATTAGACTTTCGAGTGACGGAATTAAAACTGCAACTGGTCGGCAGAACGGTGTTCGTTAGTCACTGAGTCTCGACCATTTTTGAACCACTCTACCCAGTTGTAAAAATTTCCACTATTCATACAACCTTTACCATAAATTTCAGACACTGATTTCTCGCCTTCTATGTGATCAAAACTATCCGGAAACCTGGCTGAAAATAACTTACGAGTTCGTGGCGCCCTCCATTTGTAATGCTAGGATTCAATATGATGTTGGCCCATCCTTAGCCTTGACGACAGCTTCCACTCTCGCAGGCATACGTTCAATCACGTGTTGGAAGGTTTCTTGGGAAATGGTAGCCCATTCTTCACGGATTGCTGCACTGAGGAGAGGTATCGATGTCGGTCGGTGAGGCCTGGCACGAAGTCGGCGTTACAAAACATCCCAAGGTGAGGATTCCGTGCAGTCCAGTGCATTACAGGCATGTTATTGTCGGGAACAACTCCGCCACAGGCCGTGCGTTATGAACAGGTGCTCGATCGTTTTGAAAGATGCAGTCGCCATCCCCGAATTGCTCTTCGACAGTGGGAAGCAATAAGGTGCTTAAAACATCAATGTAGACCTGTGCTGTGATAGTGCCACGCAAAAAAACAAGGGGGCTCCATGAAAAACACGACCACACCATAACACCACCGCCTCAGAATTTTACTGTTGCCGCTACACACGCAGGCAGATGACGTTCACCGGGCATTCGCCATACCCGCACCCTAGCAACGGATCGCCACATTGTGTACCGTGATTCGTCACACCACACAGCGTATTTCCAGTGTTTACGCTCCTTACACCACGCGAGGCGTCGTTTAGTATTTAGCGCCGTGGTGTGTGGCTTATGGCTCGACCAAGAAATCCAAGTTTTCTCACCTCCCGTCTACTTGTCGTAGTACTTGCAGTGGATCCTGAAGCAGTTTGGAGTTCCTGTGTGATGGTCTGGACAGATGTCTGCCTGTTACACATTACGACCCTCTTCAACTGTCGGCGGTCTCTGTCAGTCAACAGACCAGGTCGGTCTGTACGCTTTTGTGCTGTACGTGTCCCTTCACGTTTCCACTTCACTATCACATCGGAAACAGTGGACCTGGGGATGTTTAGTGTGGTAATCTCGCGTAAAGACGTATGACACAAGTGACACCCAGTCACCTGACCACGTTTGAAGTCCGTGAGTTCTGTGGGGTGCCCCATTCTGCTCTCTCACGATATCTGATGACTGCTGAGGTCGCTGACATGGAGTACCCGGCAGTAGGTGGCAGCACAATGCACCTAATATGAAAAACGTATGTTTTAGGGGGTCTCTGGATCTTTTGATCGCATGGTGTACCTTTATATGTACATTATGCATGTTTCTTTGTAGGAGTGTTTCATAACTTTTGACTGTTATCATGAATGCATGGAAACTATCTTTTTCGATATCACAGTACAAACACAGTTGATTTTTGTTTTCATTTCTAATGGAGAATCGGCGAAATTAATAAGGAGGCAGTGTCGGTTTTTAGTATAAGAATAAAGCGTAATTACGGCCAATTGCAGTGGTGGGGAAAAAAATTAGTACACCTGGAAAGATGAGGTCGATTGTGATGAATGTGCCAGCTTTGGGACAGTAGATGTACTGATAGTGGTTTCAGTTTCGTCCACCAACAGAAGCGTAGAGCCATCTGTGTCTACGCTTTAGTAGGCAAAGCTCGTATCCAGAAGTGTGAGTGTGGTGCAGGCGTGTTGAGCAAGGAGGCGGCCGTGCCGCAGCCGTGCACTCGAGCTGCCTGCAGCCAACTGAGCGAGTCCGGAAGGGGCCAGACTGCGCCCCTCCGAGGGGCGGGACCGAGCTTTTGGTGGACTGGGGCACGAGTTGGACGAGCTGCGCCAGCTGTGCGACTGTGCTGGTGTCAGTGGTCGCGGCTACACGCTCACACTTGCAGACGAGGATCTGTACATCCTCGCAGTACAGACGAGCGCTAGCAGCGTTGTATTGCTAAAGGCAGCAGCGGCCTGTCGTACAGCTAAGAAAGCAGCTCAGAGGGTTTGTGTGCCCAACTGTTGCAAACTGTGGGCACGCAGACCTCTAACCCGCCTTCCATTCACGCCGCAGCATCGACGTGCGCTGCTTGGATTGTGGCGTCAGAGGATCGCTTGGAAGATGGCATGGCACGCCGTGGTGCTCAGCGATGAAAGGAGATTCCGCCTGCACGCAATTGATTGTCGTTTGCGCGTAGACTTTAGACCTGGCAAGTGCTGTCTCTTTGACTGAGTATTGCTCATCAGTGTGGGATCCGTACCAGGTCGGGTTGACGGATGACACAGAGAAGATCCAAAGAAGAGCGGCGCGTTTCGTCACAGGGTTATTTGGTAAGCGTGATAGCGTTACGGAGATGTTTAGCAAACTCGAGTGGCAGACTTTGCAAGAGAGGCGCTCTGCATCGCGGTGTAGCTTGCTCGACAGGGTTCGCGAGGGTGCGTTTCTGGATGAGGTATCGAATGTATTTCTTCCTGTGGTGTCACCGCCAGACACCACACTTGCTAGGTGGTAGCCTTTAAATCGGCCGCGGTCCGTTAGTATACGTCGGACCCGCGTGTCGCCACTGTCAGTGATTGCAGACCGAGCGCCGCCACACGGCAGGTCTAGAGAGACTCCCTAGCACTCGCCCCAGTTGTACAGCCAACTTTGCTAACGATGGTTCACTGACTACATACGCTCTCATTTGCCGAGACGATAGTTAGCATAGCCTTCAGCTACGTCATTTGCTACGACCTAGCAAGGCGCCATTACCAGTCACTATTGATATTGTGAATCATGTACCGTCAAGAGCGACGTTCATCATTAACGGATTAAAGTTAAGTATTCCAGCAGCTACGTCCGTTTTTCTAAATTATAATTTCCTTGTCCTGTTGCAGACCTCACGCCGGCCTGCGTGAGCTAAAACGCGTGCCTTTCGGCCTCCTCTACTAACACGGTGTTGGCTCTACTGCCAACCAAAACACTTCCCCCTACTTATACCACCCGAGGAGATCACGAATGTAAAATTAGACAGATTCGAGCGCTCACGGAGGCTTTCCAGCAGTCGTTCTTCCCGGGAACCATACCTGACTGGAACAGGAAAGGGAGGTAATTACAGTGGCACGTAAAGTGCCCTCCGCCACACACCGCTGGCTGGCTTGTAGATGTAGATGTAGACTGGATTCGGCCAAGGCGCATTCGCCCCGCCGCAGATCTTACGGCCGGCCACGGTGGCCGTACGGTTCTAAGCGCTGCAGTCCGGAACCGCGGGACTGCTACGGTCGCAGGTTCGAATCCTGCCGCGGGCATGGATGTGTGTGATGTCCTTTGGTTAGTTAGGTTTAAGTAGTTCTAAGTGTAGGGGAGTGATGACGTCAGATGCTAAGTCCCAGAGCAATTTGAACCATTTGAACCAGATCTTACGGTCTATGGTCTGGTAAGCAACTCACGTTCACCTTTCGTGTTTCTGGAGGGGACCCTGAATATCTACCAAGTGGTACGTGCAGAATATTGCTACACCCCTTCTTCTGACTGCCTCGAGCAGGAAGGTGATGCTTTCTTCCAGCAGGACAACGCTCGCCCACGAAACTGAGCGTGCAGCCACTGCCCTCTGCAGCACCATCTCCGGACTCCTCCCCACCCGAGCACGTGCGGGATGAGAAGTGACTCGTGCGACTCGTCAACTGACGGCGCTTACAGAAGCACGTCAAGTGGTCGGATAGGCGTGGCATAACGTGTCTCAGCCGTGGCCAGGTTTCTGCCAGACCGTATCACTTAGTTGGCACGGCTGCGTTGTTTGCCTTCCTCTTGTGGTCACTGGCGCCACTGGGTTTCGTAAGCGCTGCCTGTCCGCGAGTGGCAGCAGCGGCGCTTATCGATATGTAGTTGTGCTGCCCTTTGGGGCGACCTCGCCGTTCTTCCGTCTGGCGTAAACGTGGTGGAGTTCGCTTGGGGATGCGGGAGGAGAAGAGCGACGACACGGCGGGAGCGCTGGCGGCGCGCACGGACTGCCGCATCCAAGGGCTGTGGCCACGAGGCTGCACGACCCCGTCCTAAACCGGACCCTGCATGTTTGAGTGCATTACAATCTGCGTGGAGAAAGCTCCTCCACTGTCATATCTGGCGATCCTCCAGTGACTCAGGTTCACGTTGCTGGTCGTAGTATCGTCGAGGCGAAGAGCAGCGAGTGGAGTCCTCGGGGAAGACGGATCTCATTAGCTTTCCTTTACTTCTTATTGCTATTTACTGCGTTCAACTTCTTGCAATTCGTCGAGTTCAACCAGCGGTAATTTTTCCTACCTGGTGGCCGGTTACCTGCCCTGGGCGTCAGTGTATGTGACGGCAGGTTACTTTCCCTCTCCTTGCCTCCGCTGTCCGGTGAGGCGTGAGAGTCTGACAGCTTCTTGATTCTTGGTTGGGTGGCGTCTTCTACTTTAGTGGGAGTCATTGCTTCTTGTTACGGGCGCTCTATGCACACTATTCTGCGGCTGAAGCCCAGACTGCCGGTTCCGGCCTTGGCGTAATTTTGCATTTGTTTTGTTGTATGTCACGTAGCCTCACCAAGATTATTATTAGTCGCTCATTAGACTGCCACTAGTCCGAGTTACCATCTCGAGGTCTTAGTGCAACTCTCGGCTGCCTTTCTCTTCGCTCGCGAAAGTGTTTTTGGTGTGACCAACTCAGAGGTCGATTCCTGGAGCACCATCCTGTCACTGGCCCTTACGTTTTATTTTATTATTGTAGTATTAAGTTACCATCATTTGTCTCATCTGTTTGGTGTTTGTTTTCTTTAAATTAACTTTTCCTATACCATTCGCGGTTTCACAGTATATTTGTTAAATATTTTGTAATTGCGTTAAAGGCCTTCAGCTGTGATTGTGGTTACGTGCCTTAAAAGTCTGATTCCGACATCGCTAGCTCGTTTTCAAAAATTATTTCTTGAAATAAATGAGTGAAATTGCTAAGCAAACCAATAGTAGTTGATTCGGGACCCGTCCACAATCGTAACCCAATGCTGCCTCGCTTAATTACCAGGTTTCAGTATCCAAGGTAAGTATTCGCCATCTAGTTCACTCAGCATCACCCGACTTAATTCGACTACATTCCAGTATCCTCGTTTTGCTTTTGTTGATGTTCATCTTATATCCTCCTTTCAAGACACTGTCCATTCCGTTCAACTGCTCTTCCAGGTCCTTTGCTGTCCCTGACAGAATTACAATGTCATCGGCGAACCAAAGTTTTTATTTCTTCTCCATGGATTTTAATACCTACTCCGAATTTTTCTTTTGTTTCCTTTACTGCTTGCTCAATATAGAGATTGAATAACATCGGGGACAGGCTACAACCCTGTCTCACTCCCTTCCCAACCACTGCTTCCCTTTCATGCCCCTCGACTCTTATAACTGCCATCTGGTTCCTGTACAAATTGTAAATAGCCTTTCGCTCCCTGTATTTTACCCCTGCCACCTTCAGAATTTGAAAGAGATTATTCCAGTCAACATTGTCAAAAGCTTTCTCTAAGTCTACAAATGCTAGAAACGTAGGTTTGCCTTTTCTTAATCTTTCTTCTAAGATAAGTCGTAGGGTCAGTATTGCCTCACGTGTTCCAACATTTCTACGGCATCCAAACTGATCTTCCCGGAGGTTGCCTTCTACTAGTTTTTCCATTCGTCTGTAAAGAATTCGCGGTAGTTATTGCAGCCGTGACTTATTAAACTGATAGTTCGGTAATTTTCACATCTGTCAACACCTGCTTTCTTTGGGATTGGAATTATTATATTCTTCTTCAAGTCTGAGGGAATTTCGCCTGTCTCATACAGTCAAAAATTAAACCACGTGTACCTAATGGAAATTTGGGAAAAGCAATCGTCACCGAGGTTAATGCGTCGGTAAAGAGGGAGGAAAGGGTTACATCTAAATGAAAGGAAAAATGCAAATGAAATTGGTGAAATTAATTTTGAGAAAGGGTAAAGTTAATGAACAAAGTAAATGCGCGGTCGTTACGTCAATTAGATATTTGAGATTTCGGGAAAATTACGGTCGCCAGTCCTATGGACAACTACTATAGTAACTGAAAAAGAAAGGTTAATGCACAGATAATTAGCACTAAAAGCGTGTTGTGTGAAAACTGAATGTTTGTCAGAAGTAATAAATTTCGCTACACTCTGACTTAATTTAGCAAAAGAATTAATAAAACCTGCAAACTGAAAGTTAATTTAGTGACTGAAATTAATAGTGAACTATACTGAACTTTGCTTCTGAAGCACTACGAAATTAAATAAAATAAGGTTACTCTTGGGCTACCTCAACAATCATCTCAAAAGCTACGTGAATCTATGCAATTTAGAAATATGAGATTTAACTTTGAACTTGAATTAAATGATTTTGAACAATTAAAAATAGTAAAATTTAGTACGTACCAAGCTGAACTTCAGTCACAGGTAAGCTAAAGTATCGTTTAACAAAACTCGCACTCTTAATTTGTGCTTGTGTAATCTAAATATTGTAGCCAGCTATGAATACTTTAACTGAACTTTGAAATTAAAGCAGTGAAATGGAATGCTATTACTTTAATGCTGGCGTTTGAGTTTCAACGACACTCGGGTTCATTCCGGAAAAGGAAGGGACCCTGCTTGGTAAGGCAATTGGGACAATGAGCAACAAAGGTTCATCCTAAGTTGCTGTATTTTAGTGATGCAAATGGAACAATTTGAAAAGCTGAGGTCTGCCATACTGTTCTAAAACTTTACGCGCTTTCAGTCACCCTTGTTGGTTGATTGAAGGTTTGAAGTCGTCGATCGTGGAGTTGGCGACAGTCACTCATTGTCGGCCGTCGCTGTTGCAGAAGCTGGATGTTGGCGCGCCTTCTTCTCGACACGGTCACCAGGCGAAACGGGCTCTTGATGTGCGCCAGCTAATGCTTCCCGTCCGCGACACCGTGTCAGAAACTATCATAGCAATCCGAGCGCAATTACATGCTGCCAAACCCCGAAAGCGCGGCAACTCGCGGGAGCGTCACACTCGACCTATCGATGTAATCGTTCGATAGCATAGTTTTCCCTAGGCAAGACCCAGTGTAAATATACAAATAGTATTTAACAAACATTATTATACATCGACGTAAATGCAAATATATATATATATATATATATATATATATATATATATATATATACAAATTGTAAAACAATTATAATATACAGGGTGTTACAAAAAGGTACGGCCATACTTTCAGGAAACATTCCTCACACACAAAGAAAGAAAATATGTTATGTGGACATGTGTCCGGAAACGCTTACTTTCCATGTTAGAGCTCATTTTATTTCTTCTCTTCAAATCACATTAATCATGGAATGGAAACACACAGCAACAGAACGTACCAGCGTGACTTCAAACACTTTGTAACAGGAAATGTTCAAAATGTCCTCCGTTAGCGAGGATACATGCATCCACCCTCCGTCGCACGGAATCCCTGATGCGGTGATGCAGCCCTGGAGAATGGCGTATTGTATCACAGCCGTCCACAATACGAGCACGAGGAGTCTCTACATTTGGTACCGGGGTTGCGTAGACAAGAGCTTTCAAATGCCCCCATAAATGAAAGTCAATAGTGTTGAGGTCAGGAGAGCGTGGAGGCCACGGAATTGGTCCGCCTCTACCTATCCATCGGTCACCGAATCTCTTGTCGACAAGCGTACGAACACTTCGACTGAAACGTGCAGGAGCTCCATCGTGCATGAACCACATGTTGTGTCGTACTTGTAAAGGCACGTGTTCTAGCAGCACAGGTAGAGTATCCCGTATGAAATCATGATAACGTGCTCCATTGAGCGTAGGTGGAAGAACATGGGGCCCAATCAAGACATCACCAACAATGCCTGCCCAAACGTTCACAGAAAATCTGTGTCGATGACGTGATTGCACAATTGCGTGCAGATTCTCGTCAGCCGACACATGTTGATTGTGAAAATTTACAATTTGATCACGTTGGAATGAAGCCTCATCCGTAAAGAGAACATTTGCACTGAAATGAGGATTGACACATTGTCGGATGGACCATTCGCAGAAGTGTACCCGTGGAGGCCAATCAGCTGCTGATAGTGCCTGCACACGCTGTACATGGTACGGAAACAACTGGTTCTCCCGTAGCACTCTCCATACAGTGACGTGGTCAACGTTACCTTGTACAGCAGCAACTTCTCTGACGCTGACATTAGGGTTATCGTCAACTGCACGAAGAATTGCCTCGTCCATTGCAGGTGTCCTCGTCGTTCTAGGTCTTCCCCAGTCGCGAGTCATAGGCTGGAATGTTCCGTGCTACCTAGGACGCCGATCAATTGCTTCGAACGTCTTCTTGTCGGGACACCTGTGTTCTGGAAATCTGTCTCGATACAAACGTACCGCGCCACGGGTATTGCCCCGTGCTATTCCATACATCAAATGGGCATCTTCCAACTCTGCGTTTCTAAACATTGCACTGACTGCAAAACCACGTTCGTGATGAACACTAACCTGTTGATGCTACGTACTGATGTGCTTGATGCTAGTACTGTAGAGCAATGAGTCGCACGTCAACACAAGCACCGAAGTCAACATTACCTTCCTTCAATTGGGCCAACTGGCGGTGAATCGAGGAAGTACAGTACATACTGACGAAACTAAAATGAGCTCTAACATGGAAATTAAGCATTTCCGGACACATGTCCACATAACATTTCTTTATTTGTGTGTGAGGAATGTTTCCTGAAAGTTTGGCCGTACCTTTTTGTAACAGCCTGTATAAAGGCACAGAAATGTCATATCTTCAGGTAACAAAATAAGGAAAAAATTTACAGTACAATAGATGGAAATAGGAGGATATGCGTTTCCGGCGTTACAGTTTCTGCAGGGAAGTGGCAACGACTTGTTGAGTCCATCCCACGTCGAGTTGGTGCAGTACGCCGGGCAGTAGGGGGACCGGCGCGAGACTGGCAGCTACGCCGTGGCTCTCGCCCCCTCGGCGTACGTAGCGATGCGGCCTCGGCGGATCCGCAGCGGCCGACTCCGCCGACTGCCCGCGTTACGCAGCTCGCTCGATCGCTCCAAACAATGCTACAGCTTTGACCGGATCTGCCGTAACAACGACGTCGGGCCAAAATCGGTGTTGGTCAATGGCATCTTCCCTGTACAAAGGAAAAGATAACCGTAATTGTTTGTTTCTGAGAACTTTTTATTCCTTTTTTCTACGTCGCCCCCCCCCCCGCCTCCCCTCTCCCTCCCCCTCCCGTACTAGGTGTCGCAGGTGTAAAAGACTGATGGGTACACGCTAGGGCCGTTGATAAAATGTCGATATTTATTCCAAAAAATATCGACGTGCTTCTGATCATACGTTTCCCAACTAAATCGATATCGAAATGGCAGCAAAGAATGTCGATATTTTCTTTTTTCCCACATCAAAAAAAAATTTTGCACCAGCCCGTTTCCCAGAAGTCCTCAAGATAGACGTTGACTGTGTATGTTGTATCACAGACACAGTCCCTCTCGCCCTTCAGAGATGTCAGTAAACCCGCCCACAGATGTAAACAAACGTGCATGAGCAGCGCCTATTAGACGGAGGGGGTCCGACAGCCGATCAGTTCCACTCATTCCACGAGGAAGGAGGTACACGGCTCGTGTTGTCTGCAGTTCAACCGTGCCTAGACGGTCAGTACCGCGGTCTGATCGCTTCCGCCATTACTTTGTGCCAGGAAGGGCTCTCAACAAGGGAAGTGTCCGTCTCGGAGTGAACCAAAGCGATGTTGTTCAGACATGGAGGAGATTCAGAGAGACAGGAACTGTGGATGAAGTGCCACGCTCAGGCCGCCCGAGGGCTACTACTGCAGTGGATGACCGCTACCTACGGATTATGGCTCGGAGGAACCCTGACAGCAACGCCACCGTGTTAGATAATGATTTCGTGCAGACACAGGACGCCGTGTTACGACTCAAACTGTGCACAGTGGGATGCATGATGCACAACTTCACTCCCGACGTCCGTGGCGAGGTCCATCTTTGCAACCACGACACCATGCAGCACGGTACAGATGGTCTCCAGAAACATGCCGAATGGACCGCTCAGGATTGGCATCACCTTCTCTTAACCCATGGTTGTCGCATATGCCTTCAACCAGACAATCGCCGGAGACGTGTTTGCAGGCAACCCGGTCAGGGTGAACGCCTTAGACACACTGTCCAGCGAGCGCAGCAAGGTGGAGGTTCCCTGCTGTTTTGGGGTGGCATTACTTGGGGCCGACGAACGCCGCTTCTGGTCACGGAAGGCGCCGTGACGGCTGTACCATACGTGAGTGCCGTCCTCCGATCGGCAGTGTAACCGTATCGGCAGCATATTGGCGAGGCATTCGTCTTCATGGACGACAATTCCCCCCCCCCCCCCCCCTCAAATCGTGCACATCTTGTAAATGACTTCCTTCATGATAACGACATCGTTCGACTAGAGTGCCCACCAGTTGTCCAGACATGAACCCTATCGACAATGCCTAGGATAGATGGAAAAGGGCTCTTTATGGACGACGTGATCCACCAACTACTCTGAGGGATCTACGCTGAATCGCATTTGAGGAGTGGGACAATCTGGATCGACAGTGGCTTGATGAACTTGTGGATAGTACGCCACGACGAATACAGGCATGCATCAATGCAAGAGGACATGCTGCTGAGTATTAGAGGTACCGGTGTGTACAGCAGTCTGGACCACCATCTCTCAAGGTCTCGCTATACGGTTGTACAACATGCAATGTGTGCTTTTCATTACCAGTAAAAAGGGCGGAAATGATGTTTATGTTGATCTCTATTCCAATTTTCTGTATAGGTTCCGGTTCTGAACCGAGGTGACGCAAAACATTTTTTTTTATTTGATGTGTAAAAATTACGATTTTTTCGTAGTTTCCGGTAAATATTTGTTCTCTATAAATTGTAGTAGAACATAGAATGAAATTTTCACTCTGCAGCGGAGTGTGCGCTGATATGAAACTTCCTGGCAGATTAAAACTGTGTGCCCGACCGAGACTCGAACTCGGGACCTTTGCCTTTCGCGGGCAAGTGCTCTACCATCTGAGCTACCCAAGCACGACTCACGCCCGCTCCTCACAGCTTTACTTCTGCCAGTATCTCGTCTCCCACCTTCCAAACTTTTCATATCAGCGCACACTCCGCTGCAGAGTGAAAATTTCATTCTGGAAACATCCCCCAGGCTGTGGCTAAGCCATGTCTCCGCAGTATCCTTTCTTTCAGGAGTGCTAGTCCTGCATGGTTCGCAGGAGAGCTTCTGTAAAGTTTGGAAGGTAAGAGACGAGATACTGGCAGAAGTAAAGCTGTGAGGACCGGGCGTGAGTCGTGCTTCGGTAGCTCAGATGGTAGAGCACTTGCCCGCGAAAGGCAAAGGTCCCGAGTTCGAGTCTCGGTCGGGCACACAGTTTTAATCTGCCAGCAACTTTTGTAGTAGAACATAATTTTACGTTCACCTGTGTGGAGGAGTCTAACTACTTTTGGAGCTTTCAACACCCCCAGTGTTTGTCTTTGGGTTTGTGAAGCAAGTCTAGGATACGTGGCACAAAGAAGAAGAAGTCCAATTGCACTGGGGCTGGCGGTGTGAATGAAATAAGAAGATTTCCGATGAGATGAAATACCACACCAGATGCGTTAAAAAAAAACCAAATTTTAACACAACTAATGTACTATTACTTGTCATCGACATTCTTCAAAAACGTGTGCTGAAAATGATGAACAAAAATCTAAACGACAAGGTTGGTCTTTGCGAAGGTCGGAGACGTGTGAGGGGGAATGCTGACGTAATCGGCGCTACCGCGTTTTTGCTACTGCTAGGTCGCTGGTGTTGGCAGAAGTGAAAGAAAAGGGAAGTCGACGTGGAGTGTCCCGGACAAATCCGATGTGTGACGATATCGAACGACGCACCCATCGGACACCTTTTATTGTTCACGATAAAGGATGACAACCAAAATAGTTGCAGGATAAAAATTTAATAAAACTCTTGACCAAGGTTTCAGAAGTAAAAAATCCTGAACAAGAAGACACTTTCATTAGCAAAACCTTAGCACCGGAAATGAGAAACATTAAAACTTAAGTAAAAGTGAAATTACCAAGTAATACAGGGACAAAATATTTTAGTTACTTACTAAAATTACATCATGCAACGGAGATTAATAAAACAAAATGATTCACACTATTGGAGCACGGGAAGAACTTGGCACTAAATCCGGGTGTATACAAAATTACTTGTAACGACTGCCCAAACTATTACATTGGACAGACAGGTAGAGCCATTAAAGCAAGGTATAAAGAACACATGCTAGGTAAAAATGGGAAAAAGGTACATAATTCCACGTTTGCCGAACATCTATGGCTCTTACAGCATACGCCACGTAAACTGGATGACGTAGAATTACTTCATGAAGCGAGTAAGGGTTACAAACTGGACTTGCTCGAAGAATTAGAGATTTTCAAGCATCTGTCTCTAAAAGATGGTTTTGTTCTTAATCAACAGGTGCAGCTTAGAAACAAAAAATTGTTAGACAGTTTCAAACCCCTCCTTGCCTTAATGTAATATAGTCTGGCTGACTAGAAGTTAGTTTTCTTGCTTGTTGATGCCGGTGAAATGCGCTTTTCCTGACTTGCTGGGATTTTACGTATTTTTGTTGTTTGCTGTTTGTGATTTTCGATGTGTTTATGTGGTTAATTGACTAGTATGTTTTGATTCACAACGATAGATGGTTTCGTTTTACTGTAACATTTTGGTTGTTTTCGCTAGTATGTATTTCGCCGCCTACGTTACGCGAGATTCTCGCACATTACACTAGTGCCCTCTCTCGTTAGATGTGTTCCATAGCGCAAGCTTCATCTGTTTGACACTCGGACACAGGTAAATTGGTTCCATATTTTCTATTTTACATAAATGTTTTTAAATGGTCTGATATGTTTTATTTTGAGAGGCACCATGCTCATACTGTGGCATCAAGCAGTCAGGCCTGCAAGATGAGTGGTCTGCCAAGCGAGTGGATTCATTCTTATTTATTCGTATTTCTCGCAAAAACATCAATGCCTGGATATGAGCTCTAGTACCCACAGTGAAGCTACAAATTATTCTCCTGTTTGAATAATACGCAACGGAAACGGATAACACACATCTGACTATTAGTAATTTACACAACTCTGACTGTTCATTACACACTGGCAATACCACATTTTCTTTCTCACCCAACGGCTTTGATCAACACGTGGCCATTGCACTGAATATGAGTGGCGCACACATTATAAATTCTGGATATCATGACAACATACTATTCGAAGGAAAATGTCACCAGTCTTATTCTTTTCACTATCTTTTTTATTCCGATAAATTCTATTATGGTTCAGAGATAACCTAAACACACCGTTACATTTTATATAACCATTACACACGAGAAACTCCGCCCAGTGGGCATGGCTTTACATTGGCGATTCTCTACCTTATGGTCTCGTAATTATCTAATGCTACAGTGCACTTTCTGGATAGGATGGTGGATCTTTTGCTATATCTCACACTTCGACTCTCACAATCATCATTACGAAAATTTCCTCCAGACCGAGCGGTACAAAAAGGAACATGCATAACCCACTACCTCTGAACCTATCTTGCTACTCTCCCATGCAAACCACACATACTTATATTACATGAAATACACCACACTGGCAACATGGAATAGTCACAACGTTATAATCACATCACTTTCAGCTTTCCCACTTCAATTAGTATTCATCCCAGTTTCACACGACACTGCCCCACTTCGTAACTTTTCTTTCCTACTATGAAATCTGCAGGATATATGCACGTCTTCCTGTGCAGTGCAAGCCAAGTGGCGTTGCTGGATAGACGGCTGACTCACCTTGCTTCACTCTCAAAGGATTATAGTTTGAATCTAGTGTCACACGGAAACATAACTCGCAAAGTAATATTAAGACCATATTCATCACACACGCGAGTCCTCAACTGATACCATGGACGAGTACTTCTCAATGTCTCAAACAGATTCAGACTCACACAGTACTCACCACGTGGAAGTATTTGTCTCTAATTTCAAGTCCTGCACACGCCATTTCTTAAATATTTCCAACTTATAGTACACACGCCAGTACTCCAGCTTAACTTAAGCACTCGGAAGTATTTCAACTTATTGCTACACGTGGTTTCATTGTGACCATTGGTCACTTCCAAAGATTACTACGATCCCCTTAATATTACCTGCCTGACATTTAATTCTCCCCACAAAAGTTCCTGAAATAGAGAAATTATTATTCTAAACTACTCTTAAGTATTCCTCATGCATACCATTCTCTCCACTCTTTTGTCTTTACGGAGCACACCCAAGACAGGTGTTACCAACACAAGATCCAGCGGCAGAGTCCTGAAAAATGGCCGTTCTTCAGGTCAGCTCGCACCTCCGTCAAGGTGGGGGAGCACCATGCTACCGTATTGGTCAGCCACATTTCAGGCGCTCAAAGCTCAGGTAAATTTCATCTCTTTGCTTCCACCAAAGGTGACCCACTATCTGTGGTTAGCAGACGACTATACATTCATTCATTTCGCAGATCTCACCAAATTGGATGTAGGGATTTATTTTGTGGGAGAGCACATGCGATCAACTAAATAAGTAAATGGTTGGTTGTTTTGGGGAAGGAGACCAGACAGCGAGGTCATCGGTCTCATCGGATTAGGGAAGGACGGGGAAGGAAGTCGGCCGTGCCCTTTGAAAGGAACCATCCCGGCATTTGCCTGTAGCGATTTATGGAAATCACGGAAAACCTAAATCAGGATAGCCGGACGCGGGATTGAACCGTCGTCCTCCCGAATGCGAGTCCAGTGTCTAACCACTGCGCCGCCTCGCTCGGTAATAAGTAAATTGTCATTCTTTCCTACACTGGTGTCCGGCTTCGGTATATTAAGTGAAATTGAGTTATTATTACAAAAAATATGTTGTTCTGACAAGAATAACGAAGAATGTTGTGCCTATGTTCAATGTCGGGCGGTACTGTACCCTTTCAATTTATTAAGACATAAGGTTTCAAAAATGGCTCTGAGCACTATGGGACTTAACATCTGTGGTCATCAGTCCCCTAGAACTTAGAACTACTTAAACCTAACCAACCTAAAGACATCACACACATCCATGCCCGAGGCCGGAATCGAACCTGCGACTGTAGCGGTCACGCGGTTCCAGACTGAAGCGCCTAGAACCGCACGGCCACACCGGCCGGCACATAAGGTTTCAATTAGCACAACTTTTAATAATTTTAATACGCTTATGTATGTATCCATGGATTTTAATATGCGCGAGTGTCTGGCACATACAAGTGCCCTCTCTCGGCGAAACCATCTGCCCTAGTGCTTTCACACTCTCGTCACGATAGTTCGTAGGCGAAGTAATGGTGCTAAACTGTTTACATTGACCCTGTGCCCATAATCATGTTGTACAAGTGGAGAAGATGTCTCAATTATTTACGACGCTTTTGGCACAATTGTTTTATTAATCTCCATTGCATGATATAATTTTAGTAAGTAACTAAAAGATTTTGTGCCTGTATTACTTTGGTAATTTCACTGTTACTTAAGCTTTACTGTTTCTCATTTCCGGTGCTAAGGTTTTACTAATGAAATTGTCCTCCTGTGCAGGATTTTTTACTTCTGATGAAGGTATATTTATATATACCGAAACCTTGGTCAGGAATTTTAATAAATTTTTATCCTGCAACTGGTTTGGCTGTCATCCTTTATCGTGAAGAATTTCAACAGTTGCTGTTTCAGCCATGCTTAAAATCTTGACCGTTTATTGTGTCATTTAGCTACCATTGTTAGCAAAGTGGTTATCACGATGCGTGAACGTGCGTCGTTTTCCTTTCATATCTTGCACTAAATGGGATAGGTTGGCTACTATCTGTTACAGAGTAACTAAAAAGAAATCAGTACTTGAATATACAGCTCTAAAGCCGGCAGTGTATTTGCAACGTTCAACCGATATTTTCATAAGCTGGTAGATCGATATTTTCTCTGTCGATATTTCGATGCTCTTTTTCGAAATATGTAGGCCTGCAATGAAATATTTTTAAATATCGATGTATCTACAGTCCTAGAGCACGCCGCAGATTGTTGACGCCTACGTAGTGGCGGGTATGCAACATGCATAGCGTGCCTGCACTGCGGGAACTCCAATTGGACAGGCGGAGCCAGAGTTGAGGAACGCTGCGAAGGGATGCAGGCGGAGAGACAGAAACTGAGAGAGAGAGAAGAGATACGGAGGGCAGGATCCAGGCGAGGCCTTTGCATAATGGGGCCGGCGACTTTTTTTGTGCTGTGCTGTGCTGCTGGAATGGGGTCAGGCGGCAGCGGACAGGGAGAGCCTGCTCTGGCGCACGCATTGTCTGCATCCCGCCAGGCGAGGCCCTTCTCCGATCAATAACTGCTGTCCTTCCATTAATTCGTTTGTCTGTTCACTCGTCCACTGTGCATAGGCGCGGGACGTTTCAGCAACAGCACAACGATAAACCTTCACGCATGTGAAACAGGCCAGTGTGTATGCTGCCAAAAGGCAAGAAAAACGCGGTAACGTAAGGTAGCCGGCCGAGGTGGCCGAGCGGTTCTAGGCGCTACAGTCTGGAACCGCGCGACCGCTACGGTCGCAGGTTCGACTCCTGCCTCGGGCATGGATGTGTGTGATGTCCTTAGGTAAGTTAGGTTTAAGTAGTTCTAAGTTCTAGGGGACTGATGACCTCAGAAGTTGAGTCCCATAGTGCTCAGAGCCATTTAATTTGAACTTAAGGCAGCACGAGAACTTGAAAGAACGCCTCACGCGCTCAGTATCTACAAGGGTGGGTCAATAAATAAGTCACAAACGCCATAATGTCGCTTATCGTTTTTAATTTCACGCCTTTAGGTAGCTACAATGTGGCAGCACTTGACGCCGATACATTTCCGGCAACCCAGGTCAAAAGAAGGGGGTGGGGGGGGGGGGGTGGCGGGGGAGGGTCAAATCGTGGTATCTGCTCCGTGCGGCAATTTCAGGCGGAGCAAAATTCATATTCTCGAAGAAAAAAAACTCGTGTTTCGCAACGCGCCTTGCATCCAGCGCACGTTAGTCTATCGATTATTCCTACGATTCTGAAACGCATCCCTGTTGGTTTTTGAAAATTTTTTAACACATTCTAAGTTGGCTTCTGACCAATCATAAGTTGAACTTTAAATGTGTGCATAGTGTACATGATGTCTCTGCCAGGCAAATCCCCATAGCATCAAGAAATAAAAAATTTTCCCACAGACAAATGGAGACGGGGCTGTACGAGCTGACCCAAATAAACTGGAAAGGCTGAATGCCAAGAGCTGTTTTCTTTATATCGTTGACTGGGTTTGCGAATGATAAGCGTTGTTATAATTATTGGCGAAATCCATAGATTCAGACTACCAGACTGGAAATAAACGACAAACAGGAATGACAGGTAAGGAAGATTTCATGTTATCTTATCGGTGTATCCAAGAAAATAATTATACAGATAATTTTTGCCAGACCGCTACATTACCTAGGGCAGTTATACAGCCCCCGGCTGACAGCCGCTTTAAGTTATAATCTCGCAATGGGGCGAATAACGCGTTGTTTTTTTTTTTTTTTTGTCATCAGTCTACTGACTGGTTTGATGCGGCCCGCCACGAATTCCGTTCCTTCTGCTAACCTCTTCATCTCAGAGTAGCACTTGCAACCTACGTCCTCAATTATTTGCTTGACGTATTCCAATCTCTGTCTTCCTCTACAGTTTTTGCCCTCTACAGCTCCCTGTAGTACCATGGAAGTCATTCCCTCATGTCTTAGCAGATGTCCTATCATCCTGTCCCTTCTCCTTATCAGCGTTTTCCACATATTCCTTTCCTCTCCGATTCTGCGTAGAACCTCCTCATTCCTTACCTTATCAGTCCACCTAATTTTCAACATTCGTCTATAGCACCACATCTCAAATGCTTCGATTCTCTTCTGTTCCGGTTTTCCCACAGTCCATGTTTCACTACCATACAATGCTGTACTCCAGACGTACATCCTCAGAAATTCCTTCCTCAAATTAAGGCCGGTATTTGATATTAGTAGACTTCTCTTGCCCAGAAATGCCTTTTTTGCCATAGCGAGTCTGCTTTTGATGTCCTCCTTACTCCGTGCCTAGGTAGCAGAATTCCTTAACTTCATTGACTTCGTGACCATCAATCCTGATGTTAAGTTTCTTGCTGTTCTCATTTCTACTACTTCTCATTATCTTCGTCTTTCTCCGATTTACTCTCAAACCGTACTGTGTACTCATTAGACTGTTCATTCCGTTCAGCAGATCATTTAATTCTTCTTCACTTTCACTCAGGATAGCAATGTTATCAGCGAATCGTATCATTGATATCCTTTCACCTTCTATTTTAATTCCACTCCTGAACCTTTCTTTTATTTCCATCATTGCTTCCTCGATGTACAGATTGAAGAGGAGGGGCGAAAGGCTACAGCCTTCTCTTACACCCTTCTTATTACTAGCACTTCGTTCTTGATCGTCCATTCTTATTATTCCCTCTTGGTTGTTGTACATATTGTATATGACCCGTCTCTCCCTACAGCTTACCCCTACTATTTTCAGAATCTCGAACAGCTTGCACCACTGTATATTGTCGAACGCTTTTTCCAGGTCGACAAATCCTATGAAAGTGTCTTGATTTTTCTTTAGCCTTGCTCCCATTTTTAGCCGTAACGTCAGAATTGCCTCTCTCGTCCCTTTACTTTTCCTAATGCCAAACTGATCGTCACCTAGCGCATGCTCAATTTTCTTTTCCATTCTTCTGCATATTATTCTTGTAAGCAGCTTCGATGCATGAACTGTTAAGCTGATTGTGCGATAATTCTCGCACTTGTCAGCTCTTGCCGTCTTCGGAATTGTGTGGATGATGTTTTTCCGAAAGTCAGATGGTATGTCGCCAGACTCATATATTCTACACGCCAACGTGAATATTCCTCAAATATTACAGGTATCAACATCCTCTCTCCAAAGCACTAACTACCACCACATCTCAACAACGACTGACTACTGGGACTTTTCAACAAGCACTGCCAGTGGAGGCGGCGGAATAAAACTCTTTGGCGCAATCTCTGGCGCTGTGGCTCAGTGTAGCCACCTTTCAATGTCATGCTGAGAAACTGGAGCATATGAATGAAATGTGAAAGTATTTCCTAACATAAAACTTTTTTCTTGTAGTAGGCACAATAAGCACTTGATATTGGTACTTCGTGGATTATATTCTTTCGTGTTCTTTATTTAAATTAGGACGATAAAAATTACCTCTGTTCCAAAACAGCCCCAGTATTTGGCATTTGTTCCAATTGCTGCAATATAAGAAAGCCCTTTTTGGTTTGATCTAGCAGACAGCGCCAAAATAGTGGTAATCAGATCGAGAAACCACACTAGTCTTGGGTACTATTAGTATTAACGGCTTTTTCAGTATTAGGCAACGACATTTTGGTTTTTCATGTAGCAAAACGTTTGACAAACTTTGGTGAGGTTATAGATTCTTTTACAGAAAGGTAAAAAAAATGTTCAAATGGCTCTGAGCACTATGGGACTTAACTTCTGAGGTCATAAGTCCCCTAGAACTTAGAACTACTAAAACCTAACTAAACTAAGGACATGACACACATCCATGCCCGAGGCAGGATTCGAACCTGCGACCGTTGCGGTCGCGCGGTTCCAGACTGTAGCGCCTAGAACCTCTGGGCCACCCCGACTGGCCGCAGAAAGGTAAGCACGTAAAGCTGTAGCAAGATTATAGAGAAAAAATGCTGCGATGTAAGAAAAAAATGGTTCAAATGGCTCTGAGCAGTATGGGACTCAACTTCTGAGGTCAACTTAGAACTACTTAAACCTAACTAACCTAAGGACATCACACACATCCATGCCCAAGGCAGGATTCGAACCTGCGACCGTAGCGGTCTCGCGGTTCCAGACTGTAGCGCCTAGAACCGCACGGCCACTCCGGCCGGCGGGATGTAAGAATTGAAAAAAATGTGTACTGTCTTGCTTGTCTCTTGTCGTTACTGGTTTTATGTTTCGTATATTTAATTTTATATCACACAAAAGACAAAGTTATTAGGTAATAGGCAATAAAGAGTGCAAAATTTCGGAAAAGTTCTTTTTTCTCCCGGTTACAAATAATCCTACCCAGCATTAACCGTAAGGTTTTTTTTTTAAAAAAAAAAAAAAAAAAAAAAGAGTGCTAGGGTGTTAAACAGGCCGACTGGAAGTAGCACAGGCACCACAAGACATTTTAATTTCTACTGTCCCGAATGTTGGTTTGTTGGCGTCCATTAGAAAATATACACGTTTGAACTGCACAGAGTTAAATACAGTGACGTGCGATAAATGAATCCTGTGTGAAGCCGTATGGCACTACACTTTGGCACAATTAAGACCAAGTTATGTATTTTACATATCCTCGACCATATATGTTCCATATATCAAACCCTTGAGGAAGATGTGCACTAGATAATGAACATTTTTTGAAAGGTCAAATTTTTAAAAATTTTTGACGTCCTACATCAAACTTTCGAGTGGGGGAAGAGGGGGTGCGCCGCTATGAAGTTTTTGCCCCGGTTCGGCGGCCGCGGTGGTCTAGCGGTTCTCGGCGCACAGTCCGGAACCGTGCGACTGCTACGGTCGGAGTTTCGAATGCTGCCTCGGGCATGGATGTGTGTGATGTCCTTAGGTTAGTTAGGTTTAAGTAGTTCGAAGTTCTAGGGGACTGATGACCACAGCAGTTGAGTCCCATAGTGCTCAGAGTCATTTGAACCCTGTTCGGAAATACCGTAGATCCGTGTCTGTATTCCGCGGCCAGCTCTTCATGATCTGCACTCGGACCAGTACGGCAGGTTTGCTGTGAGTGTGTATCCGGCTACAACAACGCGGCTTTTACGAGCCGAGGAACTGTTCGCAGAGCAAGTCCGTAGTGAAAGTCGCCGTTTACGTGGTTAGAACGCTATTCCTTGGAAACTTTTTCGTTCAATGGGACACAGGAATTAAGTGAAGGACAACAAAAAGTCAGAAAAAGGCGGCGTCTTGGCCGCCTCATTTGCCCAGCGATGGCGCACTGTTTCCCCATCTAGGGGTCAGTTCGCTACCCGCAGGACACAGCAGTCTTGTGTGTTGTAGCAGTTTAAGGAACCAAAAAAAACTTAGTAGACCCCGAGAGTCGCTGGTTAGATGCGTACGCTGCCACAATAATTCTATGTTGCAGGGTTTTAACGTCTTTGTCAAGAAATGGGACGAGTGGTTATGTTTACAAGGGAGTATGATGAAAACGAAATAAATTTCGGGCTGCTACATGCAGATTCCACGTCTCTATTCCAGTTTGTGACTTACTTATTGCCTCGCCCTCCTATTGGACCCCAAAAAAGGAGACTATGCCTTTGTTTACTAACAGTTTCAGAAAGAAAAGTGGGGTATCAGCTGCCTCATTATACCTATCTCAGCTCCGTTCAAAATTTTCCCAAAAATTTTGGCATGTGAACATACGAGGGCAGTTCAATAAGTAATGCAACACATTTTTTTTCTCGGCCAATTTTGGTTCAAAAAAACCGGAAATTTCTTGTGGAATATTTTCAAACATTCCCGCTTCGTCTCGTATAGTTTCATTGACTTCCGACAGGTGGCAGCGCTGTACGGAGCTGTTAAAATGGCGTCTGTAACGGATGTGCGTTGCAAACAACGGGCAGTGATCGAGTTTCTTTTGGCGGAAAACCAGGGCATCTCAGATATTCATAGGCACTTGCAGAATGTCTACGGTGATCTGGCAGTGGACAAAAGCACGGTGAGTCGTTGGGCAAAGCGTGTGTCATCATCGCCGCAAGGTCAAGCGAGACTGTCTGATCTCCCGCGTGCGGGCCGGCCGTGCACAGCTGTGACTCCTGCAATGGCGGAGCGTGCGAACACACTCGTTCGAGATGATCGACGGATCACCGTCGAACAACTCAGTGCTCAACTTGACATCTCTGTTGGTAGTGCTGTCACAATTGTTCACCAGTTGGGATATTCAAAGGTTTGTTCCCGCTGGGTCCCTCGTTGTCTAACCGAACACCATAAAGAGCAAAGGAGAACCATCTGTGCGGAATTGCTTGCTCGTCATGTGGCTGAGGGTGACAATTTCTTGTCAAAGATTGTTACAGGCGATGAAACATGGGTTCATCACTTCGAACCTGAAACTAAACGGCAATCAATGGAGTGGCGCCACACCCACTCCCCTACCAAGAAAAAGTTTAAAGCCATACCCTCAGCTGGTAAAGTCATGGTTACAGTCTTCTGGGACGCTGAAGGGGTTATTCTGTTCGATGTCCTTCCCCATGGTCAAACGATCAACTCTGAAGTGTATTGTGCTACTCTTCAGAAATTGAAGAAACGACTTCAGTGTGTTCGTAGGCACAAAAATCTGAACGAACCTTTACTTCTTCATGACAACGCAAGACCTCACACAAGTCTTCGCACCCGAGAGGAGCTCACAAAACTTCAGTGGACTGTTCTTCCTCATGCACCCTACAGCCCCGATTTCGCACCGTCGGATTTCCATATGTTTGGCCCAATGAAGGACGCAATCCGTGCGAGGCACTACGCGAATGATGAAGAAGTTATTGATGCAGTACGACGTTGGCTCCGACATCGACCAGTGGAATGGTACCGTGCAGGCATACAGGCCCTCATTTCAAGGTGGCGTAAGGCCGTAGCATTGAATGGAGATTACGCTGAAAAATAGTGTTGTGTAGCTAAAAGATTGGGGAATAACCTGGTGTATTTCAATGCTGAATAAAACAACCCCTGTTTCAGAAAAAAAATGTGTTGCATTACTTATTGAACTGCCCTCGTATTTGCGTTCTTTTTAATATGCAACAACTCAAACTCCCAAAAGCTCCCCTAACTATACCTCACACCCACTAGTCTATCATTAGTAGAGCAACAGGGACACCAGCACATTTTGTTAGTGTGGGTTGCCTACATCAGGGGCAGGTATGCACTGAGGGGCAAACCTATTATTTCCTTTGATTGACAGGTCATTAACCTATTGTTCTTCATTGATTGACAGGTCCTTAACCTGGTGTTAACAATAAGTTAATGACCTGTCAATCAATGAAGAACAATAGGTTAATGACCTGCCAATCAAAGGAAACAATAGCTTAATGACCTGTCAATTAAGGGGACCACACCCTGCCTATCTAACCCATGTTAATTTAGGCAAGTATTTGACCAATTTCTGAAAAAATTATTTGATGTAGGACCTTAATATTTTTACTGTATGTTACATGATGCTAATAGAGTCAACTGTACTAAAATCTACTTTATCCATTTTATTGTTTTTAAGAAATACCTTATAAAATTTATTACCAAAAATATTAAGTTTTTTCTGCAGAATTTTTGTTGTTGTGAACTTCCTAATGAGGGAATATTAATGAATGTTGTGCCAGAGATGGCTTTTTACGTTATGCACACTCTCTGAAAATTTCATTGATTTATCTATTATAGTTTCTGATATAATGGGGCATATGTACTGAAAATTTTAGTTTGAGGGAAATTGACTTTAAAGAAAACAGTTTTGAAATTTGTTACTTACAGTTAATTAAAACTGTCCTGCTGCATATGATGGCAATTCTTTGGCCTCTAGCAGGTCTTCCAGATTTTATTTTTCACCTTCCTGGATGTTTGTCTTGCTTTCTTGGCCCATGCAGACATTTCCTTAGATGTTCAGGATGAGCCAAGTCCCTGAAAATAGGTTTAATTGCTGTAATAACAGCGGCAGGAAGAGAATGCTGGTGAGAATAAGATTCTCCAGCTGCCTGAGCCCAATTGTATTTGCACCACGAATTTTCTCCTGATTGACACAAACCATAACATGGCTTAACGTCAGTAGAGGACTTATGGAAGAATATGGCCCAATCATCTCTCTTCATTGCCTCCAGATTTTCTTTATTTCTCCTAATCGCCTGCCCATAGTATACCTGCAAGTTTACTATTTCAGTTTTAGTTAACCGACCCTGTCCGGTCAACAATTTTCCATCTTCTAATTTCTTTCCTTTCATTTCAACAGTTAGTTTTCTCAGTCTTGTTCCCAAACGTTTTTGAACGTGGCCTACATATTCTATTTTGCTAATAATGGCGTCTCCATGTGGCTTAGAGTTCACCACATTGTTGTATACCTTACTGTCACCATCACCCAAATATTTGGTGTACCGTACACCTCTTGTTTCTAGGGAGTGATGAAATATTTGTTGTACTCCATGAACTTCCATACCACCACATGTTCCTCTAAAATTAGCCACATAGTTGTGTTCCTTATGTTCATTGACTTTACAACATTTGCAATATTTAGACATTATCTCCACATCTAACACTTTACCGGTGTCTACACTCGTGGCAGTCACTACTCCATTCAGAGAAGTATGTCCTCTTTCCTGGCAACTTCCATCAAGTGCAACTGCAATATCCGAACATCCATCATTTTCTTCCACTGCTCCCCTAGCAGCCAGTTTCATGCTTTCCTCACTGATCTCACATACGGCTTTTTGTAGTCAGTTTTTAAAATTTATTTGGTGGTTGATGTAAGTTCATCACTGAACAAAATGTTCTCCCTGCAGCCATGTCCTTGCCAATGGATCATAAGACAACTACTCGCAATCAGACTTGAACAAATCTAACCACGTGTTTGAAAGCGTGTGGTTTACAAACAGCAGGAACAAAAGAATATCGACCGTTGCATTCCAAGGATAGCCAACACACTCGGGAGTAAAAAAAGTCCCTAACGTGCAATGTAGGGGATATGAAGATCTAAAATATATGCAGGAAAGTGGGTGACAGAAAAGTGGGTGTGGCATATAAACTTACGTGCTAAGAAAATGCTCTTAAATGCTCGAAATTGTTTTTCAGCAAAATCCTTTTCAAAGTACTTAAATAAGACCTTAACCAACGAAATATGATGAAAACCGAAAATCGATTTTTGTCTACCTGAACCACAGTGTGGTCCCCTTAAAGGAGAACATACCTGCCCCTGACGTAGGCAACCCGCAATAACAAAACGCACTGGTGCCCCTGTTGCCCCACAACTTCCATCACCGTAAGTCGTTCGTACCCAATTGCCCATTCTCACTCACTCGTTCAGCCCAAGTTACTGTCGTTATCTCTTTGTGTGTCTCACCCGTGTCACGGCCACATCTCCGCTACTACAGTCTCCTCCCACTGTCTCTGTCTCCCCCTTGCTCTCTCTTCCTTCTTTCCAACTGCTGCTGTCACTCCTGTCTATCACTGTCCCTCTCTTCCTCATGCTGATTGTCATAGACTCTGTCTGGCTCTCACTCACTTCCACCTTCTCCTTCTCTTCATGTTTCTCTCACTGGCACTTTTTTTGTTTTGTTTTACACGTCAATTTCCAGAGGACCAAATGGAGGAGCAAATCGCCAAGGCCACGGAACATGTCAGTACGTGAAATTACAACATAAAAGTAATAAGAGATAAAATGAAATGTCTATGAACCAAAAAAAAGGGAAGCCATAAGTTTATGTAAATGCAGTCAACAATATAACACAGGAATCAGCTTAATTTTTCAAGGAACTCCTCAACAGAATAAAAGGAGTGACCCATCAGAAAACTCTTCAGTTTCGATTTGAAAGTGCATGGATTACTGCTAAGGCTTTTCAATTCTTATGGCAGCTTATTGAAAATTGATGCAACAGTATACTGCACACCTTTCTGCACAAGAGTTAGGGAAGTCCGATCCAAATGCTGAGTATTAACTGAGTGAAAGCTGCTAATTCTTGGGAATAAGCTGGCATTGTTAACAAGAAACGGCAGTAAAGAATATACAGGGTAGTCCATTGATAGTGACCGGGCCAAATATCTCACGAAATAAGCGTCAAACGAAAAAACTACAAAGAACGAAACTTGTCTATCTTGAAGGGAGAAACCAGATGGCGCTATGGTTGGCCCACTAGATGGTGCTGCCATAGGTCAAACGGATATCAACTGCGTTTTTTTAAAAATAGTAAACCCCATTTTTATTACATATTCGTGTAGTACGTAAAGAAATATGAATGTTTTAGTTGGACCACTTTTTTCGCTTTGTGATAGATGGTGCTGTAATAGTCACAAACATATGGCTCAAATTCTTAGATGAACAGTTGGTAACAGGTAGGTTTTTTAAATTAAAATACAGAACGTACGTACGTTGAACATTTTATTTCGGTTGTTCCAAATTGATACATGCACCTTTGTGAACTTATCATTACTAGCAATTTTTTTTGTCGTTAAAGGAAAACGACATTATTTAGTTAACTTCTGTACTTTACAAGAGAATCATAAATAAACAGGCTTGTAATGCATAGTTTCGCATCTTCCAGTGTGCTTAGGAAACTAAATAATCACAAATTTGGTGTAACTTTTTAGTTATTATCGATTTTTAACGCACTACATACACAGCCTGTTGCAAAAACTATGTTGCAAATCAATAGAAACGTTAGTATTCGCGCTCGTCCGATACCTTTCTCAGACGTGTCCCTTGCTGGCCGCTTCTGCTGTCGCTGGAGGTAACAGAAAAGCGACTGCATGTGGCGGCTGTTATGTGAAACTGCGGCTGTACACGGCGGAGACGGCGACAAGAAATCGACGCCACGCAAGCAGATGATGATGTACACACACAGAGGGAAGTCACAGCGAGTCAAGCAAACTACGCAGATGGACAGACGCGTACGCAGAGCATAGGGGAGCGACCCCCACCATTCTATGCACGACAAGAGTGGCAACAAATGAAACTAGAGGCAGTGACTTCCAGTCGGATGGTGTTGATGGTTGTCTCGCTTACGGTCAGGTACGACCATAAGGATACGCTTTATATTCAGCGCTTTACCGGCGCGTTTAACTTGGACAGCATCGGCGAGGCAGCTGGCCCAACTAACCTGCACTGATGTGAGCAGCTGCATTTAACGGCGTAAACAGACAATGTAGCACCCAACATCATTTAACTCTTCAATAGAATCAAATAATATACAATAAAAACTTTGGCAATGCTTTTCTCAGGGGACCAGATGGAAAACGTATCATGCTCTCGATCGTTGCTAACATAGTACTGTAATCAAAATTTAGACAAATGAAAATGCGTAAGTTAAACACAGGGTAATTTTCCTGTGTGAGTCATGTGCGACGTAAAGGCGTAGGGTGTGTGTTTCACCGCATAGTTAAATATTGACGACACTGCAGGTAAGTTGGGTCTGGCAATCTCCGAGCTCCATCCACGCCTGAATCCGAGGAATGGTGTTGTGGTCTTCAGTCCAAAGACGGGGAGTTCTCCATGCTGCTCACAAGGGAACCTCCCCATCGCACCCCGCCTCAGATTTAGTTATAAGTTGGCACAGTGGATAGGCCTTGAAAAACTGAACACAGATCAATCGAGAAAACGGAAGAAGTTGTGTAGAAGTATGAAAAAAATAAGCAAAATATACAAACTGAGTAGTCTATGTGCAACATAGACAACGTCAAGGAGAATGTGAGCTCAGGAGCGCCATGGTCTTGTAGTTGGCGTGAGAAACTGCGGAACGAGAGGTCCTTGGTTCGAGTCTTCCCTGGAGTAAAAAGTTCAATTTTGTTTATTTTCAGACAATTATTATCTGTCCGTCCGTCCGATGCGATCACTTTTTTGGGAGTGATTATCACATCCACAAGAAAACCTAAATCGGGCAAGGTAGAAGAATCTTTTTACCCACTCGCCAAGTGTGCAAGTTAGGTGGGTCGACAATATATTCCTGTCATGTGACGCACATGCCGTCACCAGTGTCGTATAGAATATATCAGACGTGTTTTCCTGTGGAGGAATCGGTTGACCTATGACCTTGCGATCAAATGTTTTCGGTCCCCATTGGAGAGGCACGTCCTTTCGTCTACTACTCGCACGGTTTTGCGGTGCGGTCGCAAAACACAGACACTAAACTTATTACAGTGAACAGAGACGTCAATGAACGAACGGACAGATCATAACTTTGCGAAAATAAAGAAATTAAACTTTTCACTCGAGAGAAGAGTTGAACTTGAACCAAGGACCTCTCGTTCCGCAGCTGCTCGCGCCAACCACGGGACCACGGCGTTCTTGAACTTACATTCTCCTTGTTGTTGCATATTTTGCGCATGGACTACTCAGTTTGAATATTTTGCTTATTTTTTCATAGTTGCACACAACTTCTTCCTGTTTTCTCGATTGATCTGTGTTCAGTTTTTCAAGGCCTATCCACTGTGCCAACTTATACCTAAATCTGAGGCGGGGTGCGATGGGGAGGTTCCCTTGTCAGTAATGGGAGTGACGCCAGCTACGAGGCGTTCAGCGACAGAATGCACGAAGTCTTCCAAGCGCCAAATTTTCTCCTCTTCTTTTACGACGTGCCGTTCCTTCTGTATCCCGTCAGCGTTCGACAGCGTCAGTACGTCTGACAGCTTAGTCTTATTTCTCGCGACAAATCCCTTAGCTTGGCTCCAGATGAATTCTATTATGTTCAGACTGCAGTGGTAAGGTAGCAACTGTAAATATTCGGCATTTGCATTGTGTACTCATGCGGTGAAAATTGTTTTCCATGTTTCGACGACGCTTATCTATCTCGTATGAGACCACATGTCTGATATAAAACAATGAACATAGTCCAAAAAACAGTACTTAATTTTTCATTTCTGCCCCAAAAATTTACTTTCTAACGTCTCCTAAATTTAAATTATCTTTAGTAACATTGCTTTATAAAAATCGATATTTAAGAATTTGTATTTGTAATGGCAATTGGAATTTTGCGTGAGATATCTAATTCGAAACAAGAAGGTGTGCATTTTTTAATAAAAAAATATCGATTTGATATGTATTAATTAGCACATATTTGGTGAACTTCATACTTAAATGATGTACTTATTGGAACTGAATGGAAAAAAAATCTAAAAAAAGTGAAAGAAAAAAGGCTTGTTTGAACCCACGATCCATTGGGTAGCCAATGTGTAAACTCAAACGTCGTCAATTACGCCACACGTTTCGTTTACAAAAGTAACTTTATTATAGTATATATATAGTTGGTCGGAAAATTTCAAAGCCAATTTTCTCTGCAATCGTGTGAAAACATTAAGAACCACGTGTTTCTCCCAATTTTTAACGGTGATCCACGCGTTTGTTTCACTGCAAAGCAGTAAGTAGCGGTCAGCCATTTTCCCAATACATATTAACAGCGCTGCAATCAAAGAACAAAGCGTGTACACGATTTTTGAAATAAAAACTTCGCGGCTAAAGAGAGTACAATTCAGAATAAATTTGATGACATTTACACCAACGCGGTAATAAGATATCTAACACAACAGAAGGACCAATTTCCAAGAGCGGAAGAACACCAGCGTACGTGACCACTGCAATGAATGGAGGGAAGCAAGTACCCCTCTGCTGCGCACTACTTCATCAACGAGTTGGGGAATATCGATGTAGATATGGAGTTCCCGTTCACTTTTTGTTTTATGCTGCGTGTCGACCCTCTGGAAACAAACTTTTCCTTGTAACACCGGCCTCGATTCCTGTAGCGTGCAGGAGCGGAAAAAAAGAGAAATAAATCGGTGTGGTAGCCCCTTGTTGCGTCTTCGCGTTTCATCTTGCTGAGGAGAGAATAGGCGGACAGCGAAGCCGAAGAGGTGGCGGCTGCTACGCTCGTGCTGCCGCCACTCGGCGCACCTGTCTACTAGGAGAACGTACTGTAAGACCCCTGCTGCCCTCTGTTGGCTTGCTTCTAAACTACTCTTAAAGCGAGCGGGTTTCTTATTGTGCTGCGGCGAGCGGTTCTCCGCCACTTCCTGCAGTTTTCTGCCACCCTGGCCGTTCCCCGCACAAGTCGACGTAACCGCTGCTGCGGTTTTGCTTGCACCAGACGTCCGGATTTTTTTAGCTCGTTGTCCGGGGTCTGGGCGGATTTTTACAGTGTCCGGCTTTTTCGCAAAGTTGAGTGTAACACAGTTAAATTTACAATTCGTTCCGTTCTATTGTTCTTTTCTTAAATACTTTAACTATTGGCACAGACTTCGTGATAAACACGCACCAAGATCGTCGATGTTATATCGTTGATCGACCTATAAGCGAATGCAAATATTGAGTATTTAAAATTTTCGTTTTGTATCTTCGTTTTGTATTGGCTTGGCTTCCTGTAGTGCACGTGTGATTTGTGAGTGTAATTTTCATTTAGAGAATATTTTCTCCAATTACCACACAGTGGACTAATGAGACGAATAGATTAAACCTTGAATGAGTGAAAGGGCTGTTGATGGTCAATATAAATTAAAAGAATTTTCATGTGTTGTCATTTTACAATTATCTGTTAAGTAAGCCTAAACTTCTGCAAAAAATTGGTTCCTTCGAGAAGTATCAACAATTGTTAAGGGACTGTATGTATGTTACGTTTATAAATAATAAACTCATTTATTAAAATTGAACTTATGTTTGATGGGGAATTCTGCAGATGAGCTTTGGACAACTCACATGAAAGTATCCAATCAGGAGTGGCGTTTAGGCAGCCGTCTTTGATAAATCTTAAAACTATGCGTAAATATAAAAACAATTGATGGTACACTGTCACCACAATCAATGTTTTAAATTTAAACTAAAAAATATTGTTCTGGGAATCACCATCTGACCACCAGTAACAATTAACTACTAGTTTTACGGGTAATTCCTGGCAGTCGGATGACTTGTCCAAAGCTAACGGGTAGTATCCTAATCTGCAGCTGACCCGTTTGATGTGTCCTCCTTTTTCTTGCTTTGCCCTCCTTTTTGAAGTTGTTTGTCCTCCTTTTTAAACAATTGCATCTGGTCACCCGACACATAGCACGATCACTGTACAGACGGCAAAGGCTGTCTAGTCGCGGAATTGCTATACTCATTATTAAAGGTATTTAAAATCCGTCTTTACGACTACCATGTTGATGTGGTCTTCAGTCCAAAGACTGGTTTGATGCAGCTCTCCATGCTACTACTATATCCTGTGCAAGCTTCTTCATCTCGCAGTACCTACTGCAACCTACATCCTTCTGAATCTGCTTAGTGCATTCATCTCTTGGTCTCCCTCTACGATTTTTTCCCTCTGCGCTGCCCTCCAATACTAAATTTGTGATCCCTTGATGCCTCAGAATATGTCCTACCAACCGATCCCGTCTTCTAGTCAAGTTGTGCCACAAACTCCTCTTCTCCCCAATTCTATTCAGTACCTCCTCATTAGTTATGTGATCTACCCATCTAATCTTCAGCATTCTTCTGTAGCACCACATTTCGAAAGCTTCTATTCTCTTCTTGTCAAAACTATTTATCATCCACGCTTCACATCCATTCGTGGCTACACTCCATACTTTCAGAAACGACTTCCTGACACTTAAATCAATACTCGATGTTAACAAATTTCTCTTCTTCAGGTACGCTTTCCTTGCCATTGACAGTATACATTTTATATCCTCTCTACTTCGACCATCATCAGTTATTTTGCTCCCCAAATAGCAAAACTCATTTACTACATTAAGCGTCTCAATTCCTAATCTAATTCCATCAGCATCACCTGACTTAATTCGACTACATTCCATTATTCTCGTTTTGCTTCTGTTGATGTTCATCTTATATCCTACCATAAAGCGGGATAATGCGTAGCAGTTTTGTAGAAATACTTTTGAAAATAAAATAAAGTAATTGAAATGCATCCTAAAACAATGTAAACACTTATTATTGGTTTCTCTACCTTTTTGAAGAGATTAATTAAAGAAGTTACTTTACATATCAAACGCATTTCACTTTTATTTACAAAGCGTCTTCTGTGGTCTTTCTGGAAACATGAAAACATACGTTTAAACATTTTACTTGCTGTAGGCGAAAAACAGAATTTCTTATAGAGTTGGCGTGCAATCTATATATCACATATGCTGCAAACAACTATTTTTTTCAGTCTTTGTTAGTGAAGGTATATATATATATATATGTTTTGTCCTCCAAATAAAACTCGTGCACTGGTGGGGAGCGCCAAAGATGAGCTCGGTTTGAGGAAGGCCGGCGTGTACCAGATTCCGTGTCAATGTGGCAAGTCGTATATTGGTCAGACGATGCGTACCGTCGAGGATCGATGCCGTGAACACCAGAGGCACACTCGTCTGATGTATCCGAGCAAGTCAGTCATTGTTTGTCGGAAAATCACGCCATGGAGTATGACCGCACGAGGATTCTGGTACAGACGTCGAGATACTGGGACAGCGTTGTTAGAGAGGCCGTCGAAATTCGCACCAATGACGACCTCATAAACCGTGACTGTGGCTATAATCTTAGCAAGGCTTGGGAACCGGCGATCGGGTTAATCAAGAGTAAATCGAGCAAACGTATAGTTATGACGACCACGGCGGACAGAGCCATCACACTGACGTCATCTCAGACGCCGTCGCAATCTGTTCCACCGCGCGACCGTGGCGCTGGGCGCGGACGGCGGAGGGAGCGCGCCGCGGGCGGAGGGTATTTAAATCGGCCGCCGCCGCGACCGAACGCAGTTCCCTCCGAGCAGCCATAGCGTACGGATCTCCGTGCCGGCACGTTCACAGGAGCTCAGTCCGTCAGTTCACCTGATGATGGCGACATGTATGATCGCCGAAATATTGTGCCCGTTGGACACTATAGACCGGCAGCACACCCGTGGACATTTTGACAACCTCATAACTGTTGTTTTTCAAACATTAAATTGTTTACTGGCATTCTTCCAACCCATCTTATTTTAACCTAATGTTAGTCATTGTAGATGGACTCCGCTTTCTTTCATCGACCTTCTCCATTATTCTGTTGGAATCTGTAAGAGAATACCGAGGGAATAAGAGTGTCTACTAATACAGGCAGATCTTAAATGTCGAAAGGTAAGGCAGCTGAAGGGGGTCCAGTTTGCACGACTATAGCCTGTGTTTTGTTGACCGAATAAGTTTTTAGCCAAACATCTTGTGCCGTGGCGGCGGTATTCCCGATCGTTGGGCCGGGAGACTCCGCCTCTGCCCGGTGGTGTGGTGTGGTGTGGTCTGTGCCCTGGCGGCGGCCGGTGGGTCGCTGCGCGCTGTCGCTGGCCGGCGCTGGCGGCACTCGCTGCTCCCCGGGTCGGTCGTCGCCCGGCTACCAGCCTGCCTGCCCTGTCCGGCTGCTCCTCGCTGAGGTCTGGCTGACGATACTCGTGCCGGATCGTCTTCCGCGCGGCGTTTTCCCTGGACCGCGCCTCGGCAGGAGCTTGTGGCTGTGCTGCTCCCGGATATAGTTTACAGTGCAGTACTTTTCCGTCCTCGGAAGTTTGGTGCTGTTTGTGTGTGTCTCAGCGTGCTACGGCTAAGAAAATTATCTTCGTTGTTACGACTGTGTCGGAAACGTGGGCAAACCCCAGTGTTCGTGTTTCTCGGCATTCTGTGGGGTGATGTACCTTACTTGCTGTGTTTTTCTTGGAGTTCTGTTGTTCTGTAGTAGAAATTTGTTTAACCTTTTCCCTCCTTACTCTTCTGCAGAGTGCCTTTGGATACTGTGTGTCAGTCCGCAGATCGTAGTCGCGTGGTAGCGTTCTCGCTTCCTGCGCCCGGGTTCGATTCCCGGCAGGGTCAGGGATTTTCTCTGCCTCGTGATGACTGGGTGTCGCGTGATGTCCTTAGGTTAGTTACGTTTAAGTACTTCTAAGTTCTAGGGGACTGATGACCATAGATGTTAAGACCCATAGTGCTCAGAGCCATATGAACCATTTTTTTTTTATACTGTGACCTGCAATTTCGCTTGTGCCAAGTTCCGGGGTTTTGGGGATACTTGATTAAATTATGTTTTGGAATTTATGGGATTCTGTGTACTTGTCTGGGGTTTTTGCTGGCTTGTGCTCATACGATTTCCCGTTTCCTCGCCCGGGCTTCGTACGTAAAGTTTAAGGTGAGTGAATTTGGGTAGTTCCCGTCCAGTGGTTCGGTGGGCCCCGTGACGAATTGTTTCTTTTCGCACCCTGGCTGTCCTGTCTCCCTGGCTTAAGGTTGGCTCCTCTGTGGCCGTGCGCGAGTGTGTACGTGGGTGACAGTCGTCGTTTCCTGGCTCGTTTACCGTTTCCTGCCGACTTCTCTGCATAGATGGCCGAATCTGTAATTTGGTCTATGCCGTGTTATAGTTGCTTCGAGTTGGTTCGCACACTCCCCTTGGTAATGACATCTGCTCACCTATGAGATTGAATAATCTTTTGAACTATTGTAAGCTGGCGGTTGTCGCCGTGTGTGTTAAATTTTAACTTGTATCTGAGTTTTGGTGTGCTCGTATTTTGGTAACTAAGCTAATTTTATCTTGCCTACTGCTGCGATGTCAGAAATGTTAAAATCTGTCCTCGGCCTCCTTGTGAATTTTTATGTTCATAACTGATGCAGCATTTTAGTGTAATGATTTATCTTTTACATTTTGGGGAAATTTTATCTTGGCAAATCCTTGGGGTTAAATTGTCCTACTTGTGTCTATGATCTATGGAAAAAAATTTTAACAATAATAAATTTAATCTTACCTGTGAAGCCATATTTGAGGAGAGTTGTTATTTAAATTTCATTGTCTTCGCAGCTTGCCCTTTGCTACTGTATTAAAAGTGTTTGTTGTTTTGATTAATCACTGCTACTTGCCTTAAAGAACTAAAGCTGATTTTGAAAGATTGAGAATTAGTGTAACTGTTGACTCCAATAAAGCCACCCTGTTAAAAGAAAAATTTTGGTGCTGCCATTTGTTTCCATCTTGTACCCCTTCCACGACTCACACCTAAGTTAAGCAGTGTAATCATAAGCATACTACATTGAATTGCTTGTGAATGGCAACACTGGCTCGAAAGTTGGCTACACTGCTTTCTATCGGAAAGTTGAGTGCAGCTGTCAGTTTGTGCATCAGTTGTTGTAAGAATGTAGTATTGTCGAATTGTTACAGAAATGGTGCAGCTTGCATTAGAATAGCGAACTGATATTGTGCAGTGTCACATAAAGACGGGCCTCATCGAGGAATGTAAAGAAATGCATCAAGCGAACTACCCTGGTAGGAAACTCTCCACAACTGGCACTACTCGACATCTGTACGAGAAACGGAGGGCTGGAGGAACCGTTAAGGCACAGCCGACCGACAGTGCGCATCCCCGAAGCTACACACAGGATTCACATTACGAGGCATCACCAGAAGTCCCCGCAAGTCGGTAAGGAGGATATTGCAGCAGGTCAGTGTATCTCGAACATCGTGTCATTGTGTACTAAAAGATACCAATTCGGATATGAGTGTAGTCTGAGAGTTGAAATTTGAGGATCAGGAAAAAAAGATTACATTATGGTAACTCAACAAAAGGAAAACGAGGATAATGAAATGTGGTCGAATTAAGTCGGGTGATGCTGAGGGAATTAGATTAGGAAATGATACACTTAAAGTAGTAAAGGAGTTTTGCTATTTGGAGAGCAAAATAACTGATAATGGTCGAAGTACAGATGATATAAAATGTAGACTGGCAATGGCAAGGAAAGCGTTTCTGAAGAAGAGAAATTTGTTAACATCGAGTATAGATGTGTCAGCAAATCGTTTCTGAAAGTATTTGTATGGAGTGTAGCCATGTATGGAAGTGAAACATGGACGATAAATAGTTTGGACAAGAAGAGAATAGAAGCTTTCGAAATGTGGTGCTACAGAAGAATGCTGAAGATTAGATGGGTAGATCACATAACTAATGAGGAGGTATTGAATAGAGTTGGGGAGGAGAAATTTGTGGGACAACTTGACTAGAAGAAGGGATCAGTTGGTAGGACATATTCTGAGGCATCAAGGGATCACCAATTTAGTACTGGAGGGCAGCGTGGAGGGTAAAAATCGTAGAGGGAGACCAAGAGATGAATACACTAAGCAGATTCAGAAGGATGTATGTTGCAGTAGGTACTGGGAGATGAAGAAGCTTGCAGAGGATAGAGTAGCATGGAGAGCTGCAACAAACCAGTCTCAGGACTGAAGACCACAACAAGAATGGTAACTGGGTGTTAACATCAGTTGCTAAAGGTTACTTGGACCCCTTGCTTTACTTCATGTCAGATAAGGCGTGATTTCATTTGTCAGGTTATGTAAACTCCCAGGATTGCAAAATGTGTGTGAATTCCTAAGGCACCAAACTGCTGAGGTCATCAGCCCTTACACTTACACACTACTAACAACGACACACACACCCAGCCCGAGGGAGGACTCGAACCTCTGGCGGCAGGGGCCGCGCAATCCGTGACGTGCTGTGCCTTAAAAACCCCGTGGCCACTCCATGCGGCCCCAGAATTTCAGGTACAGGTCGCAGGAAAAGCGACATAATCTTCTAGGAGAACCTCTGCACTCACAGAAGATAGGTGCTCGGTGTGCGTTATCGGGCATGCACGTTATCGGCCCCGTGTTTTTTCAGTTACACCTTAAACACTGCCAGATGTCAAGAGCTCTTCGACTCTTTCTATGCACAGTTACCGAAGCTGTATGTAGTATTTCAGCAAGATGGAGCAGCCGCTCACACATCCAACCAAAGTCTGGCCCACATCACCAATGTGTTCCCTGAAGAAAGGCTTCTCAGCAGAAGCTTCTGGCCACCGAGGTCCCCGGACTTGACATCTTGTGATTTTTATATAGGGGCACACTAAAAAGCAAATCACGTGTTGACAATCGTTGCACAACAGACGATATTAAATGGAACAGAGCTAGAGAAATTAACATCACGCCTGCAGCATTACAGCATGTCGTTGATAATGCCATCACGTGTCCGTGGCCATCACTTCCAGCAACTCCTATAAACAGGTTTAACATTACTATTATCTATTTTTTTAGTTAATTCATTCTTACTTGAATCTCACGTGTGAGGCATACCAGTTTTATATGGGAGACCCTGTAGAACAAACCGCGAAAATTGTAGCATATTGTAGAAACTTTTCCTATAGTCAAAACTTGTAATGGCGAATTGACAAGTAACAAGTGAAGCGGAAACTTGTGAATTTTTTGAAGCCTAAACTATTGCTACACTCAGTTCTACTAGACTTCAGGAGAATGCAGAGCCAACAGACCAAGGTGTCCAGTTAAGGGTGTCGGAGGTCCAGTTTCGGATGCTTCGTGTGTCAAAATGACAGTGACTACACCACGAAAATACTTCATATACAGTCATTCATTACAGCCAACAAACTCCGGGGCTGATAAAAAGTCTCGTTTGCTCAGTAGATGGGAGGGGGATTATACCAGGTCGTTATAATTAAAATGGAGCTACCCACAGAGAATCAGTGTGGGGTGTAATTCTCGTATGACAACGGAATTTGGTAGATATTTTAAACATATTAACGTGGAACCGATTTGCACTGAAAAAAACAAAAAAAAACTTAGTTCCAATATTTCAGTCACCCGGTGGAAATTTGGCGCTGTCAATGCAAGAAAGACGTATAGAAATGTTTGGATATGTAATGGATTAGGAACGGGAGCTGGGCAGTAAAGATCTAACAAGTGAGAAAGTTTTATTAGGAACCACTGCTTCCACAATTTGTTAAATATGAGCATGAGGTGCTTCTTCCTTAAAAAGACGTGATCAACAGTTCCTCAGAGCAGTTCTGGTACAATGTGAGCAACGTGTTCCCATCTACTGGGCTGCAGATGAGGTAGAGACCAAAACTGTCTCTGGAAAACGCGTTCTTTTAGATAACCCCAGAGCCAAACGTCACGTGCATTTAGATCAGGCGATCTTGCAGGCCATGCATCTGGAAAGCCTGTGGAGATAACATGTTCGTGGAACGTTGTATTAAACAGATCTTACATTGGGCGAGCCACATGAGGTGTTGTCCCATGTTGCACGAAAACAGTGGTTTACACGCAGTCATGCTCAACCAAAGTAGAAATCACATGCTGTACAAGGAGGTTTCGATAACGTGCAGACATCACGCTACACCTGCAGCCCCTCTGGGTGTATTCTATTTCAAGAAGAACAGACCGACAATAAACGCACTTGTGAGTCCACACCACACTGTCACATACGGCATGTGCAATGGGTACTTTTGAATCTAATAAATCATGTCCCAGATGTGTATCTGCTTTACCTGCTCCCATTATGAATGCAATAAATGAACAACCCTGTAAAACTGAAACGAGCAACAAAATCTTTTCATACACGTGCAGCTAAATGCATTGAACTCGGTGGGGACATTTTAAACATTTATTGTGAATGTATTGTGAAATTGTATGTACACTGTACAACTTCCTTAGCACTGAGCTTTTTTTTCCAGTTTGCTATGGTATTAATAAAAGCAGATTACCTGACACATTCGTACAGTTTCAGTTAATGTTATTACCATTATTTTTCCAAAATTAAATTCTCTTCAACTGCTGATGAAAACTTTGTGCAGTTGTGTGTAATTAAAAAATCAAGTATGGTCAAGCAGTTAATAAATTAAAAACTTTATAAATTAAAAACTTTATGTCTTTGCTTGTCTGGATGTTCTGGAAAACTACTGCAGATACACCTCTGGGACATGTTTTATTAGATTCACCAGACCAATAACAACAAAATAAATAAAAATCGTGCTTTACTTTAACCTCGTACAGTTTTGCGATGGCTTCATGTTAGCGAAGTTGCTAAATTTCAGGAAAAATCTTTTGTTAGCTGTAACTCAGTAACTAAACATTTGTGGACTTATGTTTATATGAACTTTATTCTTTAGTTTTACTTGTAGAATAAGATATTGAAATTTTTCGTATCTTCTGAATCACCCTGTATGTTGACGGCAGTAGAATCGTTCAGCAGTCAGCTTTAAATGCCGACCCTCTAAACTTTCTTAATAGCCTTTCTCGAAAAGAACGCCTCCTTCCCTGCAGCGATTCGTATTTGGGTTCCCAAAACATCTCCGTAAAACGTATGTGTTGTTTGAACCTACTGGCAACAAATCTAGCAGCCCGCCTCTGAATTGCTCCGACGTCTTCTTTCAATCGGATTCCAGACACCTGAGAAGTACTCAAGAGTAGGTCACACCAGCATACTATATGCGATCTCCTTTACAGGCGAACCACTCTTTCCTGGAATCCTCCCAACAAACCCAAGTCGACCATTGATCCTTCCCTACCACAGTTCTCACATGCTCATGTCGCTTTGCAACGTTACGCCCAGATATTTGAACGTCTTGGCTGTGTCGAGCTGGACACTAGTAATACCGCATCTGAGCATTACAGGTTTGTTCTTACTCTCCATCCACATTAACTTACATTTTTCCACATTTAGCTGCCATTCGTCACACGGACTGGAATTTATGCATAAGTCGTCTTGTATCTTCCTATAGTCCCTCAACTTTGATATCTTACCATACACCACAGCATCATCAGCAAACAACCGCAGGTTGCTGCCCACTATGTCAGCCAAATTATTTATGTATATAGAGATCAACAGCGGTCCCATCACACTTCCCCTGGGCACACCTGACGATACCCTGTCTCTGATGAACGCTCATTTTCAAGGACGGACATACTGGGTTCTGTTATTTAAGAGGTCTTCGACCAACTCACATATCTGCAAACTTATACCTTACGCTCGTATCTTCGTTGACAGCTTACGACGGGGCACCGTGTCAAATGCTTTCCGGAAATCTAGAAATATGCCATCTGCCTGTTGCCCTTCATCCACAGTTCTCAGGGCAAACTGAGTTTTGCACGAGCGATACTTCCTAAAACCGTGCTGATTCGTGCAAATGAGCTTCTCAGTCTCAAGAAAGTTTACTATATTCGAAATGAGGATATGTTGTAAGGTGGCGTGGTCTCCTGACCTTCATTTCTTACATATTCCGTCCTCACAATCGTATTCTGCTCATCAAGACGCTTCACTCGAACCCAAACTCGATAAGGTAGAGTCAATTTTGTATGAATTCATGTAAGCAATATGCAAATCTAATAAGTGAAGTGCAAGTTCGCACTGAGGTTGAAAAAGTCGAGGCTGACGGCCACAGGAATTTTCGTTCTAGGGAGGCGGCTGGCCCGCTGGGAGGTCTGTCCCTTCAGAGGGGTGAACCAACACACTTACTTCGGCCGGAGCGTCCGCCCAGAGAGAGAGGACAGCTTTTGCCAGAGCGAAGGGATAACGACCCCCGGATTCGACTTAAAAGCAAATTCTGCTACATTGTGTGGGAGCGCCCAGAAGACGCATTTTTTTGACGGACCGACTGTGTAGTTACGGAGTTCTCACAGGAGGACAGTATACGCCTAATGGAGATGCTACAGATTTCCACATTGGTCGACTTAAACGAAACGTCACTCTCCCATTTAAAAGAGCAATGCTGATTGGCGGAATATTTCCGACGCAAAGAGCCAGAGGGGTGAAGGAAGACAGCAAATGATATACCCTTGTAACTTCCAGAAAAAGGGGCCGTTCCGTGGACACTCGTGGAGCGGGAATGCGTAACGAGAGCAAGTGCACTCGTACGTGTACGCAAAGAGCGAGGAACAAAGTCTCTCCTCAGTACTTCACTGGGAGAGCTCCTCTGTCATCAGCGAATTGGGGTGATACTCCATATTGAGTCACTGACGTTTAAGTGTCGTTCACTGCGTTGGCCGCCGCACTTATTGCGCGGTGTGAACACGGGCAGAGTACTAATTGAGTGGCATCGTGATGGACTGGTTATCTGACCGGTGCACCCCGCCAGTAGTTAGACTAGCGGCGGATAGGAGTCCTCGACTTCATCGAGGCATAGGGAGAGTTTGATTGGGGAAGGTCAATCCAGATAGAATGAGATAGTTGTGTTACTTGTCAGCAGCGAGCGACGCGGGCAGCAGTCGTCGCAGCTCACAGTATTGTGTGCTACAGTGTATGCAAGCCCCATCTGTCCTCCGTAACAGTACACTCCACTACACTTCTCATGCGACAGCCTTGACCGTACCTAGAAAAGTTATTTAAGTTGTGTAGGTGCGGCTCTCAGCCATTCTGCTGAGTAAATAACATTCTTAAAGAAAAGGGAGAAAAGAACCTTTCCATACTTTGTAAAATAATAGCATTCCTATCCATAAGAGGCAATCTACTGTTCTGAAAAGAACCTGTAAATTTCTTAATTTATAAGAAAAAGTTTCACTTGATTTCTCAGAATTTTTTTGCAATAAATAATAATTTTCATTTGTTTAATGTTTTTCTTACATTAACTAGCAATATTACAGTACCCAAGTATTCCACTAGTTACGTAAGAATATACAGGGTGATTCAAAAAGAATACCACAACTTTAGGAATTTAAAACTCTGCAACGACAAAAGGCAGAGCTAAGCACTATCTGTCGGCGAATTAAGGGAGCTATAAAGTTTCATTTAGTTGTACATTTGTTCGCCATTTCAGCCAATAAAGTTTTTGGTCCCTTTTTCTTCGAAGGTGCTACTGTAACTGGACTACAGTATCTGGAGATGTTAGAGAATTGGCTGTTCCCTAAGCTCGAACAAGAAGCACAATAATTCATATTTCAGCAGGATGGAGCGCCACCACATTGGCACTTATCTGTCCGTAACTACCTGAACGTCAACTACCCGAGGCGATGGATCGGCCGCCAGGTAGCCCGTGACAGAGCACTTCATCACTGGCCTCCAAGAAGCCCTGATCTTACCCCCTGCGATTTTTTCTTATGGGGGTATGTTAAGGATATGGTGTTTCGGCCACCTCTCGCAGCCACCATTGATGATTTGAAACGAGAAATAACAGCAGCTATCCAAACTGTTACGCTTGATATGCTACAGAGAGTGTGGAACGAGTTGGAGTATCGGGTTGATATTGCCCGTGTGTCTGGAGGGGGCCATATTAAACATCTCTGAACTTGTTTTTGAGTGAAAAAAACCTTTTTAAATACTCTTTGTAATGATGTATAACAGAAGGTTATATTATGTTTCTTTCATTAAATACACATTTTTAAAGTTGTGGTATTCTTTTTGAATCACCCTGTAGAATATTTTTGTGTCTTTTCCTTACAGCGGACAACTCCAGAAGATATTTGTTGCTGAATGTTTTTCAAGCAGTTCTTGTTGGTACATTAGGAGTGTCTGTCTGACTTCTGTACTTGTGTGAGGTGGAAATTGTTTCTTGCACGAGCCAAAGGGTACTTGTTGGATCAATCCATTGCGCAACTTGACAAAATAGAACCCACACACTCACAACGTTCAAGGATTTTGGATCAAACCGAAGTCAGGGATATTGGTCTGTAATTTTGCAGGCCTGTTCTTTTACCTGACTGGAGTCACCTGCGCTTTTTTCCAGTCCCTTGGGACTTTGCGCTGGGTGAGAGATTCTGGCTAAATATAAGCTAAGTAAGGGTCCAATGCAATAGAGCACTCTTTGTAAAATCAAATTGGGATTTATTTGCTTTCAAATCCTTCAGCTGTTTCTCTATGCCAGGTTTCCTTATTACTATGTCGTCAAGATGGGAGTCTGTCGATGGTCAAAAGACGGTATGTTTGCACGATTCTCCTGTGTGAACGATTTGTTGGACGTGAAATTTAGAGCTTCGGCTTTCGTTTTGCCATCCTCAACTGCCACACCACACTGGTCAACAAGGGACTCAATGGAAGCCTTAGACCCGCTTAACTATGTCGTTGTTATGCGCTGCAGTTGCTAGTACCACAATTGCACTATTTGTGTATTTGGAAGAAAAGCGGCGGAAAAAAGGAACATACTTGGACGAAGCCACAGGTATTACGTGCAGATAATAAAAGCGTTCAGCAAAATTTGTTACGAGAGCTGCAAGTGGAGCAACTCAGATCTTAATACATAAATTACTTGCGAATGGAGGAGTGTGTATTCCAGTATTTGCTCAGTAAAGTGGCTTCTCGTATTACAAAACATAATACTCCCTTGAGAAATACTACATGTGCAGAAGACAGGCAAACTGTGATTCCTTGATACAGGAGAAAGCTACTCTAGTGTACAACACAGCAGTCGAGTATCACATTGCACATTAACCAAAAAAATTCCAGAAACGTGTGAAGCGATTTATAAAGCACTGAAGGGACGATATGTGAAGGTAAATAAATGTTTAGGTACAGTATACCTATAAGAGCTAGTTTTATTTTTGAATAATTTAATTAAGGGAATTAGTGTTCCAACAACTACAAAATTAATAAAAAGTACGAAACAGGTGAAGCACTTTCAACTTGTGGCACCCAGAGATCAAAAATAGACAAAGTAAAATGGAAAGCTAAGAAAGAATTTATTTTAGTACGGGACCACATCCTATATTCTTGCTTGCTGAAAATCTGCCAGGATGTTTCCAGATGAACAGGTGGATGGGTATAGCTGTGATTGTGGACACGAAGTCACCTGCAGCATATTCCACCCGCCCATCAACACACAATTACTTGCAAGCCTTATGCCGCACTCACCTCCCAACGTAGTCGAAGCAAGTTTATTAAAAAGAGAGTCAAAGGAAAACAACAATTTTGAAGCCGCATTTACAAACACAATACAGAGACGTCAAATAGCTGTAGCGACGCCAGCACTCCAAGCGGTTACATTTCACATTGCAGTCAACAGAAGACAAACGACTTTCATTATCATATCTAAGGCCAGGCCCTAGATTTGATCATATTTATTCGACGACAGGCGAGATTCGACGAAGTTCCCTATTACACCATCAAATTTCTTTGACATAAATATTTGACATATCACCTTTGACAAAGAAATATGATAGTGTAATACCGACCTTAGGACAGTGCAGCAAAACTTGTCATTAATTGGCCACGGCAGCGGACGACCGATGCGAGTGCCTTTGCTAACGGCACAACATTGCCTACAGTGCCTCTGTTGGGCTCGTGACGCTACCCGACTGGAGAACCTTGACGTGCTCAGATGAGTCCCAATTTCAGTTGGTAAGAGCTGATGGTGGGGTCTGGTTACGGTGCAGACCCTAGGAAGCCACAGATTCAGATTCTCAGCTGACGGCTCCTTAACGGTCTGGACTACGTATACATAGAACGGACTGAGTTCTCTGGTCCAAAGGAACCGATCACTGACTGGGTCCTGGTTACGTTTCGATACTTGGAGACCATTTTCAGCCAATCGTGGACTTCATATTATCAAACAGCGGTGGAATTTTAATGGAAGACAACGCGCCATGTCAATGGGGCACAATTGCTCGCAACTGGCTTGAAGAACATTCTGGACAACTGAGGCCAATGATTTGGCCACCCAGACAGCCCAGCACGAATCCCACTGAATGTTTATGGGACATAATGGAGAGGTCAGGTTGTGCACCAAATCCTGCACTGGCAACACTTTCGCAATTATGGAGGGCTACAGAAGCAACACGACGCAACATTTCTGTAGGGGACTTCCAGTGCCTTGTCGAGTCTGTGCCACGTCAATTTGCTGCACTATCCTGGGTAAACAGAGGTCCGATGCAAATTCAGAAGCTATCCCGTGGCTTCTGTCACTTCAGTGCGTTTCTGTTAACACGTGGAAAGTCTCCTTTGTCCGGATGGCAGTGCCTACATTGCACGATCCCTGGGTAAGATAATTTGAGACGGCCGATGTTAATATTTGTGGCTTATCAGCCATCATATTAGGCTCCAGGAAGCTATTCCCAGGGCAGTGGAGATGCAAGAAGCATAGAGATGACGCAGTGTGGGATGAGGTACCGGTGACAGATGTTAGATTCGGTACCATTCCAGTGAGAAAGACCGCCTGCACAATACTGCTGCTCTGTGATTGGCTGCCGTGTTCGCCGGTGGGCGCCAAAACGTTAAACTTTAGTTGCTATTATTAATTAAACCTGTCATCCAAATTACTTCATTTTTCAAAATAAACATCTCTCAACAGCCAGCTATCAATCAGTCATTTCAAAATTATTAAAATCAAAGTATTACTAAAACAAAAGACTGACGATATTACTGCCGACGCACTTCAGTGGCGTTCAGGTCCCGCCTCGCCGGCTCGGTGTGCAAAGTGTCTCGGGCAGTCCGGCTCTCCAGTTCTGACCGTTCCAGTAGACAGACATGTTGTCTGTTATAGCAGTATTTGTTTCGTGCAATTTTATTTTATTTACTACAGTTCCGACCGTCACTAGGTACAGACATGTTGTCTGTAATAGTAGTATTTGATTCGTGTAATTTTATTCTCCAGTTCTGACGGTTCCAGTAGACAGACATGTTGTCTGTGGCAGGATGTATTTCATGTTATTTTAGCCAGATATAATGACTATGGAAAGATATGTTCAATACGTTGTTATCAAGAATAGTTTCTCGTGTCTATATCAATAAAAACGCGAGTGGCATCCCAAACGAGTTATAGTTTATTCGTAGCAGCAGTTCCTTGCGAAGTTAATTTCAGCCTCGAGAAAAAGAGTCCACAACCTGCGCTGGGGACATCATCGTCACGAAGACAGCAGGTTAGTGAAGTGTACAAGAACTTACGTATTCCACACAGGGCAGTGGAAACAACTAGGCACCTCACGTGTACTGCACGCACAGTGCAGATGTGCTCAGTGACACGTCACCTGCAGTAATGCAGAGGAGGTAAAGAAGGATGAAAGTATTAACACTATCTCACTTTTATTCCTTCTTTCTTGCCGTACGATACAAGCAGTCTGGGCTGAGGTGTACGGTACGAGTAGGGGGGGGGGGGGGGAGGCGTGCGGTGGGGAGGGTAGGTGAGAGCAGGGTAGGGGTGGGGGAAGACGCTAGTGCAGGCACGTGGCCAGGGCACGACGCGGCTGCTAGGTGGGGGGCAGTGGAAGGAGGAGGGAGACGTGGCGAGGAGAAAAGTAGTAGACGGGAAAGAACTCTTTAGGTACAACAGCAAGGTGGGACTGTCTGTACTGTAGTGGGGGCAGAGAACGGGACAGGCGGGTGTACGATGGGGATTAGCAGAGGTCGACGCAGGAGGGGTACGGGAACATAGGTTACGTTGTCCAAGTTCTCTCCTGCGCGATTCAGAAAAGCTGGTGTCGAGAGAAGGGATCCCGACGGCGCAGGCTGTGAAGTGGTGTTTGAAGCGAGGCACATCGCGTTCGACAGCACGGTCGGCAACCGGGCGGTTCCACTGTCTCTCGACCACAGTTTGGCGGTGGCCGTTCGTGTGGACAGAGAGCTCTTCGGGTGCCCTGCCCGTGTAGAAAGCGGCACAGTGGTTTCAGACAACATCTATCTATCTATCTATCTATCTTTCGGTCGTGCCCGTATCCCGCGGTTCTGCAGGTTCAGCACAGTTAGGAACGGATTTGGCAAGGTTAGTGTTATGGGGTGGCCAGATGGCCTCCCTGCCGCCACCCCGTACCCCCTGGGACGGAGATAGTGTACCCCGGCTGCCTGCGTCTAGTGTAATCCGTGGAAGAATGCGAACGTGTAGAGATGTGTGCGAGTCGTGTAACTGAGGTGGGATGTGGTGACCAGCCCGGTATTCGCCTGGTGCGATGTGCAAAACCGCCTAAACACCACATCCGGGCTGGCCGGCACACGGGCTCTCCTCGTTAATCCGCCGGGCAGATTCGATCCGGGGCCGGCGCGCCTACCCGAGTCCGGGAAGCGGCGCAGTAGCGCTCTCAGCTAACCTGTTGGGGAAAGCACATCTCTGCTTTCAAAGTGTAATGAATCCTGTCTCCTCACAATTTTTGTATGTCTATTGTAATGTCTAGAATGTTGAATTTCACACTTGAATTACATATTCCATATCTGAAGAGATCTTTGCATATATTTGATCTCCAAAACACTGTCTTTTGATAATATAATTAAATTTTTCATACTGACCCATTTCACAATATTGGTCTTGAACTACATACATTATTAAACACAATTGCCAACTTAAATGATCTAGAAACGAATTTACAGTATAAACAGTGTTATTATGCTTCAGTTCCCATATAAACAAAATTTATGTTTTCATTTATAATGTTTTAAAATTTTGCTAATGAGATACAGTCGATATTGTACAAAGATATGGAGGTGCCATTTTTTAGACTGCAAAAATTAGCACCCTTTAATTAACTATTAGGTGCATAAAACTTCATGTAAATAATTATTTCCATAAAACATTATGCAAATTAAATCTGAAAAACAGTTTGTTAAGACTCTCACGTTAATACCAAATCGATTATATCCTTTTCCAGAAGATACGGGGAGCTATTGTTGTAATAGACAGAGTGGCGCACATAAAACCAGCCCAAACTGAATTGCAAACGTGTGTGAGTAGCATTACTAGCTTGTCAGTTTCTTTGGCACCTTCCAACAGCACTAGCGTGCGAGTAGTTCATACGGAAAGTACTCATTATAAATTGTGTACTACATTGTCACGCCTTACTCCATTGAAGAACGTGTGTTCATTGTTGAAGAATATGTGCAGTCCGAATCCATTAAAGTTGTTCGTGACACTTTTCGTGAAAAGTTTTCTGAAAGTAACATTCCTGCAAAAACAACGACTCAGGATCTAGTGGGAAAGTGGCATTCGACAGGCAGTGTCGTTAATTCAAAGAGAAATAAGGTCCCAGCTGTATGTACACCTGAAGTTGTGGCAAATGTGATGGCACACACTGAAAGAAGTCCCTACAAGTCAACACGACAATTATCACAGCTACGTGGAATACATCGCAGGTCGTGCCAACGTGTCCTTCCTGGCTTAAAAATGAAACATCACCGCAGAGTGTTGTTCAGCAAATAAAAGAAGCAGACTAGGGTAAGTGTACACATTACTGTAATTGGTTGCTGGAAAAATGTCGCTGGGGGACACCTTGATCCGTCCCTCCCTTTTTCGACAGATGAAGCTGGGTTTCATCTGTCGGGCTATGTTAATTCACAAAACACAAGACACTGGGCTACAGAGAATCCCCACGGCATACTGCAAAAGTGATTTAATAATTGGTGTATGGTGTGCTGTATCTGGTAACAGAAGTACCAGGCCATTGTTCTTCAGTGAAACTGTCAACACATGTTTCCTTGCAACTCTACAATGAATTTTCGGTTCTGTTAACTCCAAATGAAAAATGTTATGCATATTTCCAGCAAGATGGGGCAACTTCTCATACATCGGATTTGTCTTTAGCTCGTATACATACTGATTTTACAGAAGAGAGGACCATTAGTAAGCACTTGTGGCCACCCCGCTTTCCCGACTTGTCACCGTGTGACTTTTACCTCTGGGGATTTCTAAAGGCTAGAGTCTACTGCAACAATCCCAGAACACTTGACAAATTAAAAAAACAACGTATGTGACGAAATTTCGAACATTCATCAAAGAGTACTGAAAACTGCTTTCCTTAAGACGCTTTGATGTGCACAACTTTGCTCGGATGTTGGCCAGAACATTTTGAACACAGACTTTAAATTCCTTTCTAAAATATGCTTACTAAACTAATAAAAGTAAAACTGTTAATTTCATAGTTAATAATGAAACTGTACAATAAAAATGTAAGAAAGCAATGATGCACGTCGATTTTCTTCATTCGTATTCCTTTCGGTGCAGGGGCCGGTTTTATGTGCGCCCCTCTGTATAATGTAATTTTGGTGCCAAGCGCATGAGAGTTTCTTTGGAGTTGGATAAGACTTAGGTAGTGTCAGAGTGGTTTTGGCAGCTATTGAGATTGGTCCATGTGACTGTCTAAAAATTACTTTCGTTATCTTGTGTAGAAATGTTGCAGAATATATTTGCTTAACAAGTGATATTCTAGAAAGTGTGTCAAGAATGTATAAATAAATTGATATTGTGATAAAAAGTAACAAAATTCCAGAGACTTGTTATTGCAACACCTTGGACCTATTAATTGGAAAGCCTAAACAGGAACAAAGAAGACACCCTAGACGATAAGACACCCATAGAAAGGTAAGTAATGTTTGTCTGCTAATATACTATATTACCCTTACTAAATTACAAAAACAGATGCCTGTTACAGAACTGGAGTAGGAGGTAGTGGGAAGATGTACGGGACAGGTTTCGCATCACTCACGTCCCTGCAATAGACCTAGTTCTCCACAAGATCAAACTGTAGTGCACAGGTGTTAAAAAGAGACAAAAATGTCCAGGAAGTGCGGGCTCTAAAATGGATACCCCGAGAGATAGGAGCACTCGTACATCTTCACTTACATGAAACATTCTCTCCTACTGCTTTTACAAATGAGACCTACAGGAAGCAGTACACAAATAGGTAAATAAATGAGAAGACATTACTCTGTTAGTGTTCTACATACTTTTCAACAAACAGGAAACGGGCTCAACAGTTGCTCCCATTTGCCAGACTGTAACAGAAGTTCGTGTCTTCTGTTCTCTGTGTAGCATTATAGGTTCCCATTACGCTGGTAAGTCCGAAGATAATGCTACAGTACAAAAGCATTTCATAAATTTACCAAGTACAAGCTGGTTCCATTAGAACTAACACATGCACTGCATTACCAAGCACAAGCTGGTTCCATTAGAACTAATACATGCCCTGCACTTAACCATAACTGTGAGTACAGTTTACATAAACACTAACGGGGGTTTACTACGTACTATATTTGTGGACAACAACAGAGGATTGTGTTCTCATTTGTTTCTTACATACAGCCGGCTGCTCGTAATAGCAAAGATCTCGCAAGACGGGAGATGTCTTTGGCGGTAGTGATGATGAACAAATGCCCGGAAATGTTCAGGTATTCATTTTAGAATCCGTGTCTTCTGGAGAGGTTTTTCTTTTTGTGGACTCCCGTGTGCGGAAATAAAATTGTACAACAATCTCCCAATGCCCGGAAATAACATCTCGGAAGTAAAGGATTTTAGAACAGGTCGAATGTCACTCCAATTAGTGCACTACTTTTACAGCAGACAGGAATTACTAGAATCTGACCTGGCGGAGTTAGGAGAAACGTGAGACTGACGTCACACAGGGTGTTGGAGACTTCAATGCCGAAACTAACAGGTGTGATGGCGGAGACTGTCGCAAATATTCAGTAACAACCAGGTGTCAGAAACGCACTTTGACTGTGTGCTCTGAACCGAGTAGGTGGCGAAGTGGCATTGAGAATAAAACAATGTTAAAAGGGTCCTTTACTGTTCTGAGCCATGTTACAATACATACACTGCCATAAAAAAATTAGTACGTCTGGAAAGACGATGTAGATTTTGATTCGACGATGGCATATGCCACTTGGGGTATATTACGTGTACTGTACTGATAATGGTCTCAGTGTCATCTACCAACAAACAGCTACCAGAGTGCCATCTGCGTCTACCTCTATTGAGAGGGAATGCCCACAGCCAGAAGGCTCAGTGTGAAGCAAGTACGCAGCCATTGCAGGGAAATCTGATCGTGCTTCCTACATCCTTCTGAGCGAGTTTGAAAGCGGTCAAATTGTGACCTTCAGAGTGGATTGCCACACGAGTTGGACGTGCTGCGTCAGTCGTGCAATTACGCTGGTATCAGTGGTCACGCATATATTCTCACACCCGTAGAAGAGTTTCTGGATGTCCAAGCAGCACAGACACCCACAACGATCGTCGTATTGTAAGGGTAGCAGTGGCAGATCGTACGGCTACCGAGCACAGATAAGAGCGCTTGTGAACCACTTATTTGCAGTGTGGCGCCGGCCGGAGTGGTCGAGCGGCTCTAGGCGCATCGGTCTGGAACCGTGCGACCGCTACGGTCGCAGGTTCAAATCCTGCCTCGGGCACGGATGTGTGTGGTGTCCTCAGGTTAGTTAGGTTTAAGTAGCTCTAAGTTCTAGGGGACTGATGACCTCAGATGTGAAGCCCCATAGTGCTCAGAGCCATTTGAACCATTTGCAGTGTGGGTAGGGGAACGCACACCTCTAGCCGACCTTCCACTCACAGCACAGCATCGACGTGCACAGCTGGAATGGTGCCGTCAGAGGATCACTTGGAAGATGGGATGATGCACTGTGGTCTTCAGAGATGAAAGCAGATCCTGGCTGCATGCAAGAGACGTACCATGTTGACCTAGTGGCATTGTCTTGTAGAGTGCATTTGTCCGAGACACACTGGCCCCCCGTTATGGTCCGGGGTGCTGTAAGCTACAACTCCGCTTCACTTTTGGTGTCTCTGGACGGGACGCTGACCACCACTCGGTAGGGGCAGAATGCTGTTACACCCATTGTTGTCGTTCTTACAACAGGAAAGTGAACTCTTACCCCAATACGATAATGCTCTGCTACACACTGCCCATCAAACTGAACGTGTTTCAGAACGGTTTGATACCTGGTTCCTCAGAACCGCTTCTGCTATTAAGCTGAAAATGTGATCATTTCATGTACTCCATATGCACTGTTGCTGCAATAAATCTTGAGTTGGAACCCTCTAAAAGAGTGTACTTTTTTTCCCACAGTGTCTTCAAAATCAGCACCACCAATTACAGCCCGTAGCCAGCATCGACATGACAGGGTGGTGCCTATTCGATTGAAAATGCGTGATGTGTTCTGTATGTGTGAGACTTCTTGCAACTAATTCCGCCTCTGAGTCCACAGGTTTAGAATACACCCCAGGGAAAGTATTCCGATGGGGTCGGGTCCAGGCCATTCGCACACCGCATGTACCGTCCCCACTACATATGACGATTGAATGGAAAGTAATGCCTCCACCTTCATTAATTCGGTTTGGGTGGGAAAATTTTAATAAATCAAACGCAGAAATAATCCTTAGAATGTGATCTTTAGTTACCAATATTCACCTTTCCACATAATCACCAGCCAATTGGTTACATTTATGCCAATAATGAACAAGTTTTGTGAAGCCGTCACAGAAGTCGACACACTGTTTCCGCAGCCACAGTCTCACAGTTCTTTTGACGTCTTCGCTGGAAGCATAATGATGCCCCACAGATCGTCTTTCATTATTGGGAACAGATGGAAGTCAGGTGATGCTAAATCCGGACTGTATGGAGGATGCTGTATGGTGGTGAGATTCAGTCTCTGAAGTTCTGCTGTGGTGGCACATGAAGTGTGTGGTTTGGCATTGTCATGCTGCAGGAAAACATTTCTCTTTTCCTTTTGGACTCTTGTTAGCCGTCGTTCCGGAGTTCGCAGTGTTGTGATGTAACGCTCTGAATTTATTGTTGTTCCACAATCGAGGAAATTGACACAGATAACACCATCTGCGTACCAGAACACTGTGGCCACGATTTTTCCATCTGAGGGCTGAGTTCTGAATTTCTTTTTCCGGGGCGAGTCTGTGTCGATATTTCGTAGACTGACGTTTCGTCTCTGCGTCACAACGGTCTACCCGTGTTTCGTCTCCTGTCACAATGGAATGGAGAAAGGCGTCACCTTCATTCTCGTAATGTGTGAGATGTTCCTGGCAAATTTCAAGTCTGTGTGCTTTCATTTCAGGAGTCGGCATCTGGGGTACCAATCGTGCACACATCTTCTGATATCCGAGCAAAGCAATAATGCGACCCACACGTTCTTACGAAATGCCAATCGTGCTTGCAGTTTCTTTCTGAGTGATATGCCGATCGTCCTGAATCAATTTGTCAACATTTTACTTGTGAAACTCTGTAGTTGCTGTCACGGGACGTCCAACTCTTTGTTTGTCACGCAGGTCAGATGTCCCCGCCTCGACATCTTCAGAGTTTCTCGTGCAATGACGCACAGTACTCACGTCGACACAATCATCATAAACTGCTTTCATTCTCTGATGAACCTCCTGTGGGGTGACACCTTCTGCTGTCAAGAATTCAATGACTGCACGTTGCTTAAATCACATTGACCGACAGTCTGTGCAGGGTTCCATACTTTACACTGTAACGACACAACCGTTCAATGCTGAGGCTTCCCACAAACTGGAGCTGCAGAGAAGAGGCTACGGAACAAGTCAGTACTAGCCGCATACCAATGTTGCCAACTGTTGAAGAGTTACGAAGGTGGAAGCATTACTTTTCAGTCAACCCTCGTACTTCGACCACTGAGCTCTGTGTGCTATTTATTGTGTCAATGCAAATGTCACACTGTAACAACACTATGTACCTCAAAGTAAATTTGGTGTAACAATGTTTTAAGAAGGAACTACGCGTAAAGAACATGTGAAAATAAAACTCTATCCACCACGAAATTCTTGTATTATCTTAATTCCGCAAATGGATTTAAGCCATCTGTCCAGACAATCTCTGCCTGTAACGACACTGAAACAGAGAGTGACACCGAAGAGGCTGAAATACTGAACGTCTCTTCCCAAAACTGTTTCACAGAGGAAGATTCCACTGTAGTTACTTCTTTAAACTGTCGCACGAATGACAAAATGTTAAATATCAAAGTATGTGACCAAAGGGGTAGCAAACCAACTGACACGAAAGTGAAGGAAAGACTGTCCAGATTACTCTGTATGAGGTCTAATTCCTCTTATCTTATCTTCGTGGTCCTCGCACAAAATATATGCTGGGAACAGTAGAATGCTTCTGCAGCACTGGGGTCAGATGTTCCTATCAGTTTCATGACTGAAAACCAAGCAACATCCAGTAGTAATACCGTGTCACCAATGCAGGATAATGCACCCATAAATGAACCAAGTAATGTAACTTACTGCTTAAATATATGCAAACAACACCAAATCAACAAGGTATTACAGGTAAATAGTTTGAATGAATGGATAATAAGTTACCTCTGCAATTTAAGTGTGTGTGTGTGTGTGTGTGTGTGAATTCCTAAGGGACCAAACTGCTGAGTTCATCAGTCCCTAGACTTACACATTACTGAAACTAACTTAAACTAATTTATGATAAGAACAACACACACAACCATGAGCGAGGGAGGACTCGAACCTCTAGCACGAGAGGCCACGAAATCCGTGACATAGCGCCTCGAACCGCATGGCCACTTCGCGTGGCAGCCATTTAAACAAATGCTTGATGAGCAGCAGGTTTTAAACAGGTTAGATGATCTTACAAAACAACACAATACTTTTGCACATGACGAATTGGCAGGAGACGTGTCTGCAGTTCAGACAGAGATGTCTGAAAGGCAATCTGTCTGTAGCAGACTTCTTGATAAAGTACTAAAATTTTCAGAAGAAAAAGGTTTTCTCAAACTTGAGCAGAAACATATGACTGACAATTTAAAAAACCTCAATGACGACACTGAGCTAGGACCTTCTGGCAGCCACACTACTTCCGCTGTACAGACAGTACACTCACACTCACACCGCACTTGTATGGCAGAGTTTTAGATGTTGCTGAGCACACCGTCATTTGACAGCGCTGTTGTTTATTTAATTACGAGACAGGTTTCGGCCTTTTATGCCATTTTTAAGTGATTCAGTTTATGTCATTAACATTGCAGAACATCAAGCACAAAATGTCCTGCAATATAATATGTTAATGACAAAACCTCAATCACTTGAAAACGGCATAAAAGGCTGAAACCTGTAATCAAATAAGCAACAATACAGTCAAATAGTGTGTTCATTTAAAAAATCATATGAAAGAGATTCAAAATTTCATATCTGACAGAGGAAGTAAAATCATTATAATGGTCGACGACGATGCTGAGGTTGTGAAATGCAACACACAAACCTACTGAGTTAGAGCCGTGTAAAACCAGTCTTCCTGAAGCAACTGCAATTGATTTTTGGGAATATGCACAAAGATTTATCTCTTACACAGGGAAGTCCTGATACAGCTTTACCAATACACCGTGCTAGAGAAGCAAACAACGGCAAGTGCAATAATTTATCTATTCCTCCTACTGGTCACGTAGATTCCCAAATACCAATATCCCTGTCAGTGTCACAATTGCTAGAGGCAGTACCCTTGCTTTCTTCAGTATTACTTGTTGAGTGTCTGCTGAAACGTCAACAATGCCAGGTATTTTGTTTCAAAACAAAGTACACTGTAAAGTTTTTATAAGATCTTTTCATAATGTACTATCCAGTAAATGGACAGAAGCATAGATGATTCATTACATATTAGGCTTTATAGAAGGAAATGCTTCACTCTGAGTGGCAGACATAACTGAACAATATCACACTAACATACAATTTAAACAAGCTTTCTTGGACAAATTATGGTCTAGTTCTGTCCAAGAGCGTCTTCGTAGACAGGAATTTAACCCAGAATTCTTTAATAGTATGGAGGGAGCTTACTCAAGTACTGTGAGCATTACATCAACGACACAAGATGTTGAAGTAAGCCAATTTCACACACTGATGTCCTAAATTAAGCAAGAAAAGTTATCACTTGAGATTTGCGAAAAACTATTTACTGTGCCAGTAACAGATTTAGAGCATTTCCTTTCTGTACTCGATTTAATCCATCTAATTCACAAGACAAGCTAGGCTGTGACTTCCTGGGCTTGTAGGGTTGAGAACTGTAGGGTGCCCTTGGAAGGGTCTGATGCACACTACACGTCAGAGGCTGCTATCCAAGTAGCTGACTATGTGTGCTGTGCACACAAAGCCTTTTTTTGGGTCAGATGACTCTCCATCCAATCCACACAATGGCAGCAGCAGGAAACCCAGAAGTATCACTGTAAGATCGAAAGAAATGCCTCCCGCAGGTTAGGGTATTAAAATCCTAATGGTAAGCTGCTGAAGCATTTGCAACAAAGTGCCAGAGTTTGAAGCACTCCTGAAAAGCGGTGAAGCTTACATAATGCCATGCACAGAAAGTTGGTTGAAACCTGAGATTGACAGCAGTGAGATATTTCAAGAAAATTTAAGTGTACATCAATAGGATAGGCAAATGGGAAATGGGGGTGGTGGATTTGTCACAGCAGACAAGAAACTAAGGTCCACTGATATAGAAATTGAAGGTAAGACTCAGTATCAGGGGTGGGTAAAACATGGTAATTGTATCTATCACCCACTACACTCATCTCCCGATGTAACCGAAAACTTTAGAGAGAACCTCAGTTCACTTGTACATAAGTTCTTCAATCGTACTGTAATCATCAGTGGAGATTTTAATCATCCAACATTAACTGGGAAAATTACAGTTTTGTTAGCTGTGGGCACAGTAAGACATCCTTTGAAGCATTACTGAATGCCTTCTCTGAAAACTACCTACAACAGATAGAAACAGAGGGTAGGAAGGCAAAAGCTGAAATGCTTAACTCAGTTTTCGAGTGATCCTTCACAGAGGAAAACCCAAGAGAATTGCAAAATTTAATCCTCGTGCCATTGAAAAGATAAGTGAAATAAGTATTAGCGTCTGTGATTTTGAGAAACAGCTGGAACTGTTAAAACTGATCAAAGCTCCAGAGCCCGATTGAATCCCTACGATTCTATACTGAATTTGTAGCTGGGTTAGTCCATCTTCTAACTATAATCTATTGCAGATCCCTTGAACAAAAAGCTTGTGCCCAGCAGTTGGAAGAATGCAGAGGTCACACCCATCTACAAGAAAGGTAGTAAAAGTGATTCACAAAACTACCATCCAATATCATTGACACAGATTTATTGTAGGATCTTATAACATATTCTGAGCTCAAACATACTGAGGTATCCCAAACAACGTGACCTCTTCCGTGCCGACCAGCACGGATTGTGAAAATATCTTATCACGTGAAATCCAACTCGCTCTGTTTTGACATGACATACTGAAACCTTTGAATCAGGGCAGTCAGGCAGATACAGTATTTCTTGATTTTTCAAAAAGCATTCGACTCAGTACCGCACCTACACTTATTGTCAAAAGTGCAATCATATGGGGGTATCAAATGAAATTTGTGACAAGAATGAGGATGTAGCACTTCATCGTGGATGGAGAGTCATTGTCAGATGTAAAAGTAACTTTGGGTGTGCCCCAGGGAAGTTTGTTGAGACCTTTGCTGTGAATGTTGTATGTTTATGACCTAGCAGACATTAATATTAAAACCAGGCTTTTTGCAGATGATGCAGTTATCTATAATGAAGTACTTTCTGAAAGAAGATACATAAATAGTCAGTCAGATCTTGAGGTGCTGTAGAGGTCACCAACTTGCTTTAAATGTTCATAAACGTAAAATTTTGAGCTTCACAAAATGAAAAAATATAGTATCTCATGCTGTAACCCTGTCTGTTCATTAAGTATACTGTCTGGTTGCTTTATCACATGGGTGTATATTTCAGTTCCTTCTAGCATATTTAATAATTTACCTTTTTCTGCTTTGCGGAGAATTATGAGATTTTCCTTAGTGTTATTAGCAGAATGCTAGTATTCTCTTAAATGACCACTGAATGGTGAGGAATTTGCTTCACTAACAATATTATGTTCTCTCTCATTTTGAAATTACTTCCTGTTTGCCCAACGTAAAATTTATCACATTCACTACATGCTACTTTCTACACCCCGACATGTTATGTGTTTGGTTCTTATTGATAGTAATGAATGTAGCAACTGAGAACCGTAATAACTAATTGTGAATGACCACTTTTGGAGAATACAAAAGTGGATACAATAAACACATCTTTGTAAGTGCACACAAGTTAAGAAACAGACCTGTGAGAGGATCTACACCTACATCTATACTCTATAAAACCACCATGAGGTGCATGGAAGAGGGAGGAATATGATGAGCCATGATTTTGCTGTAGAGTCCATGTGTTTTTCAACTAAATGCATATTTTGTTGTAGAATTAGCTATGTTTCACTTTACTAGTAGAATATATACCTTGCTTGCATTTTTACAGCTGAAACCTTGTCACTGGGTACAGTCTAGATTCTCTTCTACAAGGCTATTGGAGTTAGCTGCAAACTGATGGCATCATACGTGTAATTCGAGATTATGCTGTGTTCCATGTGATCTCAATCGAACGTAAATTGCGATTCTTCCTAGTAAAATAAAGAAGGAAGGTTCTACATCTACATCCATACTCCGCAAGCCACCCGATGGTGCATCGCGGAGGGCACCTTGAGTACCTCTATCGGTTCTCCCTTCTATTCCAGTCTCGTATTGTTCGTGGAAACAAAGATTGTCGGTATGCCTCTGTGTGGGCTCTAATCTCTCTGATTTTATCCTAGTGGTCTCTTCGCGGGATATACGTAGGAGGGAGCAATATACTGCTTGACTCCTCGGTGAAGGTATGTTCTCGAAACTTCAACAAAAGCCCGTAACGAGCTACTGAGTGTCTCTCTTGCAGAGTCTTCCACTGGACTTTATCTATAATCTCGGTAACACTTTTGCGATTAGTAAATGATCCTGTAACGAAGGGAGCTGCTCTCCGTTGGATCTTCTCTATCTCTTCTATCAACCCTATCTGGTACAGATCCCACACCGGTAAGCATTAAGCAGTGGGCGAACAAGCGTACTGTAACCTACTTCCTTTGTTTTCGGACTGCTTTTCCTTAGGATTCTTCCAATGAATCTCAGTCTGGCATCTGCTTTACCGATGATTAATTTTATATGGTCATTCCGTTTTAGATCACTCCTAATGCCTGGTCCCAGATAATTTATGGAATTAACTGCTTCCAGTTGCTGACCTGCTATATTATAGCTAAATGATAAAGGATCTTTCTTTCTATGTATTCGCAGCACATTACACTTGTCTACATTGAGATTCAATTGCCATTCCCTGCGCCATGCATCAATTCGCTGCAGATCCTCCTGCATTTCAGTACAATTTTCCATTGTTACAACCTCTCGATATACCATAGCATCATGCGCAAAAAGCCTCAGTGAACTTCCGATGTCATCCACAAGGTCATTTATGTATATTGTGAATAGCAACGGTCCTACGGCACTCTCCTGTGGCACACCTGAAATGACTCTTACTTCGGAAGACTTCTCTCCATTGAGAACGACATGCTGCGTTCTGTTATCTAGGAACTCTTCAATCCAAAATCCAATCACACAATTGGTCTGATAGTACACATGCTCTTACTTTGTTCATTAAATGACTGTGGGGAACTGTATCAAACACCTTTATCTGACTTATCTGGTGTGTAAGAACGGTTTTCACATTAGTGCAGACTAAATATGAGCAGAGCTAGACTAACTTTACCCCCAAAGAAAACTGTATTACAATACAAGAAATATTAAAGCAAATGTGTCAGCGGAGCATAGCGTGTCAAGTACGTGTTCACAAAAATAATACTGTTGAAATGTAAAACTATATACCAGAAGCTCACGTTATCCTAAGTGTAAAGATATTATGTGAATAAATAGGCATTGAGGAACTAGATGTGAAAGAATGTTTCTAGTACTGTACCACTATAATAATTTCAGAACAAAATACATGAAAACGTTAGTGATGCAAAACAAACACTGTGCAAAGCAACGGATTAATTAAGACACAATACACTTACCGGAAAGCGTGTTACGGAACTGACGAGACAAATTGTGATCGCCACACGAATATTTCTGTAGACGATAAAAAACTAAGTACATTGCAGCTTACCTGACTGAGACGCAAGTAGCGTATTTTGCATCCTGCGGCTCTCCAGCCTACGCCGTAAACTCGTGTGTCATCGTAATCTCGAAAGAAATGAGTTTGGTGGCACAAGGCAAACCAGTGTTGGACATGCCGCAGTGTTCTGGCACTCACTCTCACCCCTGCTACCTCCGCCTGCGGCTTCCTACATGTCACTGATGCCAAGCAACAACGCCAGTTGATTACATCATTATGGAACTCTTCCAATGTCATGACGAAGTTTGAACAACGTCATTTAATAACAAAGTAAAAGTTTGTTAATACCAAAGGAAAGACAAACCATAAAATAAAAAATGAGTAAAGATGATGATTATTATGTGAATTCGTGTAAAGATAGTATTCATACTGTGTGGATGGTTTTCTTGTTCTTTCCCCACTTGGGTTATCTATATGCTTTTCACATATTCTGTTGAACTTAAATGTTTTTATTGTTACTTTTAAAGTAGTGTTTCATACAATTTATGTATCCAATCCTCAAAACAAGTAGATACATGCCCAAAGTGTATGAAGAGTGTGGATGCCAATCCTTTTATCCATGTTTTACTGACATGCAGCTTACATACGTAAATTTCCTTAAGAATATATCATACAACTGTAGAACAGTTTTCATTCTATGCAATATACTCTGTCACGGTGCTTAAGAACAGTACAAACACAAAGCGTTTGTGGTTTTTTGGAGTGTGCATCGAATGTTCGATGCCCCGCACACTGTAAAATAGCCGATATACGACTGACCGGTGCAGTAATTCATTTGTAAATTCGTGACTCCAGCAGTCACTGGGGAACCGTTGTGCTGTATCTTGTTTATCAGACAAGTAATAATTTAAAATTCTTGTTCATGTACTAAATGTCTTTTTATTCAAATAATTTGCGTGTACACGTCTGAATGCACAGCACGCAGTATCAGTGAAAATAGTTGAATTGGATGATTTTCATTTTTCTTTGGCACCTTTTTCTTACCTCCGTGTCATTCCAGTAAGAAGTACTCCTTCAGAGCTGAGAATAATTTGTGAAATACATGAATTGTGTTTCAAAAGGATATTTATTTCAATACATTTTCCAACTGTATGAAATGTATTACTTGAAGACAAAGTTTGATTTAACAGCAGAAAGCTATAATTAAAGGAAGTATCTGTTAAAAATATGAGGACCGTAGGTGTTTATTGTAAGTATGCAGTAAAGTATTTATGGCAAGACATTTCACTAGCCTACTCACCATTAAAAATTTGTGCTTTACATCTTATATCGAACTACTTATTTGTCATAAGCACCTAGGGGACTTACCTAGCAGCTCTCACTAGTGGTGTTATTTGGGAGTGGAACACTCCGGAAACAATTCCTCATTTATCCTTTTCCACACATAACTCGTGTAACTCCACAAAGCGACTTCTCGAGGTAACTGGATCTTGAGGATACGCTCAGGGCAAAACAACAGAACAAGCAAGGGAGTCACCTCTTTAGACCCACCCATGAAAACAGCTGTATAGTTATGGGACACATTTAAAATTTCATAAAATACTGTGTTACAGCCTCTCTTATACTCTTATATCACAATGAATCTACGATGGAAGATCGGAAAGTGATGCACAATAATTTTATTACCAAATAGTTTAACATAAAAAAACCACAAATGAACTTACATCATTTACCTAGTCAGCAACAATTTCAATACCTTTCTCCCACCGTGACAGCAATTTCAGTATGCCCTGTTTGTAGAAGTACATTTATTTGGAGTATAGCCATCTGGGGACTGCCTATTTCACTTCTGCACGTGTTGCAAAGTGTTGGCTGGCCAGGAATTTCTTAATGGGACCGAACAGACGAAAGTCCGACAGTGCAAGGTGTGGACTGTATGGTGGATGCTGGAACACCTCTCACTCAGATTTGAGAATTTTCTCACAAATAGGAGCAGCAACGTGGGGGCGAGCATTGTCACGAAGATGTCTGACACCGTCAGAGCATTAGTGTTGTGGGATTTGTCACAGAGAGTGCGACACAACCTAACCAAAGTTTTAGTGTAGGCTGCAGCATTCACAGTGGTCCTGTGTTCAGCAAAGCCCACTAATAGCGCAGCATGCACATCCTAGAGCACTGTCACAAGCGCTTTGGTAGCACACTGAGTCATTTTAATTTTTTTTTTTTCTTCACTGGGGACCCAGCACATTTCCACTCCACAAAGGCATGCTCAGTTTTGAGCACATAGTGGTACACCAACGACTCGTCACCACAATTCCTTTCGGAAAGTTATATCCTCCTGCGGAATAAGGCATTAAGAGACCCGAGCTTGTCATCATTCACTGGTCCTCAAGGTCGTGCGTCAGGTTCTCGGCCACACAGCGAGCACCAACTTTACAAAATATCGAAGTGTCACAAACAGTACCGTACCATAGGAAATGTTGAATTGCTGTGACACGATTCGCAGTTCCAGACGGCCAATCGTTCAAACTGCTGCCTCGATGGTTCCGACATTCTGTGGGGCTGCAGCTGTTACCAGCCGCCCAGAGAGTGGTGAATCACTAAGGTTCACACGGCACTCTTTGAAGAAAGCACACCACTCTGAGACATTACTAAGGCTGTTGCCGCCGAATGGTACGTGGCAGTCCACGAACCCCCCAGCACAGGGACTGGGTAGGGGAGGCTGGTCCTGTAAGCGCCAGCAGTCAGCCCGATCCCCTGACATAAGAAGGTCTCACTGATTTATACACCGTCCACCCACGGTCTAGCCAGAATCTCACAAAAGCCCTATAAAGCTGCAGCAGATGTAGCTCGTCCGCTCCCTGAGGCACCTTAAGGTACTCGTCGCTTTCTGCGTCCTTGCCTTCAGATTCTTCACATGCGATAACCGTAACAGCTTTGGATCAAAGGCGAGGCTCCAAAATCTCACCGGTTTTTAAAATGAAGAATGGTGCCCTTACATGCAAGTAATGTACATAAAAATACGACAGGAACAAATCAAATTAACCGACACTTGTCCACAGAAAAACTCATCTTTTGAACCCCCTGCTCCAACCTCTCCATTATAAGTTGTAACTGACGAGTCCCTGTCGTACTGTCGGGGAAGAACAAGAAACTGCAAGATTGACAAATAAGCAGCACTGCCCGTGACTCATTACTGTACTGTACTGTTTACGGCTGTGACAAAGAGGGGAAAACTTGAAACAAACTTCTGGGGAACAGCGTTCTCCTGCTCTAAACTATCCAAATAGCACATCACCACCCTGGTACTTAGGGATTTTGATACAGGCGTGTGAATACGGGTGGCTGGCCATAAAAGCATCACTGGCAGAGGTGGTCTAGAGTACTGTGCCTCAAGTAGTGTCGTGTGCCTTACCGATGTCAAAAAATATCCCTATACAGCACCGTTAAAGCAGGAAAGCTGCTGGATAGCTGCCTCTAGCAGGGTCAGGTTGTCAAAAGCGTATCGACGTCTCCTAAATCCACACTGTGAACGCTTGAGGAGCTGCTCGGTTTGTTAATATCCAGATCAGACAACAGGTGACCATTTGTTCCGAGGGCTTTCCTACGGAGTACATTGGGGCAGTAAGGTAAATGAAGTCTTTGTTTAGCAAGAGAGAGCAGTAACAATACTGTGTAAATTACTTAACCATACATCTTGCAGAGGTATTTTCAAGAACTTCGGATTCTTACACTACCTTCCCAATACACTTACTCCTAAATGATTGTAGTTGCTGATAATTAAAATCAGTTTCAGCTGAACATGTAACTTACAGAGTCACAATACATGACACAAAAATAATCTCATGTACACTTAGTCTCCTTGTTCAGCATTTGGAATTGATTTACATACTTTGATGGCAAGCTCCATTCTACCAAAAAGCAAGAAATTGCAAACTCCAATCACTTCAAAACACAATTAAGAACATCCCTCATTAACCACAATTCCACAAATTATCTGAATATCTAATTCAAGGATTGAAGTGTTATGTTAACATTTATGAAGACTTCAAAGATGAATAGTTGAATTGCAGACAGCACAACAAAAAGACTGCTCTACATTAAGCTTTCAGCGAAAGCCTCTGTCAGGAGGAGGAAAATACACACACACACACACACACACACACACACACACACACACACACAAAAAAAACTCTTTCTCTGGCTGCTCAGGACAGACTCAATACATGGCAAGTAGCAATGTGCAACACTGCCTACTCCTTATGGTTATAAGGTAAAATATCGTTAGGAATATGGCTGAACTAGAATGCTAGCACACTGCTGTTTATGGCTTTTGGTATCTAGGGGTCAGCTGTATCTGCTGCTTTGAGTACATAAATAGAACACCTGCATCTAGTTTTCCTGAAAGTGAACGATAAATAAATGTGTGGCCAGTGGTGGAGCAGACGAGGACAAACCACTCTGGCCACACACATGCTGTATATACAGTGCTCAAAGTTTATTTAAACAAATTTCGTTAACTGTTCACAGGTACTAAAAGCAATGTTATGCATCCAGTGCCCTTAAAAAATGTTTAAGTCTGTTAACTGACTACTGAGGCTCCATACAGTGTAGACGATACTAAAATTTCCAAGTACTGAGCACTGATTCTGACAGCCAGTCACGGTTTCGCAAACTGAGGGTAAGTACAAGTCCTGACCGTTTGTTGTATCACCAAATAAATCTAAATCCCAATTGAGACTAACATATGAAAAATTCAAACATTCAATTAGCACACACAAAGGGGGGCATTATAACTCTGTGAGAACTTATTTTAAATTCCTTTTTTTATTAGTAGAAAAGCAACTACACTAGTCTTTGAGAAAAGTGAAACACCAAGACCAAGAGATGTGATCACAATGAAATTTATTCCACTTATTACGGACATGACACTACACACAGGATTAGCATTACAGATTGGTACACACACTGTGACTGCGGAAATTCAGTACGGATTATGTGTAAATAAACTTAAGCCCCAAAACTAAAATAATTTATGTTAAATTATGTAAGAAACGCTGTATTTTTGTATTAATTAAAGGAGAGTAATTGTATTTCTAAATTGGTAAATAATGCATCAGACACAGTGCAAGCGGCGTCAACAATCAAATTTTACGGGATCAGCCGCACCGGAAAGGAGTGCAGCGAAGTCTCTCAAACATTTTTCCACGAAACAGGCTTTCAGAACAGGAAGAGACTGAGGACAAATGACAGTAAAGTTGTCTACTTGTATATAAACCTCCCCCTCTCCCGAGGCCTGCTCTCTACTGACATCCCTTGATGATCGCTCTCTCAAATGATTTTGTAACAGGCAGTTGTACTGGAAAGATATTTTCAAGGTATGTAAAGCATTTATCTACGTAAAAGTATCATGAATATATGAATAATTGTTGTTATTTACCAACATTTTATTTCAACAACATTAATCTTGCCTGCCAACTTTTCTTTGTTTCAGCTACAAGAACCGCAAGACTGCAGACATATCGTTTGCTGGCCATTGCCATCATTGATGTTCGAATTTGTGGTGGCCACTTGTGTGTCCCTGAGATCTGTTAAGCCAATCTGTAAATGCAGTTTCCAGGCAGCACTTCTGTGCATAATATTAATGATTGCGCGGTCAGTCCACTCCAGAGTATCACAACAGGTTAGAGAAAATCTTGAGTTATTAAATTTACCTGTCGCGTGTGATAATTTAAACTTTCTTTTTTTAATACTTGGCTACTTCTTTTAATTAACAGCACTCCAGTTAATTTCCTCTTACCAAAATTTATTTTTGAATTACCACTAAACAGCACCACACAAAATAGAGAAACTCTTTTTTTTAATAATAACTCAACACCAGGTGAAAGGGAAGGCTGGCAAAGCAGTGGTAACCATCATCCTCTGAAGGAGACACTCAATTTCTCTCCACATACGGCTGCGCGTTGTCCTGCCGAAATATGGAATGTGGAATGGCCTGCAGGCAGGGCAGTGTCTCAAGCTGTATAACATCCCTGACGTAGCGGTAGCTGTTCCAATTCCTCTCCAGACGTAGGAGGAAAGATCACACGTCACAGGCAATGACACCCCAAACCGTCACACTCGGTGTCTGTCCACTATGCCGTTCAGCAGTACAGTCTGCCCGGTTTGTTCGTTACGGCGGTGTCAAACGTGTGTGCAGGACTCGTCCGAATACAATACATTTTGGCACTCGGCATACAAGTGTCGAGATTCACGTGCCCGGTGCAGTCCTCAGTGTCCGGGTCTTCTGGTCAATGGGAGCCGACGCAATGGCACACGTGTCACCAGCCCAGTCCACAGACGTGTCCGCACTCGTTGCAGTGCTCTGACATTGCACCAACATTGTGGCTGGTGCTGCTGCTGTTGTGGTTGTGGCTGTTGTGGTGGTGGTGGTGAAAACACTGTTGAGAGGGACCAAGGCTTGACAACAGGAAGCAGTTTCATATGGATCTCAGTTGGAGCAGCTACAAAGAGGCTTACACAGTGGATAGAATAGTGTGGAGAGATGCATCGAACCAATCTTCAGACCAAAAACCATGACATCATTAAATAGTGAACAGAAACAGCAGCCACATACCCTTAAGAGTTAATTACAGTTTTACATTATAAGATAATTTAAAGACAATACACAGAGTTAATACAAAAATACAGCATTTCTTACATAGGTTAACATAAGTTATTTTAGTTTTGGAGCTTATTTACACATAATCTGTACTGAATTTCCGCAGTCACAGTGTATGTACCAATCTAATGCTAATCCTTTGTGTAGTGTCATGTCTGTAAATGGAATAAATTTCATTGTGATCACATCTCTTGGTCTTGGTGTTTCACTTTTTTCAAAGACTAGTGTAGTTGCTTTTCTACTAATAAAAAAAAGTAATTTAAAATCAGTTCTCACAGAGTTATAATGCCCCCTTTGTATGTGCTAATTGAATGTTTGAATTTTTCATATGTTAGTCTCAATTGGGATTTAGATTTATTTGGTGATACAACAAACGGTCAGGACTTGTACTTACCCTCAGTTTGCGAAACTGTGACTGGCTGTCAGAATCAGTGCTCAGTACTTGGAAATTTTAGTATCGTCTACACTGTATGGGGCCTCAGTAGTCAGTTAACAGACTTGTTACAGCCAATCACATGAGATGACAGTCATCTCACACTGTATCGTCCAGTACCTCCGGTACCTTATCGGTGCAATGTACGGTCTTCTTCTCTCCACTGGTTCCGAGTACACCTCACTGTCGAAGCAGCGTGCCCTGTACGAGCTGCAGTGCCACAGAACGACAGACCTGCCTCATCGAGACCGACGATTCTGCCCCGTTCGAATGAACTCGTCTGCCGATATTCTAGGGTGTAATATCGGCGAGTCGTAGTGGCACTCGGTTACACGTTTCCACATTGTACGATGGCTCTAATGGACTGAGTATTGTTTAGCACTGACATGTCCAGCTACACAAAAAGGGCACTTAGTGTGGCTCCACTTTTCTACACATTTCCTTATCATGGCATGTTGCAGACCATTGGTTCAGTGTGTCATACTTTTAACAAACAGTAGTGCATTTTAGATAAAAAGTCAGTGCCCTTCCTCTTGCACTATGAGGCTGCTGTTTCTGTTTACTATTTAATGATGATGTCACGGTTTTTGGTCTGAAGACTGGTTCGATGCGTCTCTCCACACTATTCTATTCACTGTGTAAGCCTCTTTGAAGCTGCTGCAACTGAGATCCACTTGAAACTGCTTCCCGTTGTCAAGCCTCGGTCCCCCTCTACAGTGCTTACCCTCCCCACCACCACCACCACCACCACCACAACACACCACACACACTTGCCGGCATTACCAGATCGACGACTCTTTCGTGCCGCAGGATTTGCCCTATCAACTGATTCCTTCTTTTGGTCAAATTATGCCATAAATTACATTCCCAATTCAGTTGACTAGCTGCTATTTGTTATACAATTTACCCATCTAATCTTCGGCATTCTTCTGTACACCTTCATTTCAAAAGCTTCTATTATCTTGTCTGAACTATTTGTTGTTTATGTTTCACTCCCATAAAACACTACACTTCTGACAAATAATTTCAATAAAAGACTTCTTAACATTATTTTTACAGTGTACATGAATATAACCCTTAGTGAAATGCTTTTCTTGCTGTCATTACCACTTCGCATTCTGTGTGTTCTCTACTTCTGGCATTATCAGCTTACAGAACCGCTGTTCTATTTTTCTCGATTTTGATCCTATAAGCTCTTTTCGACGCACTACCCATTCCATTCTACTGACCTTCCACATGAACACCTACACTGAGATGACAAAAGTTACAGAATAGCAATACACACATATACAGATGACGGTATCACATACACAAGGTATAAAAGGGCAGTGCATTGGCAGACGTGTCATTTGTACTGAGACGATTAACGTGAAAAGGTTTCCGACGAGATTGTGGCCGCACAAATGCAACAGATCTCGAATGTGGAACGGTAGTCGAGCTAGACGCATCGGACAGTCCATTTTAGAAATTCAATATTCCGATACCCACAGTGTCAAGAGTGTGCCAGGAATACTAAAATTTCTGGCATTAACTCTTACAACAGACAATACAATGGCTGACAACGGCGAAGAGCAGCACTGTTTGCTTAGGGTTGTCAGTGCTAACCGACCACATCAGTGTTAACAGTCGAGCAACACTGTGTGAAATAACTGCACGACTCAATACGGGATGAACGACGAACGTATCTGTTAGGACAGTGCAGCAAAATCTCGTGTTAATAGGCTCTGGTACCAGACGACCGATGCAAGTGCCTGTGCTAAAAGCACATCGCTGCCTGCGGCACCTCTCCTGGGCTCGTAATATCGTTAGACCCTAGACTACTGGGAAACTGTGCCCTGGTCAGATGAGTTCCAGTTTCAGATGGTAAGAGCTGACGGTAGTATTCAAACACGGTGCAAAACCCTCTGAAGCTGTGGACCCAAATTGTTAACAAGGCACTGTGCAAGCTGGTGGGGGCCCATAAAGGTGAGGGCTGTTTTTACATGGAATGCACTGGGTTCTCTGGTCCAACTGAACCAATCATCGACTGGAAATGGTCATATTTGGCTACTTGGAGACCATCTGCAAGTATTCCTGGACTACCGTGCTCCCAAACAATGACGTAATTTTTGTGGATGACAACATGCGATGTCACAACTTTTGGCAACTACACTCAGGCTCATAAATTAAGGACAATGCTGACAGATGGTGAAACAATGCTATGGTGGGCGGTTTGTGGGTTTAAATCACCTCGGGATATGACCGTGCGGTGCATTTGACCTGCAGTCGTCGCACGGTGGCACTGGCAGCAGTCCACTTACGCAGAGGTGTGTTGGTGCATGTCAGAGTACGGTGCAGCGAGTAAGTGTGCAGACGTTTTCAGACGTGCTAATGGTGACTGTGTGTCGAAAATGACTCAAAGAACACATATTGATATTATGAGGGGTAGAATACTAGGGCGACTGGAGGCTGGTCGAACACAGCAGGTCGTACCACGGGCCCTCCGTGTGGCACAAAGTGTGATCTCACGATTATGGCAACGATTCCAGCAGAAAAAACACATCCAGGCGCTACAGTACGGGACGTCCACAGTGTACGACACCACAAGATGACCGATATCGCACCATCAGTGCCCGCAGATGGCCACAGAGTACTGCTGCAGATAGCTTCGCTCGGGACCTTACCGCAGCCACTGGAACAGTTGTCTCGAGACACACGGTCTACAGACGACTGAACAGACTCAGTTTATTCGCCCGCAGACCTGCACGGTGCATTCCACTGACTTCTGGTCACAGGAGAGCCCGTAAAGCCGGTGTCAAGAACACAGTACACGGTCATTGGAACAGTGGTCCCAAGTTATGTTCACGGACGAATCCAGGTATAGTCTGAACAGTGATTCTCGCTGGGTTTCATCTGGCATGAACCACAAACCAGACACCGACCCCTTAATGTCCTTGAAAGGGGCCTGGATAGAGGTCGTAGTTTGATGGTGTGGGGTGGGATTATGACTGGTGCACGTACACCCCTGCATGTCTTTGAAAGAGGAACTGTAACAGGTTAAGTGTGTCGGGGTATCATTTTGCACCAATACGTCTGCCTTTTCAGGGGTGCAGTGGGTCCCACCTTCCTCCTGATGGATGATAACGCCCCGCCGAGCTGCCACCGTGGAGGAGTACCTCGAAACACAAGATATCAGGCGAATGGAGTGGCCTGCCTGTTCTCCAGACCTAAACTCCATCGAGCGCATCTGGGATGCTCTCGGTCGACATATCGCTGCACGTCTTCAAACCCCAATGACACTTCAGGAGCTCCGACAGGCACTGGTGCAAGAATGGGAGACTATATCCCAGCACCTGCTCGACCACCTGATCCAGAGTATGCCAACCCGTTGGGCGGCCTGTCTACGAGTGCATGGTGATCATATCCCATACTGATGTCGGGGTACATACGCAGCAAACAGTGGCACTTTATAGCACATGTGTTTTGGGACAGTTTTCTCAGCTTATCACCAATACTGTGGACTTACAGATCTGTGTCGAGTGTGTGTTGCCTATGTGCCTCTGCTATTAGCACCAGTTTTGTGTAGTGCCACGTTGTGTGGCACCACATGTTGCAATTATCCTTAATTTATGAGCACGAGTGTAGTCTGATGAACATTCTGGACAATTTGAGCGAGTGATTTGACCACCCAGATCGCCTGACACAAATCCCATCAAACGTTTATGCGACATAATTGAAATATCAGTTTGTGCACAAGATCTTGCACCAGCAACACTTTCACAATTACAGATGGCTATAGAGGCAGAATGGATCAATATTGCTGCAGGGAACTTCCAATGACTTATTAAGTCCATGCCACACCGAATTGCTGCACGACGACAGGCAGAAACAGGCCCGACACAATATTAGGAGGTATCCCAAAATTTCTTTTATCTCGGTCTATATTTCTATGTATAAATATGTGTATATTTCAATATATCTCATCCAGTTGAGTGAATGAATGGGCATAGAAAAGTGCAGGTGACAATCCCATATGCAATTTGATGGGGGAATTTACAGGATTACAAATCAAAACGAGAAAGGTGTGTACCTGTAATAACTATAATTAACTAAAAGAGCTTACAGTGACTGGGTATACCAATTACTGTATAATTTTACTTACTGTATGCAACAGAAGACACGATGTATGAATGGTGCAGGAATGAATGCAACCATCACAGTAGCAGCTGTCATATTGCCATCCCTGGAAGGGATGCAATGCAACTAACAGTCTCACACCAGCAATATTTTTGTATTCTTTTCGCCATTTACACTGATTACGTAGGTCTATTGACTTATCTGTGTAGTCAACTTCTGTCACTCATAATGAAATATTTTTGATCTACTAACTATTAGAAGAAAAGGAAAAAGAAAGATAGACTTTCTCCTGTTCTGACTGTTTTATTGCACGGACACAAAATTGATAGGAAATGCATCATTTCTGCACTAGAAAGAATAAAATAATTTTGGTGAGTTAAATAGCTGACACAGTTGTTTTTACTCATTTCAGACAACATTCAATTACTACCTGCACTTGAGACAATTTTCAATGATTGCTGGTTTCAGAAGCACAGTCCACTGCTGACCAGAAAAGGTAGATTTCCTGAGTGTCTCGGCTGTTCACGAATGTGAGGAATATCCCCAAGTCATCTTACTGATGAATTACACTCTCAATAAAAGTAATTTACACATTGAGGAATAGTGACATAAAACAGTACATCTAGTAAAAGTAGATGTATAATGTTGGCCCTGAACAAGCACAGACTTCCCAAGAAACTGCATCATAGTGATGCATATGTAATGAAAATTAAGCCAGAGGAACATTTGTGCTACAGAATGCTACTGTAATTTGAAGTAACAATATATCAGATTTGTGGAAGCTTTAATGTGCTGGAAGTATGGACAAACATGTCCAATGGTAGATTTCATGTAGTGGAGAACGTTTGTTCTTGAAATGTCATGTAGAGGAGTTAATATTTTTTGAGTTTTAAACAAGAAATACAGATTCAATGGTGGAGTCCACAAGACTGATTTGAGCACCACAAAGTGAAACTGCTGTTTTTACCCCCCCCCCCCCCCCCCTCTCGCGCGCGCACACACACACACACACACACACACACACACACACACACACACACTGCTTTTTGGGAGGTGTTAAAGACTGAAGAACAGAACATCTTAGGTAAATAATAGAAATGTATTTATTTATACAGTCAATAATAAATTTTTCATCACACACAGCATTCCTCGCTATCAGGTACTTTTGCGAGTTCGTTGTACGACCCACGGCTGACAGACAATACAAAGTAGAACGGGAAAGTCCTCCTACACTGCTACACTGCACGCCGGCCTCACTCGGACTGGAAGCGCAGGGCGCGCAGCCGCTTCCGCTCCGCCGCCGTCATATCAGCCGCCTTCGCCTTGGCCGTCGTAGCGGCTGCACTGCTCGCGGGCTCCGCCGTCACCGTGCCGAAGCGCTCCTGCCTCTTCCGCATCTTCTCCTCCAGCTCGGCCTGCGGTGAGATGTGCCCACGAATTACTTCTGGTAATGCGGGGACTAATAAGAAATTGATTTGTAAAAAATCTGATCACATTAAAAAGTAGCGAGTTGCAACAGGTCCACTCGCTGCAACACCACTCCGAACATGAACACTATTTTCCCATTCTTTTCTCATTTCTTTCCCAAATTTAATAGATATTGCCTGTTTAAAAATGTGAAGCACCCCAGAGGACTCTGTCAGGTGTCGACATAACTTTGTATACGTACACATTATCTGCAGGTATGTAAATAATTAGAATTGCAATTATCTGCGACATGCAAACCACGTGGCAGATTTTAAACGGGGCTTCAGTGCGCCTTTCCTTTTGGCTAGCTGGTCAATCTGTGGAACTCCAACTGTCGGGCATTCGGCCAATGTCAGCACGAACGGAAGTACACTCGTAGACAAAGTTCCGGCAGACCACGTCCAACTGCCACGTATAAGGATTGATGTATTGTGCACCAAGGATGCTGTAACCTCTTCACACCTGCACCCGACACGTGACAACAGGTAACGAACTACTCGTGACATTCTGTGGCACCTCGCACCAACGACTGGAGACTAGCAGCAGCAGTACTAGGGATCTGCCATCTGACACGTAGGCTGCCGCTATCGCCACAACCCGAACGGATGCGTTTGGAGTGGTGCCGTGACTGGGAAGCACGGACTGCCGACGGATGGTGTCATGCCGTATTCGGCGACGCACTGCGATTCTGCACAACCCCGAATTATGAATTACTGTTGTCACGGCATACAATGGTGACTGGGGAAAGGTCCTATTCTTTCAATATTTTGGAGAGACGTGACGGTGTTACTCTCGGTGTCGAGGTGTGGGGCACCTTCGGGTACTGGTGACCGAGGGATCTCCGATCGCAAGTAGTACGTCACGGACGTCCCGTGACGGCAGGTGTCACCCCTCCTGCGACAGTGTCCCCGAGCCACTTTTCACAGAATGACACTCGTTCACACACGGCACGTGTCTCTACGAACTGTCTGTGCAACGTCAACGTACTGCAGAGGCCGGCGAGATCCCGAGATATGTCCGTGAGAGAAAAAGTGTGGAACCGAATAGGATGTCGACTTTGTCCCAGTGGAAGTGCTCGGGATACCACTGACCAGTTATGACAGTTGCAGTTGTAGGCCAGCAGTTTTATGACGTCATTCCCAAATGAATCAGAAAATGCATCCGGGCCAGAGGGGAAGCAAATATTGTGCCGAAAAGTAGATTCACTTTACGAAGTTCTTTGTAAATTGGACTATTTTGCAATCACTGAAATAACACTCTCGAGCTGTGAAATTTTATTTTATCCCCATTCCCCCTGCCCCCACCCCCGTGTGTTTCATTCTTTCGTCAGACGACGTATATACACACAAACAACCTGTACATCAAACTGCCGAGTTCTTTTTCAAGCCGTAATTTTTCTCAAGCGTATTATTCAGTGTATAATTTACATAATGGTGCTGATGATAACAGCTTTGTGTATAAAAATTATCTCTAAATAAATATTTGAAATTTACCAGTCACATAATCTGTGCAATGAAAAATTCAATCCCACTTATAAGCCTCTGTTTTAGGAATGACATAACTTTGACAGCTATAATTTCCTTCACTTAAAAGAAAACCTAGTCTTTCCTGAAACCCATGTAATTATGACAACACCTTTATTTGGAATAGGATGCTGTGAAGCAGAACTGGTGGTGGTGGGAATTATCCAGACGGTTTGTGTCGTGGAGCAGCCACTGAGACTGATCGTGTCGTGTTCACCTGCACGTTGTAACACTGGGTGGTCAGCGCCGTCACACCGACTTAAAAAGCCTGCAATGGGGTAGGATAAGCCTGTGACAGGAAAGGGGCAGGAGGTGCCAGGGCAGGGGACTGGGCAGGTCTCACACCTTGGTCTCTCACAGGGATACGACCTGCTGCAAACCCTGCACACCCTTTTACGTCGGTGCGGCTACTGACTAGCTATCCACCAGGACGAACAGGCCACTGCCGAACTGTGTCGAGAACAATATTGACGACCCGGTGGCATGACGAGCAGCTGAGCAGAAGATACTGAATTTCAATGGCCGGTTCGCAACCCGAGACATCTGGATCCTCTCCTCCATCAGTTTCTCTGGACTACGCAGATGGGAGTTATCCTTAAAGCACGTCATCTGTTCCCGTAATCGTCCTGCCCTCAATCTCAGGTAACCCACTGTCCCCACACCCTCCACCTGACAGTTTCTCCTTCCTCCGACCTGTCACCCCCTTCCAATTCACGTCCGCACGTCGTGTTCCACGTGTGCCGCTTCCCACAGGCCCCTACGACTGTACCTGCCACTCCTCCCTCCCGCATTCCTAGCCGGCAAACTGTCCTCCCTCCGAGCTGCTACCCACCCCATCTGACATTACAACAACTACATCCTGCCCACCTGCCGCAAAACTGCACTGCTACTGTCAGTTTAGCTGGCACCATGTAGGGGCAAAGGCGTGTGTGTGTGTGTGTGTGTGTGTGTGTGTGTGTGTGTGTGTGTACTCGTCAAAGAATAACTCTGAAAGCTGGCAAGTTTTCTTTTTTGTGTGGGCTATCAACAAGTTAATGCATCTGCTTTTTAGTCAGTCGTCTCCTTTAACATAAAGTATTTACTTTTCACAAGAACTTTCCTACTGCTTTTCATAATATTATCATTATTCCATCCTGGATTTTCCACAGTTCAGGGTGTATACATGGACAAGGAAAAAAAAATTCCAGATTTCCCAGTTGAAAATACACTTCTCCGGGTGGAAATACACTTTATCCGTGTTAAGTGACAGTATACTTTTCCTCGGCACTATAAAACTTATCAATTCTTACCATGTTTCTGGTTTTATACACCGATGTAGAATCTCCCGGCACTGAAACTCAGTGAAAAAACACGTTTTGGAAAGATCTTTGATAGCAGCAACACGTACGCTGCATTTTTCGTGTTTCGAAGATATAAATTCGAATTCCACCGAACACCGCATGTTATTTTCCGAAGCATTGAAATCGAGCACAGGACACGTCACGTAATGTAGTCAGCCAACAGCAAGATCACTCTTAAGCACCGCAATCACACAAATAAGAAAAGTTAATGGTTTAAATTTATATACATAGGGTTGCTATCAAAAAAACAAAACTATCACATATAATATTGGTCTCGCAGATTAATAAGCTGCAAGAGAAGCTAAGCTTCCACGTATAATGATGACCTGTTTGCGCGTGTTACATGTCTGATCTTCTGGGCTCGAAATTCATCTAGATGGTCCTCAAAGAGTTGATTTTTAAATGAGAGTCAAACGCTCTGTGATTTAAAAAATTCATCGTACATTCTCGCACATAGTTCATCTTGTGTAAAAGGAAATTTACTCTGAAAGTAATGCTTTTCAAACCACCATTCGCAATATTTTCCCGTGGCCTGTTAGAAATTGGTTCGTTTCAGCAGTTGCCAGAGAGTGCCAGATAACAGGTGTCACTGCGCCTGCGCAGCTACGATGACGCAGGAAGCCTGCATGTTCGTACGTGTAAAACATTAAAAGAACTTGCATTATGTCATAAAAGAAACAAGACATCAGAGGATACTTCAAGAGCATCAGAATTTCGTGGACCATACTAAAATGCATAAATCGGATTAAAGTTTGTCCAGATTCGGAAGTAAATTTTCTTGAGTACCAGTACTGTATTATCTCATGTTTGGTCCTTTATTATGGTATAACGCCATACGAGCTAGAAGATGGAAAACATACACTTGAAATGCAGTGAACAGTTGAAACTAGCCAACAGTGTGAAACTGAACACTTAATTTCAACTAAATTGACTGGCTGAGCGCAGAAGATTAACAAAAGCCAAATCTCTTTAGCAAACCAACAAAAATAACTTCATTGTTCTGAAAGACGATTAATGCTTGACTGTCAGAGAGGTAGAAATAAAACCTGAAACTAATAATATATTTTAGCCTTGTGTAATTAATCAAATGTATTTTAATTCACTTGGTAGCTCCCGGCCACAGAAATCCGTTTTGTTTTCATTTAATGTGAGAGCAATAAATGAAGAGGAAACAGCAAAATCACTAAACGTAAACACAGGTCACGTGGGACTACCCACCTCCCCACTACAACTCAGATTGCTCTGTGTATGAGCCCCGGATCTATGAAATTTCTGAACTGGGGCAATATTAGATAGTGGCGCCCAGCCACACATCTGTAGCCAGAAGTGGGAGAAGGTACTACTCATTAAGCGACTCAAATGCGCATGGGCAAGAGCCCGCCCACAACTGCTCAAATGAATCTAATGTAAACAGCTGTTATGTCACGCTCATTGGAGGCAATTCATTGTTAGGAAGCATTGCATACTCTTCCTAAAGCCTTTTGACACACTTTGCTGTTGGCAGACACTTGTATGAGCACTGTGTTTTATTGTTGCATATTGCACATTTCCTTTGGGACTTAAGGTTGTTTTTTTCCCTCGTTCATGTTTTGTTGCTGCAGTATTATTCTGAAGAAGCGGGATAGAGTAATATCCATTGTTAGAGTATTGCTTCTTACCAGTCAAAATCACAAAAATTTAAATGATAACTAAAACCATGAAAAATTCACAGAATTCTAAAAAATACCTAGGTTTTCCCCAGTTTTCTCCCGGATGAAAAAATTCCCGGGTTTTTCCTGGATCTCCCGGTTGTCCTAGGCCGTATACACCCTGACAGTTACAAAGGCTCAGTCTTTTTCCAACTAGAATTTGTTATCTTTTATCTTAATGTTATCTTTGACATTTTGAATGGAGAGATTTGTGATCCTTTGATTTAAAACACGTGCAGATAAAACTCGTGTCAAGATCACAAATTTTCTTTGTCGGTTACCGGTTTTGGCTCACTGATGAGCCACCTTCCGAGGTAAAATACAGAAAATTGTACATAAAAAGTCAATATTAGGCATACACTCAATATTTGAATTTCCTTTATGCAATACATTCCAATCTAAAATGTTGTTCGTATTCTTTGAACTAACTTGCGCCAGTTAAACACGAGACTCATATACGCATAATGAGAAAAAATATTGAAATGTGATACAATAAAAACATGCAAAATATATGACAAGTAATATGAAATACTTTGCCTGAAATGAAAAATTGTAGCTCGTTATGTAAATTGACAACGTTAAGCACTAATCAAATAGTTACGGTGCCCGTATTGCCAGAAACATGTACAAATGTTCGACAGCAATTATAGCTGCCAATTCGTTGGTCCAAACCACTCACTTCCAGTCACCCACTGTCCGATGGCGTCGTTATTTACACCGTCTCGAGTGGCACTCAGCTCTGAGCTGCTCATGCACAGTGCCTCACTCTTTTTGACTCCCTGCACAAAGTCACTGTGCTACTGGTCTGCTAGTAGCACTCAGAAACTCACAAGAGATTCCTTCTGCAGGTTTTGTTCAATTTTCTACAACCTTTCTCCGTAATGCTCACTGTTCCTTCATATCTCCACTTCAGAATCACACCACCGAGAGTCTACTCGGGCAGCTATAGCAGTGTTGAAATGCCACTGCCGAATCTGTTACTCAGGTAACATCCAGCGACTAGTCCGTGTTCGAAGTCACCGAGCTCCCCCGACTGATCCGTTCTTCTATTACTGACAATACAACACTCCTTGCCTCCTCATATACTGAGGGGTCTGTCTCTCGTGGCATCTAGTGGTCAATTCCGTATTACACAGGAGTGTCCTTATACTTTTGATAAGGTAGTGTACACGTGTTTTAGCTTTACGGTGTTTCATAATCATGACAAGCTACCAACTACAACCCTGTTAATACAGACACTGCGGTGACAGACTCGGTAGTGCGTAACTGCAGCTGTCATTTACCTGAAGGCTGATCATAACAGTACACAGACTTATCTACTGGGCACATTCCTACGAGAGGTTCTCAGCTCTCTGTCTACTGACTAACTTACCACCCTATTACAGCGAGGGCATCGAAGGGGATACAGAACCGCAGTGCGAGCCGACACTTTCCACATTGGAACATCATTAACAGAAATGAATTAAGAAATAACTGAAATAATTAATTAAACATAGAAAATCCTAGGGGCAACTGGGGACTGAACTTTCTAAACTCTCGATGTTTGATTAGCTACAATATGGCACGAGAAAAGCTGCACACCACAAACACCCAACATTTGTGGCTCCCCTTTGTGGAGCAGGAAGCCACGTGTCAGTGGAATGCGGACAAAGAAACTAGTAATCAGGAAAACAAAGTGAAGATATTCTTGCTCTAAAAATTATTTTAACCTTTATATGACTGATAACCCCAGTACCTTTGTCAGAGCACTCGAGACTGTAGTTCCGAATCGCTCAGCCCGCTTCTTCAACACGTCAGAACTTGGAGCCTGAAACAAGGGGGGAAGAAATTGATTACTTACATACGTACATGGACGACAAAGATATAAATAGTAAAAGAATGAAACATCAATGAACTATAGCCTGGATACACGAATGGTGCATTAACAAAAGCTACTGATGGTTCGAAAATGAGAACTGATGAAGAGATCTAGGAAAATATACAGAAATATCAAAAATAATGGCAAAGAAAAGGCCAATCTTTGGCGTAGCTTCCTAAACAATGAGGACAGTCTAATGAACAAATACACCTCTGTTTGTGAAAAACGGTGCCAATAATAGAAGAGATTGTAGAAACACGAGAAGAGACAGAAATAATGTGAAATAAACAGAAATAAACAAAAGAATTTTTTAAGAAAAATGTATTGAGTTTAGAAGGCTTTTGTAGCAGAAACAAATAAGAAATGAAAAACAGCATGGACAGAACAGATATAACAAGGGAGAAGAGGGAATACTGGAAATATAGGAAACAACAAAGAAGAGAGAGGAAATGAAGCTGTTACTTGAAACTAGTTGGTCAAAACAAATAATAAAATAAAAACAAAAGATATGCAGAGTGAGTGAGTGAGTGTGTGTGTGTGTGTGTGTGTGTGTGTGTGTGTGTGTGTGTGTCGAGAAGAATGGTCAATATTCAGGGGCAGGAATGGCATCTGAAGCAAAAAAGTCAAAAAACATGGACTCTAGAATGCATTCCTCCAGAGCTATGAGCATTTCTTCATCTTTGATACTGTGAAACAAATCTCTTCTACACCAGGCTCTTTGCTTTCCATATTTTGGGATGAGATAGTATGGACCAAAACAAGAAAAACTGTCTAGTAAACAAAATACATACCTTACAAACTATGGACACTTGTTCAGTATGTGTTTCACACTTGCAAAGATGGCAAAGTGCTCATCGCTCGTAAGATATTTACAGTCCACGTTTACCAAGACTGCTCTGACGTGAATGATCACTCCTGTCATATCCCTGAACAATGACTATTCCTTCCGGGACACGCAGTATATACAAAATGGTAGTCTTTGCACAGAAAGAAACTGATTGGTTCTTTGCAACATTCTTTAAGAGTGGTACGGAGCTAATGTATGCAGTTTCAGTTGTAATTGTTTGTTTTATTTTAGTGTGCAAAACCAACTAGGGCCACATGTGCCTGTGCCAAACTGTAGAACATGCAGACAAAGAGAGGAGTTAAAAATGACTACATGTCAATCCTTATCAACGGAAGAGAAGACAGCTAGAAACAGGGACCTGGGGAAAGGTCTACAAAATATGTCATAGAACAATGGAGGTCCAGAGCTAAAAATTAAATGGCTTTCACCATATTTCTAAAGCGGATAAAAAGTAAAATGTGATCGATAGCCCACGTGTCGTTCGCTAAAACGACCAATAACTCAGATGGCAAACACAAATGAGAACGTAAGTGGTTGAAAAAGGGCATTCTGTCAGGAACTGGCAGACAGTCAATAGTTGAGTGCAATGTGCACGAAGTGGTGGGGCAGCACCACTTAACAAATGGTGACGGCTAAAAAGACAGTGCCCAATACGTAACCTAGTGAAACAGATCTCCTCGTGGCGAGACGGCCGAGAGGAGGTCGTCCGAGCCGCTGGGAGAGGCTTGATAACCGGAGCTGTTCCCGTGAAGGGAGGACTGGTGGCGATGCCAAAGTGACGAGATGGTCAACTGCAGAACGATGCGCTCAAAATCCACACTGTGCAGTGGTTAATAAATTGCGAGACTCGAGCCACTGTACCAGCTGGGCAGGAAACATGTTCCATCACCTTGCAAACACAGCTGGTGAGAGAAGTGGGGGGGGTGGGGGGTGGTTTAGCTAGAAGGAGGTGTTTGTCCGTAACGGGCTTAGGTACGGGTATGATGGTGGCTTCACGCCAGTGTCTGGGAAACGTGCCCAGATGTGCTTGTACATATGAAGAGAGTACTTGCCCGCAAGAGACAGGTGCTGCAACATCTGAATTTGAATATCATCTGGCCCTGGGGCAGAAGATGGGGATGAAATGAGAGCACACTCTAGCTCCATCATAGGAAAGGCAGCATTGTAGTACTCACGATTCTGAGAAGAGAAAGGTATCGTGCGAGCCTCCTCTGCTCGTTTCCCAAGGAGGAAGGCAGGGTGATAGTGGGAGGAGCTCGAAACGTCCACAAAATGGCGCCCGAGGTGTCGGAGACAGCAACAGGGTCCACGACGACATTGTCTGCTACTGTCAGGCCGGAAATTGGGGAATGGCTCTCAGTCCAAGAGGGTCGTCGGAGGCCGGCCCACACGATGGAAGAGGGAGTGGAACTGTTAACACAACTAGTGAATGACATCTAGCTAGCTTTTCTGCTATCCCAAGGAACACGACTACACTGCACGCAACTGTTTATAACGAATGCAGTCTGCGAATGCAGTCTGCCACCGTAGGATGACGGTTAAAAATGTCGAGAGCACATTGGCACGCGCAAATTGTGTCGCATCACGCCTCAGTTCACCGAGGGACCGGAATACGGGGTGGTAAAGAGGAACTGCGAGTAATGGAACATTCCGCGGTAGTAAGGATAATGTCTGTAAGATGTTCTACCTGATCGTCACGACTGGGGAAATGACGTTCGTCGAAGGTCGCCACGGAAAGTAAAGCCTCCAGTAACCCTTAGTAAGCTTCCATTTGGATGTGCACGTAGGTGGGGTAGGAGTCGGCACACGGGAAATGGTCACTCGCGTATGTGTCGGAGAGAACGGACCACTCGAGGCGATGGGAAAGCTGGGCAGAGCAGAAGGATAGATCTAAATGGGAATAGGTGTGTGTGGAGTCTGAAAGGAATCTGGGTGCTCCCGCGTTAAGGCACAAGATGTGAAGCTGATTGAGAAGGTCAGCCAAGAGGGCACCTCTCGAACAGGTTCAGCAAAAACCCCAAAGGGGATGGTGCGCATTTAAGTCCCCGAGCAGCAGAAAGGGCTTAGGTAGGTGCCCAATAAGCCGGAGGAAGTCGGTCCTGGTGACTTCGAATGATGGAGGGATGTAAAATGTACAAAGAGAAAAGTTCAAATAAGGAAGGAAAAGGCAAACTGCAACAGCTGAAGGCAGGTACTCAGGGAGACGGGTTGACTACGATCATTATCCAGTACGAGCAATACGACACCCCCACGAGACGGAATGGTGTCCTCGGGAGGGAAGGTCTAAACAGACAGGGAGGAAATGCGAGAGCTAAAAGCGGTCACGACGACACAATTTTGTTTCCGGAAGGCAGAGGCTACGTGGACGCTGCAATTCTGAGACCAGCTGTAAATTATCTTTTTCGGATCGAAGATGGCGAACGTTCCACTGGAGGAGAGTCGTGACGAGGAAAAAATGAAGGGATGTCACCCTCGCGGTTGCCGAGTGCCAGCCTTCCGAGACTCACTGCTAAAGGGCACAGAGGCAGCGGGATACTGTCCACGAGGTCTGCAGAAGCGTCGGCATTCACCTTCCGTCGTCCTGTGGAGTCCAGGGCAGAAAAATGGTTGGCGGTGCACACCGGTGGCACGGACGTCAGTCAGGTGAGGCTATCACGTGGCGACACTGTCGGAGAGGATCTTCGGGTCAGCAAAGGAGAAGATCGTTTGCCTCTGTTTGGCTTTTCGGAGCCTTTCTGGTTGGCAGAGGAAGACCAGATGCCGGTCGGCTGGAGGGATGTAGGAAGTCTTCAGTAGAGCATTGCTTCTGTCCTTCGAGCCATGCCAGTTGCGTAGCAGGTGACTTCGCCACGTGTGGCGAAAGTTTGGTGGCTCGTTGCACAGCTGGAGTAGGAGACAGAGAAGCTACCAAGACGCTGGGCAATTTCACAATTGTGGTGCTAAAGTTGAGGTCGCACGATTGTGTGGCCACGTTCTGTGCGGAGCGAGATGTACCGAAAACAGTAGTGTAGGCGCCAGACTGTAGAACGCGGGGTTTCCGACTAGCCGACAACTTGCGAGCGACTGGTCGGGCACTTTTTCCTTCACCCCGATGTCCCGGACAACCACCCACTTATCGAGATACGCGGGACAGTCGCCGGAGGAGGCAACGTGGTCACCGTTGCAGTTGATGCGGCAAGGAGGAGGAGGAGGAGGGGGATAACCGCCCTCGTGAGCACCCCTACCCTACCACAGGTTACACATTTGGCAAGATGTCGGCACGACACTCGAAAGTAGTTGTAATGATGGCACCGGTAGCAGCACATCGGGTTCGGAAAATACGGTCCGACTATGATAACTTCATAACCTGCTTTAATCTTTGACGGAAGAACCACTCAATCAAAAGTGAGAAAGAGAGTGTGTGTGGACGCTAAGGAGGCATCTACCTTTTCCGTCACCCGAGGGACTGCAATGACACCCTGATTAAAGAGGTACGTTTGGATATCTGCCTCGGTCAGGCCATCGAGCAGCCCAGTGTTCGACGGGCCTCGAAATGAACAGGATAGCCCTGAAGGAGCGAAGCTGGTTGAGAATCAGGAGGAGTCCCTAAAAGCAAAGTGCCACTGCGTAAATGACAGCAGGATTGCACAGAGCCAGTAATTGCATCAACACCATTCTAAATAATAAACGGATTTACCGTAGTGAAGGACTCTGTCTTCGGTACACAAATCCACGAGGAAGCACGGTGCAGCACTTTCAATCTTTAGCCTCATTCCGTTTACGTTTTGTAGATGTCGGTTGTGAAGGCGACCGACCGACTCACTGCGAGAAAGTCACTCACGATTGCCAGCGTCTCCGACGGCGCGCTCCTTCCAAATGGGGGCGCACCTGCCTCGGGGTGCACCTGCCTCAGATGATTGTTCACACCGCCCGAACACCTGACAGAGGGACCAATCGGCAATTTGGGAAGACAGCAGCTTCCTGGGCCCAGCCTGTACCAGGGGGTACATGTGAACCCTACCTGTCGACCCAGGGCTGGAAATTACGCATTACCCAGTCACCCGTTATGCGTCAGATGCGTGGGCTGGCCTTCAGGAGCGCACAGGGGGAAGAAGAAAAAGAGGAACCACAAATACCGAAGCAGAGGAACGATAGGAGAAGGTGAATGAAGAAAGAAAAAAGGCACAGAAAACAGTGGAGAGTATTCTGATATTGACTACCAAAAATACAGAATATGTTGCCAAAAACAGCACAGACATGTTTCCCAAGGGAGGGGAAAAAGAACAGCAAGAGGATAGGCAAGCAGTATGAAAGAGGAAAGATGCTGCAAAGGCTGCGGCCCTGTGGTAGCCGAACACAGACCCACCTAACAGCGGCGAGCCCCTGAGGGAGGGGTTACATGATCAGATGATTTGCACAAAAATAATGAGAAAAGGTGTCAGTAACCTAAATTACAAAACAAAGTAATTTCTATAAACAACTATATGTACTTGACATAAGACAATTGAAAATCCAGAATGGAATGTAACAATATAATGTACAGGATAGTTGCTACTCAACATATAGCGGAGATGCCGAGTCGCAGAAATGCACAACAAAAAGACTGTTAGAAAATCAGCTTCCAGCCAATGAGGCCTTTGTCAAAATTAGACAACACACACACAGACAGACAGAATGTGGTCGTGTGTGTGTGTGTGTGTGTGTGTGTGTGTGTGTGTGTGTTGTCTAATTTTGACAAAGGCCTCATTGGCTGGAAACTGACTTTCTAACATTCTTTTTATTGTGCATTTCTGCGACTCGGCATCTCCGCTATATGGTGAGTAGCAAATATCCTTTTCATTATATTGTTGAATACGTTACATACTTACTTGTTAATTGGAGAGGCTCGGAGAAGCGCTTACAGTGCAAATACATCTGTGCTTCAATTGATAGAACTTTCAGCTACAGTTCACAGTGTAACAATATAAAGGTGGCAACTCTTAAATAAAAAAATTAAGATTGAAAATGTCCACAATGTGAAAGCCATCTCCGAGTGAAAACTGCTAAAGAAGTTGTTTAACTACTGGGGTGCATAAATTAGACATGCAGTGCAGTTACTACCCTGCTTCTGACCCACATTTATCTTATCTAGACAAATTTTAATATTTTTTTTTTTACTAGTTTTCACTTTCTCAAGGCTTTCACATTCAGTTTTACGTTGTGAACACTTTTTCTCTTATACTGGCGATTTGTCAGCTTTACACTGTTTGTGCTAAACTGTTAGCAATAAGCTCCAACAATCAGAGCACAGACAAATTTACAATATAAGTGCCCCTCTGTGCCTCATCAGTTAAGCAGTCAATATGTAAGGTATTCAATTATATACAATCGTGTATAGCAGTAAAGTCTGTTTTGAAATGTAGTTTCCTGGTATTGTCCACCTATTGTTATTTTTAAATAGATCGTCCGACAGCTACCGGTACACTTTATAAAGTGAGTTTCTACATCTGACAACTCACATAGTAACATCTCACAATTTCACCTACCGTCTCAGGAGTGATACCGAAGCGCTCTGCTCGTTTCTTCAAAACGTCCGAGTCCGGTGTCTGAAACAAAAGCAAAATATTGTGATAGTTACCTGTGTCTAATTGTCAGTCCTCGAGACAGGATACATTCGAGAAGGGCTGACGGCTGAGCAGAAGAAACGCTATAACCTCAGTACTACCGACACTGTAACAGACCTAGACTCCAGTGTAATCTCTCCCTCCACCTTCCATCTGTTCATCTCTCTTTCTTTTTAGTCCCTTCTTCTGTCTCAGCTCCCCTCTCGATGTACGGGCCACTCGAAACTTACTGGCAGATTAATACTCTGCATTCTGGACCGGAGCTCAAACCCTGAACCTCACCCCTTGCAGGCCAGCTATCCACACGCGACTGCCGTGACTGTGGGCCGCGAGTCGTGCCCGTTCGGCTCAGTGGGCGAGAGCACTGCCCGGGTTCGAGTCACAGTCCGGTACGCAGTTTTAATGTGCGAGGAAGTTTCAAAACGGCACACCTTACACTGCACAGTAAAAATACTCACACTGAATGAAAAGACAGTGGAAAATATTAAAACAAAACTGAGTGGATCAAAATATGTGTGTGTGTTAAAAGATACGCACCGAAAGGGTAGGGGAGGGGGAAGGCGAGAATAGTATTTTTGACCTTCCGCATTTAGATAACGGTAAAGTAATTCATTTTAGTGCTAAAATTTACTCTTGTAGACACATGCCGCACATTCCAAGTCTACAGTCTACTGTAGCCCAGGTGGATTTTGTTGGCCAATCTGCGGTTGTTCCCTGGCTTCACAGACCTAAAGTGCCCATACCAATTTGTTAATCTCAACTTCACCTTCGTCACTGTGGCACTCTGTAAACGGTTATCATTTATACCCTGTGTATACAGTGCATCATTGTTTTTTTGAGGAAAAATTCTGTCAGTGTTTACGCACATTAAGAATCTTTTGTTTGCCATTTATTCAACTGCAATGCTCTTAATATTTTTAAAACACTGGGGATTTAGACTTTTTCAATTAACAAATAAGAATTCTGAATTATTCGGGAATAAAGGCAATGACTCACCAAAAGGGTGTGTGTCATTGGTAGGAACCGAAAGGAACAGAAATTTGCTAGCTTTCAGAATGAAATTGCTTTTTCAAGTTTGCAGGAAGAAAACACACAACACACACACACACACACACACACACACGCGCACACACACACCTGTCTGCCTACAATGTGATCAGCTGACTGGCAGCTCTTTCCTTGTACTGGGGTGATGTGGGGTACAGGGTGGGGTGGAGAGAGGCAGGAGGAAGGGAGGGGGCTGGGGGGTAGTGTGTAGTGGCTCATGAGAGAGACAGGAGCTGTCTGTGGGCTAGCTAGAGGTGCAGGTAGATGGAGAGCAGGGGACGCGATTTCACAGACGAGGGCATGAGATGGCGGCACACAAGTTGCTGACATGAATTGGGTGTGGGTACTGGGACAGGGGATGGCGTACACACACACACACACACACACACACACACACACACACTATTGGATGAGGGGACAGAAAGTTACCTTAGGTTTAGGCCAGGGAGCAAACGATGGGCTGTAAGGATAGTTCCCATTTGCATAGTTTAGGAAAGCTGCTGGTGGTGGTGGTGGTGGTGGTGGTGGTGGGGAGGATCCAGATGGCACGGGTTTCGAAGCAACTATTGAAATTTCGTGTGTGGTACCACTGAGTGTGTCTCGTTTTTGGAAACAGTCTGGCAGTGGCCATTCATTCTGACTGTCAGCTGGTCAGTTGTCATACCAATGTAAAACACTGTGCATTGGTTGCAGCAAAGCTGGTATATAACACGGCTGCTTTCGCATGTGGCTCGGCCTCTGATGAGGTAGGATAAACCTGTGATGGGACTGAAGTGGTGCTGGGTGGGTGGATTGGGCAGGTCTCGGATCTGGATCTTCCACAAGGGTACGATCCCTGTGGGAGGGGACTGGGGGTGGAAGTGGCATAGGGACGGACTAGGATGTCGTGGAGGTTAGGTGTGTGGGGGAACATCACTTTGGGAGGAGACAGAAGTATCTCGGGTGGGATGTCTCTCATTTCCGGGCCTTCAGCACACGGGGCAAGTGAGTTCTTGTCACCGCAGATGCATCTGCCACCCGCTGTACGGGAGGGATTTTTTGGTGTGGAAGGGGTGGCAGCTGTCAAAGTGCAGGTACTGTCGGTGATTGGTGGGTTCTGTGTGGAACGATGTGTCGACGGAGCCATCTGAGAGGAAGAGATTGACATCTAGGAAAGTGGCACGATGGATGGAGGACTGGGTGAGAAGGTTTTGAGATTGTGGAGGAATGAGGATAATCCGTCCTGGCCTCGGGTCCAGATTATTAAGATGTCATCAGTAAACCTGAACTGGACCAGGGGGTTTGTGGTTTTGGCAAGGCCAATCCACCCACCCAGCACCAGCTATTCCAGTCCTGTCACAGGTTTCTCCTACCCCGTCAGAGTCTGGGCCACCTTTGAAATCAGCCACATTATATACTAGCTCAGCTGCAACCACTGCACAGCGCTTTACATTGACATGACAACCAACCAGCTATCAATCAGAATGAAAGACCTTTGCCAAACCTGTCAAAAACAAGCTAGACCACTCAGTGGCGTAATATGCAGCAGAGCACAACATATTAGACTTCAATGGTTGCTTCACAATCTGTGCCATCTGGATCCTCCCCACTACCACCAGCTTTCCTGAGCTGCACAGATGGGAGCTATCCTTACAACACATCCTTTCCTCCCATAACCTCCATGGCCTAAACCTAAGGTAACTTGCTGTCCCCCCCCCCCTCCCCTCCCAATCCCTTAACTAATAGAGTGTGTGTGTGTGTGTGTGTGTGTGTGTGTGTGTGTGTGTGTGTGTGTGTGTGCGCGCGTGTGCGTGTCTGTTTTTTCTTCCTGCAAACTTGAAAAAAGGAATTTCATTTCGAAAGCTAGCAACAAATCTACACTTTTTTGTGTACTTATCAGTGAAGCAGTGCTTATGCCTTTCAGTGAGTGGTCTCCTTTATTCTAAATATTTCAAATGTTTCGTAACTCTCAACCAGAACGTTCTGCGCATTACAAATAAGAGTTCCTTCCAGATATTTACAAGCTGATATTACCAGTACTAAAATGGTGCCACTTCAGTTTTAGCTGCAAATGTTTTATTTTCCTATTGCAATTTCAGCATTTTTAAGCATACAATTTGATCTTGTGTCATAGAAATATGTTAAAAATAGTGTTCTTGTAGGGCTATATTACTCATGATGGTAATATAGCAATTGGCTGTTATTAATGACATGAATAGATTTGTTATTGACATGCAGTTTGAACTCAATGCATATCACAACAAGATAATACTGTAAATCTTCCTTTGGTTTTTTTCCTCTCTGAAAATGATTACACCTTAAATGACACTCTTTTGCTGGGTAAGCAGAGGTACAAGGACTATCCAGAAAGTAGACTGTGTTTTGGTGTCAAAAAATTATAGGATTGGGGGGGGGGGGGGGGTTTACAGGAAAAAAGGTTATTTTTTTCAATTCAAAGTAACACTTTAATACTACTTTTCTACATAGTCTCCACAGAAAAAATTGGGGACTTAACATAGTTGTGAACAAGCTTGGAAATTCCACTGTCATACCCTTCCACAGTTCTGTGTCATCATCAAAGCACTGTGCTGCGAGCCAGGTCTTTATCGTTGGAAACTGATGGTAGTCACTGGGTGCAAAATCCAGACTGTACCGAAGGTGGGGAAACATCTCCAACTTGAAAGCATCAAGTACTTCTCGAGTGCGATTTGCCGCGTACGGTCGAGCGTTATCACGAGAGAACAAAATTTTTGAGCTCAACTTTCTTCTACTTATTATGAATTGCTCTTCTCAAGTTCTCCAAAGTTTGACAGTACATCACAGAGTTTACAGTTGTCTCACGCTCAAGAAAACTGACAAGAAGCACAACTTTTTGATTCCAAGAAACAGTTGCCATAAACTTTCCCGCAGACAACATCAGCAAGCAATTTTTTGAGTAATTTGCGTGGCTCCCCTATGCAGACTGCAATCTGGTCTTGCAGTTCGTACATTTGTACCAAGTCTCATTTCCAGTTACGGTTCAATCAATAAATCAGTCATCTTTTTTGCAATAATCCAGAAATATTAACGATGCAGCTATATATAGTTTCTTGTTGTTTTCTGTCAAGATTTTTGGCACTCATCTTGCCTAGCTTCTGTGCAACAATCTGAAGCAACAAACACTGTGGAAAACTAAGTGATTGCTCTATCATCATCAAGAAACAGCGGTTTTCTCAAATCCTCTCATCAACTTTTGCAACCAGTTCACCAGTAGTAAAGCTGTTGTTATGGACCTTACATAACTGTATTTAGACAATGGCCATACAGTATATATTGACAACTGGTACAATTCCATGTTACTGTTTATAAGGATCACAGAAAGAGGCAAAAATGCCATATGGATAGTTAGATCCACACCACCAAATATGCCAGACCAGTTCCTAGAATCTAAACTAACAAGAGGAGAGACCCTCTGTTATCTTCACAAAAGGTCATGGCTCTGAAGTAAATGTCAATATGAGAGCAACAGGAGAAACTGACGGGAAAAACAAAACCCCAGCCCAGAAGCCCAAGCCATACAACAAGCCAATGAATGTAGTCGACAGATAAGACCTGCAACTGCAGTCTTTCCCTCTCGTCGGAAGACGTACCAAAGAATATAAGATTTTCTTTTTCCTAATGGCCATTGGGATTTTCAATTCATGTATGCTACTAAACAAAGTGACAGGGAAAAAATCTTGTTTCAATCAGTTTAGAATTCAGCAGGTTGAGAAAATAACTGAGCAGGTCACTCTACCAGACTACCCTTTATGTGGATGATCAGAGTCTGGAATTGCCCATTAGTCTGCTAGTAGCAAATTGGGCATATTTTGTTAGGTTTATCCCTCCTTCCCCCAAAATCCATCAAGAAGACACCCTCAAGAAATTGTGTAGTGTGCATAGCAAGGAAGAAGACAGGTGACACACGGTTATGAGTATGAGAAATGTCTCGTGGCATTGCACATGCCCGATTGTTTTCAGGTATAGCACACCTATACAACAGCTTCTAAAATAGTATTATCTTCACTCCTCATCACTTTAGTAAATAGTAAGGTACAACTTATAAAGAATTCCCATAAAAAAATTTTATAATTTTGAGAAAAGTGTGCATCACAGAATAGGCTGATTTTTGTAAATTTAAACGGTAAATACAGGATCAACTATGAAAGAAAATATCAGTAAGTCAATGGATCAAGCAAAGGGACTGGAGGTGAGTGTGACACATGGTTAATGACAATCAGTGAGGAAACCCAACAGCAACTGCCGCTGTCAGTAAATGCTGGCCTGTCTCGACTGCTTTCCGAGCAATTATTGCAATGTGGAAACTGTGTCTGTGGACATTCAGACTCGGGTACCTCATCAAAGACCACCGCGTGCAGTGGCAAGTAAAAATGCAAGGCTTTGGTGGGCCAAACGACACACAAACTGGACAGCAGCTGACTGTGGGTGCACTGTGTAGTGCGAGAAGTCGCCATTTATCCATTTTTCTAATTGTCCGAAGCACCGAGTGTACCACATTTAGTTAGGCTTTTAACGCGTAGAGTGTGGAGGACTTAAGTCAGGCCGTGGGTGGTTCTACGGTGTTTTGTGGGTGTTCTTCATACCGTGACAAGGATTTACACATTAAGGTAACCGTGAATGTCACTGCAACATTCTGTGTGATCAAGTGATGCCCTTTTCATTTTCATGCAACGCATACTGTGGGCACAGCTGCCTTCCAAGATGGCAACAGCCATGTTCACAGCACTGCTCACACACATTCCCCATTTGACGAACACTCAGGTATGCTGTCACACCTCTACTGGTTCGTCAGATGTTCATTCTGCAGAAAACATCTGGTAAAATTTGAAACGGCAGGTAAAAAGTAGCATTGGTGTCCTGTCATCCTTCAGGAAATTGGTTTTCACAGAAGCTATCAAAATATGTCTGATAAATTATTTAATTAATTGTGATGACGGTTTTAACTTTCACAAAACATGGAATCTGGCACTGACTATTCAGATAGTCTGCATCAGTCCAGTACTGTTTCCCATCCACCAGAATTTGTGACACAACATCCTTCTCATAGGGGTCACAGTAGCATACCCTTCTGCCACCTGTGTGGAATTACTTTCACTACCATCTTCCACCTACGTGTTTGCAATTGGCTCGCCATAACGGCATATAAGTTCGACAGGAGCACTTTATTGACAGTCTTAGTCATTCGCTCCGAAGACGGCTGGATGGTTTACAGCCAAACTATCAGCAGCCAGAAAGATTTGGTAACAGACGAATTCCAACACTTTTATGGATTTTCTCAGTTTTGTATCACTGGCTCTTCAGTCACTGTGTGTGCTAAATATACGTATATATCGACAAAAATTTGACAAAATCATCAGATATTAGTTCTCCCACACTTTATCTCTCCAATCACTCACCACCTCCCACTGTCTGGTCACAGAGGAGCAGTATCCTCGTGACTCAGGACCACCCAGGACTGGAGCAACTGCAACACACTCTCCGCCAACGTTTCAACAACGTCTCATCGTGGCCTGACATGAGGAATGTCCTACCCAATATTCTTCCCACCCCCTCCTACAATGGTATTCTGATGCTTACCAAACCTACTCAACATCCTCATTCGTCGCTTCTATGACCCCCTTGCCACACATCTGTAATCCCTGTAAGAGACTTAGATGGAAGACCAGTCCCATACACCCTCCTGCCACCACCTACTCTAGTCGAGTCACAAGTATAACCTGTCCCAAGAAACAGCTGGACCGCCCAGTTACTGAGCATGCTGCCCAACATAACATCCTTCATTTCAATGACTGCTCACAGCCTGGATCCTTCTTACCAACACCAGCTTTTCTCAACTGCACAAGTGGGAACTCTCCCTGCACTATAACCTGCATTTCTATAACCCCTTGGCCCCAGTCACTGTCCATCTCCTTCCCTGTTCCCACTCCAGCACTACACAGCCTTCTATTCCACCAATGCATCCACAGTCCTTTCACTTCTCTTCCTTACTCCATCCCGGCCCTTTTATCTAACCTCCCGACTGCACATAGCTGCCCTACCCTCTCCCCTACTCATCCGTATATGCTCCCATAAGCATCAGTTCATCGCCGGCCACCCCCTACCCTGCTACCCCCCCCTCCCTGACCTGGCGTGCTCCTTGCTCCCACTACACAGACTGCTTCTCCCATTATGAACAGTTGCTCATACTCTGACATCGGCAGCCAGAGATGGTGGTTTTTTTTGTGTGTGTGTGTGTGTGTGTGTGTGTGTGTGTGTGTGTGTGTGTCTACTATAGCAGAAGGCTTTTTGGCTGAAAGCTTTTTTTTTTCAGGGGGGGGGGGGGGGTGCCTGTCCGCAACTCAACATGTCCATTATATGGTGAGTAGCAATCTATTCATTTCATAATGTGTCAGAAATTAGTTGGTATGACGATCCGCCCCCTCCCAGCGGCTAGATCATTGATAAAAAATGAGCAGGATAGTAAACAATGCTCTGCCTCATATACATGCAGCTTAACTATCAAAAGACACAAAGAGTTGATGGTGATATCATCAGTGAAATTCAGATATTGTGCTTGCTGAAAGCAGCATTTGAGCAACAATCTAAAAATCAGCCTTCAAAATAACTGGTAGCTTAATATTAAATTTAAGGTTATATCGACTAAGAGCTTTCGCAGTGAGCATAAAGGACATACCTTTGGAGCAATTCCAAACCTGAGTGCCCGTATCTCCTTCTTTGCTTCGTCAGACACAACTCCAAATTTCTGTTTCCTGATCTCCATCCGCTGTGAAAACATCACAGTGTCATAGTTAGTTACGCATGTCTGGTAAGCACACAAACATGAAAAACTAAATAAGAATTAAAAATTTTGGTAATTACTAACACTCAATTATGCCTACTACACTTCAAGTTAAGTGTGAATTCACGCAATTCACTTGAATGCCGAAAATTCATCTACTAATTCTATCAACAAACTGTGGCATTTAATTTTCCCTCCTGAAATTGTTGCTCAAGGTAAGATTGTGCTCTTAGTCCTCTTCTCTTTAATGTAACATGGCTCTTGTCACAGACACGATGCTTCATTTAGAGACACGCAGTGAGCTCTGTATGGAACCAAACTATGTGGCCGTTTACATCTTACAAGAGAGTGCCGAGTTGCCAGCCCTACCCCGCTTCCGCTCACTGCACAGAATTCGAGGTAAGTTTGTACTGCTCCATCCGAGATAATGTGCTGCGCCCTCCGTACCGAGAAATTCTCAATCTGGTCACAGATTTTGTTCCACGGTCCGTACAATCGTATCACCTTAATAGACAGACAGGGATACTGAAGAGCTGATGGAGTCAATAAATAAATGACAACAAAATCTGTAGGGATCTCTCTTCAGGATGAATGCAACCCAACTATTGGATAACAAACCTAAAGTACCTGATTAATGGTTCATGTGAGTAAGAAAGGACAACAGAGGTGTTGGACTGACGCACATAGACATTTCTAACTGATCGAAGTACAGTGACTGACTGACAACTTTAACAGCTTATATGATGTGCAAAAGCAGAATACCAACTGGACGGATGAGAGAAGACGAGGAAAGAATGCAACATTTTCTGGCTGTGATAAAGGATTCCAGAAATGCCTTACATTACTCGACACTGTCTAATGGACCTCAACAAGAGGGGATGGGGGCGTAGTACTTTTGGTAATAAACGCTGATGTGTTTCCAGGTCAATGCTTTTCAGAAGAAATACTGTGTTTGCCTGATTGCCTACACATCACTTCACTGAAGTTCTTCTGCACCCCTTGCCGGATTAGGACAGTGATCAGAGCGAATATAGCATACCACTACAAACTAGGTGCCATCGTCAGCACGAACCTCCCATTCCACAGTGAACTGTGTATGCGGTTTGCAGAAGAACTTCTGTTTGGACAGTAGGACACACATACTGATAGAACTGAAGACAGTGGAAGGATCTCAAGCCAGCTGTGCAACTACATTCGTGACTTCTTGTCTTTAAGATCACAGTTTGTAGTAATTTACGATAGGTCACTGAGCAAAAAAGAAGTGATATCAGGGATTCCGCAAGAAACATTATGTTCTCTCTGTTGTTGTTAATCTATATGAATGAATTAGGAGACAATCTGAGCACCTCTTTCGGATTGATTGCAGTTGATGCTGTCATTTACTGCTAGCAAAGTCATCAGTAAATCAAATCACAAAATGATTTAGATAAGACATCTGCACGCTGCAAAAAGTAGCAATTGACCCTGGACAACAAAAAGTGCAAGGTCCTCCACATGCGTACTAAAAATAATTTCAGTTGCATGACAAATCACACAAATCGAATGACTCTCCATATGCCTACATACCTAGGGATTACAATTACAAACAACTTCAACTGGAACTATTGTTGTGACAGTGCCACGACATTTAACAGTGCCGCCACGACAGTACGCGCAAACGGCGATAGAGGTGCTCCGCAACTCGGCTGAGCGCGGGAGCGCCACCTAGCTACGAACGGCGCCGGCCACATGTCATGGCACGGCAGTCGAATGACCGATACGGAATTGGTAGCATGTAACCAGCTATTGTTTCTATGTTTGTATATCCACGCAATTTATTAGTGATTAAAGGTTATAACACTTTTTGGCGACAAGGATGGGATATTTTTGTTCCTGCGTTGTGAATTTGTGTGTTCGTGTCGGGGCAGACATGGAACAGCTTATGCAAGCGCTCATTGAACTGCAAACACAGCTGACAGCTGCTATTCAGGCATTGTCGACGTCGCTTACTCATCGTCTGTCTTCCTCTTCTCCGCCTCCGTTCCCTCCTTACGACGAGGCCGCAGAAGACTGGGAGGATTATGAGAAGCGTTTGCGGCAACACTTCTTGGCTTTCGGCGTTGTCGACGCTCCTATGTGTAAGTCGTTATTTCTATCTTGGATTTCCCCACGGATCTATCAGTTGCTATCTCAGTTAGCCCCGCTGCGGGAACCTGCCTCTCTGTCCTTCCAAGAAATGTGTGACTTATTGTCTAACTATTACCGAAAAAACACCCACGTCGTTGCCGCCCGCGTGGCGTTCTACCGGTGTCATAAACAGCCCCATCAATCTTACCGGGCTTGGGCGGCGGAACTACACGGTCTGAGTAGGAAATGTCAGTTTGTCACGGACACTCATCATGAGTCTTATGCTGATTCAATGGTTAGGGATGCTATTCTACGGCTTGCTCCTGATAAAGAAGTTCAGCAACGTGCCCTACAACTGCCAAACCCGTCGTCGTCGGAAGTTCTAAGCATCGCTCAATCCTTTGAAGTGTCTCACCCTGCTGGCGCGCAAATAGACGCGTGGTGTGATGTAGGCGCTGTACAGTCAACTTTTGACACGGTCAATTTGCCTGTTTCACAGGAGAACGAAGATGTGGCGGCGGTTCACTCGCGTAAACAACGTCGCGTTGGGCCGCAACGCTCGCAGCGAAAACAGCAACCACAGAGGCAGGTTCGTTCCGCACTTCCTTCTTGTCCACGCTGTTTCGTACAGCATGACAGGGCCGCGTGTCCAAAACGTTGGGCCACGTGTAATTCATGTAGGAAAAAAGGCCACATTGCTTCTGTGTGTCAGCCCCTAAAGTTCCTGTCGACGAGGACGAGGCATCGGACATGGATGTTAAGTGTGTGCTTTCTCAAACAAATAAGTTGTTTGTTCCTGTTCTGCATAAAAACATTCGCATGCAAGTGGACACTGGCTCTGCAGTAACTCTCATTAATTCTCGCACGTATTTGGAGTTGGGCTCCCCTCCCTTGTCTCCAGTTACGCGAAATCTGAGAACTTATAATAAACAGAAAATTCCTATCGTTGGCCAGTTTGATGCTTCCACTGCCTACAAGTCTGTTGTTAGGCCCCTCACGTTTTATGTGGTGGATCATGCGGGCACTGAAAACCTGTTCAGTTATGATGCTTTCCAGTTGTTCGGGTTCTCCATTGATGATGATGTGCACCTCATATCTGAGGATATTCCGTATCAACAGCTGGATGGATTGTGTTCTGAATTCTCGTCCGTGTTCTCTGCTGGTCTGGGTCGTGCCAAGGATTTTGAAGCCCACATTACTCTTAAACCTACAGCTCGCCCTAAGTTTTTCCGGGCACACCCTATTCCGGTGGCGTTGCGTGCACCTGTCAAGACTGAGATAGACAGGTTAACAGCTTCGGGGATTCTCCTTCCTGTTACCTCCAGCGAATGGGCATCGCCAATCGAGGTGCTTTCTAAACCAAACGGGAGTCTGCGATTGTGTGGTGATTTTAAAGCCAGCGTCAACGCTCAGAGCCTCATTGACACTTCTCCTCTTCCCCGTCCTGAGGAGTTATTTACCAGGCTCACTGGGGGCCAATTCTTTTCCAAACTTGACTTATCGGAGGCGAACCATCAGTTGCCGTTGGATGCTTCTTCCAAGGAATTTCTCGTCATCAACACTCCTTGTGGGTCGTATCAGTACCAGCGGTTACCATTTGGCGTCGCTAGCGCGCCGGCCATTTTTCAGCGGTTTTTGGAACAGCTCACGGCTGCCGTTCCCGGCTGCATAAACTACCTGGATGACATTGTTGTCACGGGTATCTCCACTGAGGAGCACCTTCGCAATTTGCGTTCACTGTTTCGGGTTTTGCATTTGGCTGGGTTGAGGTGCAATCTGGACAAGTCACAGTTCTTCCAACCCTCCATTGTGTATCTTGGTTTCCATTTGTCCCGTGAGGGTATACGTCCTCTATGTCAGCACGTTGTGGCCCTTAACACTCTACCCCGGCTGTATACGGTCAAAGAACTTCAGGCGTTTCCAGGCAAGATTGCTTATTATCACAAATTCATTCCATCCGCGGTGGTGGTAGCTCATCCTCTGCATCAGCTGTTACGCAAAAACGTCCCTTTCTGTTGGTCCGACGAGTGTGAGCAGGCTTTTGTCTGCCTGAAGGCTCATTTGCAGTCGGCGCCTTGTCTTGTCACATTCCGTCTGGGTCAGCATTTGGTTCTGGCGACTGACGCGTCACAGTATGGCCTAGGGGCTGTTCTCGCACATCGGTATGAGGATGGGTTGGAGCGACCCATCGCCTATGCTTCCAAGACCCTCAACGATGCGCAACGGCGTTACTCTCAAATCCAAAAGGAGGCACTCGCTATCATTTATGCCCTAAAAAAGTTCAGCGTTTTTTTGTACGGTTCTAAGTTTCACCTCATCACCGACCACAAGTGCTGGTCTCTCTGTTCAGCCCCTCGGCGTCGCTTCCGGATAAGGCAGCTCACCGCCTGCAACGTTGGGCCTTATACTTGTCTCGTTTTCACTATGAGATTCGCTATCGCCCCACGGCCCAGCACGCCAACGCTGACACATTGCTGCGATTGCCGATGGGCCCCGACCCGGTTTTCGATCGTGATGAACTCCTCTGTTTCCACATTGATGAGGAAGAACGTCGTGCGGTCGAGGGTATTCCGCTTACGGGTTCGCAGGTCGCGTCGGCTACTGCGCGGGACCCGGTCCTGCGTCAGGTGATCGGTTTTGTTCAACGGGGTTGGCCGGACAGGACCGAGGGCCGGGCATCGAATCCCCTTCGCAACTACCGTGCCTTGCGCCTTCGTCTGTCTGTTCGTGATGGTGTTGTTCTTCACGGATGGCGCATCTCCACGGGTCGTGGTGCCAGCCTCTCTTCGCAAAGAGGCCCGCAGGCACGTTTATTGGCCCGGTATTGATTCGGACATCGCCCACATGGTTGCTGCGTGTGGTCAGTGTGCTCAACAACTGGCTGCACCTCGTACAATGCCCTCTCCGTGGCCTGATCCGGCACAGTCATGGGAACGAGTGCACGCTGACTTTGCCGGCCCCTTCCTCGGTACTTATTGGCTACTGTCGATTGACGCCTTCTCGAAGTTTCCGTTTGTTGTTCGATGTCTGTCGCCCACCACTGCGGCAACGACACTGGCTTTGTCCAAAATCTTTGCGCTAGAAGGTCTTCCATCCACGATCGTCACAGACAATGGCCCTCAGTTCTCTTCGCAGGCCTTCCGTGATTTTTGTACTGGACAAGGGATTAATCATGTTACAGCACCGCCCTTCCATCCGCAATCGAACGGGGAGGTCGAGCACCTTGTCCGCACTTTCAAAAGCCAGATGAAAAAATTCCTTAGTGAATTTTCCACAGATGACGCTCTGCTGCAATTTCTGAGTTCTCATCGCTTCACGCCTCTGGGTGATCGCAGCCCTGCATGGCCGCCAACCGCGCACTCTACTGCACCTGCTTCACCCTGTCAGGCCTTGTGCTGTGTCCCCTAGTACAGGAAAATACTCTGTGGGCGCCGACGTGTGGGCACGAGGGTACGGATCTCGCCCTAAATGGATTCCAGGGGTGGTCAAGGCTCTTCGCGGCCGCCGGCTTTGTGAAATACGTACGGACGACGGCACGGTTGTTCGCCATTACGACCAGATGCGCCCACGAGTGGTGGCCACGCTGGTGCCACCGCCCTTTCATTCATCTCCACCAGCCCGAGAAGCCAGTCCTGTCGCTGCTGCCGATCTACCGTACGTGTTGATGCAGCCGACGTCGCTACCGCTTCCGAGTACGCCGGAACCGGCCCCAGTCGCAACGCCGCCTTCTCCGGGACCCATCTCGCTGGAGCACACCCCCAGGTCCACGACACCTATGGATGCTGCTCCGGAGTTTTCACCCATCATCTCGTCCAGGAGGCACGTTCAATGCATGAGCTTCCGCCCTGGACATTTTTGACCGTACTCTTGTGTCTCTCTGCGGGATCTTCTCGGGGCCTCACAAGAGGCCATGGATGTCTCCGCACTGTCCATGTCTCCAAGGAAGTGAGTTTTTTTTTTTTTAAGGGGGGGAAGTGTTGTGACAGTGCCACGACATTTAACAGTGCTGCCACGACAGTACGCGCAAATGGCGATAGAGGCGCTCCGCAACTCGGCTGAGTGCGGGAGTGCCACCTAGCTATGAACGGCGCCGGCCGCACGTTACGGCACGGGAGTCGAATGAGAGATACTGAGTTGTTATCATGTAACCAGCTATTGTTTCTAAGTGTGTGTGTTTGAATATCCACGCAATTATTGGTGATTAAAGGTTATAACAACTATCACAAATACAATGATGTCATGAAGGTAAGCCAAAAATAGTCTTTTATTGGCACAGCACTTGGAAGGTGCAACATATCTTTGGTGTGAGTCAGAGTTGGAGGACAGCTATTCACATCACTCTGCAGTTTTTAAAATGGTTTTAGTTTTCAAATACTTTCTTATTAATTTTTTGTGGTAATATTTGCTCAAATTAATTTATTAGAGGATGTATATCATTAAAACAATCTTCAAAGATGTCAATAACTGTTAAACTGTTTCACTACTGACATCATTTTCCAGAGAATGTAACGTATTCTAGACTAGTATCTCACCTGAGCAAATCACAGTTTGGATTTCAGAAGAGTTGCACTATTGAAAATGCCATACTCACTTACCGAATTAAGTGCTAAATACCAAAATAGTGCTCGTTGGTATTTTTTGTCACCTAACTAAAGCATTAGACCATGTGAATCATAATATTCCCCTAGATCAACTGAAGTGTTACAGGACTGATGGTGTAACCAACCAATGAAGAATGTCATATCTGACTAACAGAATGCAGAAAGTTGTATTTAGTAATTCAATCAACATAGTCCCTGGAAATTATTCTGACTGGGGAGAAATCATGTACGGGATCCCCAACGTTCAACCTTAGGTCTGCTATTGGTCCTCATATATGTAAACAATCTGCCATCTAAACTGATTTTTGTATAATTAGTTCTTTCTGCACAGGACACTAGTGTTATAATCAATTGAAGCGTACACACATCAACAGAAGAAACAGGTCCATAAAAATATTTGACTAGCTTCCTGTGAATGGTCTCACCCTCAATTTTAAAAAGACATAACACTTTCAGTTCTGGACATCTAGGGGTACTAGACTGAAATATAAGAGTAATATATGGTGAGAAAATAATATATATGGTGGAAATTTCAAAATTCTTAAGTATCCATATTGATGAAAATGTAATCTGTAAAAAGCATATTTCGGACTATCTTAAAACAACTTAGTTCAGCCACACTTGTGGTTAGAATCATTGCAAATCTTGGGGAGAGACAAATCAATAAGTTGACATATTTTGCATATTTTCATTCAATAATGTCACGTGGAATAATGTTCTGATGTAACTCACATTTAAGAAAGAAAGTCTTCATTGCTCAAAAATGAGCTGTAAAATATATGGTGCTCACCCACAATAATCTTGTAGACATGTTTTAAAGGAGTTTGGCAGTCAATTGACTACTGATCCACAATATATTTATTCCCTCATAAAGTTTGTTGTAAATAACTCACTGCAGTTCAAATGGAACAATGATGTACATAATTAATATCAGCAGGAAAACGACATTCGTTACTCCACATTAAAATTGTCTTCAGCGTGAAAAGTGCCGCACAACGCTGCAACTAAAATTCTTGATAACTTGATCAATGATACTAAATGTATTAAACAATGGAAACTCCAGGTTGGAAAATCAAAAGTATGAGGAAAGGGATAGATTGCTACTCACTGTAAAGATGACATGTGGAGTTGCAGACAGACGCAACGAAGAGACTGTCACACACTTAGCTTTCGGCCAAAGGCATCTTCAGCAAAGGAAACACACACACACACACACACACACACACACACACACACACACACACACACAAGAAAGCACACCTGACCACCATCTCAAGCAGGGTCCGAGCTGACAGAGATGCACGAGGTGTGCTTGCTTATGTGAATGACTGTGTATGTGTTTCTTTTTCAGAAGAACGCTTTGACCAAAAGCTAAGATTTAAAATGTGTGACGGATAACAAAGCAAAATTTGAAAACAAACTGAAAAAGTTTCTCCTCAATAACTGCTTTCTTTCAAGGAATAATTTCCGTTATTGTAATGTGTAAAATGTGGTGGATAGGAATTACTAACTTACATCTCTATATTTAAAAGTAATAATAATATCAAATAAAAAAAACCATATTTGTAAACTAATTTATGTTCTGAATGTAAAATGACTTGTTCCACATTATTATGATTTATCGTAAAATGATCTGTGGAACATGAAGTTAACTAACTTCGCACGTACGGGAAGGGCGTGGGGCTGCGAGGCTGTCAAAGCTTGTAGGTGACAACGTGGGGGGGGGGGGGTCTCGCTCCTGGGAAAATTCCTGTAGTAGCTGGTGCTGGAGCTGCACCTTCTCCAGACTGAAGTCACCCAGTGGGCATTCCTGTGTAAGTCTCTCTAACAAAGTACCCACCTTCAAAAAAAGTTAACGAATCTAACTTACAGAGGAATTATGGTATTCATCAAGAAATAAGGGGTTTTAGAAATAAAGTTAGTAAACTGCTCGTTGATGTTGACTGACATTATTGGTATATCAGAGCACCACTTAATGTGCCATTTCACGGAGGCTTTCTATACTGGTATAGAGATCAGCTGGCTACTTTTCAAGCAGCTCTTTGGAGAATGGCCATATATATGAAAATGGTATTCCATTTCAATCTATCAGAGCACGGCACTGAACAGGTCATTGAACGTTAAGCACAGGCTGCCTGGCCTCGGCAGCCAGAGACAGTGGTCGCACGTGTGTGTGTGTGTGTGTGTGTGTGTGTGTGTGTGTGTGTGTGTGCCGGCAGCGGGGGGGGGGGGGGCGGGGGGGGGGGGGGGGGGGGGTGTCAATTTCAGAAAAAGGTCTTCTGGTCAAAGCTTACATGTTTAGTAGACTTCTTGATGTACCTGTCTGTGGCTCAACATCTCTGCTATACGGTGAGTAGCAATCTATCCTTTCCACACTATTTTCATGAAACTAAACTTTTAATTATACTTACCTATAAGCCCACTGGCTCTGATTTCAGTACATTGCTGTTTAAGCTAGAGAAAAATCTTTGTTCAACAGAAAGTACCAAAAATTAGTTGTTTGTGGTGACTTTTAATATTAATTTTAAAAGTAAGAAAAGGAACTTTGAAAGATCTAAATTCATATCAATCTCGTGCAGACTGTGTCTTTCAAACTAGAGTGCAGGGAAACAGTAGTACAACTACAGACAACATTTTTATTCATTCTTCACTACTAGAGGGACATCCTGTTAGTAACACGTCAAATGGCCTTTCACATCACGATGGCCTTTCACATCAAGATGCACAAATTTTAACACTAAAAGTAATTTGGACACGTGCGCACACACTCTGTGCACGCTCACGTGCATTAGGTATAATTATAAACTATTTAGAAATCTCAATCCACTGGCAACTGACTTTTTAAAACCTCATTAAAGAACAAGAGCAGCAAAAAGTTAATAGAGCATGTAACACATGATAAATACACTGCTCAAAACAATTAGGGGAACATGATGTTGGGCATCTGCCATACTCCACTGAGCAATAATTGTGGTCTGTATGTGTTATAAATTATATCATCCTAGATATTCCACTGTTTGATTTTTACCAAATTATATCTTTATCTTTCACAAATCAAGTACAAAACAAATCATCATTACATCCTCATTCCCTTACATAACAAGAACTGAAATGTCTGACAGGTTTCAGAAACAAAGTAGAAACAGTCATTTATCTTGTCATCCTGGATTCTTTTCATTGGACTTGTGAGCATTAAGTCAGCCACTGTGGCCGAGCGGTTCTACGCACTTCAGTCCGGACACGCATTGCTGCTACGGTCGCAGGTTAGAATCATGCCTCGGGCACAGATGTGTGTGATGTCCTTAGGTTAGTTAGGTTTAAGTAGTTCTAAGTCTAGGGGACTGACGACCTCAGATGTTAAGTCCCATAGTGCTCAGAGCCATTTGAACCATTTGTGAGCATTAATCACAACCTGAAACGTATGTTGCACAATCCACTTAAGTCTATGGAGGTCACACTGCGGTATTGGTCTCCACTCTTCAATGGCGGTCTGTGGCAGAACAGGACAATAAACACTTCACCGAGCACATCCCACACTTGCTCTACAGAGTTTACGTCGGGACTCACGACTGACCATTCCACTGCTTCGATGTCCGGTCACCGAAAGAGATCCCCGCCGATGCCCGCCAAATGGGCCCTGGCATTACCGTGCGTGAGAAGGAATTCAGGACCACCGGCATATGCAGCAGCCACCGTACGGTCGAACAGCATCTGTTCGGTGTACTGCCTGGTGGTAAGGCGACATACCCTCGTGCACTGCGACTCGTACGATCGTAAGAATCGTCATATCTCATAAATGATTCGAGATGTAGAAATTAGGTTCATTTGCAAATGATAGCTTGCTATGAAGCACCTATGTTGTATGAAATACTCAAAACTGAGATACAAAAGTAACTCATCTGCACCAATGTGAGCTCGGCAGTTCGGGACAC